>NC_067127.1:16187030-16838179 GCF_021347895.1 Acanthochromis polyacanthus | reverse complement strand
TCTGGCTGTGTCTGTAATTGAGCTGTGTGATGGCTCTGTGCTGAAATGGATTCTGTCTGACTTGATGAAACACTAAGCTCCTGCAGAGTCACACAGCACCTCTGATTGCCTTTGTCACTTTGTTTCCACATCCTGTATTGTATAGCACGGAACTGCACTGATTATTAATATGAAACACTCATAATCATTCCTATGTAGAAAGGAACATACTGTGCTGCAGTTGTTGGAAGTTTATTACATAAATATATATATTATATATACTTATCAGTTTATGCTGTAAGAAATCTTTCTGTTGCATATCTCAAAGTTAATTTAACCTTTTTACTCTGTCATACAGACAGTGTTACTGTGTGTTAAACTGCAAGCTTTTGTCTTTTAATACCTCAGTCTTCCCCAGGCATAAAGGACTGCAAGATTTATGACCACTGCAGTGAAGCTGGTCACAATTTATAGGCTTTGATCAATACAGACAGGGCTGCTCAGGGAGCAAATGGCATTAGTTTTGACAGAGTGATAAGCATTCCAAAAATTTCATGACGAATACATTGATTTTCCTCCTATTTAAGGTTTTGCACAGTAAGGTTGTTTCTGCAGCGATTGTTATCAATATGCTGAGGTATGTGTCTGATTAGAGTAAGCGGCATAGAAACACTTTAGACGTGGCTGTATTTCTAATAGCCACATTGTGTCTTTGTAGACTTTACTTGATGGGTGTTGCAGTGGACCCATCCTGCTCCTGGGGGACGATGGTCAGTTCCGTTTGGACACTGAGTCGATCGCTGTGGTGCAGGATATCAGGCTTCTCTCAGATGTTCTGTTGGACTGGAAGATCTGGGCCAAGGCTGAGGTAAGTGCATGCATGATAAAATTAATCGGATTTGATTTGCGGAAAATATATTTTTAAAAAAACATTGAGCAATGTCTAACAAAAGAAGCAAAACATCATACGATAAACATACACAAAGACGAGCAAACACATTTCCAACCACACGATCATCACACATATAAGGTGGCAAAATTCTGTTAAAGGTAAATGAATGCGCTGTATGAGCTAAATTTAAAGTATGTTTCCTCATCACATTTTAAGACACAGTAGTAGAGAAAAATACAAAGAGAGACAACTTTTTTATATTCCTGAATGGCTTTGGTAAATCTCAGTGTGTCTAGTTTTTCCCAAGGTCTGTTAATTTATTAACATCCATTCCTGATGAAGGGCAGAATGCTCAAAACACCCTCATCTAATGATGAGCTGGTAATAAATTCTTACACTCCAGGAGCAGCTCTCAGTGGCCATGTGCTCACTGATTTTAATTTTTAATGTGGTTTTCTCAAAAATGCCCCAAATTTAAAAACGAGTAAAGTAATTTTCACCCAGATGCACAGATGGACTGCAGACTCCTGTGTACGCAAAGGATGGTTAAGCTTAAGTGGCTGCACTGCAGATGATATTTTTAATATACAGAGTGTAAGAGTCTTTTATGCTTTGTCCTAAAGTGATCTACTTTGCCGAGGAGCGATAATACTCTCATCCCCACCATCAGATAACGATCAGTTAATGTGTTTACCTCTACTCTGTTGTTTTGTCTCTATTTAGTGTGGAGTGTGGGAAACGCTGCTCGCTGCCTTAGAGATCCTCATCAGGGTTCACCACCCTCAACAGGTCTTTAACGTTCGTCAGTTCCTCAAAGCTGAGGTGGTGCATCGATTCCTGCTCACCTGCCAGGTGTTACAGGTAGGTCATCGTCCTAAAGCTGCTCTCATAGCGCGCTTCCTCTTCTCAGATACATTTACTAAAAACCTTGTGTTTGTCTTAAGGAGCATCGGGACGAGCATCTGACTGCCATCCCACAGGAAGTATGTTTGTCATTCATCAAAATCATCCAGGAGGTCCTCGGCTCTCCTCCAGACATGGACCTGCTGAAACTGATCTATAACTTCCTGCTGGCTGTTCACCCGCCGACCAACACCTACGTCTGCCACACTCCATCCAGCTTTTACTTCTCCCTACACATAGGTGAAGAAACCGCGCAGCTGAACACAGCAGCTCTGTTTCAGAGTGCCAGAAATTTAATGCACTGAGCTCTTTTGATGTCTGTGCTTGTCAGATGGGAAGCTGTACCAGGAGAAGGTTCAGTCCATTATGTACCTGAGACACTCCAACAGTGGAGGGAAGTCTGCCAGCAGCTCTGTGGTGTCACTCTCCCCGACTGTTTTCACTGATGCTCCCCATGACGGTACAGCTGCTGCAGCTTTATAACACAGACCTTAATGCACTCCCAGCGCACAACACAGTAATGCTAATTAAGTACAAAGCTTTAGTTTGCTGCATAGAATGACATTATAAATTGAATGATCAGCAGTGCTTTTCTGAGTGTATGCGCCTCTAAGAAGGGAAATTTGTTAAACATGTTTAGCGCTGTATCAGCCCTATTTTCTCAGTTGCCTATTGTAAACATTAGTTGTGAAGAAAAGCTGATGCATGAGCATTAGGTCATTTTAAGTGGTTTTTTTTTTTGCCTTAAGAACAATTTAATATAATGGCAGCTCTAACAACATCTCTCTTTATTTTATGTAAATTTCCATATCTTTTAACTATGCCTCTTTTGTCTGAGCTTTTATTGTTCTTGTTTTTACATTTATAATCCCCTTTTATCATCATAACATTGCTTTTTAATTTTATTCTTTCTGTCTCAGGCAAAGCACTGTGCATCATTAGGAATGGGCTTTATAAATGAAATAGATTTGACTCGGATACTTAGAACAATACATTGTGATAGATTCACAGCACAAAAACACAAGACATCTGCTGAATGGACCCTGTTTGATTTGTTGTCTCACCACAATTAAATGCGCAGATTTATCAGTGTACTGTCATGATTCTGTGTTTATGATATTATTCATCACAACAGCGGGTCTGTCAGTATTTCTATTTGCACTTCAGGTGTTGTACAATGTCCCTGCATACAAATAAGGTCCTTTGCAGCCTTCAGTTATAAAGTCTGATCATTTGTAAAAGCTGAATTGCTTTGTTTTGTTTTCCAGGCCATCTCCACGCTCCCTCGCCTGAGCACGGAGGTGATGATCAGTCGTTACGCCCCCCTAGTCTGGCGCCATCTCCGTACTGCTCGCCCCTGCTGACACCTCGACTCGGACACGGCAGCTCAAATGAGGCGGGTGAAGGTGACGGGGTCTCCCTTGCCACTCAGCAGGCTCTCGGCAGCACGGAGACGCTCAAAAGGGGCGGAGGTGATGAGCAGCTCCTGAGCAGCTGTGAATCAGCCAAGACAATCTGTGACTCGAAGGACACAGGTGAAGGAGCGGCCCTGCGTACGCCATCCATCAGCGTGGAGGAGGAGCGCGAGGAGGTAGCGGAGGTGGACAGTCTTGCGGAGGGGAGTGTCGGGGTGGCGGAGTCTGAAGACAGGTTTGATTGGGCCAGTGATGAAGCGCCACGCCGCCCTGACAGCTTAAAGGGTATCCAGTCCTTCCAGAGGAGCCACAGTAACCTGGCCAGTCTGGGCTTGGCCTTCCCTGCTCCCAATGGCTCGTTGACCATCGGCCGCTGGCCCAGTGCCGCTGACCGAGGCTCCATGCCTGAAGACTGGGAAAGCTACACCTATTCTCCTGGTTACGAGAGGGCCCACAGCAAGACTGAATCCAATGACCGGTACCCACCTTAGTACCCTTTAGTGTAGCAGCTTATTTGAGTGTCAGACGTGGCATTACTACTATCAAACCAATACTCTCAGCATTTTCTGAGTAGTCATGACTAATTATAATATTAATTTAGGCAACCTATACCCGACTTTGGCCAGGCATGTACAGTGGCGTTAACTAGTCTTTTTCAACATATCTAATCCATGTTCATGTGAGTTTTGCGTTGTGTTTATCTACACACACGTTTCACACTTGTGATAAAGACCAGTGGTGCATAATCTTCATATAAGCATTTAGTTACAGTAATAGCCCGAACAAAGCCTGCTCTTAAAATGATTTTTACTGTAGTGATAGTTTCAATTTATTTCCACTTGTCAGCCAGCTGCTGACTTAAGCTGATAGGAAATTTAAAAAAAAAAGAGATGTGCTCATTGTAATTCTGCAAAGTCACTGATATGTTATTATTAGACACAGTGTGGGTTGTGTGACATTAAGATATCTGCTTTCATTTCATTGTTTCAAGCAATGCAGAAAAGGGCTTTAATCCAAATATGTGGATGGTGTTTGTTTTATATTTTGATTTCATGCTGCTCAGGCAGGGTTAATGAAAAAATAGTATCAGCAATCTCTCTCTACTGATGTGTTGTTTCTTCATTGACAAATAGCTTCTCCTCTGACTGATGCAAATTTTGTACCCTTGAAGTGCAAAGTACACACTCACACTTATCAAAACAAGTTTCTATAGCAGTTTGACACGATTTCCAGCTAACATGTGTACACATACGTAATGTGCAGCCTAAAGTTAGATTAAAATATACTTTATTTATGTACTTAACCTGTCATTTTAAGAGCACCATTTGAGGAATTTGATATAGCTGTTCATGCACAGGAATTCACCACTAAAGTTTAAGTTGTGTGTCTCAGGTCCAGCACAGAGGACTGCCTGGTGCTGATCTGCTGTGGACTCTATGACCTTCTGAGAGGTGTCTTGCTGCTGTTGCCTGACCTCATGCTCGAGGAGGTGATGGATAAACTCGTGCAGCCAGAAGCCCTCATTGTCCTGGTCAATCACTCATCACCTCTGATCCAGCAAGGAGTCATGAAGGTCCGTTTCCTCTTTGAGTCTCACATTCTGTAAAGTGAGAGTACATTTTTACCGCACAATACTGTTACCTAATGTAGGATGTTTTCTCCTTATTGTCTTTCCCGCAAGCCACATTTATACATATGATTTACATGTTGTGCTTCTGAGTGAGCACTTTTTGCTCAAAAAACTCACAGTAAGTAAAATGGCTTTGTAAGATTAAAGTCAGAATTGTATAGACAGCAAAGAAGAAGCTTACAGAGTGCATAAAATACAAACAACCACAACCCTGGAGATGCTGAACAGCCAAATTGTTTTTCTTAATGTCAGCAAATCCCATCAAAAGTCCAAAATCAACAGTATTTTTGTCTGTCTCTGAATACTTTTCAACTTCCCGTACCCTGTCTGTCCCACAGGTCATTAGGTCTATTTAATCATGTACATGTTTTGTTTTTTAAGAAATCCCTTAACAAGCTGGGCCCTGAAGTTATTAGCAAGATATTACTCAAGCAGGAGAAAACAGTAATTTGGATCATATTTTCAGTACAATTGGTGCTCTTGTACTTTTATAGCACCTGGGGCCTTGTTTACAGAACAGAGCATAGTATCTGCATCACAAAAATAATCATACTTATAAACATGTGTGCACTGAATCATCCGTGCAAATTTCATTTTTCCAAAGTCACAATCAATTTGTGAAGGTGCTCTCTCTCTGGAGAGCTGCATAGTCCACCCATTAAATTTCCACAGTTAACCAAAGCTCATCAGTACAAATCCCTCATAATTATTGACTTACATGTTGTTCCTGTTTGGAATTGAAACAGTGTTGCAATCAAGAGAGTGACAGCTGTAGCGACTGTTAATGCAACAAGCAGCTTGAGTGTCGACCGACTTGCAAAGCTCACCACTTGGTATTTAAGTGTCAACAGGCTATAGACGCACAGCAGATGAAATCATACACTTGATATCTAAAGCACAAAGTGTATATAACCCTCATGGGTTATGGTTTCCTTACAAATACGTGCATTTTCCTCATCTGGTTTGTTTTTATAATTCCCAGCTTTTTTGTGTAAAGCGTTACACACATATTTCAATCCTTGTTTTGTGTGTATGTAGCGGTTATAAATGAGGCCCCAGGACAGTACTCCTCTGTGCTCACAGACCTCATTTATTCTGCTCCTCTCTCCCAGCTGCTCGATGCCTATTTCAGCAGAGCTCTCAAGGAGCAGAAGGAGAAGTTTCTGAAGAACCACGGCTTCTCACTGCTGGCCAACCAGTTGTACATCCACCAAGGCAGCCAGGGGCTCCTTGAATGCTTCCTGGAGATGCTGTTTGGGCGACCGGTGGGCCTGGAGGAAGAGTGAGTCCTGACAAAATACACTTGTCAAGCCAAAACATCTAGTGCACCATAGGCGCTGTATTTCATATTATTATGCATAGAATTGTCTACAGTATAAATAATGGTTGAAGCACACATATTTGTGCATATTTTATCACATTTTTTCTTCTTGTATTTCCAGTCTGGATCTGGAGGAAATGGAAAATATCTCACCCTTCAGAAAGCGCTGTATCATCCCAGTGCTGGGTCTTATTGAGAACTCCCTGTATGAGAACTCCTTGGTGCACAGCATCCTGTGCATGCTGCTGCAGCTCGTCAACGCCTGCCCCAAGCTGGCAGACATCCTGTTAGACCACGGCCTGCTCTATGTGCTCTTTAACACCCTCTCCACCCTCAATGGCATGGAGAATGGGTAAGGCTGCCAGAACAGAGAATGATTCATTCAAACACCTCAGTGGGTTCATGGGTTTTGTGCTGAACCTTTGAGCCAAGAATTAAATCATTAATCCTCTTACTGTTGGTTGATCTTGCATATATGATCGGTAGACTGACTTCCTGTGCTTCATATTTTCTTGTTTTTCTTGTCCTCTCTCCGCAGTATTCCCCTGAATGACTACAAGCTCCTGGTGTGTGACATCCAGCAGATGTTAGTCGCTGTGACGATCCACTCCTGCAGCTCTTCAGGGTCCCAATACTTCCGCATCATCGAGGACCTCATTACCTTGCTGGGTTTCATGCAGACCAGCAAGATGCGTCGCACACAGGGTGAGGGCTGTGTTTCTGAAATTCAATACACATGCAAAATACATCTGTCTCGTTATCTTCCATGCTCTGCAGTTGTGGATGATATCAAGCTGTCGAATTGTACTGCAGAAAGGAACAGGATTGTGACTTCATTATCTACAACTGCAGAGTGGAAACTCATTTGACAAAAAACATAATTTGAGAAATATCTTCTATTTTCATCTTCCCGCTAAATGGTTTTCTCTCATTGTTCTCTAAATTTGCTCAGAAAAATATCTCTCCCATCTCCTCCCCGATGGCACTTACTTCCTCGCTATATTTATGATCTGATATAATCATTCCGTGATCACAGAAACATTAGAATGGCATGACTCTGCTCCTTTTATTTTTTTGTTTGTCTATTTAGCAATCATATTTAGCCGTATTACTGTCCTCAGTAGGCCTAATGCAAAACAGTGTCTGTGTTCGTATCCTGTTCTGTGACTTTTGTTCCATATTGAATTATCTTAATTGCACCATTTTTTGAAGTAGCTCATCTCATCTTGATGAACGCCATCTGTTCATGAAGTGTGTGTGATTCATCATTAGTATAATCAGCTGCCTCAAATTGTTATTGAAGGCTACCTGTCAGAAGAAGAATCGAACAGACCGTAGCTTGAAGTCCTGTTGATCAGCAGACAAAAACATGATTCATTTTGTACCATCAGTATTCCTACAGCAGTTATTACTACTGCTACTACTACTAAAAATAGTAGCTTAAATTGTATTGCACAGTTCGTACAGCAAGTGCAATGTGAAGCAGTTTCCATCAATAAAAGAGATTAAAATAAAATGAAAATAATAAACCAACAATAAGCACCTAATCTTCGCTGCTATTAAGCTGCAGAAAGTTAAGTGTCCACGTTTTAATGATTAAGCCAGTCTGTCCTGATCATTAAGCTTAAGCAGCTCTACATAGCATTAAATATAAGATTTTTTTAATTTAAAAAAAGGTACTATATTGTACTGTATTAGTGTGATTTTAGTCTATTTACTTAACCAAACAGTCTGATGTTATAAGATTCTGTATTTAATGTTGTCCAACTGATTGCTTTTGTGGATCTTGGAAACAAAATTAAATAAAAAATATATATTCAAGTAAGGGCACTAGCTTTATTCAGCTGAATTTGAAAAACTGTTGTTGAATGTGTTCGTAGGACTGATTTTTTTTTTTTTTTTTTTTTTTTTTTTGCATGAAGCTCATCAATCATTTAGCAGGACAGACCTCTAACTGACCACGTTCACTGTCTGTTTTTTTCCCCAGAGATGGCTGTGGCTCTGCAGTTCCGCGTCCTTCAGTCTGCGATCGAGTTCATAAAGACAACAGCCAACCAAGAGCCTCAGAAGCTGAGCAGTTCTGTCAATGCGCCGAGCTCTCCGCATCACGCCATCTATCAAAAGCGCAAGAGCATCGCAGGTGAGTGCTTCAAAGCCGATTCAACGGTAAAAATCCCATCTGCTTGTGTCTTCCTGAGTGTTGAGGTAGAACTCTGTCTGTGTATTGATCCTCTCCTCATCCCCATCTAAAGGTTCCATTGCCATGAAAGACTCCATTATCCCTCGCATCCCCAGACAGCACTACTGCTCCTATGGCCAGATCCCCTTGTCCCCTCCCTTCAGCTTCCTGTCCCAGGACTCCCCCCTCCCCTCCCCCTCCGGAGCTCCGTCCTACATGCTCCACTGTGATGCAGGTAGCTGGGACTGCGCTCCACGGCGGAGATCATCCTCCCCGTCACAGAGCATGTCTCCCATTGTTTGCCGTGAACTCACCCTGCCCCATGGCGCTCACCTTGGGGATTAATTTGCCCAGTACCCTCGTGTGCTACTGGTGCCTTTGTGTGTGCATGTTTGAATGCTTCACTGAATCAGCATTAAGCATTTCAGCACAAATGGCATTTTGATCAGCGACTCCTAATAATCAAAGGAGATACGTGCGCATATTTTAAATGTTTGTGCTATCATGCATCGGTGCGCTTTGCATTACTGCAACTGAAGACACACCAAAATTGTGCTTGTAGGTCGTCGCCGGTTCTCTCTGGCCCAGACTGACTCTCTCCTGATGCGGATGCGCTCTGTAGCCAGCGATGAACTCAACCAGATGATGCAGAGGAGGATGAGCCAGGAAAACCCCATTCGTGCCAGTGAGACCGAGTTTGTCCAGCGGCTGCAGAGGCTTGTGGTTCTTGCTGTCAACAGACTCATTTACTACGGTAAGTAAGCTGTCTTCCTTCGAATTATCCGACCGAATCGTCTGTTTTCTCTCTAATCCTCGTCGTCTTTTAAATTGTTTCTGTCGTTTCAGATGTGAGTCAGGACTTATTTGACCTGCTGAATATCCCAGACTCTCCAGACCAACAGCTTTTCACACCAGAACCTGGTGATCAACCACAAGAGGAGAGTGGCTCGGCCTCTGTCCCACATTCTCCAACACCTTTCACTCTTCCACCTGCCAGCAAGAAGAGCTTTCAGAAAGATATCCTCAAACTCATGATGGATGGAATCAAGATCAGCCTGGTATGGACATCAGTCAGTGAGAAGCTTGTCTTTCTCGGCTGTAAAGTGCTTGTTCAGGTGCTGTAATGTGTAAAGTCTAACCTTGTATTGGTGGTTTGGGTCCACAGGGCAGCACAGGTCGAGGTGGAGCCCCACATCAACAGTGGCGAAGGATTCTCTGGTCCTGTCGAGAGACTTTCCGGGTCCAAATAGGTCGTCTGCTGGTGCACACACTCAGCCCTGCGCTTCCCCTGTCTGACAGGAAGGAGGCGCTTGAGTTTGTGTTTGATCCCAGGCATTTAGATATTCTGAAGGAGAGCCTCAGTCCGGGTCTAGAGGTGAATGTCAAGTCTATTTGTCAACTTACACACCAATCTGATATATATTAGACCCCAGAGTAAAGCATATCTGGTAACTTTCATTCACAGAGATATCATTTCTTATTTGGGCTTGTTTCAGGGAATCTGTGAGTAAATCTGCAGTATGTAGTATGAACTTTGTGTGACATTTTCAGTCCCAGAAACAAGTTTTCCAGTCCTTGATTCTAAAAATATTCAAATGAATGCTTTC
This sequence comes from Acanthochromis polyacanthus, assembly GCF_021347895.1. Taxonomy (NCBI): domain Eukaryota; kingdom Metazoa; phylum Chordata; class Actinopteri; family Pomacentridae; genus Acanthochromis; species Acanthochromis polyacanthus. The sequence continues at coordinate 16,828,253 of NC_067127.1, read as the reverse complement.
ATGGTCTTCATCAGCCCCCCCGCATCACCATGGGAGTGTTCTTTCACTCTTTGTCCTCCTGTCAGACTTTAGTGAAGGTCATTTAGCCTGACGAGGCTTTTTTCCAGTCCATCGCTGCATGTGACTTGTTTTATAATAAAACTCAAATCTTTTCTTTCTTTTTATTCTCTCTCTCTCTCTCTCTCTCTCTCTCTGTCACTCAGCATGGACCAAAGTTGTCGTTGTACCTGTACGAGATGCTGCACGATCACAAGGACAGCCTCACCAAAGACGAGCAGAGTGCCGTGGGTGTATTCATGACCTCACTCAAGCTTTGCGGTCATCGCTGCATCCAACCCAACACGCCACACAAACAAGACTTGCTCAAACTCAAAGATGTAAGTCATACACAGACTGAGTTAATGTTGAACAGTCACCGTTAAAGTGAAGGGCAACTGCTTCCAAGTCTTGATAGTGAAACCTAACATCGCTGTTCATTTCAAGAGTGTGAAATAACTGTTTTGCAAGTTAAATATCCTCATCTTCCTTAAATGCCTTGAACCACCTGTCAAGTTTTTTTGTTAACCAAATGTTTAACTATATCTTTATTCACACAGGAAACATTAAAGTATGAAACTGAAGAGAAAACAAGTAAAATGGCATGGGAAAAGAAAATGGCCAACACTCAGAGGAAGTGAGTGGGTTTTTTTCCCGATGTGAGCTTGATTTTTAATACAAAAGCATACGAGTAAGAATCTAATCTTTGTTCCACTTTTCTGTTCACTCCATTCTTTATTATTCCTCTGCAGTCTTATCCAGAGACTGGATGGAAAGTCCAAGGACATTTCCAAGATTGCAGCAGATATCACTCAGAATGTGTCTCTGCGGCAAGGCATGGAGAGAAAGAAAGTCATCCAGCACATCAGGGGCCTTTACAAGACAGACCTCAGTGCCAGCCGCCACTGGCAGGAGCTGGTGCAGCAACTCACACATGACCGGTGGGTGTACAAGTTCATTTCTCACGTAATATCGGAACACAGCAAAATAATAAAATTGTTTCTGTCGTGATTGTAGTTATTCTAATGCTGATTATTTTTTCTCTTCCTTACTTTGTGGTAATTTTCTTATTTAAAATGACATTGTAATATGAAATAGGTTGCAATTTTGTGCGAATAATTACATTTGAATGAAATAATCTCAAACCTGCAGAGCATCTTAATGCCCTTAGAGGAAAGGTACAATTTGAAACGTTGAAATGAAGCAAACTTTTTGATCTGTACATTTGTGCTACCCAGAGGGCAGGCAGGGCTGTTTTACAGGCAGAACGTTAATAGAGCCTGACGGCTTAGAGCACATGTTCACAATTGCTAATAATAATATTCTGATATTTATCAACCAGTATTACATCTAGCATGGCCATTATCTCAGTTTAGAACACTGGCATACTAATGTTTAGTAATTGGCTTTAGAAATCTGACCTTCTAATGCCACAAAATGAAACATTAAGGGATTATAACTGAGGAGGACAGTGATGTTTGTAGAAATGTTTTAGCAATCCATACAGTATTTGTGAAGATATTTTTGTCTGGATCAAAATGTTTGACTGACTGTCTTTGCTTTCCATACAGCCATGCTTTAATAGCTAAAATGCTAATTTAACTGCTAACATATGCAAGAACATTTATTTTCGAATAAAATCTCCTTTCAGAATTACCTAAATACTCCCTCAAAGTCTTTCTATACACATTTGTAGAAGAATTAATAATAGGAACAATGAATTTTGACCAAAAAACATATGACTAAAAAAAACTGACAATTCACAACAGTAACATTTCAAAATGTCTGACATTGGCATCCTGAGTTGTATGTACAACCCTGCAGTGCGATTCTTCTGTACTGCAGTGAGTTGACAGTGTGCCGTTTTCATCTTTACAGTGCGGTTTGGTACGACCAGACATCCTACCCGACATCCTGGCAGCTGGACCCCACAGAAGGGCCGAACCGGGAGCGACGGCGGCTCCAGAGATGCTACCTCACCATCCCCAACAAATATCTACTCAAAGACAGACGCCAGCCTGAAGGTGGATAAACGTTCTTTGGTAATAATTCTGTCTCACACCTGTGGGTTTTTTCCCCCTTAATCTGATCTCCACTTCTTGTTTAGACTCCGTGAAGCCAGCTCTCTCCTTCCTGTTTGAGGACAAGACTCACTCCTCCTTCTCCTCCACTGTCAAAGACAAAGCTACCAGCGAGTCCATCAGGTATCACTCTTTGCCTCTCTGCCTGACTCTAAGACTTTAGTAAACACCATATCTGTCTGAAACAGTCAGAATGATTGGGAGAAAACGCATAAATGTCTAAATGTATTTTGCTGCACTGACAGGTGCCTATTCTTTATTCAAGATGGTGTGTGTCTGGCATAAGAAATGTCTTTTTGTCCTTAGGTTCACCAGGCGGTGCATCAGCGTTGCCCCCTCCAGAGAGACAGCAGGGGAGCTACTTCTGGGTAAGACACTGACCATAGCTCACAGCTGCTCCATGTATAATATACTCAGCAAGTCACAAGGCACAAAGAATAATCTGCTCTCTAAGGCGCTAGAGTGTCTTGCTCTGCCCTCACACACAAGTGTTTATTTATTCACTCAGGGAAGCTTTTGTTTGTCTTGCGCTTAGTACAGCAAATCTCACTCACCCTGCACTGTCTCACAGGAAAATCTGGAATGTACTTTGTGGAGGACAATGCTGCTGATGCTCATGACAACCAGGTAAAACCAGCAGACTGTTCAGGCGTATTCTCCGCCACAGGAATGGCACTATGATACGTGCCTTCCTGGCTACTCGACACCAAATGTGTTTATGCGTTTGAACAGAGTCTTCATGGAGAGACCGAGGCACCCTCTTTCTCCTGGACATACGAGGAGATCAAGGAGGTGCACAAGCGATGGTGGCAGCTAAGAGACAACGCCGTGGAGATATTCCTCACCAATGGCAGGACCCTGCTGTTAGCATTTGACAACACCAAGGTGAGGAAAAAACACAAGACACATAGGATAACAATAAAAGATGCAAAGTTGTCAGTTCCAGTTTAGCTATTCACAAAGCAAATGCTCACATTGCTCATGAATGATGCACAGTAGGATGTTCTAGCTTGTTTACTTCAGATGTTTCACATCATTATTACAGAGCCCTGAGTGGATTTATAGTCTATAACTAGACTCCCCGGCAAATCACAAGGGAAAAATCTGGTCTGCTTTTTATTTGAATATAAAAATCTGGGCACCGAAAATGGATTGTGATAAAAAAATGATGAGATGAAAGAGCTTATCACTGCTCAAAGAAAGAGATGAATGACCAGACGAAATCATGCAGCTTGAAAAAAAAATGCTGTGAAAGGTAAATGTTGAACTACCTTTTTGTTATTCTGTTCCTGATACCTCGAGCTCTACAGCGTCCGGTACTATGAATCATGGTAATAAGATACAGTATCATCTTACTCTGCAGAAAAATACCATTAATATTTTTCTCTCTATGAAACACTGAAAGAAAGTTACAATATGGGTGGACAGATGGTTTATGACTGGTATTTCCAATTCAGAAAAATCAAAGGAAGTACAGAGCTGCCGAGCACATGGAAGCCAAACAGATGAATCTGTTGCCTGCAGATTGTGTGCAGGCTTGTAAAATCTTTTCCTGGGAAAAGCAACAGAAAGATTTTTCCATTTTCCTTGTACATTTCAGGTTCAGATATGTATTATTTTAGATAGGCTTTGAGATTAATGGGAGATGTTGAGCCTAAAGCCAGTTTTCATTGGAAGACCTTTTCACCAATTCTTTTCCTGGCAAGATTTTTCTCAAAGTGATGCACATTTGTAGCTGAGGGAATATGATTTTTCTGCGCTACTGTTGAGAAATATGTTATTCATCCCACTGAACGAAGCTGTCAAATTCAGGCGGCAAACTGTATGCATCTGTGTATTCTATAAACCTACATGCCTCCACTTTGTGCAGAAGAAGAATTGAATAACTCGTCAAACAACCTCTTTATATGGGAGCGTGCACAGAGCCAGATGAAGAAAAACTTGGTCACCAAATACACTTGCTTCCTAGTACATCCTGCTGTTTAACATCAGAATACAATTTTAGCTTTGTCATTAGGTGGTTGTTAGCCTGCCAACAATCTACAGTCACACCACTGCTGCAGACGTCACTGTAGCCTGGCCCTGAGCATTTTATGCATGTATTGATAGTTAGCAGTAGGCTAACTATCAATACTGGCTACCTGTAAAATTCTACGTTGTTTATAAAGTTCTGTTGATTACTTTTGAGGCATGAAACAGCCTTGCTTTAAATTACACTGAGGACCTTTTAACCACTTATGTCCCAGATGCTCTCTTAGATCGGTACATGCACCGTTTATTCCTAGATCTCAGCTGGGTCTCTGCTGCCTATTGAAATCAGATAGGTGACATTTTTGGTGTCTCTTAAACCTCTTTCTAAAAAATTCTTTTCTCAAAAGGACTTCGTAAATATTAGCTACATGGCTGTGATTTATGAATGTTTTATGATCTATTTGTTTTTATGATCTTCGTTTTGTATTCTCTGTTTTAATGTTCTCCAACTGCTTTTATGATCCTTGTTGATTTTTCGCTTATTTTTATGTTGTTTGTCTTCTGAAAACTTTTTTTCCTCATAAGCAGTTTGTAACTTTGGTGCAAAAAGTGTTATATAAGTTAAGTTTATTGTAGTTTGTTATTCCCATGCACTGATATTCAGGATAAACGTGATACTTTAAAAGTGCATTATTGATATCCGGTTAATAATACCCCTGTGATGATGATAATATTGTAAACAATCCAGCACCAGTAGCTGTCTGGATGACACTCCAACATAGGAACAATGCCAAATGAAGTTGTTTACAGAGTCCTCGTCCACCTATCTACTTTTGTATTTCAACAGTTATTCATTTGTCAACAAAAGAGATTAAACCCACAATAAATCAAGATTTTTGTTTTTCACTTTTCTTACAGATAGCATGATGATCATATTAATTCTTTTGGTCATGATAGTTGTGATAATAGTGAAAGTCTGACACCATGACCGCCCTAGTTCACAAAAGTTATAAGAAATGCAAACTGAGGACATCAGCATTGGCTTCAACTAACTTCTAACCCACTATAGCAACCCAGAGATTAGAAAAGCTGATATCAGTAATTCTTAATAAGGTTATTAATAGTTGAACATTTGACAGTGAACATCTTTTAAATTGCTGAATCATAGGCTTGTTATGATCGAAAAATGAATCAAGAATAGAAGGCAAACCCTAAAATATCTGAATTGGTCTACGTGGATTGACAGATCGCTTGTTTGATCACCAGTCTCGCTCTTTCATCGACATTAGCCTCACATTCTCTCTGTGTGTTCTGCCTTTAGTTCCGAGATGATGTCTACCACAACATCCTAACCTCTGATCTTCCCAACCTGCTGGAGCACGGAAACATCACGGCGCTCACACAGCTGTGGGGCTCGGGTCAGATCTCTAACTTTGAGTACCTCACGCATCTCAACAAGCACGCCGGTCGCTCCTTCAACGACCTCATGCAGTACCCAGTGTTCCCCTTTATCCTGCGAGATTACACCAGCGAGACGATCGACCTGCAGGACCCAAACATCTACAGGTCGGTGCTGAATGGAAGCTCTGTTAGTGTGTTCGGAAATGCATTAAAAGTTGTGATCCCCCATCTTTTCACGAGTGTAAAGTAGATTTATTAGATGTTAATCAAAAGAATTGTTTTGCAGATTTATTTCTCTTCTAATATTGATGCATTAGTTGTTAGGTGCTGTGTGTGCTGCTCTTAGCTAATCTTATAAGAATTCTTTTTTGTGCTGGAGCTATTCTATTGAACTCTCATTTGCATAATATAGTATTAAATTGACTTATTGTGGTGTTTTGCTGATAAGCCGAAAGACAAATTTGGCCTCTCAGAAGTCAATTCTTGTGAATCATTTAAAATACTATTACAAAATGGAACGATTGCGTTGCCTTCAGTATTGCTGCTTACAGCTTTCTGAATTTTAAAAACCAATTGCTCATCCAAGCTGATTTACACTCAGTACTGACTCCGTTTGGGGTATTAAAGCATTAAAGTTAGGACTCAAATTAGCCTCATTACATATGACCAGAACTATCTAGAAGGACAGATATTGATTGGTCTAACCCTTTTTGATTAGTCAGTTAATGTAGTGACCAATTGATAACTTATTGTAAAGATTTCTTCTAATTACTCTAAAATAAGAATAGAAAATGCTTGTCTCATTAATATTTCAAGAGGTAGCTAATCATTGTCTAATTTCTGCGTCATTGCTGTGTTAAGTCAGTAATAACAATAGACCCTGTTTTTCTGGCTATTTGTCAAATGACAGAAAAATATGGTACCTTAAAGGATTGCCACAACACAGCAGAATTTACTGACTGTATGTCCAAGCAGCCGTTTCCCTAAACTGATAAGTCAATTTTTTTTTTTTTTTTTAAATGCTTGACTTAAAACTTCAATTTGTTGTGATGCAGATTCACATCATGACCGGAGTACTGTGCAGTAAAGATAATTACCGGTAAATGATTCTTGCATTAGTGCTGTGTAAAGAAAGTCATTTTAATTATTTACAGACTGTAACAAGAGTTTGTAAAATTAGTTTAAGGCGTTTTCCAACTCATTTGTGGACCTTCAGTCAATGAAAAATATAACAGGACTGAATAACAACACGAAATGATGCATGGTGTAACGCTTCATTAACATAACGGCAGCAGGACAGAAGTTTGTTTGCACATGGGGCGATGAAACATTTAGAAATGGATCACGTTCAGCGTGTTGATAATCCTGACTGCCTACATCATGCTCGGGTGGGGGCAGAGTAAACAGGACGATGCGCCTCGACAAAACGCTTCGGGAGGTTTTTGCTTTGAGTGTTTGTACACCAGTTTTACTGGTGTGATCCGTCATTACAGTTTGCTGTGTTCACACAGAACCACATTGTTGGTCTCTGTCTAAAATACTTCTACGCTTGAGATGATCATGGACTAAGTGTTTTTAGTTTAGCCTCTATGCTTTGACCAGGTGCAGGATGGTGTCATGACGTCGCTCAATCAGTCAGCAATTTTTAACGTAGATCTTTTTTCTCTTTCTTGGTGGTTTATAAAGCACTAAATGGTTTAGGCCCAATATACATAGCTGATCTGCTGTCACTTTATGAACCATCTCGACCTCTGAGGTCATCAGGTCTGCTTTCAGTCCCTAGAGTTAGAACTAAACACGGTGAAGCAGCGTTTACTTATTTTGCTCCTCGTGTCTGGAACAAACTCCCTGAAAGCTGCAGGTCTGCTCCAACTCTCACTTCTTTCAAATCACGGCTCAAGACTTTTGTTTGTCACTGCTTTCCTATTAAAGCTTATTTTAAATTGTTTTAAATGCAAACAGTCATTTTATTTTTTATATATTTCTAATTTTCCTATTATTTTCTGTGTTTCATTATATTCATCATTTTAATTGTGATTTTTATGCTTGTCTGAATGTTTCCAATATTTTTAATGTAAAGCACACCGAGTTGTCCTTGTGTATGAAATGTGCTGCACAAATGCAGCTGCCTTGCGTTTGCTTCTTGAGAACCACTCATCCAAACTAATGCTGCACTTTGTCATGTCCCCAGCAGCACACCTGCCATAAATAAAGTGCATGTATGAAGTAAATCAGATGTGCGATTGTCGAAAAAATTTAGTCGAGCGAGGTCGGTTGCTTGCATTTGCTACTGGTGAACATCATGGCTCATTAGTGCTTTTCGTTCTTTTTGTTATGCAGAAATTTAAGCAAACCCATCGCAGTCCAGTCCAAAGAGAAGGAGGATCGCTACGTGGATAATTACAGGGTGAGACTTGGTGCACGGGTTGATTCTGTGCTACTTTTTATTGGAAGTTTCAGTCAGAAAACACATTAATGTGGTGTATATGTCTCATGCAGTATTTGGAGGAAGAGTACAAAAAGGGTATTCGTGAGGACGACCCCATGCCGCCCGTCCAGCCTTATCACTATGGCTCACACTACTCCAACAGTGGCACTGTGCTGCACTTCCTGGTTCGAATGCCACCCTTCACCAAGATGTTCCTCGCCTACCAGGGTGAGAATCTAATCCCAAACCTGCAGTATATTGACCCATTTGGTACATAAGGATATATCTAACAGACTGAAATAACACAATACCGGGACATCCTGGTCTCAAAACTAACTGCTGCAACCGTGTTGCATTTCATTTATTAGCCATGAAAGGCTGCTTCATCTTTATGCTTTTCTCTGATCAACTCCTCGCCCTTCCCTTCTCTTTTCTTTTTCTTTCCTTCCTGTTAATTTATTTTTCATTCATCTCCGTCTCTCTCTCTCCCTCTCTCATCTGATCCTCCGAGGCATCTTTTTATGTGATTGTAAATTTATTCATCGAGCGTGGTGTTTAAGGTCATGAAAGGGGATGTTTTCAATCAGTGAGTCGAATCTGTAATTAGATTGTCTTTGGCCTTAATCAGACCAGAGCTTTGATATCCCGGACCGAACGTTTCACTCCATGAACACAACGTGGCGTCTGTCTTCGTACGAGTCCATGACTGATGTGAAAGAGCTCATCCCAGAGTTTTTCTACCTCCCGGAATTCCTGGTCAACAGAGAGGGTAATTAGTTTTCCCTCCTCATTTATCCCTGCGTACGTTTTTCATCTTCACACGAGTGAACTTCTTTAAATGTATTTATTTTTTGCAGGTTTTGATTTTGGGGTTCGTCAGAATGGAGAGAGGGTGAATCATGTGAATTTACCTCCCTGGGCTCGGAACGACCCACGTCTCTTCATCCTGATCCACCGACAAGCACTAGAGTCCGACCAGGTCTCCCAGACGCTGTGTCAGTGGATCGACTTGGTGTTCGGGCTCAAGCAGAAAGGCAAAGCTGCCGTCCAGGCCATCAACGTCTTCCATCCAGCTGTACGTAGCTTCTCATTAACACATTTGCTTCATATTAATTGGAAAAAGTGGTGTTGTTGCTTACATCATTTTCATGTAACTCCTCACAGACCTATTTTGGCATGGACGTTTCGGCAGTAGAAGACCCAGTCCAGCGACGGGCTCTGGAGACGATGATCAAGACGTACGGACAGACGCCCAGGCAGCTCTTCAACGCCTCTCATATCAGCAGGGCGGGACCCAAACTCATGATGGAGGGGGAGCTGCCGGCCGCCATGGGCCTCCTGGTTCAGCTGGCCTTCAGAGAAACCAGAGAGCAGGCGAAGGAAATAGTCTGCCCGGTAATCTACTCGGCGGTGGCAGTGACTCCGGCAGCCTGCTGTGCACTGAGGAAGACATGACTTAATGCACCATCCATGAAATGATCTGCTGCTCACCTGGCAATTTTCTCTTCCTCCCCCACAGAGTCCACTGCCATGGATCAAAGGTCTGAAGTGGGGTGAGTACGTGGGCTCCCCCTCCGCTCCTGACCCCGTGGTGTGTTTCAGCCAGCCCCACGGCGAGAGGTTTGGATCCCTGCTGGCTCTGCCGACCCGAGCCATCTGTGGCCTTTCCCGCAAGTTCTGCCTCATGATGATTTACAGCAAGGAGCAGGGTAGGAAGCCCAAGACTCATTCACAAGACAGCCTGGAATTACAGGACGTGTCGCACAGCATCCTGCTGACTCCATTAATTTTATGTTCCTCGCTCTGTAGGTGTGCGGAGCATGCACAGCACAGACATCCAGTGGTCAGCCATATTGAGTTGGGGCTACGCAGACAACATACTGAGGCTGAAAAGCAAGCAGAGCGAGCCGCCTATCAACTTCATTCAGTGTTCACAACTCCACCAGGTATACATCCAGAGCACCAGTTAGTGAAAAGAATCACCAGCTTTTTTTTTCCTGTTACACAACTATACAACTGATCGGCCAGTAAGCTTCGAGGTTCTGGCTTCCTCTGCCCAACCGTCTGTCTCTCTGTCCTCCAGGTGACCAGCTGCGCCTGGGTGCCCGATGGTTGCCAGCTATTTACGGGTAGCAAGTGTGGAGTCATCACCGCCTACAGCAACCGCTTCACCAGCACCACGGTGGGTTTCCATGGCGACGTCCCCCTCTAACCTTCCGCCTCCACACGAACACCCAGTCCACCCACCCGCCTCCCATCAAACCCTCCTCCCCCTCCTCCCCCTCTTTAGACAGCCTCACCGTGCTCAAACGCTCGGCTTCATTAGTCACATCACAGTTGCCCTTGAAACACATTTCCACCGAGCCTATAAGTGGGATTAGGGGTCTGGGAGTTCAGTCATCAGAGAGGCTTTCAGACTTTCATCGGTCCCCACCACTAGGCATCCAGATTTCCTCTTTCTCTGTCCCCGAAGGGTGTTTCACTAGCAGCTGATTTGCACTGATTTACAAAGCCCAGTTGGAGATTGATTAATGGAGGGGGGTTTTTTTTCGGAAAAAAAACCAAATCAAAGCATTTCATTTCATCACTGAGTCACACATACGTTGAGATCTGTATCAGGTTTCTGCAGGGCATTAATAAGCATTAATAGTCATTCAATTGATTTTGCGAAATTTAAGGCCTTAAAGGGGAACTTCGTTTTTTTTTCAACCTGGGGTCTGTTTTCATATGTCATTTCATACATGTAAGTGATGGAGAAATGAATTTTTGACATAGCTCCAGTATTTAGCCAGACAGGCAGCTTCGCAGCTCAGCTAGCGAAAAGTATGGGGCAACTTGCCCCCCCGCGTCAAAGTCCGCCCTAACGTGCTTTTTTTCCCCACACTGACCGGCTCAGATAGTCTCTACGAGTGTCCCACAACATACTAGAGATGAGAAGTGAACAAAAACCTCCACATTACTTGGCGATCGCTATTTGTTGTGGTCTGTATCCAAATCTCAGGACGCTAGAAAGCAAATCATCGCGCGATAGCGGAACGAGATTTGCTTTCTTTTCGCTAGCTGAGCTGCTAAGCTGCCTGCCTGGCTGAATACTGGAGCTATGACGAAAATTCATTTCTCCATCACTCACATGAATGAAAAGACATGTGAAAACAGACCCCAGGTTGAAAAAAACCGAAGTTCCCCTTTAAAGGGCCTCAAAAATCATTAAATTTCATTCTCAGTGGCATTAAAAATTCTTTCTGCAGTTTTCAAGAAAAATACTTGGCAATAATAATATATAATTATAGACTGTGATTCGTCAGATATGTGCGTCTGCGTAGAGATGCTGAAGCATTGCAATAATTGTTCCGGCCAGTCGGGTACAATTGGCAGAAACTGCATGTTTTTAAAGTGGTCGGCGGGCTGGACCAGGTGGAGGAGAGCTGGGAAATGGGGAAACGCAAATTCCAGCAAGAATGGCTAGAAAACGTGGATTTCAGAACTACAGCCCATGGGTGGTCAGGGGTGGTTTCCGGATTCAGAAATCGTGAAATGTAGGAACAGGTTTCATATAAAAATCATCTTTTACCAAAAAACCCAAACGCATGTAATTTGTTGAGTTCATGGTCACGGCATTAAAATTTTACAGTATAGCATTAAATAGCATTAAATTTGACTGGCTGATGTCTGCACAAACCCTGTATACGTCCTCTGTCCCTTCTAACATGTGGCCGGGTTTGGAAAATGTCTTTCCACAGCCGTCGGAGATGGAGGTGGAATCTCAGGTTCACCTGTACGGTCACACGGGGGAGGTCACCAGCCTGTTCGTCTGCAAGCCCTACAGCATCCTGATCAGCGTCAGCGACGACGGCACCTGCATCCTGTGGGACCTCAACAGGTCAGTGTGTTTGCAAAGTGAAGGCAGAAGATAATGTTTGCAGTGTGCGGTTTCTGAGCTGTTTTGTGTCTCTTCAGACTCTGCTATGTACAAAGCCTCACAGGCCACAAAAGCCCAGTAACTGCCGTGTCTGCCAGCGAGACCACAGGAGACATCGCTACAGTCTGTGACTCCGGTGAGGGACGCTTTGCCGCATGATCTCAGTGTTTATTGTGTCACATATCCTGGGTATTGAAGTGTCTTTCGGTCCTTGATGTGAGTTATGACGCCTGTTTTCCGTGTCCAGAGGGTGGAGGCAGCGACCTTCGCATGTGGACGGTGAACGGAGACCTGATTGGTCACGTGCACTGCAGAGAGATCATCTGCTCCGTGGCGTTCTCCAACCAGCCGGAGGGCGTGTCTGTCAACGTCATCGCCGGCGGTCTGGAGAACGGCGTCGTCAGGTAAGAAAGAATATTTTTATGGGCTCCTTTTACTCTTCTGGAGACGCTGAATTATTTACGCTGATGGATGTTTTCAGGTTGTGGAGCACCTGGGATTTAAAACCAGTGAGAGAGATCACCTTCCCCAAGTCCAGCAAACCCATCATCAGGTATTTAACAGGACTACGCTCGTGCTTTTCTTATTGTGCTCACTGGAAAAAATGCTCCTTTCAAAACAAGAAAAAAAAAAACTTATTTCAAGGAACTTTTACCTTGAAATAAGTGAAGAAATCTGGCAATAGAACAAGTGAAAAATGGCTTGGTAAGATTTCTTGAAATAAGATATGATATTTAGAATATTAAGATCTTAAAATTAGCTGGGGAAACTAATTTTAAGCTATGTTTTACCAGGATTGTCAAGTTTGTTTGGCAAGTGCTTATTTTAAGGTGTCTTAAAATAAGCCAGATATGCTAACAAATAGTAGTTTTTCACTCAAAAATAGATTTATTGCTTTCATGTAACCTCCTAATTTGAGATGTATTAACCTTCATGTTGTCCTCATTTATGGCCACCAAAAATATTGTTTCCTTGTCTGAAAAAAAATCCAAAAATTCAGCAAAAAAAATTCCCCAAATTTCTGAAAATTTGCAAAACCTTCAGGAAGGAAACTCCAAAAATTCCTTAAAAGTGATTATAAAAATCCCCCAAATGTGGCAAGAAGATTTATGTAAATATTTTCAAAAAATTAGTAAAAATCTTCCCAAAAAATCCCCAAAATATCTAAAGTGATTAAATATATATCAGTAAAACCTCTAATATGTTTTTAAGAACATTCACAAAAAATCTTCCAAAAAATCAACCAAAATCCAGCGAATTTCGCTGGATTTTGGTTGATTTTTTGGAAGATTTTTTGTGAATGTTCTTAAAAAAATTTTTTAACATTTATTTTTTTCCGCCAAAAAATGTTCAAAGATTTTCTAAAAATGTTGAAAATGTGGACACCAGAAGTTTCACTGTCAAAATATATTTGTTTTCCGCATTTTCAAACTTTAAAACGGGCCAGTTTGACCTGCAGGACGACACGAAGGTTAAACTTATTTTGAATTTTCTTGCAAAATTCAACTCAAAGCAAGATAATTTCAAAGTTGTTTGACTGAACCAGATATTTAAGATGCATTGTCTTAAAACACGTCCCTCCATCTCACTGAAATGTCGCTTGTTAAGTGAATTTAGTTTTTGCAGTGCTTTTATATGGTGCCCCTTGTTCACTTCCTATTCTCCTGTCTGCCTCAGCCTGACGTACTCGTGTGACGGCCACCACCTCTACACGGCCAACAGCGAGGGCACGGTGATGGCGTGGTGTCGACGGGACCAGCAGCGCATGAAGCTGCCCATGTTCTACTCCTTCCTGAGCAGTTATGCTGCAGGCTGACTGTGTGTCTGACGTTTACGACTGTCCTGCTCTCAGCAAGAGGACCCCCCCGCCCTCCTCCTCCTCTTCTTTCCTCCTCCTCCTCCTCCTGTCGGCTCTGGCAGGGAGGAGAACGTGTCAGCATGGCCTCAACCTCCCTGACTTTTAAATAAAGCCATCCCCAGCTGAGCAAACTCGACCACCGCCACTCCCAGCATCCAGACATGATTCCAAAAATAGTATTATATGTATATAAATCTATATTTATAAACACGCTGAAGTGGAATGTCGGAGGAGTGGATGAATATTTGGCCGTGGCTGCAACAGACACTTTATACAAAATGCATTTCTGAGAGTGTGTTTCATTTGTCTTTTATTCTTTGATTCCTGCTGTTGTGTTTTGTTTTGTTTTTTGTTGTTTTTGTGCAAAGATACTTGCCTGATGTTTATTTTCCTGGTAAGCTGCTATCGTCTGGCCAAAGCCGGACCCAGAGTGTGAAGACCCTCGTCTCTCACCTCGGCGGCGCTCGGATCTCCTGCAGCGCCTCGTCTGACAGATTGGAGCTCAGCTAGCGTGTCCTGCTGACGCTGCAGTCGCTGGGAGGGAGCAGCCCTCCGTCGTGTCTGTCACCGGGAGACGTCCTGCTCTGTGGGAGTGGGACGCCCCTGTCTGCTCCACTCAAGTCTGAACACGAGTGTCACGGCCCAGCTTCACTTTGCGTCCGAGCTCAGAGGAGGGACTGAGAGGCGATGGGTTGAGTTGTACCTTGTGTTGCCTGTTGTTCTGTCCTGCTTTTTGCATGCTGAGGTGATGCTGACCTTGACTGTGTGAATGTGGAAATGACATTTCCTCTCAAGACGCTCCTTGTTTAAGTCCTAAGACCTGTCTTTTTGCATTATGAGACATGTTGGTATTCATTTATTTATTAGAAACACCGTGAAGACTCATGTTTTCTTTTTTTGCTCGTGTTTTACTGACTGAAACTATCTGCCGCTTAAATGCACTGGAACCACTTTCACTACTTTACTGAGCTCGCTGTGATTCTTAGAAAGCAATTAACGGACAGCGTTAGATGCCTGAGGCCGGAGGAGAAGCAGAGATGACTTTTGTGATCCTCGCCGATATGCGACACCTGCTTAGTACCTGTGCTGCGTTACTTAATGGTAGTAGCTGGTGGGAGAGGTCGACCAGCTTTTCCTGCACTGATGAGGTTTACAGCTGACCTCAGAGTCAAACACACTACACTCATCAGTCCAGGAAACCCACCGTTTGTTTCCTCATGCAGCTTTTCTTTACATTCCCACTGAACTTACTGCACTTACAGTTTGTCTGTTATTGTGTCAGAAGCACTTTGTTTTTTAAAACCAGCTGTCATTTAATTCAAGATCTGAACTGAGCTTTGATTTAATTCCACTAATAAATCCAGAAAGCAATATCAGACATGCAGGAGGTTACTTTCCATCGTGTTCCACATGGGAAGAAAACAGGAGTTTGCTTGAACACGGCTGTGAAACAAGTCGTTTTGCCTTGGCAGCGAGTCTTGAAAACTGATGTCTTAGAGTTCACACTTTGTGTTTGATTTGTACATGAGAAAGGGAATATTTCTTCTCACATCATTCCTTTTTGTGTCATTTATCCCCTCCTCAACTTGAGTTTTGTGCAAAGCATGATGTTACTGTGTTGTTTACGGTCTTCACTGCTTGTGTTTAACCTTCCTCTTCTCTTAAACCTCCAAATGAGGAGTTTGTATGAATGTTTTTGAAAACGGCAAAAAAAAAGCAGGAAGAGGATGACAGACAAAGTATTATTTTCTGTTTATTGTAACTTAAGCTATGCATAATTTAAAAATCATTGTCTTAGGTTGCTTCAATTGTGGGGGGGGGTTTCACCTCTGGCTGTTTTTTTGGCATCATGGACTGAGGTTCTCAATATTTTCAGTTTTTTTTTTGTTCGTTTGTACATATGTGTGTATGTTTGGACGAACCAAGTGATAAGTATGTTATAAATATATAAATATATATAAATATTTGAAAAAAAATGCGGTGTCTCCTTCTTTGTGTGGAGAAAAGGGGTGCGTTCAGGGACATGTGAGGAAGCAGATGCTGCACAGATTAGATGAGTGGCGTGATAAAGGGGGTGAAACTGGAGGTACAGATTCTCCCAAAGAGCGCTGTCGTTGAGGATGAGGCCCATCAGTTACTATGGGGGGGACCCGGTGATGTCAAAGCTGATGTAAAAATGAAATGGGGAAGCCTGCAGATCTCAGCAGCAATAAAGCAAATTAGAGGAAGAAAAAAAAGCAAGCAGCCCCCAATTTGACTAAGAGGCAGCTCCAATCCTGAACGCTGCTTCTTCTCCTTGCTGCAGCTCCTGGTCCACTGATCGAGTGCTCCCTGCCCCTCAGCCTGTATCTGATCGTCATACAGAGGTTTCCCCCCCTGCTGCATGCGTAACATCTCTCCAAGTCCAGCCGTGGTGCTCACCAAGACCTCGCCGCTTCATCTTCCTACACGGAATACGCACGACTCACATTGAACGAAGCCGCTGAGGCGAAATTAAAACGGCAGGATCTACCTCCGCGGGTTCAGGGAGACGAAGGGATTTCCTCTTTATCATTTCATATTTGACAGATCCTCGCTTTTTTTGTGCGTGTGTGTGAGAGAGTGTGAGTGTGAGTGTGCGTCCGCGGGTGTGTGTGTGTTGGGTGGAGTCAACCCGGAATTCTCCAAATTGGAAATCCATTGGCACATTTCAGGTAGGTCGGCGGCTGTAGCCAACATTTATGTAGCCGAGCGATGCAGATTTGCTCTAATAATCTCCCTCCGTGCGTTTGTTCGCAGTACATGATGTGTGTGGGTTTTTTTTGTGCTGTTTTGTGCTGTGAGCAGGGCCGCAGCTCCGCTCTGTGTGTCCACTATTTAATCTCATTAGAAATAAGAGTCGCCCATGTTTGACAGATCTGCATCAACAATTAGCGTCGCTGCATTTTGGCTAAAACGGCTCAGAGGCTGCACAGATGGAGCCGAGCACAGCTGTGGATGCACGAATCGAAGGGAAACCTACATGCAAAAGGCCTGATAGCTTCATCCGAGGCTGTGATTAAAAGCTACAAACTGGCTTTAGAGCCACGAAGGGGTGGATTGGGGGAAAAATCAGCATCCCCCTCCCTTTCTTTAAATTTTTTTTTTTTTTTTTTACCAATCATCATGTCTGATTTCTACTCTAGCTAATGCAATGAAATAAACAAATCGATGTGAGGAAAAATAACCCAGAGTGAGTGAATGGATTCAACAGCAGCACCCCACCTCAGTGAAATGCTTCATATCCTCCATGCACATTCTCCTAAAACACATCTGTGCTCAGGTTAGTGCTGCCAAACTGGGGCATCTGAGGAAGCGAGGGGGTCAAGGGGCCTAAAAATGAGAGCAAGATTTAGTGGGATTGATGTGCAGGAAGGCGGCAGGATGAACTCCACTGCTGCAGCTGAGGAGAAAGTTGAGGAGCAGACGGAGATGTGATCCATGGCTGCAGATGGAGGGAAAGTTGCTTCCCAAAAAGTGGAAACGCCACCAATTCAACATGTATCCTCTGAGGTGCACCTGACTAAAGCACTAAGACCCCTTTTGTAACTTCTCCCTCTCTTTAACCGGCCGCTATAACTTGACACACAATAAAAAAGCAACAATCGTGCATGAGCAGCGGCTGATAAATGACAAACTGTTATCCAGCTGCTGCTCTTTCTCCAGATAAAATGGAGCTTGGCTGCTGTAGAATAGATTCCACCAGACAAAATGGGTCCTTTTAAATTAAAAAGGGAAAAAATGGGTTGTGTTAGAGAAAGGCAGCTCCAAGGGGGGGTAGAGATACTGCCAGGAGGGCTTGCTGCTTTCTGGATCTAATGTGATGTTCATTGACTCCATGTTGCCCCCCTTTGTGCCTCTGCTTGGCGTCACAGGAGCATCATGAAGGACGGCATCGCCAACAACAGCACGGCCAGCATCTCCCAAGCCAGGAAAGCTGTGGAGCAGCTGAAGATGGAGGCCTGCATGGATAGAATAAAGGTACGGGGCTTTGGTTTTTACCTCTGTTTGTGCGCGCACATCTCTAAACTGTACAGCAAAATACTCATCCATGCCTCCAAAAGTGTAGCCCTGCTTATTAAAATGTATTTCTGATGAGCACTAGAATAACCTTCTCTTCATAAGGGACAATCTGCTGCAAATATTTACTTTTCTTGCGTAGAATCGGCAACATTATCATACGTGGTGGTCATTTCTTAATATTTGCACGCAATCATTAAACCTGAAAGCTAGGCTGATGCTGCTGTTGTCCAGAATTCATTAAAAAAAAAAGACATTGATCGCTCAAACCGGATGACAAGCTGCTTTATTATTGAGAACATGGATCGTCCTTTTGTATGAACTCACTAGTGTACCAAATGTGTATTAATCCACAGCTCAAATTAGCCCCATTTTAATGCACTAATTACTCTTTTTTGAGTATCATGTGATAAACGCTACGGTACCCAGCTGTTTGAGGACAATATCGAGTGTTTTTTTTAAAAATCTAAGTGTGCTGTATGTTTGTGCTTTTAAAGATTTACTTCTTCAGTAGGATCAAATCGATTTGGAACAGGGAGTCTCAGGCATGACGAGGAAGATTTAGAGAAAGATTGAAGCATTGTTGGTTCATAAGATTTTCTGACAAGCATAAGAGCATAGTATATATATGACCAGTCGTGTTATTTAGACCTTCATCCAGACCACATTTTATGCTCCTGCCTCTTCTGTAACAAGCTTTCTTCAGTATAGACGCAGAAGCAGACATTGATCAGCTCCACACTCCAAAAACACTTTAGATTAAAGCCTCGTGTTGGATCCTATGTCCGTTATTGTCTGTTTGTCATCTAAGTCCATTATGAATGCATTAACCCATTTAGTGGATGCACTGATACAACAGGAGGAAACGCTCACCATCAGGCTTTCATGGAGTCTCTATTCTTTATTCTATTTTTAGCAGTGCACTCCGATCATTTTATCAGACTCACAATGGTCAGTTTTTATCAAGGCAACGCATTTGATGCAGAGATGCATTATCTTTTTTATTTCATGCTTTTTTTCTTACACGCCAGCCTACATTACCCATAATGTGGTCTTGCCTCCACAGCAATGTGTCAATGCTGGAGAATGGTCTGACTGCACCTCATAAACACTCAGAATCAATCATAGCCATCTTGGGCGAGGCTATGCTAAGGAAGTAGCGACTGTGCTCCTGCAAAATAGTGACGAGGGAGCTGTTTTGGTGTAATATCTGCATGTAGAGCAAACACTTCTTTGTTGTCTGATCCAAATCTTTTGCAGAACTTACCGTCTTCAGGGTGTAGGTCGCTGCTCAGAGGTGGTTGTTGTTGTTTCATGTAGTGAATGTGTTTTTTAGAACGGGAACGCACACATAATGGAAGGAGAGGAGAATCCCATGTGAAAAGGGTGGTGGAAAGGCCAGGCTTATACCTGCAACCCACATATGATGAGTCAGACTACCCACAATGCAACTCAAGCGCTCTCAGTTCAGTCTAAGATTTCAATGTGTGAAGCTAAAAGCTAACTCGTGGTTTCCATGTATCGTTTGCTGACCGATGAAGCCTTTGAATCCAGAGAGTAGAGTTCAATTCGTGCTACAATATACATACTACCAGGTACAAGTCAGTTTGCTACATAAACACATCATATTGACCTTCATATTAAGCATAAAAACACACAGGATCTAGCAGACTGAGATACAGAATGGGTTGTATAGCACCGTGATATGCTAATATTTATTCTGGAGGTGTGCTGAGCTTGTTGCCTTCCTGTCTCCAGAGCAGTGTGTGGACGTAGCACAGGATTTCTGGACAATTTAGAACTTCTCATTGTGTTTGGAGAAGCAAATCAAAGTCCAGCAGCAGCTCCCTCGGTTTCAAATCTTACTTCATAAATGTGTGGATATAATGTCTAATCTGTTCGCAGAATCTCTCTTCCTGTTGCATGTAGAGTTGGTACGACTGCAGCGGTCGCAAATCTTAGTCCGCATGCAGACGTTTGCAGAGGTCGATGCAGAAACTCATCTCATGTGCACCTGTACAGACATGTGGATCCAGAAAGTATAAATTGGCGCTAATAGCAGTTAATGCAGCCTCTTGTCTCCAGCTCAGATGAGTCATGGGCTGCAACTCCACAATACCACTTTCTTTCTTTTTTTAGCTTTTCCAAACCTATATTTTCTGTCCCAAAGTGACGTTGAACAAACGGGCATCACTTGAAGACATTTATCAGATTTTGCGTAGCTCCCTCTGGTGCCACAATAATTCTTTTTATGCATATAAACACGTAAAAACCACCACACTTAGATTTCCCATCAGTTATTCCAACGACCAACTGCAGCCTCCATCCATCCATCATCTATACACCACTTAACCCTCATTAGGGTCATGGGGGACTGGAGTCTATCCTTAGGGTGAAGGCAGGGGACACATTGGTCGGCAGTCTATCACAGAGCTACACAGAGAGACAGACAAAAACACTTACATTCACACCTACAGACAATTTAGAATCATCAGTTAACCTCAGCATGTTTCTGGACTGTGGGAGGAAGTCGGAGTCGTCCTCTTCTCCTTCTCAGGTGTCTTGCTTAATCGCATTGACGACCATGCCTTTCCACTTTTCTCTGTCATACATTGCGTAATACTACAGTGTTTGCCTTCGATGTGTTTGTCCAGTCCTTGATGTTGTCAATGTATGTCATTCTCTGACGTCCTCTTGCTTTCTTCCCTTCTGTTTTTGATGTTGTTGCGAGATCTCTATGCTACTCTTCCTCATCACATGTCCTAGGAATCTAATTTTTCTCAGTTTGATGGTTGCCAGCATAGTTCTTTTCACATTTGCTCCTCTTCATTGCTTACTCTTTCTACCCACGATATCTTTAGCGTTCTTCGTAGGAACCAGACTTCCGTTGCCTGGAATCTCTTCTGCATATTGTTCAATATTGTCCACGTTTCGCATCCATATAGCAAGACTGACCAGATGTAGCACCTGAGGATTCTTAATTTTGCCGCCATACTGATGTGTATGTTCATGAAGATGGTGTTTTTCTTGTTAAAAGCATCTTTGGCTATGGCAATACATCTCTTGAGCTCCTGGTCTGAAGCCGTAGTTCCCAGTGAAAACCCACACATTCAAAGGGAGAACACGCAAGAGTCTCCGGCCGAGACATGAACCGGGGATCAGTGCTAACCACCGAGACACTGTACCTCCCCAACTGCAGCCTGACAAGAACAAAGAATGTGTCCCAGGTTAGGGTAGTGGAGCGTCTTCTGACAGGCATTACATGAAGCCTTACTTCATCTTGAAAGCACCGATGTCACCAACTCTCTGTCACAGCGTTGTGCACAGCTGGAACACCCAAGCAGCATCCATGTGGTAACTGTGAGCGGTGAACCCACAGAGTAGTGGGGCATGGTGATTGCTGACCACTTCTGACATCAGCTTTCAGCTAATTTGGGTCAGTTTGGTTGCAGAATTCCTCCTCACATTATACTCACAGGCTCATGAGCTAAATGTTCAAACTCCCAGAAGAGGAAAGAAAATGTAAATTTAAATGAGCAAATGTCCTTTTATATACTGTTACTGTGTAGCAGTAGGCCTTCATCAGACAGCACTGGGTTAATATTGACTTTTGTTCCCTATGCACTCTTTATAGTAGAGGCCAGTCATTATGCTTTAAAACATCAATAAAGGGGTATGAAAAGGGGTTTCCATTGCTTCCATTCATTAGATAAAACAAGTAATTGCTTTAACTGTTTTATGTCTTCGCCCTACTAAAAGGCTAGTTTCCGCTCATATGTTTCCGGTATGTGAAGGGACGACATTTTCATGAACGACTTCTTGTGCAACTTAAAGGGCCGTGTCATCATCTCATTCGGCAGGCTCCTCATGTGCTCAGGGAATGATTGCTCCGCAGCCCCGAGGCTATTCGCTCAGCATTATAGCCAAGCCTGGAAGTCAGCCATACACCGTCATCCCTACTCAGCACAACAAGGGCCACTCACAGGAAAACTTCCTCGTCTTTTAAAACAAAGTGTTTATCTCCAGCTTGTAATCAGGGTTTGGGAGGTGTGGCAAGACGATTTAACGGACAAATCGCCTTTTGTGGTGCAATGTTTTATTGAAAGGCTTCATTTGTTTTTGCGTCAGATAGTATATCTGAGTAAAAACGGATGCAGCTTAGGCACCTTTCAGACAGGCGTGGTACTCCACTAATCTGATGGCGTCTGAACGTGTCGGCTTCATGTCTGAATCCTGTTCACTTTCCTGTAAAAGCAGCGATGGCAGTCTCACTGGAAGTCTGTAGAAGTCTGAACTGTGTGCAGCCACAGTAAAGGACAGGAAGGCAAATCAGATCCACGTATATGATGTATGTAGGTACATAATGGGTAACGCTTCGTGTACTTTTTGGTCTCTCGTGTTTCACAAATATTGCACGTGTGCCACATTTGTAGGTCTGTGTGATTATAGCCGTGAAGAACGTTAACGTAAATTTGACACAATGGCATCACCTTAACAGACTGATAAAGCCAGCAGCATTTGAAAGGCATCCAGTGACGGATGGAGGCCTAAATAAAATGGAAAGCTTATCATGAGCCCATCTGATTTTCCTAATAATATGACACAGGTTTTGTATTTATGTTCAAACCTCAGGAGGAAAACCCAACCTTAGCAAACAGATTTCAATCCTAGAAGACATAGATGTGTTGTAAAGTCTCTCTGGTCATTGATTAATCCCCTTAAAACTCATTTCTGTTGATCAAAGTTGCATATTGAGAAGCTTTTTTTCCATGCCTTAAAATGACTTCGATGTGCCTCTGCAATGGTTGTTTCCTCTAGAACAGGGATGTCGAACTGATTTTAGTTCAGGGGCTACATTCAGTCCACTTTGATTTCAAGTAGACCATACCAGTAAAAATCAACCCCGATTTATCTATAAATTATGAAAACTCCAAATTTTTCCTTTGTTTTAGTGCAAAAATGTATGTTCTGAAAATTACAAAAAATCCTGAAATTTCTTAAGAAAAGTAATTTCAGTTTCAACAATTTTATGCCTCAGTTTATCATTTACACATTACAACCTACACATCACAGTTTATCTACAAAAGCACAGAACATTTAGACATCTGGCACCGAACAATGTTGTATTTTACTTTGATCAAAATGACAAACGTCAGACTAAAAAATAAGACTCAAAAAATGAGACACAAATTACAAGAAAAATAGACAAACAACTCAAAACAAAATAAAGAGACAAAAAATTTGATGAAAAAGTTTAGAAAGCAACAAAATGACAGAAAAAACTAACACAAGTGAGACAAAACAAATAGAAAACGGCAAAAACGATGCACAAAATGAATAAAGCAAAATGACAAAAATAACAAAAAACACAAGCGAGACAAAAAGGAAACACAAAAGAACAAAAATGAGACAAACAAAAGTCAGGCAAAAAGACAAAACGAAAACAGGACAAAATATTATAAAAATGAGACACACAATGACAAAAGAACAATGAGCAATATCGTGTTTTACTTTATGATCAAAACAACTTTTTAAGAAATTATTTTAAATTTATAATTTTACAAATTTACAAATCGCGGTTATGGTCTTCTCTGTAATCTTTACACTTTGCAATGTCGTCCCGCGAGCTGGATTGGACCTTCTCGCGGGCCGGATTTGGCCCACAGGCCGTATTTTTGGCACTCCGTGCTGTAGAAAATGCAGATCTCTCTTTACCCAGCCCTCCACCACCAGCTGCAGCTGGACCACACCAGCTCACTTACAACTCTGCTGAAACGCTGGTTTCAGTACTTTGAGACCCAACCACAATCTTTGACAGACAAACTGAAGGTTGTAAGGTTTTCATCAGCAGCTTGAGTAGCTTCTGGTTCTTTGAGTTTTTACCTCAGATGTTTCAAATGGGATGCTCTACAGGAGAGATTCTTCTTAAACCGACCTAGTTGTACCTTTACCCTCGTGTCATGCAGCTGACGTTTCACCTGCATTCGGTGCGACGACGAGGCTAACAATGCGGCCAACTGTCTTGGCATCAAACAGAAATGCTCAGAAGTCAATTATCAGGAAGTTTTCTCGCAGTCAGTTTCAAAACTTTCTGAAATTCAGACGCCAATCTTCCACATTAAATCCTGAATAAACCCCGTCTCCTGCCATCTTTTCTGGGTGGGCTGCTTCTTGTTTTGTTTGTTTATTTTCACACATTATGTTCAGGCCTCCAGCCAGCTCTCGAGTGGATTCACATGATGGTGCCACAATGACAGCAACACAGCAGAAAAAAGAAATGCTTTTGTGAACCAGAAATGATGTTTTTTCCATTTTTTTTAGTCTGTTTAAAAAACGGGTAGCAAATGCAGCAAGCAAAACAATAACCCTGCCTGAAATAGCATGTGAGGAAAGCAGACTAATTTATGAAGCCGTGGAAGGTGAAAGGTAAATACTCAGACATGTAAAATGATGTTGTTTTTCTGAATGAGGTGAGAAGTGTTTAGATCACAGTGTCGGGATAGATTTGGCTCGTCAGTTTTACTGTCACCTTAACATTTTATGGAAACAGATATGTCAGGCTGGAATGTAATTGGATCTCAAGTGTCACAGCTGATCTCCTGCTTATCTTTGTGGTTTTCACTCGGCTCCATAGTGAGTCTGACGAAAATGTAAGTTCCTCTGAATGGCTTAGGTCTGTCAACTTTAACGTTGTCAAGCTGTTTGTGACCAGGGTTTAGTTTTTTGGCTGCATTACTGGTAAAGTTTGGTTTTCTTACAGTTGTGGTGACATTGGTGTAACGCAGGGGTGTCAAACATGTGGGCCAAAACCAGCCCACCAGAGGGTAGAGCCGGTAAAAATTACGGAGAAGACATTAACTCTAAATTGTAAGTTTGTAACACCACACATTTAAAGTAATTTCTAGAAAATGACAAGTTGTTTCGATCATAATGTAAAATACTAGATTGCTCATTGTTTTTTTTTTTGTCATTTTGTATCTTGTTTTGTCTTGTTTCAATTGTTTTTGTCTTTTTGTCTGACTTTTGTCATTTTGTTCTTTTTGTCTTGTCTCCAGTTTTTGCTGCTTTGTAACTTTTTGTCTCTTTTTTTAGTTTTGTTTTGTGGCGGCATGGCTCAGTAGTAGAGTGGCCGTCTTGCAACCGAAGGGTTGCCGGTTCGATCCTCGGCCCGTCGTGCTCATGTCGAGGTGTCCCTGAGCAAGACACCTAACCCCTAATTGCTCCTGATGGGTCGTGGTTAGCGCCTTTCATGGCAGCTTCCGCCATCAGTGTGTGAATGGGTGAATGTGATTCAATTCAATTCAATTCAATTTTATTTATATAGCGTCAATTACAGTCAACTCGTCTCAAGACGCTTTACAGAACCCAAATGCCTGACCCCCAGAGCAAGCCCAAAGGCGACAGTGGCAAGGAAAAACACCCTTTTAACAGGGAAGAAACCTCGAGCAGAACCCGGCTCTATATAGGGGGGACCCATCTGCCTGCTGGCCGGGCGGGTTGAGAAGGACAGAAGAGGGCAAGGGGGAGGGATGGGAGAAGAGGGAGGGGTGGGAAAGCAAGGAAAACACAACACACATTTGGATACATGCATGACAGGATATGTGACACAGACAAAGTATAAGCTAACATTGAAAACTGACTCATAATTTACTCTTATGATGTACGGCTCTGACATTAAACATACTCCATATATAGCTAGCAGTAAAATTCAAACAGTATGTAAGTTAGCATAACAGTATAGTGAAGGCAATGCAGAGTTGACTGGTGGAAAAAGGGAGCTGGAAGCAGAGGGCTGGAGGAAGGTCAGCAGCAGCATCCCACAGTGGACATGGTGGAGACTGGACCAGCTGGTGGAACATCAACCGCAGATCTGAAGCATCCAGCTCTGGGACCAGGGACACTCGGAGAAATAGCACAGGGGGAAACAGAGTGAATGTACTGCAATAACGGTATACATATTTAATGTAAAGGTAGATAAAGAAGGGCTCAGTGCGTCAAGAAAAGTCCCCCAGCAGCCTAGGCCTATAGCAGCATGACTAGAGGCAGAACGAAGGGACGTCCAAGAAGGAGTCAGCTGTGCAATGAAGACACAAGCCGAACCCCTGTGGGTCACCCAGTCAGCCCCAACTATAAGATTTGTCAAAAAGGAACGTTTTAAGCCTGGTCTTAAAAATAGAGAGGGTGTCTGCCTCCCGAACCCAAACTGGGAGCAGGTTCCACAGGAGAGGCGCCTGATAACTGAAGGCTCTGCCTCCCATTCTACTTTTAGAAATTCTAGGAACAACAAGTAAGCCTGCAGCTTGAGAGCGAAGAGTTCTACTAGGATAATAAGGTACTATCAGATCTTTAAGATATGATGGAGATTGGTTATTAAGAGCTTTATATGTCAGAAGAAGGATTTTAAATTCTATTCTGGATTTAACAGGAAGCCAGTGAAGAGAAGCAAGTATAGGGGAAATATGATCTCTTTTGCTAACTCCTGTCAGTACTCTCGCAGCAGCGTTTTGGATCAACTGTAGATGTTTGAGAGAACTATTTGGACAACCCGATAATAAGGAATTGCAATAGTCAAGCCTGGAAGTAACAAAAGCATGAACTAATTTTTCTGCATCACTCTGAGACAGAATGTTCCTGATTTTTACAATATTACGCAGGTGAAAAAAGGAAGTCCTACAGACTTGCTTTATGTGTGAGTTAAAGGACATGTCCTGGTCAAAAATAACTCCAAGATTCCTCACAGTAGTACTGGAGGCCAATGTGATGCCATCCAGAGTAACTATTTGCTTTGAAAGCGAGTTTCTAAGATGTTTGGGGCCAAATACAAGGACTTCAGTTTTGTCTGAATTTAGCAGTAGGAAGTTAAAAGTCATCCAGGTTTTAATGTCCTTAAGACAATCTTGCAGTCTAGCTAACTGATCAGTTTCATCTGGCTTCATAGATAAATACAATTGTGTGTCATCTGCATAACAATGGAAGTTAATACAATGCTTCCTAATAATATTGCCTAAAGGAAGCATGTATAATGTGAAAAGTATCGGTCCTAAGACAGAACCCTGAGGAACTCCATGATTAACTTTAGTATGCTCAGAAGAGTTATTGTTGACATGCACAAACTGGAACCTATCTGATAAGTAGGATTTAAACCAGTCCAGTGCTGTCCCTTTAATGCCAATTGAATGTTCTAGACGCTGTAATAAAATGTTGTGGTCGATTGTGTCAAACGCTGCACTAAGATCTAACAAAACAAGTATAGAGACTAGTCCATTATCTGATGCTATGAGAAGGTCATTAGTAACTTTCACTAGAGCTGTTTCTGTGCTATGATGCACTCTGAAGCCTGACTGAAACATTTCAAACAAATTATTCCTTTGTAAGTGTTCACATAATTGATTTGCAACTGTTCTTTCCAGAATTTTAGAGAGAAATGGTAGGTTGGATATCGGTCTATAATTAGCTAACACATCTGGATCTAAAGTGGGCTTTTTAAGCAAAGGTTTGATGACAGCAACCTTAAAAGCCTGTGATGTATCATGTAAAGCGGTTTGGGTACCTTGAAGGTATAGTAAAGCGCTATATAAATATTTACCATTTGTGTTGTCTCATTTTTGTCATTTTGTTTCTAATTTTTGAAATATTTTGTCTTGTTTTGTTATTTTTCATCTGACTTTTGTTGCTTTTCTGTTTTTGTCCTTTAGTTTCTCGCTTTTGTCTTTTTGGGTTTCCTTTTTGTCTCATTTGTGTTTTTTGTCTATTTTTTTGTTTTGTTTGTTCTTTTCTTGTCTAATTATTCGTCTCTTTTTTTTGTTTCGGGTTGTTTGTCTCATTTTTGTCATTTTGTATCTCATTTATGTAATACTTTGTCTTGTTTCTTGTCTTTTTCTTGTCTTTGTGATCATAAAGTAAAATACTGTATCGTTCAGTTCCAGATGCCTGTTACTAAACGTTGTGTTCCTTTGTAGAAACACTGTGATCTGTAAGTTGTAATGTGTAAATGGTAAACTGAGGCATAATGTTGTTGAAAGTGAATCTATTTTTCTTAAGCAATTTTAGGTTGTTCATAATGTTTGTAAAAAAAATAGTTCATTAAATGTAAACATTTTCAGAACATACTTTTTTGTAGTGAAACAGGAAAATTTGGAATTGTGGTTATTTATAGCTTATTATGCTCTGATTTTACATGAGAGCAAATTGGGCTAAATGTGGCCCCTGAACTGAAATGAGTTTAACACCCCTGGTATAACAAGTTTGGCAGGAATTTGGTGATTTTACTCTCATTATTAGCTTTAAAAACTTTCAAAGAAATATTGGATTAATATGTTAAGGAGGAAAAAAATCACTGATTTGGATGTCAGACTACATTAGGCCCAAGGCAGTTGTAAATATAAAATTTGAAGTATTTACATATGTTTTTTTGCAAATTCAAAGAGTGCAAGCAAAAACCAGTTGCAGGTTTCAAATCTTTATTATGTCCGCAGCAGTTGTTGACTGATCGATGGGCAGACAGCTGCTTGTGTTTCGTAACCGCTCGGCACGTCGGATGTGCAGGTCCGAGTAGTTCTTCATTAAAAGAAGAAGAAGAAGAAGAACCAGCGAAGAAGAATGTGGCTGGAAATAAAAGCAGAGTGGAAAACGGAGCGTTGGCTACGTGTGGCGATCCCTTAAATTTAATTAAGGGATCTGACGAGGGAGAGAGTGTATCAGTGACGAGAGCGGCTGATTGAGGGATCACCACGTTCTCATTAATTGCTCAATCAGCCAAAGGAATGTGATCTGTGCTAATTAGAAGGACTCTCCTTCCATCATGGGGCTGCAGTGTAATTACAATCAGTCTGGGCCTAATGACACACACAGTGCAGTTCCACTTTCTGTCCTGTGGGGCTTCTGCTCTCTGCAGAAACCCTGGCTGCAGCTACGTGATAATATAATTACTGCATTTACTTTGATTATGAAAATAATTAAGCTGTTTACTTCTATAGCAGGAGAAGGCTTTGTTCCTGTTTGGATGCAGCGACAAGAGGCTGGATGTGGCCAGAAAGTGCCGCTGAAATACTAATCGTATTGTGTCTCAAAGGTGCCATGCATGTGAGCGTATTTATTCCAAATATTCAGATCAGTGGTGCGCCTGTGTGCACATAGTAACTGATAATGTGGCATTTCATTGCTGTTTTGATTTTCCCTTCAGCTGTGACTCAGGAAGTGCAAAAGCATACTGTCAAATAGTGTTACGATGCTGCCAAGCATAAATGTGTTTTTTGAAAGTCAGTTCTTGTCAGCTTCCAAAAAAAAAAAAAAGACACTTCTGTTTACTGAGGCTGTATTGAGTAATCAGTGACTTATGAGCTGTTATCAGCGACAGAGGAATTGCAAAACAGATCCACAGTGCAGGTGTAGTGAAGCAGACATAAATAATAGAGACGCATTAAGTGGAAGAAGGTGGCGACAGTACAGTAGTTAGAGCAGAACAGAATCATGCAGAGAGGCAGCCGTGTGTGAAACACTGTTCTGTCAATGTGCCTTTTTTCTTTTAGTTTGGGAACTTAATTCGTTGTACTGCTTAATGTCATCCCAGGACTAAACTGAACTTCTAATTTTAAAATTCCACTTTGATTATTTGAAAAAAAAAATGGCGCTGGATGTAAATGGAAGTGGCAGTGAACCATGAGAGGACTCTGTTGTGTGTTTCTGGTGTAAACAGGGTGTTGTATTTGGATACGCTCACTCAGAAGAAATTCAAAAAGCGGTGAATATCCGAGGAGGAGAGGCAGATTGAATTGACTGAATGTGTAGGACTGGTCAGAAATCTGTGAGCTTGTTTTGGTCTGGCTAGCAGTGTGACTCGATGGATGCCAACGTTGGTGTGTCAGTCGGCCGGCCCACCTCTCCGGTCCAGACTGGGATGCCTCAACAACTACGGCTTGCCATGGAAATTTGTACAAAAATCATTTTTACTCAGAGAGTGAATCATGCGGATATTGTGTGAATTTTCCTCCATGTGGCTGACATTTGTGTCTTTTAGCAAAATGTCTCAATGGATTAATATTATTAGATTATCCAAACAAATGGTCAAGATATTGCTGTTCCCTACAAGACAAATTGTTATGACTTTGCATGATTTTGCATTTTTAATTTAGCCAATATATAGTTTAATAATATACCATTAGTGATAAACTAATGATATATTAGTGTTGTCTTCCACCTCAGTTGTTTAGTGCCTGTTGGATGTAGCAAATGTTAGCACATAAATATGCAAACCTAAGTTGTTAAACATAGTAATTATTATACCTCTTTACTCTTGGCACAAAAGCATGCCGTCTTTTTTTAGAGTGCTATTTCCATCACTCTGTCAAGCTCAGTCTTGTCTCAGATTTACTGGTAACTCAGTGGTTTTAGTCAAAACAAAGCTGCAGGATACATTGTGTGAGCCTCGACATCGTGATGTGTACATGGGCAATACTCACAATGCAATGTGAAGCAAGGACAGTTAATTCAAACACGTCATTTGTACTTTTATACTCAGCTTGATACAAAAAGAAACCTGGCTCGGTTCTCATTTTCTATGACTAATCTACAAAAGAAGTCTGTCTGATGGAGCATAATTTATTCCAATTTAATGGTTCCTGGATAAGCAGTTTTTTGTTTATTTAAAAGACAGAGAGTCTGTTGATGTGCAGAATTCACTTTTTTGACAGTGAAGTGAGCCAGGAACAGGAGAGAAACACTAAAACTGAAGATTTGGTGGCAGGAAAAGCAACATTAATTATCGCGCTGCACAATTCATTGAATGGAAATTATGGTCATGATTGGCTGCTCGCAACTGAATGAACACGAGTGATTGTAATATTGATATTTAAAAGGCTCACAGAAGGATAAAAAAGGCAGATTTAGCTTGATTAATGCTTAATTTTCTCTTTTCAAAGGAATTTTTGGTCTCAGCTGTGTGAGCTGCTAGAAGCTTCTCTGTGTCAGACAGCTAGCTTAGCATAGCCTTCATGTGAGGCTTTTATGGAACATCAGTAAATTATTGCTTCTAATGATGACAAGTGAGGTGTTTTATGTACAGTTTTATTTTTATTTTGCTCTGAATGTGAAGATTAGAAGAACAAGTGAAAGCAGCGCTCTGTTTATTAAAATGGGAAGTGCAATAACAGTATTTAGTCTCTAAAGTCAATTAAAAATTTCAGTGAATAGACTAATTGTGATCTCAATATTGACAAAAAATATTCATGTTTATACTTCTAGTCAGAACTGTGCAGCTCTAGATGGTCAGATTGATGATTTTGGCTACAGAAAGGGTGATATTGACCAAAAGGAAATACGCTGCAGTGCCTTAAAGTTGGTACAACTACATGAGGCAATAAGACGAATTTGTTTGACCATTAAAATGGGCATCTCAGGGCTTCGTATCATGAGCCAGAACTGAATGCTGTCCAAAGAAAAAACTATTTAGGGTGCCTTTGCCAGTGTTACAAGAAAGATTCTGAACAGTTCGTGCTCAAAAATCATTTTCATAAAAGTAAAGCAAATTTTTATTTTTGTATTTTTATTTATATATTTTTATGCTTTTTTTTCTTTTTTTTTTTACATTTTCTATGCTGAGGCACTCCCACACAAAATAACCCAACTATTCAAAATGATCAATTCTATCCAGACTGAGTTATTTAAATCATCTAGTGAAAATTACAGTGTTTTTTTCATATTACAAGACATATCAAAATGTCTTTCTTTTGCTTGAAAGACTAATGTGAATAGAAATGAGGCAGTGAAGCTGGTGATATTCTATGAATTTGTTTTTGACAGTTGAAAAGAATTGTCCTGCGAAAACCTGAACTTCACTCCTCCTTGCAACCAAGTATGTAATGTTCTGTTAGAAAACAGTCCCCAACAAATTGCTTTTCTTCGCGTTACATCAGTTAAAATGACAGTGCACAGCTGTTTGGCAAAATTTATGAGCCTTTTAAAAGTGACAGCATCTTTTTGTGAACTAATCTATATGTTTTGTAAGAATAAATGAGCTCGCAGCAGAGTGCCGTAGGTTAGAGATGTCAGAAAGACACAAGAAACGGAATAACAAATTGTTGTTTTTGGTCTTCTCAAAGGATTTTGACTAGCTTTATTGTTCTTTTAAACACAGAGATCTCAGCTACTGCTATTGATCCACAATCCTTTACGCTTATTTCCATTTGAGGCTATGAGATGGTGGAGATAACAGTGTAACAATCCTGGTTGAGGACCTAAGCTGAAAGGCAGCATGATGGATTTTGTGTGTTATATTCTCCTGTGAGAGCAGCAGTGGGTGAGGTGAAGTGGCAGGCAGGAGATCAGATGGCTCTGTCCTCCACGTAGATCCCTGAGCCCTCGCCGTCCCTCTGATGCACCTGCTCCTCTGCTCTCCATTTGCTGCCTCTCCTCCCGTAACCTCCCACTCATCTCCCGAGTGGAAACCTGGATTCACATACAGTCTGACTGTACTGTAAAATTCATAGTCACTGTTTGACTTTGAAAAATACATGCAACTTTTTTTGCCTTGGTGGAAGAAGTGCAGCCATGAGTCCCACTCTGTTTTCCCCTGAGCTGGTCGAGGTCCAGCCTGAACACCTGTCAGTCACCTCGATGAGCCGCCTCGTCCTCCTGCCTCCGGCTGAGGTGACGGGCATCAGTGCAGCCGCCACAGGCGCTGACGGATCGGGAGCACCGACAATATGCAGTTTCAAAGAAAAGACAGCCGCACAACATCCAGTCAGGTCTCATCTGGTGCAATTTTATCCCCAAAAACATCTGCTCTGAGAATAAACGCAGCGAGTCGCAGCTTCAGTGCAAAACTATCAGAATTAAAATGTGTCACACAACTGTTCCCCAGGACTCCACGGGATGTTCACCTCGTTTGACATCATCATTGTTATTGTCATCAAGCAAACAAAATATTCCCCCCAAAAACTTAACATAGTTTTAATAAAATTCACCATTTCTTTCCATTGTTCTTGATTAATAATTAAATGTGCATGAAAAATAGAAATGACCTTAAACGCAAAACATACAGCAACAAAAAACAAAACTGATGCTTCAGAATTCCTTTCACAGAATTTAAGACACAACTGGTTAAAAACAATGTATCTTTGTTGGGTCTTTGATTCAGATTCAGAAAGCTTTATTTGTCCCCAGGGGGCAATTAAAAAAGACTCATAGATCAGGCAGTGCAACAATGAGGTAAAAAACAAGAAATTTGAGATAAGCAACATCAATAAATGAATAGGGAGATACATACATATATATATATATATATATATATATATATATATATACAATACAAGAATAAAAATCTAATGAAAAGAGAGAAAGAAAAACGTAGCTTAGGAGCATACTTGTGCAAATACAAATGAACAATATAGGTGCAATATGACAGTGAGGTAGATACAAGTTGTATATATTAAGGTAGATATAAACTGCAGAGTTCACAGAAGAACCACATTAAAGTCTGTGTGTGGTGGTGGTGGTGGGTTATGAGTTGAGGATTGCTTGTGTTACTGTTGGTCAGTCAGTCTGCCACTTCAGCTTTGTCCAAGGACATGCCCTACTTTATTGCCTGTTTTACTCAAAATAGTACAATAGTTTACAATATGAACATTATGCATTATTAAAGGAGACTCAAAACTAGCAATTGAGTCTAGGGAAGTGCAAAGTTGGAATTTAGATCAGGAATATTTAACTGGTTGATATCAGGACAACCCTAAGCCTGATCCTTTAGTTAACATCCATTGTTTTGTTGTCCTTACTAACTGCAGGATCGGCAATCAATAATTGATTCATTTTTATTACAAATTCAGTACACTGGACATCTGTCTATTGCTATTTCAAGCCACAGGTAATAAGATATAGGAATGCTGATTTAGTTGATCCCGGCTTTCAGGCCCTTGGATGATTGTACCCAGAGTCATTAAGTGTCTCAGAAGACTTTGTCATGGTGCCCCTTTACCTTTTGTCATAGCTGCCTGCTCTGGTCGCCATAGTCTTAAACAGTAAGAGCAACCAGGTGATGCAACAGCTAATCTACAATACTTGCAAATTAGTGCATCATTTAGGAAATTTGTATCAAACTGGGGCTCGGCATTGGCAGATAATAAATATTAAACGACTAGGATAAGATTAGATTGGATCGGGGCTAAGAAGTTTTATCAGAACATCGCTAATTGAGACAAAAACTCATTAGGTAACAAATCAGGGGTCATTTTCTCATAGATTCCAATACAGTACAATTCAGTACAATTCTTTTTGCCCACAGAGGTGTTGATCTCTGCTTCAGGTTTAAGCCACGTCTGTATTGGCTCCACTTATCAGACTCAGACATCCATCTTTTATATACAGTCTGTCATGAGAATGTTAACATGCTAACTTTATCTTTTATCTTAATGTATTTCTGCATGAGCAAAACGAAAACTCACTGTAAAGTATCTCCGAGCTGCATCTTTTAGTCTGTGCAATACAAAACATCATAATAAACTCCATAACTTTAACGCAGTTCTGCCTACACACAGATTCAAGGTATTCTGACAATGTTACAGTTTTCCTGCCAAGTTGGAAATCAGCTCCTCTGACTGTCTCATTGTGTTTTGTCTTTAACAAAGACACTTGATTCACTCCATAGAATGATTCATCTGGTTTGCATTGTGTAGTGTTTTTTAAAATGATTATTTTCTTGGGGAATTTATGCCTCTTTTAGACAACAACAGCAGAGATCAGATAGCGATGAGGGGAGAAGCAACATTGCCCAGAGGCTGTATCTGAACTTTAAGGTCACATGGCTGATGAACATCATGTAGGAAAACCAGAAACAGCCCCAGACACCGTCTTAATGAAGGCAAGATGCTGAAAACATTATGAATAAAGCATGGTGTAGTGTAGAAATCTGGAAGAACAGTGCTTTAAAAACAACATCAGTTAGAATTAGAGATAAAGTTGTAGATAAAGAGATGGATTCAGGGGACGGAGGCATCTCTGTGATCCTAAATACTTATTATAAAGAGCTGGTCCTTCTGCTTCATCTCTGCCTTTCAGGTATCCAAAGCAGCTGCAGACCTGATGGCGTACTGCGACGCCCACATACGCGAGGACCCCCTCATCATGCCCGTCCCCGCCTCCGAGAACCCTTTCCGGGAGAAGAAGTTCTTCTGCACCATCCTCTGATGACCTGCGGGTAGCGCTGTACAGGTGCAGGCATGGTGTTGCCTGGCTTCTCTGTCTTCACCACACCTGAAGCTACTGGCCGTAGGCATTGAGTTGAGTTTTGCCAGGTGGACACTCTGTTGTTGGTCAGCTCTGTCCAGGTGGCTGAAGGTTTTTGGGGGAGTCGGCTACCAAACTGGCAACCCAGTGAGCGTATCATGTCTTGTTAAATAGGTTTGTTATTGCTTTGTTATTAGAGAACAGCCTTGCTCAGTGCTTAATGAGATGAGAGATGTTTTGTTTTCTTTCTTTTCGTTCCTTTTTTTTGTGCTAGATCTTAACTTGCCTCAGGAAACAGAAATTTGCCCAGCGTCTGCAACTTTTTTAAACATTTATTCCGCTTCCCTTTATCTGAATTTTAAAAAAAGCATAAATCTTTGTATTACCTTGAACATAATTTCAGTTTTTGTTTTATTGCTCTCAGTGTGCGCGTTTGACTATTTGTAGCAACACTCGCTGAAAGCACCTCTGGAATTTGACACTTCCCTCACTAGTGGTTTCAGTTTCAATTTGCCTCCAGAGTCGCCAACAGTTAACCCGCCTCGTTTTTAGCGCTGCAGTAAAGTCAGACTCAGATTAAGCGCACAGAAACACCAACCTGATCCCACGTAGTAAATAATTTCAGTTTCAATCCGCTCTGGTAATAAGAAGAAGGAGGAGGAGGTGGCGGCACATCACTTGTGCTGCAAATAAACAGACTGTTTATTGAAAGATGCAGAGCTAATGTTTCAACGGCGAGATGAGTTCTTCAGGGTTATCACTGTGCAAACAACCCTTAAGTCAAAAATTATTTATGAATCTGCCACCTCCTTCCCAGCCCACCTCTAATGCATTCTACCTTTGCTGCTCTGTTTGATTTACTCCTCGTATATTTCATCTACTTCAAATCAGAGATACTGTTAGTTAATCCTGCAGCCCCCGACTGGAATATTTTTACAAGTTGCAGGACATCTTTTCGTCTTATTTCCTTAACGGAGTCATTTCTTTTCTGGGCATGTTTCCTGAGCCTGATTCTTTTTGCCTGTCCTAGAGTGAATGGCAAGGCCTTTGACATTAAAGCCAAACCAGAGGCCTGCATGTTTCTCTGCTCCTTTTTGACAGCCTCCTCTGTTTCCGAGGGACTGCCAGTCTTTTAGAGTGTACAGTATGTTACAGTGCCAATTTCTGTGGGAACGGTGTGATCTTCACACTGTGAGCCGCAGCCTTTTTTCCGTTTTGTTTCTTTTTGGAAGAAAAAGCACAGTGTCGAACTATTTCCTTTACATGGTAGTTGAATAGCATTTGCTAATTTTTACGATGAATTGTTATGATCGTTATTAATATTGTTATTATCAGTAGTATTATTGAATATTTGTTGCACAGCACTGACAGCTACATGACGTGTAGTGCTACTAAGCTTGTATGATACTTAGAAAAAACATTTATAAATCATGCAATTATTGATACTATCTAAGTATTTTTTAAAAACAACGGTAAGGGTCGTTTACATAATATGATCCCTTTGGTGGTTCAGGCTTTTTGCATCATTGTTTCTGTAAAATTGAGAGAAATTTCCTCTTGGTACTTGAATAGCCATCGCATTAGGAATCCAACTCTGATCACACACACACAAACTAGTGTGTCGTCAAATTGTTTT
Source organism: Acanthochromis polyacanthus (assembly GCF_021347895.1). Classification (NCBI taxonomy): domain Eukaryota; kingdom Metazoa; phylum Chordata; class Actinopteri; family Pomacentridae; genus Acanthochromis; species Acanthochromis polyacanthus. The sequence goes on along the minus strand of NC_067127.1, from coordinate 16,791,668 downwards.
CAGGATAATTATTGTCTTTCTTTCCTATCTGAAAACCTGAGACCGACCTCAGGGCACTCTCACTGACCTCATCTTTAGGATGGTGCCAAATCCGAAACAAGAAATACAACGGCTAGAGATGAATATTGCATGGATTTATTTCTATTTATACAAGAGAGAACTATTATGATATGAAATATTGCCTCTTCATTGACTGTCTGGGTGCTACTCTGCACAGAATAATTTCACTGGAGTCCAGATATATCAACAATGTGCAGCTGTATTCATGAATGGTATTATCGTTTTGGGGGGGGAAAATAGCATTTAAATAGCAGGCTTTGTAAATCCTTTGATGGATCAAATGAATTAAAGGAAAACGGCAACCCAAATGTGCTGCGTCTTCAATATTTCTGTCTGTCACTGGTGTTTGGAGCTGCGGTCCGCATGATCTCGCCAATAACATTAAAGGCCGCTGCAAATCGTTCAGGGTCTCGCAGAGGAACATGGTATTCTGGTGTGAGGTGGAGACCTCCTGTGGCTGAGCTGAACCACAGGCCATCTGGATGCACTGTGCATGTGTTGTGGCATTTTTATGATGCAGCTCAGCCTTGGCCGGTTTGCCTCCAACTGTGTAGATGGTTAAAAAAAAAAAAAAGGTAATATGTGCAGCGACACTGGAGTTTGCATGAAAAATGGCCTCAATAATATTTCAAGGTATCGGCCACTGACATCAGCATTTATTTTGTCTGTTGTTGCACTTTCACATGTCCATCCATGCATCCTTTTTGCACACTGAACACTCATCTCCACCACCTGTGATTGATAGTGCTGACTTATTTTTAACCACTTTATCACTGCACTTTAAACTCCAATGATCATATCAAAATCAAACTTGATATCAACTTGATTTCTTAGGAGACACAAGCTATGATGAATGCACAAAACGACACGGACAGTTCTGATGAATGACAGTGATCAGGCAAATCCAGGTGTCTCTTATTGATTTCTCTATGCCAATCCCAAGGGAGCAGGATGTAATTAAAAACAGAAGATGATTTTTTTTAAATCCCAAGGACCAGCTGTGCTGTGGATTATTATCTAGGTTTATTTCAAATTAAAGCCCAATCAGCTTCCTGCAATGAGCGATGGGGTCCTACATGAATATACTATTGTCTCCTGAAGTTGGAACTGTTTTTTTTCACAGATTTCTGTATTTCTCTGTGCAGTTCTGATTGGTTTAAAGTGTGCGGGACTCAGAGAAATGTAAAGTCATAATCATCCATCCACCACTCAGGATTTGTTAGGTCAGTGTCAAATCTGATGAAGTCAGACAGTTAATAAAATGTGATCAATCTACACCCACACAGTCAATCTTATGAAATTAGTTTTTCATTGTTCTCTCCAAATAACGACGCAAAAGAACGGTGATTTTAGTAACTTTAAATTTAATTGTTGCTACTTTAACCAAGGCTAATCAGTATTAAAGAAAACCACTTTTAATATTTTTATTCTCATCATTTGTATAGTTAAAATTACAAATTAATCTCAGTTGCAGCCTGCAGCACCCTCTCTCCTTAGGCCCTCAATTCAGATAAGAGAAAAAAATGTTTTATGTACCAAAAAACTTAAATTAGAAATTGAGGAAATAAATCTCAGTTTTATGTTGCAGATGCTTAGTTCTCAGCTGGGACCCAACTGAATTTAAAAAAAAAGTATCTGTCTAGATCTGGAGAAAAGTGCAGTGAGTCCTGAGTGTTTTGAAAGCAGCAAAGCCAAAAAGAGAGAGAGAGAGAGAAAAGCACGCACACACGAGTTGGAATAGTATAAATAGGTTTCAACGTATAAATAAAAAGTGAAATGAAAGACATAAACAACAAACTCGGATAGACGAGGGCTGCGTAGCCACCGCAGAGCAGGATGTTCAGATGTGTTTCCAGAAAGCCTGAACATGCTATGAATAGCCTTTTCCCTTCAAATGAATAATGTGTTGCAGGGGGAGAACTAAATCATTGTAATGAGTATACCTATGAATATGAGTCCAAAAAGGATTATATAATGCACAGGAAAGTAATTATCCCTAGGGCAGTCGGTTATAATACTGAAAATCTGTGCTGGAGCAATTTTCCAAATTGAGCAGTGAGTCCCAAAGTGTACACAAAATACATGACAATAATAATCATTTCTGATAATATTATTTATCTGCGGGCAGAGCGTGGTGTTTTGCAGCAGTGATTTCCACTGGCGTACAGTACAATGCAGTATTTCCCATTACATTATTATTCTTCACAACAAGGGGTGGTAAGGTCTCCAGAATGACATTTATGCAACGCTGGATTTCCATTCAAATCAATTCAAATGAAATGTTTACACGTATGACAGCGGGCGCTCATGGTGGCGTGGCCTGCTTGTCTCCAGGAGAAACAGTGGTGCTCTCCCAAGTCAGAAGAAATCCTCCTCAAGCATCCGTCTCCATGCACAATAGATTCTATTTAAATGATTTATGTGCCGCACCTTGTAACGGCTTTAATAAAGTAATGTTCTAATCTTAAAGCTAAAGCATGCCACCTGGGTATTAGGAAGATAAAGTGATTCATGTGATAATTTTATGTCCTACTTAGGATTTTTATTCATTTCATAAGAAATTCACAATATGGATGAAACAAAAACAGACCAACAAAACCGGTGTTTCTGTGATAAACATGCAAAGGTCCACTTCACTTTAGTGTTTCAATTTTCTTCTCAGGACGTGATAAACTATTTATTGTGCTTATGTCATCCTTTTACTTTAATACGGGTTAAATGGAACTGCACGGGCTGCTTTATTTTTAATGGAGACATGTTAAATGCTAAGACGTGTTTCTTGAGCCTGCTGTAGTGCACACCTTCACATTAGTTGGAGGCTGGACACAAAGAAAGTAGTGCGAGGTAAAATTAGAACCGATAGATGTACTTGAGGGGAAGATATTAAATGCATGATATTTGCAATAATTAGATGATGTTTTTTAAAATATTGTGTAGCCTAAGCCTGTAGACTGCACATCAGAGTTGTGCATCTAACCCTCCTGATTCAGAAAACAATAAAAAAAATTCTGACATTAACAGTAACAGAAAGCAACAATAATTTCCATCACCACCAATAGATGACATATTTGAGAATATGCCTCTAACCCTAAATAAAAGTACCACAACTACTGATTTAACATAAAGAAAGAAAGAAAGAAAGAAAGAAATTATATTAGAGCATATGACATGAAGTATCTAACCATAAGAAAAAGAAGAAAATTCTGGTAGCAGTTGTTGTAACAACAACAACAACAACAATAATTATTATTAATATTATTATTATTATTATTATTGTTGTTGTCATTAGAACTAAAAAATAAAAAAAATTATAATAATAAAAATATTATTATTTGTGATATTTTTCCTAAGTACATTTATTATTATTATTATTATTATTATTAATATTAATAATAATAATAATAATAATAATAATAATTTAAACCTAATATAATAATAGTAATTATTACTGTTATTATTGTTTGCTATATTTTTCCTAACTATATTTTTTCATTAAAAATTAGTATTGTAAATGTTTTTAAATAATGATAATAATAATTTATATTATTACCACTGCACATTCATTCATATTATTAATGTATAATAACATATAACCTAATTTATTTGTGTCATATATTATTATGATTTTTATGTATTATTATTATTATTATTATTATTGCAACAACTATCTGAAATTGTAGTTCTTTTTCTTATGATCAAATACCTCCTTATTTATTTATTTATTTGTTTATTTTATCATATTATATGTACATTTTTATACTTTTTATATTATACTGCTCCTATAGTTACCACAGTACAAACATAGTTCACGCTGTGTTTGATTGGCTACAGAGTTGAACTTCACCTCCCAGAGTGCACCGCGCCAGGGCTCCTCGTCTCCCATTGGTCCGGCTCTCCGAGCGGCGGAGGCAGACATGAGGCAGTGCTGAGAGCCCGGCGGAGAGCTGCGGAGCTGAAATGAAGCGCACACACGGAGCGGCTCACACCGTGCAGCGCCGTGCGGCTCAGGAAGAGGCTCCGCGCCGCCAAAGCTGAAGGCTACTCCGGCTGAGTGAAGGGCTCCGTCCATGCGGAGGCTAGCGCTCATTCTGCTGCCCTGTGCTGTCGCCGTCCTGGTGCACTTGTGGTTGGCACAACGACCCTCCTCCTCCCCGCTGGACAACAACACACTCTCGGGTACTTTTTTAGCCTCAACCCCGGAGCTTCACCTCCTCAAAGCCCCGCAACTTTTCCCATCCGAGCGGCGGGCTAACTTTGCTTTTACCGCCCCGTCGTGGCTGTTAGTTTGAGCGTGTGAACAGGTAGTAAATGGTCGGACTGTGTGTCGACGCTGCTGAGTGTCTTAGAGGGAAATAATGTGAATGTAACAGTTGAGTAGTGCTGGGCGTTGCTGGGATAGTCTAACGTGAGGAAAGAAGAGCTGCTCGTTACAGTCCAACTAATGTCCTCTGAGCTGTCTGCAAACCGATGATCACTTTCTACCAGTGCTGCTGCTGCTGCGCTTTTTCATCACACGAGTGTAGTTTAAGCAGCTTTTGATGCATGAGGACATGAATTTTCATGAGGTGAATTACAGCAGGCATCACAGTAAATCACTGTAAACTAAATATCAGAGGAAACTGCCTTCAGGATCAGGAATGAGAAGCATAAATCAAGAGAGCTGCAAAGTGTCTTTTTCTTATTATTTATTATTTTCTTATTATTTATCCCTGCTGGTTTGTTAATCATTGTCACCAACTGTAGGTCATATTTTACCCCCATCTTTGCATTTAATACCCTCTCTCTGGGTGTTTTTGTGTGTGTGTGTGTGTGTGTGTGTGTGTGTGTGTGTGGAAATGACAGGCTGTGGCAACCTGTTGTGTGAGGGCTTTTCTCTCTCTCTTTTCATTGCAGATGAGCCACTACCTTTCTATGAAGTTCTGGTGGGAGTGCTGTCAGCGAGACACCATTATGAACTGCGACAAGCGATAAGAGAGACCTGGCTGGGCTACCTCCAAGATCATCCCCACTTCCAGCACAGGTCTGTAAGGGTGGAGCTCCAACTTCACCGCTTCTTTTTCTGTTTCGTCTTCTTTTATTTGTTTATTTCTTTCCCCACCTGCCAGGCTAGATTCATGTAGAGGAAACAAAGCCTGCAGCGGGCGGCAAATAACCAACTGCCCCATCAACCCTTTTATCTTCACCTGACCAGCGGCCAAGATTGTTCTCGCTTTCATTCTTCCTTTTTGTCCATTTCCTTCTCATTCAGCGATCTGAGCGGAGATAAGGTGTGATGGCCTTTAAGCAACCCTCAGTAACCATGGCAACGCAGGGTGGATAGATGGACAAGCTTTGGATATTTAGCCGAATGTTGCACGCACGCACACAAAAAAAGACAAATGCATTTGTGTTTTTTTTTTTCTTCCAGGGTGGGGGTGAAGTTTATTGTGGGTGAACATGGGTGTCCCATTCCAGAGGAGGACAGAGAGGATCCATACTCCTGCTCCCTGCTGAACTTCACCGAGCCAGGTAACAAAAAAGAAAAGAGAAAACCACTGTAATGAACGACGGCTTTAACGCAAAAGAAATGTTCTCCGCAATCTGTCGCCTGCATGTCCAATTGTCAATAATGGAACCGAGGCTGAATAACAGCAGAGGAGTTGAAAGAATGAGAAGAATGCATGTTCAGAAAAAAAAGCACCTTTATTCATGTTCACCCACAGCTCAAGGACAGCTTTCTTTTCTTTCTACATCCAAGGCCAAAGCAGAAATGTCTCGCAGTGAATGTAGCTGCTGGAGGGTAACCAGAGGTGCGTACTGACACTTGAAAAGTAGAGCTATACGAGGCGAAGACGCACCCTATATCAAATAACTGAACGCGGTCACCGTCAGATTGAACGTCCACGGTAATTGTCACGTCTCCCACCGTCACACATCCACTCCAATTCAGCCGTTTCACTACTTTTCCTGGCCGCTCCGGTGTTTGCTGCCTTCATGAAAACATAATAACCACTCATCAGAATAGGCTTTTTCAGAAGGCGGCCTTTAGGGTCACGGCAATGTTTTATTTTTCCAGCATATTCTCTGCTCTCTGCCGTGTTAATGGTCCTAAGTGTTGACGTGATTCGCTTCAGAATCGGAGGCAGGCAGGCGGCTCTGGTGCGAGATGCTCGGCGTGATTGGAAGAGACAATAGCTGCTTTTAAACACAGTTGGGTACCCGGCTCAGGATTCAGGTCAAAGCACGTGTTAAGCGGACGATTAATTGTTGCTGAAATATGTTTGTTTGTGCCGCATTCATCACAGGGATTTTTCTTTGGGACTACAAGAAGGTGAATGCTGATTAGCTTCTCAGAATGTCTTGTGGTAATCCTGCTCGGTGTTTGTGCTTTGTGTCTTGGGAAACAAATTCCTAATGATATTCTAAGCTTTAGAAGTTCAACCCTGGTCTGAACAACATATTACAATATTTATGGGCACGTAACTACAGCTGAAAAATAAATAATAGGCCTCAGAATTTGGATACAATGTAAGTTTGTATATTTTTAAGCAAAAACTTCTTTGAGTTCGACTTTTTTAGTCTATATTTTGCTGGTTTTATTAGTCTCTTTAACCCTCATGTTGTCCTGCGGGTCAAAATTGACCCGTTTTAAAGTTGGAAAATGTGGGGGAAAAATATATATTTTCACAGTGAAACTTCTGATGTCCACATTTTCAACATTTTTGGGAAATCTTTGAACATTCTTTTTGGTGGAAAAAAAATGTTCAAAATGTGAACATTTACCAAATAATCAACCAAATTCCAGCAAAATTTGCTGAATTTTGGTTGATTTTTTTGTGAATGTTCTTAAAGAAATTTTTAGAAGTTTTACTGATTATATGTAATCACTTTAGATATTTTTAGGATTTTTTTTTTTGGAAGATTTTTACTCATTTTTTTGAAAATATTTACAAGAATTTTCTTGCCACATTTGGGAGACTTTCTTTTTAAAAGACTTTTAAGGGAAACTTTTAAGGAATTGTTGAAATTTTAAGGTTTTGTAAATTTTCAGAAATTTGGGGAATTTCTTTGCTGAATTCTTGATTTTTTTTTTTCAGAGAAGGAAACAATATTTTTTGGTGCCCATAAGTGAGGCCAACAGGAGGGTTAAACTGAATATCTTTCGATTTTTGGAGTGTTAATGGAAACAGTTCAAGCAATTGCATTGTTATTATATTATATTGTTCATCTCTTGATCAAGAAAATGCTCTTTCTTGATCTACTATTTATCCACATGTTATTTTCTTGATCAATGGATGAACATTTGGTTTATAAAATGTCAGAAAATACAAAAATAATGCATCCTATTTTCCCTCAGAGCTCAACACGACTCTTCAGATTCCCAATAATGAAAATACTGGTTTGCACTCTACGTCATAGAACATTATATGTTGCTTAATAATTAAATAGATCTCCATAAACACCAAATAACAGTAAATTTGTGGTTATACTTTCTGATTTATGCCCAGCGTTATTCATGCTTCCAGTGACTAAACTAGCGTTCTCAAGATGGCCAGTGCCAAGGGAGCGCTGCAGTTATTTGTTTTGACAAATGTGCCCAAGCTAAGCATATATGGTTAGTCAGCATAGAAATATTAAATATATCCTCCCAGAGCAGTAAAATCTTGCAGCTCGATTCCATTCAGTCAATGTGAGAAACATTTTGTTTGATAAACGGCTGCTTGTTCTGTGTCTGTCCTCTAATTGTCTTTGTTTTGGAAGGAGCATTAGAACTTGTATAGAACGCATATGATGTTAAAAAAAAAAAAAAAAAAAAACCCTCTTTGCTTTAACAGCCTTGATCTTTTCATTGATCTCCCGGGTAATAAAATGCTCTTTTGTAATTAAGAAAGCACACTCACGAGCAGAAGCCTCACTTTGAAGACGGCGGCCCCAAGATCGGGCTCCTCAGAGTGCTGATGGTGGAGCTTTACCAGAGTCCGTCTTCTTCTCTGAACGCTGTCCCTGAATCACCTGCTCTGTGGGGATATCAGTAGATTTCACGGGTGTTTGTGCAGTGACTCCCGTCCCCCTTGTGTCCCAGTAACAGGGCAGGATGCAGACATAGAGATTGTGACGGTGTCGGACCCCTCGGTGCTCGCCCCCTCCGACGTGTCCGCCATCGCCCTGGATTTTAAGGTCCTCCACCCAGTGGTGATAACAAGACTGGGGATGTTTCCCAGCGGGACCCGGCTTGAGCTTCAAAGCAACGTGACGGTGAAGCTTCTCCAGCTGGACCAGGAGGTAAACAGCGAGCGAAAACGTACCCCGTATGCTGCTTTTTTTTTTTCTTTTCTGTGGGCCCTGGTAGCTGCACAGCCTGGGGGCAGCTGGAGGACTTTGTGGTTGATGTTTACCCCCTCAGTCAGAGACACAAACATCAGCTTATTTTGGATCACTGCCATTGAGAGAGCAGTGTAGTGTAACGCTCAGCATGCATGACAGCAACAGCGGTTTCCTCGTGAATTCTTTATGGATAAAAAGTAGTGATTATATTTTTGCAGGAGGCTGTGGTTACTGCTCGCTTCAGCTCCATCAGCACCGGGACCATGGTGAACTGGGTGTGGTACAAACCAGTGGAGCAGTTCATCTTGCCTAAGGTCAGTTTTTCACATATACCCCACGGTCATGACTTCAAGCGCCCTGTCCTGAAGGTGTTTCTTTTTCTTTTTCTTTTTAATTTTTCATAGAAAGCTGTTAAATTTTATATATATTTTTAAAGTTTTATTTGAATTGAGTGGTATCATGACAGACATTTCTTTCTCCACTCAACTAAAAAACTAAATAATCTTCATAGACTTCATTCATTTCTCCAATAATTAATATCAGATTACTGTGTATGTAGTTCTCTTCAGGAAGCAACTTAGGGAATGATTTAATGACTTATTTAAAAAATGCTAAATAAAATGCTAAATGTGATATTAAGTCCTCCTTTCTTTAAGCTGCCATTAAAGAGTAACTTAAAAAACAGTGTTTTGCTGCCCTCTCTGGTCCAAAGTTTTAAAGAGCCCATATAATGCACATTCTCAGGTTTGTAATTTTATTTTTGGAGTCTGCTGTCATATGTTTAAGTGCTTATAATGACAAAAAAAACCACATTTTTCCCCTCCTGTTATACATTACTACAGCACCTTATCTCCCCCTTCATCTGAAACGCTCTGTTTTAGCTCCTGTCTCTTTAAGGCCCCCTCCTGAAAAGTTTGCTCTGATTGGTCAGCTGACCAATGAAAATAAGGCAGCGTTGGTTTGTAAACCCAGATCTATGCCTACAGGCAGAGAGATGTAGATTTAGCAGCAGCAGCTCAAGTGAAGAAATAATGGTGGGCTTCAAGTGAGCTGCTGATTCTTTGTTTGAAGGCCAAAATATGCAAATGTGCTGCGTGATGATGTAGATAAGTAACAGGAGAAAACCCTGGACTTGAAATGAGGCGTTTCAGGCAAGTGAGGAGCTGTGTGGGAGAGAATAATTGCTCTTAATAGTATGAACTTTGTAAGTTTGCATCATTTTCTGTGCACAAAAAAAGGTATTTAGCAGACTAAAAGAAAGTGTGTGTGGGGGGGGAGGGGGGACCAAAACATAATATGGGCTAGAGCTGGGTGATAAATCGAATTAATTAACCCTTTAAGCTTCAGTCAATTCCAGCCATTTTCAGTACAAAAAATCGCTAATATTCTATTTTTAAATTTAAAAAATTACGAAAAATACGGGGAATATTGGACGCACATCGCGAGATGCATTTCCTTGAAAACCACCGATTCGTGGATTTTATACCGACTTCAGGACATGTTTTGGACAAAATAGTTTACTGGCTTGTGTCGTCTGGATGTAAAAGGTTGGATTATGGCCGTTTTTTGTGGAATCTTTTTTCTGTGTGTAATAATGAACCCGGAAATGTGAGTCGCGCTGTGTGCGTTGAAGCCGTGTATAGAGAACGGATGGATGAATATTCGTTTTTGTCGGACAAATGTGTTTTTCTCACCCGCTGTGGTAATCGCATCTGAAAGTGGTTTATACCGGCGGATTCATGAGAATCTAAGCTTTCCATCGACGTATAGTGTTAGTATAATCGCGTTTGCAGCCGTCGGACATTCTTGAAATTCCTATGCAAATTAGTAAGTGTACCACCGGCGGTACACCTACTACGCACTGAAGCGCAAAGAGTTAAAACCTGATGATTTGAAAATTTGCCAAATCGTAAAATCGAGGCGAGCTTAAATATATAACAATACAGATTCTTCTTCTGCCTTTCACGACTTGTGCACTGGCGTTTTCTTCCGCCTCTCATCTCCTTCCGCCAAAACACTCACATCCCCGTCCGTCATGGCGGACAGAACAGCAGACGAAGAGTTGATTGCGAGAAAAGGGCCTCATGTCACATCGATTATATGGAAGTGGTTCGGCTTTGACAAGACTCACACAGAGCAAACTACAGTCATGTGCAAGGTTTGCAAAAGTACTGTGAAAACTAGGAGTAGCAGCACAACTAACCTCTTTCTGCACCTCCGGCAGAGGCATCCTAAAGAATGGGAAGAGTGCTCGCAGCTACGGGAGTGCGGCTTGGCTAGCACTAGCCATAGCAAACAGACCGCAAAGAAACAACAAAAATCGATTCAAATCGTAATCGTCCAAGATGACTAAAAAAAATCGAGATTTTATTTTTGGGCCATATCGCCCAGCCCTAATATGGGCTCTATAAACCTATTTCACCTCTAACCAAATCAGAATTACAGATGGACAAATGTATTCTGTTGCACTGCAGCTGCACCCAGCAGAAATGTCACATGGTCCAGAAATTCACCTTTACTTAACTGCTGCAAAATAATAAGTTTAAAAAACAAACAACGTGATGTCAGCAGGCACGATTTTCAAGGAGTGTACCGTTTAATAAAAGTGGGGTAGAGAAGTACTGGAATCAGCTTCAATAAAATGTGAGCTCTTAACTGTAGAATGTAAAATAAAGCCTCAAATTTTAACAGTATTGAGGTCTTGACGTCAATAATACTGTTCAGTTTTAATAGAACGACGCTCTGCAGCATGAGTGACGTGTCTTGTCTTTTATCCAGGGTTTCGAGGGGACGCTGGTTTGGGAGAGTCTGGACTCGGCTGCATTGACCACAGTCAACTCCTCCTCCGTGAAGCTCAACGATGGAGGAGGTGTTCTCAAGTTTTCCTCTGTACGTGCTCACATGTGGTGTCAAAAATCCGTGGAGCAGGAAAATCCTCTCAAGTTTGAAAGTGAAGAAAAAGTTCAAGAAGCTACAAACTTTTCTTTTTTTTTTTCTTTTCTCGGAATTGCAGATTGCAGAGGGCGTATTGCCTCATAGAAGTGCTCTTGGATTTCCTGGCCTGGCCGGGGGGTTCACATTCACTATCTACGGTCGGTCCAGCCACGCAGTTAATTCTGAGCTTCTTATGAAAAGACTTCGATCAAAATCGCCCTGTGAGCCAGCTGTTGTAAAAGCAGCCCCCGTGTAAAAACTCTAAAAAAAAAACACAACAAAAAAAAAAACATTGTTCATTCTGGCAGGTTATGAGATTAGCTCTTTTTCTCCTCGGGGCTCTTGCATATGTGCCAAATGGAAAATAACATTTTCCCCCCTCTCCTCCCCGTTGTGCTTCATTATTGATTTTACCTGCATGTGTTTGCATTTGTAGTCATTTCGTGGAAAACAAAATTTAATTCATTGTTCAATCTTTTGGGAAAACGGAACAAATGATCCATTCTGTACAATGGGTCTAATTTTATCAGATTGTTTTGCCAGTCAGTGATTAAAGTTAATGCCTCTCAAAAGTGCCTTCATTTATTCCAACTTTTAGTCAATAAACAGTTAATGTGACCTAAAAGAAATCAAATTTCGAGCCAAACTCCACCATTGTCCTTATTTATCCTGTTTTCTGCCTTTTTCTGTTTCATCTTACCCCCCCATCATGCTGCTCTCCCTCTCACTTTGTCAGATGGGGATGGTCTGTCGGGGCTCCTGCGGGGCCGCCCAGCCAGGATGGAGCACCATGCCTCCAGGCTGAGGCAGGAGGATGCCACCTTGCAGGAGGAGAGCCTGAGGCACGGAGACATGGTGTTCGTGGACGTGGTAGACACCTACAGGAACGTGCCTTCCAAACTGCTTCAATTCTATAAATGGTATGCCAAGTGCTAATGACTCGATTCTCTGTCTCCAAATTGCCTGGGCCCTCTGAGGAAATCAGCAACCTGAAATGAAAGTGTGTCGTCGCCTCAAAATGTCTCGCTGTTGGAATCACGATTGCAATCACTCTGTCAGGGAAAAAAAGTACAGTTATGAGTCATCAGATGGCAAAATATACAGAGTGGTCTTAAGCGTGGAGCTGACAAGTATTTTGCTTGTTTGCAAACCTCTTTCTCTGCACTCTCTGTGGTATTTGAAAGTAAATCCACTCTGGGACGTTGCAAGGGAAAAAAATCAGAAGGTGGGCTTTAATTAAGATTGCAAATTCCCTCTCTGGCAGGTCTGTGGGAAATGCTGACTTTAATCTACTGCTGAAGACGGATGATGATTGTTACATCGATGTGGACTCGGTATTAATGAAGATTGACCACAAGGGTCTCAAACGCAGCAATTTCTGGTGGGGGAAGTAAGTACAATTTGGTCTCCGATCCTGTTGACAGTGTATATTTTGCATCCACTTGTGTTTGCAGTTTAACTTCAGTGCACTGTCAGCTGAACTTCAGATGAAAGAAACAGGAATGCTCAGCGTAGTGAAAGCCGTTATTGGTCAGGTGTGAAGGAAGACAGGACTTGATGATAATGTATCTGCCGTCCTGACCCAGTTTCAGGCAGAGCTGGGCAGTGGATCGCATCGGGAAGTGGCAGGAGTTGGAGTACGCGAGTCCGGCCTACCCGGCGTTTGCCTGCGGCTCCGGCTATGTGGTCTCTCGTGACCTGGTCCAGTGGCTCGCCAGTAATGCGGAGAAACTAAAAGCCTACCAGGTAGAGCACTAAGCACTGAGCAACTGTGGCAGATAATCATGACCATAATGTGAGCAGTCTGTCCGGGATGTCTCGTTACAGGGAGAGGATGTGAGCATGGGGATATGGATGGCAGCTGTTGGACCACAGAAATATCAGGTGAGAAATTGCCTGACCGCCTGAAACTGCCAGCTCCAATGAAGCCGAGTGCTTCCAAACGATTGGGTTTGGTCTACTGACATCATTTCTAACACTGTTATAAATAACAGCTTATCAGACTTTTGTCAGGAATGATTACATCCTACACGCTCCATCATTGTCTCGATAGTACACCAACATTTATCAACATGAGATTAGCATTTAGTGTCTGACATTAAGAAGAAAATAAAAGGTAAAAATCATTCATTGTACAACACATAGTTTAGGATGTCAATGTCAGGTTGAAAGGAAAACATGTTACTTGAAATTCTAACACTGATCTCTAAACTCCATTATTCAAACAAAAGGGTTTTAGGTTGTTCCAGCTCAGCTTATTTATGTTGCACCTTTTATACGACTTAGTGCAGATAAGCAGTGTAAAACCATAGGAGATGACGCACGCTGTGAGAGTAAATTGCATACCGTCAATCAGCTGCACTGGCTATTAAAGTCTCTCTGCGGTCAGTGATTTAACCCCCTGTTTTCTTCATTAACAGGCACCAAAAAATATTGTTTCCTTCTTTGAAAAAATACCCAAAAATTCAGCAAGAAAATTCTCCAAACTTTTGGTAATTTGCAAAACCTTCTGGAAGAAAATTCCAATAATTTCGTAAAAGTTTCCCTTAAAAGTTTTATTTTAAAAAATCCCACAAATTTGGCAAAAAATTCTTGTATTTTAAAAAATTTGTAAAAATTTTCAAAAAAAAAGCTTAAAAATATCTAAAGTGATTACATATATATCAGTAAAACTGCTAATATTTTCTTTTAAGAACATTCACAAAAATGTTAATTTTTTGTCAATATTCTTAAGAAACATTTTTAACATTTCTTTTTTTCCACCAAAAAATGTTGAAAGATTTCCCAAAAATGTTGAACATCAGAAGTTTCACGATGAAAATATTTTTTTCCCACGTTTTCAAACTCGAAAACGGGTCAATTTTGACCCCGCAGGACAACATGAGGTTTATCCCCTAAAACACTCAACACTGTTTCCATTAAAATACCCCCCTCCTGCCTTAAATAGCAGAGATTTAACCTCCTGCATTGCAGCGTCGTCTACAATATGCAGATCTATGAAGCTCTTTCCCGTTTCTCCACTCTGGAGAACACCAGCTCACCTACAGCTCTGCTAAAACAATGTAAAACTACTCTCCGACCAGTTGTAATATGAAGTAATTCAGTCATACCTTTAAATCTGAACAAAGTCCTACAGAAAGCTGCACCCTGCAAGTTGACAGAATTGGTTGTTTAGCTTTGTTACATATGAAACCTGGAACTCTGTAGTTTTAAGGTGAAAATGCTGAGTCATGGTGTTGACTGCTTATTTCATCAAAAATTAAAAGTATGAAATCTGTAAAAAAAACTTTTCACCAGTGAGGGTCTTTAACAGTGTTTTGATCCTTGGGGCTTCATTAGGTGAAATTCAGCATTTCACAACTAAAAATACTGCATAAAATGAAACCGTGAATTTAAATAGTGGGCCTATTTCTCTTTCCTCAGTTGTGTAGTTGTTCTTTAGCATGTACATTTTGATTTCTAGAAGTGATTTACTATTCTGCTGATATTCTATAAACATATATAGTTTTCTGCACATCTATGACAAAATTGCTCACTCCTTCAGCCTTCCCACATTTTACTTTATGTGCCTCATGTGGCAAATGGAAAACTCTAAAATATTCACTAGTGTTGTCTATGAAAATCCCATCCTGTTCCATCTGTTTGATTTGTTTTTAGTCTTTGCAACATAGAGTTCGTTTCCAGCACGTCAGAGTCTCATATTAACAGTTCAACCTGAGCGATAATCGAACCAGCGTACAGCTAACAGTCAGATCTCCTACTTCTGTCTTGTCGCCAGGACCCCGGCTGGCTGTGTGAGAAAGAGTGCTACTTGGACATGCTGTCGTCTCCTCAGCACACAGCCAAGGAGCTGCACATCCTCTGGGACAGAAAGAGGGTCTGTGGAGACCCCTGTGGCTGTCCCTGGGACCACTGAATGTGGCTCAGACCACACTGTGGCACTGTGGGTAAAATGCACTCAACACTGGTTGTCAATTCAGTTGCTGTGATTTCCTTAAAACACCAAACTGAGCCATTATCAGTTAATTATTATTATAATTATTATCATTATTAATATTATTATAGAGGCACTTCGATTTTGCAATGTGGGACTTTCTGTTGGAAAATAATCTTGGGAACTTTGCTAGTTCTGAATATTAACAAAATACTGCACAGACATATTAAAGCTTTTGCAGCTTCGGAATACGTTTAAAACTCACATTTAGCCGTAGCATCTTGTCAATATTTGTATCATGAACATTTGAAAATGTCTTCAAAGGAGCAGACACAATAAGGGAAAAGACTGTGGATTATTAAATGCTTTCGTTGTGTAAACTGTCAGGGATCAACTAGGACCATGTGCAGTACCAGCATGTGGCGGTTATTGTGTACAGAATCTGTAAGACTTGAGTACTTTCTAAAATTATAATTATTGGTACTCTTGGTATTGGTACAGACTTAAACCTTTTGGTTTAAAACAGATACTTGATGGCATTTTAAAGATGATTACTCTACATTGCTATATTTTGTAAATTATTGTCTTAAGCTTTTCATGCTCTGTCACTATTTGTAGATTTATGACGAGCTTTCTCACAAACACACACTTTGTACTGTACCTGTTATCGTGCAAATAGTGATGTGGCCTTACTGTATTTGTTAGGCGTCATATGGTCTGTATGTTAACACTTGTGATATGAACACAGACTTTTGGAACTTGACGAAGCAGTCGGAGCGGCTGTGAAACACATTCATTCATTTAACACGGTTTTATGAAAGCTTCCTTAAAGGTAATAAAGAACACTTAAGAGAGACGACCGGCTTTGTCGCTATTTATTTTGAGGTCGATGCGCTCCGTAAACTCACCGGCGCTGCTGATTCTGTACTGAGTGTGAAGCTTTGTTTCAGTGCTGCTCAGTCGACAGCGGAGACACGCAGTCAGCAAACACACTTTCCTCGGTTTGTTACAGAAATCCATCCTCTCAACTTAAAAAGGAATCGGAAATCACGTTGGTCTCCATCAGCGATTGTCTTCCTGAAACGGTGAGCTGCTGCAGTTTTGAACAAGACAACCTGTGATGTGTTTTAGCCTCGCATTGATCTCCGTTTTCATGTTGATCAATAAGCGTGTTTAGATCTTCTATGAGCCTCCTTTGCACACATGCTTTTAGCTGCTGCAGCGATTTATTTTTTTTAAAGTACAGCCCTATGATGGATGCTGAGTCACTAGAATTAGATTGCCTCGCTGTATATTTTTGTAAATAATGAAAGATGATGCCGAATATTTTACTAATGGAGGATAATACAAGTCGTTTGTTTTATTTAGGCCCGTCCTACCTGCCAAGAAATCTGTTCCTGCAATTAACCTGACATTGGAGCAGACATTCCTCTTCTCCTGACCGCCCTCCCAGCTTATCCTTTCGCCTCCTCCCGTTCAGTGAGCTGCATGATAACAAAGTCATATCCGCATCTGTTCCACTCTCCTACATAGATAAGCGCGCCGTTTTTCACTCCATCAGCCGTTCTCACTGATTTGGCTCGGAGCCCTTCGTTGTGAGCCGAGAGAAGCGTGGAAATGACACGCAGATGGGAAGAAATCCTACTTCCACTTTCTGTGCTAGTGCTTCTTTAGAAGATGAAGTTATTGAATTTGTCGAAAGTTTGATGAGCGCTGTGGGGATATTGTCGCTCACTGATGTAAAATGTTTAAATTATTAGCATTTTATTTTCAGAGATACGCTCCAAATCCTCTGAATGCTTTTTTTCTCGTCCTGTTTTCTCGCACATACCCATCTGAGTAAATCAACTGAATCTAGATCTGTCATTATGGCTTTAAAGAAACTGCTCTGTGTTTACCTACAAATTGCTGCAATGTGTTCTATTCTCAGTCTCCTCAGGCTTCTCCCTTGTAATAATTTGATGGCTCCGGCCCTTTTGTTGATTTGTTTTCCTCGCTTATGCCTGCCTCTATACATTTTGTAAAATAACATATCATTCGGTGTGTTTATATAATGTGGAACTGCATCATATTTGGATGGAAAAAAGCCTCGTGTATTGGCATAAGCAGGAGTTGGATGGTGTGAAGTAATGTGTCAAGGGGGAACACTACTCAAGAATTCCTTTGTTCTGTCAAAGATCAATACTTGTGAACATAAAGTCGCTCCCAGAGCTGGATGCTTAAAGACTAAAGAAGCAGAACTGGAAAAGTAGTCCGACGGAAAGACGGGGCATAATGAAAAGATCTCATCTCAGCTTACTGACCCAGAATATCTGATTCATCCATATGTTTGATATTAATAGACCCCACACGTTTTGAATAGTCTATGCCCTCAAGTGTATGTGTAATCTTTTCTAAGTGATGACAAGAGTACAATTCCCTGAACCACTGACTTATTTTCACTCTATTAATATTTTGCCATAAAAGTGCAATCATCCGTTTCGCCTGAGACAAGCACTGCTCGGAGAAAATGGAGGGAACTTGGGCGCCGGAGTTAATTGTATTTATAAAATCCTTTTCATCTTGAGTCTCACCTCTTCCCAAAACTCATCATCTCGCGCTGCAGATTGAACACACGAATGTGTTGACATTACAAATTTGAGTCTTATTTTCTTGATAGCTTTGGCAGACACTTAATTTTAGTTGAGTGGTTTTTTTAATCTTTTTGTTTTTTGCCTGAGGTACCCACACGGCCCGGTCTGATGAGCTCGAGCATCAGCGCCACCCTCCATGTGCCGCTTAACACACTTGAATGAGTACATTGTCATAATATTTATTCAGATGAATTGTTGTTGTTTAGGTTGCTTTGAGTGTTTTTGCCTTCATTCTGCTGAGGAGCAGAACGCTGTAAATTTCATCTGTTGCAAAATAATGTTTTTTTTCATTATTTTCAGCAATGTAACCTTTAAAGAGACTTTTTAAGTTGACTGATTCCGCTGTTTTCTTCTTATGTGCAGCTAAATGTGAGTGTTCATGATTTTAGCTAACCATTTCAGCTGTTTCTATTTCACTAATTATTTTACTTTAGCCATATGTTCGTTGTATTAGCTTTTTAACTATTACTTCTACCTAATGTTTAAGTTCTTCTAGCCATATGTAGTTGTTCATTTGAACTGTTAACTTATTATTTTAGGATAAATAATCCAAGTGTTTCTTATTTTTAGCTAAGCTAACCATTTACGTAGGGTGTACTATGAAGCAAGCTTGACATAGTTGGGCTTTCTTTGTGTGAACCAGCTAGACAAAACCTAGAACCCAAATCAGAGATAATGGGGATCATTACAGTGGTGCTGACTTTGGGTTCAACATATTTCACGAACACATTAATCTCACTTCCTAGTACACACTTTTTGTTTCAGCAAACCACTTGTTTTAACTGTTTAAATACTCTGCCTCTCCACCTGGATTAAATTAATCAAATACATAAGAGCCTTCCATTGGATAATTACTGCAGTGATGAGTATGTTTCAGCTGCAACAACTTATATAACCCTAGCTAATGCAATGAGGAGCTTCTCATTTCTTAACCATGTTGGAAGACGTATCCTGTGGTCATGGAAAGTATGTTAATCTGTCCCTTGTGGCCTGCATCAAGCAAAGAAAACAACTAAGGAGATTTCTGAAACTACTAAAATCAGGTTCAGAACCATCCAACGTATCAGTAAAACCTGAAGAATGGTGGTGAACCATCATCTTCATGGAAAAGATGTGGTTGGAACAAACTCTTAGATGATTGTAGGAAATCAACAGTAGATCTCACGGCTATGTTTAGTAGTGAAAGTAAGAGCATTTCCACATGCACAATGCAAAGGGAACTCAAGGGATTATGACTAAACAGCTGTGTAGCTCTAAGAAAACCACTGATCAGTGAGGCTAATCAGAAAAAAAGGCTTCAGATTGGACTCTGGAGCAATGGAAGAAAGTCATGTGGTCTGATGAGTCCAGATTTACCCTGTTCTAAAGTAATGGGCACATCAGGGTGAAAAGAGAGGCAGATGAAGTGATGCACTCATCATTGCTAGTTCCTACAAGCCTGTGGGGGTTAGGGTTGTGATCTGGGGTTGGTCAGGTTCAGCAACATTCTGTTCCCAAAGATGGGAACCTGACTTCTTGTCAGAATTCATGGGGCTCACGCTGAGAATGAGTGGATCAGGGAGCCTGAGACGTCATTTTCACACATGGATTGTCTTCCAAAGACCTCGTCCCCATTGAGAATCTTTGGGATGTGCTGAAGAAGACTTTGCACATCTGACTCTCCCATCATCGATGCAAGATCTTGGTGAAAAATTAATGCATCTCTGGACAGAAATAAATGCTGTGAACGTTGCAGACGCTTATTGAAACGATTCCACAGCGAATGTGTGTAGTTCTCAGAGCTAAAGGTGGTCCAATACAATATTAGAGTGCTGGATTTATTTTATTTTTTTTGGACAGAAAGTGTATTTACCAATAGGTTAACTGTAACAGCTGTTTAATCATTACTTGTAGAAATAAGTTAACTTAGGAAGACCTGGAAATAAAATATCTGTTCCAGTTGTTTATTTCATCTCTTTTTTTTCAGTAGGTTATTGATTTAAGCTGCTTATCTTTAGCCAGATAGCTATTTCAACTGTTAATCCATTACTTGTAACTAGTTAAGCTAACCATTGAAACTGTTCTTTAGCCATCATTTTTAACTTTTAATTTCTTATATTCATTTATAAGGCTTAAGCTGTGTATCCATTACTTTTAGCAAACCATTTCAGGTGTTAATCTTTGGCTAATTAGCTATTTTCCTTCTTAATTCACTTCTTTTAGCCAGAGATTTGCTATTTTAGCCATTTATCCAGTAAGTTTAGATAGCCATTTCAGCTGTTTATCTATTATTTTTGGATTATGTAATTTAATTGATCATTTTTCATGGATTGTTTTCATTTTATGTCAAATATGAATGCTTTTTTTCTCAAATGACAATTTCTGGTTTTTGCTTCATTTGAGTTACTTGTGGAGTTCCAACTTGCAACCACAGAGACATTGGGGATGGAGGTATTCCCTGCAGTACAAGTGCCTCTGGTAGAGATTCACAGTTTTGCACCATTTAGAACAGCTAAATAGCCATTTCAGCAGAATACCACTGTACAGATTACATGCCATCTGTGAGGGCATGTGTAATAGTTGTCTTTATTTGCAGCCCTGTGGAAACATACAGTACGTCATGGATCAAATTAAAACTTACCTGCAGTGTGAGACTGAAGACGCCATGAATCAGATCAGGCTCAGCTGTCCCAGATCTTAAGAAGATGAGCTTACAGTCTGCTGAGTGTCGTGCATCTGCATACTCATTCAAACAACTCCAGATTCTTAGACTCTCCTCGCAGAGCATTACACATTGCTGTCAATCAGCCTCCCCTTCTCCAGCAGCCCCCTCCTCCCCCTCCTCTGTGTGCACTAAAACGAGGAGGAAATCATTTATTCATGACACCCGGCATCCAAAACCAGTATTTCTGACTGATTCTGATTCATAGGAATGAGGAGATATTATTAGACACACAACTATGCCCTAATGGGGCAACATTTTCATTCCCAATTTGAAATTGCACCCACAGCTCTCTCTCTCTCTCTCATTTCCATAGCGGCTACAGCGTCTCAGCCTGGTGAGGTTATGCCTGTCACTTTTTGCAAACATTTGCAGAACACATCTGTGAAATGTGTGACACTGTGGATTGGTTGGATGACACATTCGGCGGAAGGTCGGCTGTTAGTCGGTACACATAATTACACACGTCTTTGATAAAGTGATGGAAATGCTGAGTGAATCACCAAGTTTCATAAGCTCACTTGACCCCTGCTGCAGTAACATGGCAGATTTACTATGATAGTGTTTGTGGGAGATAATTAGCTCAGTCATTACTGAACCATTACTGACAGTAATTCTGTCTTAAGAGGATCATGAATTAGCTCATCGGTCTAATGATGAGATTCTAGGAAACCACTCAGTCATTTGGTGTAACCTGATGCCACACTGTGTGCTCACGAAATGTCATGATGTCAGCGAGGAGAGCACATTTGCCCTCAGTTCAGCATTAAAAGGGATACTCCAGCTATTTAGGACTGTACCTCTGCAAGGTTGGAAGACTTGCAAGTGATGGATTTTTAAGCAGAGGCTGTGATATCCAAGCAGCAATCTCTGGGGCTTAAAAAGGAAACCAATGCAGATTTGCCAAAAACTGCAGTTCGTCAATGAGCCACTAGGGGCTGTCTGAAAAGGCAGGTCAGCCCCCATAAACCTCCATGTTAAAATGTCCATTTTTACAGCAAAAATAACATGTTGACAAAAAAGCTGCTTTTATAGCTAGGTAGTTGCTAGAGGTACGGACCCGTACTTTCCATTTGCCAATCAGATACGTGAGATCTGGTCACGTGACTCCCGGTAGACGCTGGAGGTACGGACTGGTAGCATCAGTACTACAGATACGGACCCTAAACCTGACCCTAACACTAACCCTAACCTTAACCTTTGCTTACCTTTCAACAGTTTGCAGTGGTTAGCAGCTTCTTGACTAGCGAGACTCGCGTATGGGTCTGTATCTGTCTGGCAAATGGAAAGTGCCGTATCCGTAGCCTGTGGGCTACGGGTACGGGTCCGTGTCTGTAGACACTACCTTATAGCTAAGTTGTTCTTTTGAAATTTTAAATAAGTGATCTGTTTAAATTGCATTAAGTTTTAAAGTTATGCATAACTAAGCTCACTTTAACCCAAATAATTTTCTTCCTGAAGATTTTACAAATTGTTCATAAATTTGGGGAAATGTTTGCAGAATTTTTTTTCTTTTTTTTTTTTTTCAGACCAGGGAATAATATTTTTGGTGCCCATGAATAAGGACAACAGGAGGGTTAAGCAACAGATTGATAGCTTTACAGTTTATGTGCCGCTTCAGCTTCACTCACGCTCCACCACTTCTGGATTATCTAGGACTTGGAAGGAGTCAGGCACTGCCAGGATGGCAACGGCTGGAGTCACCGCACTGAGCTTCAAAACCAAAACCACTCTTCAGGAATCGTATAGGTGACATCACTGTGGTTTCGTGCATCTTCATTGACAGTCCATGGAGGTATCCTGATTTACTTCACAAATGCAGGCTCCTACATTTCCTATAATGCAGGCATGTTTTGTTAGATTCCACATCTTTTAAACTCAATGCCCCAATTTGTAAGACAGGATTTTGGTTACAAATGTGTAAATCTCCACATCCATGCTGAAATAACCCTACATGACATCATCCAGCACCGTTCAGAATCACAGAACACACGACACAGATTTCCTTTACAGGCAGCATAAAACTCCAAATGATGAGCAAACTGAACATCGTGTGTAAAATTGCATCCCCCTTAATCAATATACAGCTATTTTAAGCCCGGAGGAGACGGATTTATATCGCCTACAGTGATTTCAGGTGGAGACTTTGTACTTTGTGTTAGCGCTTGTTATTTCCTCTTTATCCCCGATGGGACATGAAGACGCAGTGTGGTTTTTACAAACGACTCAGTGCTGGCAGAATTATGCATGAGAACATGTGTTGTTCTGGGAACAGTGACATGAATATGGTAACTACACTAACATGAATATTATAAACTGCAGGAAGCTTTTCATGAAGCTCCTGCATCAAGCGATATTAAAGGATATAATAATCTGTATTGTTCTAATTTTGAACAAATCCCATTAAAGGACCAAACCAGCAACAAACTGATCCTACTGACAAGAACTGTCTGTATTCGAAGCCTATTTTTCTGTGTTGCAGAGCCCCTCAGTTGTCTAAATGTCATTGAGAAAACACAAGTGTGCCCCTCTGTTGCACTGGTTGACATGTTTGTTTTTTATTCTCGTGCACCTGAGCTTTGTGGTCTATTTTATGTCAGTCCTGCCTGCTGCTATTAACACTCACCAGTGCGCCAGATCTACAGCTGAAAATAGTTCTCAACAAGTGTCGAGCTCTTTTAGAGGTTACTCAGCCTTTTCAAAGAATGAAAAACCCATTAAAAAAAAAGAATTGGCAATCGCTGGACAAATGGGTTTGGGATGAAAGCAACAAACGGGCAAGAGAAGCGATGCGAGGCAAACACACTGTTGTTTTTGGTCATTGATGAGAATTTATATTGGGAGGAAATCAACAATCTTGCGGTGTGGTTCACAGAAAACAACCTACTGCTGAGGAAAAAACAAGGAGCTGATTATTGATTTTAGGAAAAAGGAAGCCGAGACACACACACACACCTGTCTGCATGAGCGACGCTGAGGTGGAGCAGGTGAGCGGTTTTAGCTTCCTGGGAATTGGTATCAGAGACGCTGTCATGGTCATCACACACCTCTCTGCTAATTTAGGAAGCTAAATTCCCAAGCTTCCTCAATCACAAGCTTCCTACGTAGTGCCAGGTTCTTGTTAGCTTTTACAAGGGAGTAGCAGAAAGCATCCAAACTAGTATGGGATGTATGCAGGCCAAAACAGAAAGTCCTCTGCACTTCACCACAAAAATAGGTTTATTATTACATGATTATTTATTCTTCAAGTAATTTTGTCTTTTCTTTGTGAGCGGCAAAATGGAAAAGAATCTGTAATTTGGGTAGTATAACTTTGTGTTGCATAATGATAGTGCAGTTGAATCATGAATTTCATGGGAGTTAGTGACAAAAGAACAGAATTTCCCTGCCTTATCACACATTCCTCTTTCATCATGGTAAAATCAGTGCCTATAAATGGCATTCACCCTTCGGAAGTTTTCCCCTTTTATTGCTTTCGAAGAGTGAAACTTGGTCGAAAAAATTGAACATTTTAAAAACAATTTACAAAAACAAGGAAGCTTCTTTATTGTCAGAGTGAAAGCAGATTTCTACAAATTATGTCAACTGAAAATCTAAAAGTGACTGGAACAGTGTGTACGTACTCCCTTTTAGTCACTATTTAGTAAATGTACCTTCGGCTGTAATTATAGCATTTAGCCTTGCCATCAGCCTTCCGTGTATAGATCGTGCAATGTCAGGGGCGGATCCAGATTAATTTTAGCAGAGGGGCACAGGGGGGTACTTTACAAAGTATTTTTTTTGTGTTTTTTTTTTTTTTGGCTCCCAATTATGATGGACTTGTTCCCTTGTTTATGTGAATTACAACATCATTAGCTGCAGCATCTGCCTGTTATCTAAAACTAGTAAGCTCAGTGACAGTATCCTGAGGGCAGTTAAGTGACAAATATTGTGCAAGAACAGCACTATATACAACCCTATCAATTTCCATTTCTTAGAATGATTACTGACAATTATCACACCTAAAATAGGAAATAATATTCTGTACTTTTAGCAACTAGTTCTCAGCTGTAAACCAGAAACATCATAGGGTTCTGTATGCTAATCAGTCTAAATTAAAATGAGTACTACCCAATACACAGTGAACAACAACAATCTGTACCCTTGATCTGTAGTAAAATAATCTGAAATGTTCTGTGCAGTAATGTAAATTTTAAAGTACAATAAAATACAGTAAGTAGCACTCTATACATTTAATAGTAAACCTGAGAGGAATAATAAACCGGAATAATACTTCATATTCTTAAATCAAATACAATAAAATACAGTAAGTAGCACTCTATATATTTAAGAGTAAACCTGAGAATAATTAAAGCTCTCATGTAGAAGTCCAACTTCTTTTGGATCCTTGTGGAGAGTTTAGTCTTAGAGTTTGTAAAGCTGTTGAGTTTTTAGAGTCACATGGATTCTTTTGACATTTAATAACCGAGTCCTGAAATAAAATTACAGTTGTGGATTTCTGTCATTTAAGTCTGGACTAAACAAAAAACAACAGCAGAAATCTCAGCCGTCATTATGAGGAGCCTGGATTGAGGTTTCTCACTTGATAATGACCAAAACATGACATTTAGGTTGGTTTAAAGGAATATTCCACCTTAAATCTTTGAATGTTCACCCATTTGCTTTCAACCCCCTCACATGTTGTGTTGTTGTAAACTTACTCTTTCACATAAATACTCGTCTAACCCTTAGAAAACCAGCGTTTGGAAGTGTTTTTGTGTTGGTCCTCACCTACTTCAGACAGCCAGGATATAACAACGTTTTGTGGACCAAAGGCTAAACTACGATGTTTTTAGAACGACACGCTATACTATAGGGTTTTTTAATTGACATGTTACTATGATGATTTTTTGTTTTAATTTTTTTGGTTGTTTTTTACCTTTGTATATTTGGTCATTTCTTATGTTGCTGCTGTTTCATTGCAAGAATATTTTAACAATATCACTTAAAATACAGATAATTGAAAAGAAGAAAAATGGCTCTGAAATACTCAATGAACTGATACGTCATCTAGTGTTAAACTGAATAAGAATTCTAAATAATATAAAATATAACTGACTGAGCTGTATTAATTTAGTTTAGATATTTCAAATTGAAACACAACACTGACTGAAAGATTTCAGTCAATTAAACCTGAAATTCATTTATCCAAGAAAACCATCCTCAAATGTCTTACATCAAAATGACCAACATGTTTAAAAAATATAGGTGGAAAGTAAAAGTTTCACACTAAACATGAATCACTGATGAACATTAAATGTCATTAACTCAATTATTCTGAAGAAACAGAAATCCATTTCTAATATTTCTATCAAATGTTTTTATGTCTATAAAATATACTGGACATCAATATAAATGTCTGCATAGTGAAATATATGAAGTCCATCTGCATTTATACATCATATTGATGTTTAAATAAGGGGAACTGCAGCCCACGTTCAGTCAAGTTAGCGGAATTACGGATAAACAACGTTTCCAGGTTTCTCTGACAAAATAAAAGCCGTGATTTGTTTTACGGAAAAATTACATGATTTCAAATATGTGACTTTGAAAATGTAAATCAAACTGTAATAAGCGTTAGCTAATTTACATTACTGATGTCTGTGTAGGTTCTCATTCATCCAGGTCATGGTAGTCCAAAGTAGTTTAAATCAATCCACTGGACTTTAAGAAAGTTCCTTGAAGATGTTTCACCTCTCATCCAAGAGGCTTCTTCAGTTCTGGTGGTGGTTGGTGTTGCCTCAGCTTTTAACACTAGAAATTCCAACCCTGAGCCCTTTGGCACATATATCTCTGCACCCCAGAGAAGAGCCACTTGGCACTGATCCCTGGTTTACAGACGCTTTTGTTATGACAACGAGGCACTAGTGTGTGCATTACCACTTGAACCTGGGATTTCAAGTGTTGATCACCAGCCATGATCAGGGACAAAATTCATCTGGCTACTCAACGATGGTCGTTGTGAGTATCGGTGGGGGTCGTTGGAATGCGTCACTGAGCCCTCGTCTGCTAATGGTGGTCATTAGCATGAGTCTGCTGAGTAGTTCTTTTGGGGAGTTTTGAAAGGACCTGATTGTAAATTGGCTTCAGCCAGAAGAGCAACCTGGTGTATGCAGTTAAATGCAGCGAGAAATGCTCAGATCTCTACATAGGGGAAACCAAACAGCCGCTTAACAAGCACATGGCTCAACACAGGAAAGCCAGTTCCTCAGGACAGGGTTCGGCAGTCTTCCTTCACCTTAAGGAAAAAGGACACTCATTTCAGGACACCAATGTTCAGATTTTGGACAGGGAGGACAGATGGTTTGAAAGAGGAGTGAAAGAAGCCATCCATGTCAAGGTAGAGAAGCCATCTCTGAACGGGGGTGGGGGGGGGGGGGGGGGGGTGGTCTGCGACATCATCTTTCGCCAATTTACAATCAGGTCCTTTCAAAACTCCCCAAAAGAACTACTCAGGAGAATCATGCTAATGACCACCATTAGCACACAAGGACTCAGTGACGCATTTCAACGACCCCCACCGATACTCACAACGACCATCTTTGAGTAGTCAGATGAGTTTTGGTATCGGTCGTTGGAATAATAGCCCTGGACACACCTCACAGAGGTTTAAAAGCTGAGGCAACACCAACCACCACCAGAACTGAAGAAGCCTCTTGGATGAGAGGTGAAACGTCTTCAAAGAACTTTCTTAAAGTCCAGTGGATTGATTTAAACTACTTTGGATAACCATGACCTGGATGAATGAGAACCTACACAGACATCAGTAATGTAAATTTCCAACGAAAATTTTGGGGTCACACGGGGTAGCCATTTAGATCATAGGGGGGCCGCTGTCTTGCCAGAAATCAATTCACAGTTCTCTTGCTGTCTGTTTCAAGTTGTCCTCCAGGGTTTCCATATGTTTTTCTGCATTCATTTTACCCTCTACAGGCTATCCAGGACCTACTGCTGAGAAACACCCGTACATTATGATGCTACCACCACCGTGCTTCATTTTTTGGATGATGATGCTTGTCTGTCAGACAGTGTCTAGTCTGATGACCATCATCGGACTGAATAATCTTCTTCTGGTTGACTTTTGGGTCTCCCAACTGCCATCTGGTGAAGTCTAGTTGAGATTGTTTTTTTTAACAGTGACTTTCTGTTTTCCATTCTCCTACGAAGCTATGACCGGTGAAGACGAGGCAACAGAAGTTGTATGTACAGCCTCTCATTCCTTTAGAGGGGTCATGGGTGCCTTGGTGGCCTCTCTCATTTGTCTCCTTCTTGGACGGTCACTCAGTTTTTTACGCATGCACCATATTGTTTCCATTTTTTAGCGATGGATTTAACTGTACTCCAAGGATATTTAGTGACTTGTAGATTTTCTTGAGCCCATTTCCTGAATCACCTTTTCACAGAGTTGCTTGGAGTGTTCTTTTGTCTTTACGATGTAGTTACAGCCAAAGTACTGATTTACAAGTGACTGGACCTTCCATTTGAATTGAATTGAATGTTCACTACACTCAGATGATCTCAATTTCACTAATTGTGTGACTTCTAACACCAACTGTCCATTTAAATGAGGGGAATACATAAAATGTCAAATTAAACTGACTGGGATTCAATTTTGAAAAGCAACAGAATGGGAAAACTTCCAGGGGAGATGAATACTTTTATAAGATCTGTACTTCAATACACAGACTGCTTTAAGTCACTTTGAACACATTTAAGAGTCACGTGGGCGGTTTTCTTCAGAGGCTGTTGTAAAGAAATAAAATGTCTTGCCAGGTGCTCCAGTGGAGCAGCTCGGCAGCCCTACAATGAAGAAGTGCAATTGTCCTGCCAGCTTGAAGGTGTGAATGTGACCAAGGCGCACCTGAATAAAAACAGTAATCTCATGGAAACTTTGCCTGCTTTAGTCATTTAAAAGTAAGAGCCCAAAGTAAGATTTCAATTCAGCAGAACCACATGATGACAGCGGAGGGAGCACAATCTGTTTACATGCTCACTTCTGTGGTTTTCACATTTTTGTTGTTGCCACAAGAGTATTTATCAAATATCCATTGGAGTGCTACCAAGCAACGCAAATACATAAATCGCAGCCCAGCGATAAATAATCCAAAGCTCGCAGAGGATGAGGGAGACAGTGAGTGAGCCCTGTTGCTCTTCACACAAAAGCTATTCTGTTTTGCTCTCAAACAGAACTCAGACACTGTGGGTGAAGAAAATCAATCTAGTCAACCTAGAGAGGGAGAGGGAAAAGAATTGAGAACCGTGAGAGGCTGTGATTATTGTGATGGACTTAAGTCAGCTCTGGGAAAGCCACTTCATACGTCTCTGCTGTTTATCAAATCAGAAATGCATTTGCATCACATTTTCCTGCACTTGTGGCTGCTTGGAAGGAAAATTAGTTGCAGAGCCGGTCCCCTAGATTTTCAAGAATTTGACATTTTGATGAATAGATGTATTTTCAGTGAAGCCACAATTCAATCCGAAAGACACATAATTAATTGAATTGCAGCTGTCAAGAGCAAGAGCTTCAGTGAGTCAACATAGCTGTCTGGGACAGATAGCCTCAGTCCACCAGGCTGCCCCTCTTTTCAGCAGCTGAGGAAAAACTCACACCAGCATTAACAGAAGCAGCAGATGATACAGGATTTAGATGACTGGTGTCCACCATTCCAGACTAAAGTTGCAGTAAAACACCATCCAGTGGAGCCAGCCTGTGCGTGAAATCAGTCAAGGTCCCTCAAAAAAAAGAAAGAAAAAAGAAAAGCACATGGCAGGCGATTCTGTAATAACTTGCATCAGTGGTTTGCCTCACAGCGTGTACTATTCGGCATGCAGGCGCTGGTCACCTTGAAAACAAACACATGGATCTGGTGCAACAAGAGAGGGCTTATGATTATTACATATACTGAGGATAGTAGCAGCTCTATGTTTTCTAAAGGTGGGGGCATGTGCATTGGGTGTGTTATAAAAAAAGAAATATCTAAAATAAATGGGAACATGATCCTAGATAAGCCATCAGACTCAGTGTTAAAAAAAAAGTATTAAACTACTAAAAACAGCACACATAACGTTTTCAATTACACCTGTATCCTCAGTAGATGGTGCTGTTATTGCTGAGTTTAAAACTCTGAAAACCAAACAGACAAGTCCACATGTTATCTTTAAAGGCTTTTTATTCAAGAAATGCAAACAAGTCTTGAACTGCAGCACAGTGTCTCCTAACAAACAGAACACAATCACACTAATAAAATACCAGAAATGTGACGACTTGTGAATTCAAACCAGATGGAAACAGTCAATAATAAAAAAACCCAGAGCATCAATACAGTATTCCTATACAGGTGAGCATAAGCAGCGTGAACGCTACTTAGCATACAATGCCAGCATGTTACATAACAAGGAGGCAATTGAGTTGCAGAGGTCTTTTCTATAGGATTGGTACTCTGGCAGCTTAATAATTAAGGATCCCCCAAACCACACATTATACTCTAGAGACATCCTCGTCTTATTTTTAAACAGGGACTTAAGGAAACACATTCAGCATTCAACCAACCCGAGATAAACAATTTCCATTTGGTGGCAAAACAAGAAAAAAAAAACATTTATATGCACAGTAGTGCAGATCAAAAGAAAGGCTTTCAAGCTTTTTAGCCGTCTTGGTATTTTTCATTTTCAGAAAAGCAAAGCTAACACCATAAGAAGTTTTCCATTTTATTTCATTTCCACTGACTGCACAGCTACACTTCGATACAAAAAATTTGTGATGTGTACAGTTAAGCAACACTTGAAGGATGCTATCGAGCACACAAAAAAGAAAGGCAACATTTGGAGCTGCTCTGGCGCCTCACAGCTTCTGAATGCAGTTGAGGCCGTCTACCAGAATTTAGGTGTTCAGAGATTGATTGTGACTCAGCATAGTTTGTGAATGTAACATACAGGTGTGTGTAGAGCTTTTCAGGAATGTGTGTGTGTCTGCATCACTGTATTAGCAAAGCATCTGTGTGCAGGGCTAATATGCAAGCCATGTAGGAGTGCTAAGTTGAAGAGGTCAGTGGTTTTGGCTGGAGTGTGGCTCACTACTGGTCTCTGCTTTGGCCTCAGCCTCATGATGCATTTTGCTGAGCTGTTTGATCAGACTTTCCAACTGAGGGTTCCCCCCGAGCTCCCTAATGAGCCGGTAGGCCTCTGCCTCCAAATCTCGCAGGGTGTGACGGGTGTAGGCAAACGAGCCTACCTTCTCCAGGTAGTCCACACAGTATCGTTTGATGTCCATATTCTCCGTTCGCTGCCTCAAGATGTTCTGCACCTGGGTACTCTCTGGTCGTGACCAAATGGCATGAATGGTGGGGAAAGAGAACTTGCCCTCGGTCAGGTCTTCACAGAAACTCTTGTTCTCGCTGTATTCACGAGAGCTCAAGTTGGCGTAGTCATCGCGGATCTGGAAAAAGAGGCCCAGAGTGTCGAGGAGGGGTTTCAGGTCCTGTTTCCAGTCAGAAAAGAGCTGCATGAGGCCTACAGCCAGGCCAAAGAGCCCTCCGGTTTTCTGCAGCACCATGTTGCGGTACTCTTGCTCAGTGGGACAGGTGTAGGTGTCTCTCCAGTGGATGTCCAGGCCCTGACCACGGTGCAGCTCCAGCAGCTGCCGGGTAAACACTCGTACAGCCTCCGGGTGCTCCAGGATCAGCACCTTCTCCAGCCCCAGAAAGTAGACATAGTTGGCTGAGTTGATGACGGAGGGAATGCCGTAGATGCTGTGCGCCACAGGGAAGCCTCGACGCAGCTTGGAGCTGTCCTCAATGTCATCTATGAGCAGGCTGGCATTATGCAGCATCTCAGTCACCTCGATGATCACCTGAATACGACACAAACAGACCTCAACATTAATACATATGAATATGGAGAAATTATCAAAACTATTTTTTATCGATGTACCTGGAAGTAGAAACACCACAGCCTTTCCATTTTACAGTTCGTATGTGTTCTAGCTTTAGTTTTTTTTCTGTATTGATTATTTTGTAACAAAAAAAAAATCCTCTCCACTAAAAACTAACAGACAGTAACAGGTTCTCAGGACCTCTGTGTAAATTATGCATTACACGGTGTAAACAGCAGAGGGTGCCATGTCTACACTCTTGCCTGCACCGCCTCACTAGTCAAAGTCCTCATTAGTAGACTAAACAGTTGTTGTTGAAACAAACCAGGTAATCAATCAGAGTATGAAGAGCTCAGCAAAGACAGTTTAGACTGGAGCAGATTCAGATTCTCACAGAACTGCTGCCGTTTTCATCTGCTCTGCTTTAACACAGATGTTGCACACAAGAGAGCAACAGTGGCTTGATGAGTTCATCAGAAACGTAGTCACATGCTGACACAATTAGAGGTTTCATTGTAGAGCTCGGTACACTTTCACCTTGTCTAAAGAACAGAATGACAAAGGCTGAGTACTTAACCTTAGCCATTACCACAAGCGTATTGACAAGCTCCAACAGCTTGAACACAGTGTAACCCTCTCTCAGCCTTAACACCCATGTACTGCTGTGGTGCCTCGACGGCTATGTGCACAATGAAGAAATTCTTGCTGTGCCTTTTTCACAGCACGATGCATTTCATAGGAGGTCTATGTGCTAGAATAAGGTCAAAAAATGTAGTCCTATTATCAGCGGAGTACACCGCCACAGTAGACCATCTTCTGTCCATCAGGAGGAGCCTCAGCCTGTTAACTTGAAAACAGCTTTGTTTCATGTCTACGTCTGACACAAAACAGACAGGATCGCCATCAGGTGTCTGCTGTCCTGAGCTGGCTGCGCAGCCTGCTGGAGTGCTCTGCTGATTTAAGGGACAAGTGGTGTGGCCTGGTAATGAAAGCTGTGTTGAACGGGGCCTGGGAGCACAAAGAGAGACTCAGTGGGTCAGGCAGATGGCCAAGGCTGGGCCAGTTGAGCAGTTTATCCGCCAAACACAACCTTTTCTTCGCCAGGGTCCCGACACTCACTCACCCTGCAACCTCAGAGAGCCACTTACAAGACAGGGGGGGTTGTGGGTACAATAGATGCACACATAAAACATGAAAATGGAATTTATAGACAAAAAAACTATTGCGAAGCATTCAAAGGTTCATTGCAAACATGCTTTTGTCTTTGTGAATTATATTCCTCTGTCAGGATAAAGGAGCAAGGCCACAATCAAAGCAGAATTTGAAATTCACATCAACAGAAGCTACCAAACCTAAACACAAGCAGACAATTTTCAAGTTGTAGACTTGATAGTGTTCTCCAAAGACTCTAATTAGTCAGGCTGTCACTGTATAATACTGCTGTTTAAGTGCTGAGTGCAATCACTGCTTCTCAAGACTTTATTGATTATCACCAGAGGTTACTAGCGCAGAAACTCTGTTTGCCAAAGCTACAATCAGTGATCCATTAAAGATTCCTTTACAGAAATGTGCATACTACGTCCAATATCTTGAGGGGAAATAACTGAAAAACACAGTCTGTTGTGTGCTGGCATAAACCTGTCTCTCTTCAAGGTACTACAATAGGCACCAACTACAAGTATACCTGAGTCAGACTGCAGCACTGTTGAAGTCTAGCCAAGGATTTAACATGGTCATCCCACATGATCACACACCTACTGGATTGTGCCATTCAAAAACATCAGTTTTAGTTATTTTCAAAATGGTGTAACCCTGATGTGGAACTGATGTTTTTTCCTCGTCAATTGTTGCTCTGATTGGGGCATACAGTGGTGTATTGTTGATGCTGTGAAGCTGAGGATACATTTTTTTAAATGTGGATAATGGAGCTAATTAACTGCCAACATACAGATTTAATATATTGTTGAGAATTAAAACATGAACAGTTAGGGAAAATAGAGGAGCTCATTATTTATTGAATATAGACAGTTTATTTTACCATCTGCTAATTAAGCAGATCACAGATAAAATGTGTAAGGATCTGTATTCTTAAATGCTGCAGCTAAGCTTTGCTGAGAAAACCCGGCAATACAGATGCATTACAAATTAACTATCTAGCCTGATCCAGGTTTTACTGCGATACAATCTTCTCCTTCTTATCTCCTCCATGTGATGATAACCCTCCAACACACTACAGGTTATATCCAGACACTATCTAGCTTCTATACGGTCTGTGTGAACCTGTCACTCGGTTTCTCATTATTTTCTCGGAGGCAGCTATGTTCTAATCTCTCTGTGTCACTTTCAAGCACACATGAAGCACGAAGCCCGAGGCAGCAGACACTCTCATGAACACATATTTTCACATAAAACGAGGACAGTATATAAAACTAACCTTTCTACAGCGTCAGAAAGAACAAAAGAAAGTCAGTCAGCTAAAGGTCGCAAGGCAACCTGATGAACACAGGGGGAATTTCCCCAAACATCCACAACCTGTGCTCTACTGCACAGTACAGAAGCACATATAGCGCTTCAATAAAAAGAAAAAAATGCAGTGCCAGATGAATGAGACAGAGCCCCCCGTCACTGCCTCCATCTATCTGAAGGTACGGTTGTTTCCATGGCGGCGACTTCTTGGCAGCAGTGTGCTAATGATGACGAGAGGAGTGCTCTCCGCCTGTATGACGGGTTCAGCAGGAGTTTACAGAGCTGCTACACAGAGATGGAGGGAGCCATGGGGGGAGACGGCTCTTTGATACGTGATGTAGATTTAAACCGCAACTACCCACCGCACCGTAGCGGTGAAGTTCTGTCTAAAATGAAATTATCAGGAGAACATAAGTAGACTTGGATACAATCTCCATATGAATGGAAGCCGTATAAACCGACGACGAATCAAGAACTTGTCAAACGAAAAACTCTCAAGCAACATGTCGTTTTAGCTTCAAGGAGAATACGTGCGCTTGAACTGAAAATGTCAGCACTTCAATCAAGAAACAGAGCTATAGCTAATGTGAAAATAATCAAAAATGTCACTTTGAATGTTGAGTCGCTCGTTTTTATTCATTTTTTCAATCTGAATTCATTCATTTCAAGACATGTTACCCACTGTAGCAGCGGTGTGAAAGCTGTGATTAAATATCTCTCTACCGATGCCAAGTGTAAGATGGATGTTGCTGTAGGGGAAGGTCTGACATGACAGGACTGATCTGTAATATCCAATAATTCCTCAGGAAAGGCTGACAATTGTATTACTCTTTCACATGTATGCACTTATTTTTTATTTGAGGCCTAAAACCAGACATCCCAACAGGAGAGGCCTTTTCTCTGTGGACTCGACGGTGAAATGACCACAGAAGACAGCAGTATGACCTCTGAGCTTTGCAGCAGAACAAGGATGCCTCTGCTTGGGGAGGGTTTATAAAACATTCAGGACAAAGGGAGACCTGTTGAACGGCAAATGTAATGAGACCTGACAGGCTGAGCATTTAGCATTCTGAACCATGAAAGGAATGCAGATTCAGAAAACACAGATTACATAGGTTTCTGTATCTTTGACACTGCACACACCAGACAAGTATTGAGCCACTACAATGCTAATGCTATCAGTGCAATAAGGTCAATTACCTGATCTGCCTTAGGGGACAATGTTGAGTGTCCTGCTCAATAAAATCAATAAATCCTGAATGGCTAATCTGAAATTACTTTTAACTGTGGAAAAGAAGAAATGTGTGCGACAGCCTGCTATCTGTATATGTTCTTCTGCTGCAGTCTAATTGAGCAGCATCCAAGAAAATGTTACAACACAGTACTGGATGAGTGGAGGCGCAGGTTTTTACCTGGGAAGCTGTCTGTGACTTGAATCACACTAATCCTTTTCTCACAAAGGTGATAAGGAGAACAAGAAGCTGAAAAAGCAGTCATGTTCCACTGAAGATGAGTGTGGGTACAGTATGTCTGAAACACAAACAAACAATCCCTAAACGCTGCCAAACACCTCCTTCAAACTTCCACATCATCTGAAGTACACAGTATAGAAGTACAAGTAGCAACCACAACCTACCTACTTTGATTCAAAGAGCATGAAATAAATGGATTTTAAGGTTCCTTTAACTCTTTGAACCACAAAACCCTCCAGCAGGTTTAGAAGGCCTGCTATCTGTCAAAACAAAATGACCAAAACCGTATCATTTATCAGAGTCACATAAAACAGAAAGAACCATCAGATTTTCAACTTTCTGATGGTCCTTTAACTAAAATACAGTGATGTTGCATTTTCTCTGCAAAAAAAAATATATCCAAGTCTAAAATTGTGATTCATCTCCATGTCATTTTAAAAGCAAACAATGAAAATAAACTATTTGCAGTGAACAGATTCTGTCAAATTAATTAATTCATTAAATAATAAAAATAAAGTCTGTGTTCCTCAGTAAAACTGAGAACGCATGAATGACTCAAGTGTTGCCA
Source organism: Acanthochromis polyacanthus (assembly GCF_021347895.1). Classification (NCBI taxonomy): domain Eukaryota; kingdom Metazoa; phylum Chordata; class Actinopteri; family Pomacentridae; genus Acanthochromis; species Acanthochromis polyacanthus. The sequence continues at coordinate 16,755,687 of NC_067127.1, read as the reverse complement.
AGTGACAAAAAAAAAGCGGGGATTTTTCAGCTGAACTGCAGGCTGTGTTTGCACAGAACAGATAGGACATAAACAAATTAAAATCATCAAAATAAACCATAAAATATCTATACATTTAAAATAAGAATTAGTCACATCTGTGGGCAGTTGGAAAAAATTGGTACGTGTTGATTCCATTTTTTTTTTTGTAAAATAAACAGAAATTCAACTTTAGCTTTTTGTTTTTGCATTACTTATGACATTACTATACTACATAAAACAGACTGAGTTCTCTCTAGCTCTAGGCATGGCTGTCCTGATTCCACAGAGGCGCAGGCTTTTATGTTGCAGAGCAAAATGAATCTACACCAAGTAAAAATGTGACATGAAGCTACACTGCCAGACACTGCTTGGGTTTTAGAGAGTTAAAAAGGTTGTTATACTTCACTATTATTATCACTATGCAACCAGTGATAATGACAAATCCAATGGAACTCAGGGGGAAAAAAAACACTAAAAAAACACAGTGCTTTAGAGTCTTGGAAATGAACCAGTTTCTGAAATCTTGGCTCTACAGCTCGCATATAGAAAGTTAAACTGCTTGGGAAGACAGAAGGACCACCTTGCTTTTATTCCCTCCAGAAACACTGCACTTTTTCATTACAAACTCAGTTTGATAGAGACCATGCCTTTTAAAAGCTCATTTACATTCACTGACCTATTCTAATAGATTTTTGTCCTTTTCAAAAGACATAGAGGAGTACTAAAAGCAGAACGAAAGACAGCTGAAGGCAGACGCAAAATTCAGACTTGGGATGGGTGAACAGTGAACTTGCTCACCCAGTCCTCTGAGTAATAGCATTAGAAGGGGTGGTGTTCAGTGTCACATGACCAGCAGCACACAAACTCATGAAGACGATGATGTGTGCAGAACGCGAGCACCAAACAAGAAATGGAAATTGATGGGAGTGAAAATATAGTAGATAAAGTAGACCTATAAACTTGTTGGCACTAAAGCTTTCATCAAAATAAAGTGGCATTTTAAATTTTGAGCATTTTCTTTGCCAGGCACATTCATAACACACAACAAACTGGAGAGCAGACTCTAGGCAAAACCATCATGACTATACTGGAAGCAATCTGGAGTTCTATGCAAGATTTAAAAGCAGACGAGGGAGTGTGTGGAAATCCTATCATGTGGCAAACAGTAAACAAAAAATTGTTTATGTGTGCAGGTCTACCATCTTCTTGGTTTCATGAAAACCTATTTTGAAAAATGGCTGTGTTATACGTCTATTGTGTTGCACTTTATTCTCTATGTATTGTAGCCAACAATGGCATTGTTAGCTGGCATTGGTTCACATATTTAATTAATTCTGGGCTACATTTTAATGTAAATTATTCTTTAGTGAAGTTTAATAAGAGTTACTTTGTGCTGTTCTGGGGGCGATGACTGCGTCATAAAAATGGGTAAATGTGAACACAACATAGCATGCCCTGATCTGACAGTCAGATATTGTCATTCACATCAGCTTTTCTCTTAACCCACAAACCCTGATAAACTCTCTAGTTCCTCCAACTGGCTCAACAGCCATTCACCAGAGCAACACGAGACCTTTTTGAATCATTACATAAAATGTGTGATGTGGGCAGCAATTCAGGCATCTGAAACTGAGCTAACAGATCGTGTCCTCACAAACGTCACAATCATCTCTTAAACTCTTAATCAACTGACTGCATGTAATGGAAACAGGGTCACTAGATGTGCCAAACCCACAACCAATTGTGGTGCCACCCAACTGCAGCTCCATCGAGCTTTCTGCCCACTACTGATTTCTTGTTTGGTGTTTTTGGGGTTCACAGCTTTACTGTATAATGTATAAACCTGCTGTCTATAACCAGCATAGCACCAAACAAACAAACGATCGGTATGGGCAAACTGCATTCAACTTCAATAATTCATGAAATGCACAGCTGGAGAAGAAAGGGAATTTGTTTTTAAAAATCTACAGATGTCACAAATATACAAAAGGATAACTGAAATGTAATCCTCAGCTGCAGTGATAACCTACTTGAAAGGAGAATTACAGATTATTTGTTCTATATTACTCATTATATTTGTGTCTCCTTTTCCTTTTACAATCAAAGACACACATAAAGTGCCATCACACCTGATCACAGAAAGACGGGGGATTCATACCCAGACTTATCACATACAGTTCAAAACTACCAGACAAAATACGAAACGGCACCTCTGGACCAGAAGATAAGGCTAAAGTTAAACATTCAGTTATACATTCATTGGTTGATAGAATGTAAATGTTGCAATTTCCCCAAATCTGCAACCGTTCACACAGATCCCTCCATGGACACCCACATCCAGCCAAAAACTCGGGACCACTAGGAAAGCAGTAGTGTGCGTGGATGGAATACATAGACACTAATCTACTGAACATGTATGGAACAGTGCTCCCAGTGGACTGCAAACAGACTAGAAGCAGCAAAACAACTACTACGCTTCCATGGTGTCTGCAGCTGTCCACATCAGCAAAGGATAGAGTCATAAATATTTTTTCATGACAGAAAAAAAACATGACTGAGTATCAGCAATTATTCAGGACAAGGCAGTGTTTACACAAAAGAAAGACAACAACAATTAAAAAAAACAAAAAAAAAACAAGGCAGCAAAGCTCCTAAGTTACAGTTATAGGTCATAAAATAATGCTAAAAATGGCTTTCTGTCCTAGAAAAAGCTTTGTGAATTCCCTTTACTATGGCAAATCTATTCTATCTTGGCAACAGAAAGCATCTTGTTGAGCAATCTCTTGAAACATGGAGAAGATGGAGACTTCCAGTTTAGTAATATGGATGTCACATTGATGTATTAACTACAACCAGCCCTGCTGTTGTTGTTTACTCAGAGCAACAAAATATTGCCAAATTACAGCCTGGCTGTTAGATCCATATTGTTGTAAAAAAATAAAGTGAAGCACAACAGAAACTACTTAGTCGTGCACAGTGCCAGAAAAACTGTGACAGTGATCCTTCAGCAGTATACATCCATAGTATAAAACTGCAAATGTCCCGATCTGACCTCAGTGATTCAGGCTACTCTACATTTTTAACTGTATTGTTTGGTATTGGTTTTATTGAGTGAGAACTTCAACCCAACCCTTGCTTCACACCTACAGTCACACAGGTACCTAAGACCCGAGCTTTGGTTTGGTTTGCATTTTAGTTTTTTTCTACTTACTTGGGATAAGGAGTAACCAATAAATAAAATAACTGGATAATATCTAATATCTGATTATTATGTTTATTACACTTACATTTTATATAGATATTTTTTTTTTTTGTTGTTTGTTTGTTTGTTTGTTTACTAGATTTACATTGGAAATATTATTATTATTTGTAGTAGTAGCAGAAGTAGTAATATTAGTATTATTATTAGTATTAACAATATGCCCTTTTGGGAAAAAAGTAATCAAAAAACAAAAACATGTCCATATATGTGGACGGCAGGTCTTAAGAGGTTAACAGAAGAGCACAATTCTTGTTGTTCTCCACAGTACACCCCATGCTCAGACCACCTCAGACCCTATTGGAGTTTTACAACAAGCTTCGCAAACGCGTACACAAAATAAAGGGATGGATTTGATCCAGAAATGTTTTCATTTTCATTATAGAACAGCTCTGTACACAGACCAAGCCTTCGTCCCACAATCAACCTGGCACTAGGACTCCTTGTAATGACAACTTGGGAGATCAAATGTTTAAAGTTTACAGAAGTAAATCTTTTTTAAAAAATGTGATGCTTTAGTTTGACACTCAATGCTCGAGAAATATGATTGAGGAAGGTGATATTTAGTTTGGAGTTGAAGGAATGGTGCAGATTTGTTCTCTATGTTAAGCTCACAAATGCAGCAGTCTGCTCTATCCCTCCAGTCCAGAAACACTCCATCAGTGCAGGTTTGAACAAGTGATTGTATCCTATAAGGGTGTGTACTGAGACATTTGACAGTCCGATTTTTTTTTTTTATTATTTGATTCAAGATCTTCAGAGGGTTTCTGAGAATGAAATTATGGCCAAGTAGTTTGTAGGAAGGCAGTGTTCCGGAAAAGAGCAGCAGTGGGAGGGAGGTCTCTGAAATTGACATGGATTCAATTTTTAACCAGAAAATGGAAACAGCACACCAGGAATCACCAGGCAAAACCCACTGCCAGAAGGGGAGAGCCCTTGCATTTGCAGCCCAGTAGTTATGCCTGAATGCAGGAAAGGCACATCCACCTCTGTTTACATTCTATTGTAAGTGGGTTTTAGATATGCAAGGTGGTTTATTTGCCCGTCAAATGAGACGATAACTGAGTCCAGTTGTTTAAAGACGAATATCTATAAATAGATAGGGAGATTTTAGAAAAGGTACAAGATTTTTATGGCGTCATTGTCAGGAGAAATGATAGTTTCAGTTTTTCTATTTTGCCCAGGAATTCAATTTCACTGAAAAACAGGCACGTGTGGATGAAATGAATATGTCAATGTCGGCCAACAAGTGTCATGGAAGAAGATCTCTAACATCTAAAATGATTCATGTAAAAAATGGCTTTTTGGAAAACTGCAGAAAGCTCATGCTAGTTACCCTGATGAATGCCATTCACATGCTTTGTTTTTTTGTGTGGAAATCCCTATTTCCCTGAATCTTAACAACAAAGGTGAAAAGTGCAAAGTCAGAATGACCCATAAAGCCATAAAAGGAACATTAATAGGAAATACACCAGGTCCAAATATACCATAAGCTTCCTGTAATAAATCATGACTGCTCTAAACTCTACACCCAAGCTTCACATTTACATTTGGTTAGGAAAAATTCAGCTGACAAAATGCTCATGTTGCATTACAAAATAAATTGCCTGTTCCAAACGAGCACAGCACCATTTCACCTTCAGGGACTCGTCTGCGGCAAATAAACACCAAACACCTTTGAATGTTAAAAAGCTTGAAACGGACCATTTCTCACCTGCAGTTTGTCATCTGGGACATTGAGCCAGTGGTTAAATGCCTGGGCAAGTTTTGTCCTCACCTGTTTTCCTGCAGAAAGAGCAGAGCACGCAGTCAAATGATTTTAAAGTCAACAGACACACAATGAGGTATGCAAAGAAAAACTGAAAAAAAAAACAACCTTTAACTGCATCCTCCACAATTATTATTATTTTTGCCTTGTCAGTACACTTTGAATTAGAAGTTTCATTCTTACTGCTTCGGCTTTGCCGCCACTAGGTTTTTTTGTTTTGTTTGTTTCTGTCCTTGTGTTGCCAACATTAAAGAACGCACATCTTCTGTGTTAGCACAGCTGTTGGATGAACACTACATACTTCCAGAGAGACCAGCTTTTAAAAATTGTGTTTTAGAACTTTAAGTCAGCATTATACCAAACTCACCCTGTAGTGTTGCAGTTACAGAGCGCTCTGCAACAAACATCTAGTGTCTAGTGAGGCTAATAAACATCGGCCTCACACAACTTACCAAAAACAATTGAAGAAGAAGTTGACATGAGGGTGGACACTGAAACCATTAACATTAGTACATCAGCTGTTGCAGAGCTCTAACCTGACTAGAACACTAAGAAGTTGCAGGTCTACATGAAGCACAGGAAGCTTTCTGTTGTTCAAAGACAAAGTTCAGGCCTCTCTTTGTTTGCTCCCATTGAACTCCGTTGTAAAGTTGTTTCCACTAAGTGGCCACAGCCACAATCTTAACAATGGAGGTTAGCAAAGAGTATAAAGCTGAATAAAAATAGGTACAGTCCAGACCTTAAGATTTGAGCGCTATGTGATTAAAAAAACACTGCATCTCACTCACGATTCTTACAGTATCACCATACACGGAATCACATTCAAGCTAAGACTCAGAATCCACTATTTCATCTCAAGTTCAGTCTGATGAAAGAGTTCTGGACTGTACATTTTCCCAAACTATGGCAATAACGCATAGGGTAAAACACTAGAAATCACTGGAAAAGATCTGTTGCAACTCTTTAAAAATAACTACATCTTATGAGCTTAAATGACACAGTGACACCGCCTTAGAGGAAACATCCTGACTAACTGAGATCCCAGGCACATGTCCTATTTACCCAAATAAAAATCTGGTGTTAGGTCAGTCTTTTCTCTACTGACAAAAAGTGACCAATCAAAACTGAAGAAACAAATAAAGACCATCTCCAAAACAGCAGATACTTGCCCTTTGGGAAAAAGAAACTGGAAACTGCAAAGTTAAACATGCAATGGGTATTAAATGTGTGGGGAAATGCATCAATTCCATGTTAATGTTTGAAGTGAATATGTAAATACAGCCCATATTCAAGTAAAATCAATATGACAAGACTAGTTATGTTTAAATCATCTTCTACTGATTCTACAGCGAAAACTAAAATGAAAATCATACATCGTGACAAAATAACACCCTTAACAAATGGAAACTATATCCTGCAACACAAGTACATTTTTTTTAAAACTGAAACTAACTGATTCATAACTTTACATTATGTATGCTATGGCTCCAGAGAATAAGTTATACTTTATTATATTGTGAATATACTTTACTAATAATAAGATAATTCCCTTTTCCACCATCTGTTTTTGAGGAAAAACAGTTTAAGACTCATTCTTTGGAAAAGTTTCCCTGAGATACCATTAGTCTAAGGAAAAGAGGGTCCTCATTACTTTACTCTTATAAATAGTGAAACATGAAATACTGCAATACGCAAAATCCACATTTGTGCATCTTGTTCATGAGCCACAGACTCACACTCTCTGCTATCGGGCTCTTCAAACAGTCAGAATCATTTTCTCTCACAGTTCCAGTCTTTTTGAGCTCATCATCCATAATACCTGTAGTTCTTGGCTCTCTAACAGACTTTGTCTCATTTATGCAACAAAGACATCAGAAGACACTATAAACTCATTTTTACTTATCAATAAATTATTTCGTCCACTGGAAAACACATTAAACAAGTTTTCAGAAAGAAAGGGGCTGACACTCACTGGCCTACAACCCAAAATGGAACACTCTCCACAAAAGACAATGTTACTCTGGTGTTGTGTCAGTTCAAAAAGAAAATTTCGTGTTGAGAACACGTATTTGTCTAGACCTTGAATGCAAGATGAGATACACTTCTTCACACCTAATTTCCAGAAAAAAATCCCATCTTACATTTGGACAAATATGGTAATTGTCATCCTATAAGCTACAGCAGTAATATACAGTTATATGAAATCAAATCAATCACTATTCATATGCATGCTGGATGTCTCCATCTCTTCCGTGACCCTGCAACCACAGAGGGTTAAACACTCACCTGGAAGTTGAAGCAAATACTTGTATGGTTCTAGCAAGATTCGGTCAGAGGCGGCTTCCATATCACCATCCATCACTTCAAGTCTACACAAATCTATACTGGAGAATGAAGAACACAAAAAAATGAGAAAAATCAAAACACTGTTCTGAAAGAGACGCTTTTATTTTTTAAGATAAACGAGCAGGCTCTGGTGTGATGCAATCTAATGTGGTTTGTACACTCTGCAGTCTCATAAACCTCTTAAAGATCAAACGAAAAAGAAGATGGGGCATTGTTGAGAATAATGAAGATCAGTGACGCTTTCAAAATGCCATTGTCATGTTTTCAAGGAACAGGTTTCTGTACTGATAAAAGGATTATTTAACTGACTGATTCATAACCTGCAAGTGAAAAAACTTAAAGAATGCTTTTTTTGGTCTTAACAGAGATATTTAAAATGTGGGGGGAAAAAAATAAAACTCAAACTCATAAATTGACAAAAAGGAAAAATATAGAAGACACTTTTAAAAAGAAATAGAGTTTGCACTTCGCCTTACATCTTTGAGCTGTGTTTTATTTTATAATCTGATAGCAGAAAAATTGTTACATTTCAAAAATGTGGGCCACCATACGATCGATAACCCCTACTCACTAAAGCAAGAGTTTACGACTTTAGAGATCAGATAATGTTAAAAATCACATATGACTTTCTGATATTATGCACCAGCAGCTTCAAACCACAAGAAGGAGTCACCATCTAGTGTGTTGTATAGGCGTCAACTTAGAGAAATAATGGTGATATTATTGAGCTGTGAATGATTTAAAAAAAAAAAAAAAGGTTTGGTTACGTCCAGTATGACTCTAGAGTAAACAGAAGTAGTGATGATGTGTATACATCCAATATATTCATCTCAGGTTACTTGTAGCTGCTATTTCTCACTTCAAGCAAGCACTTAACGGATAGACTGGGGAACAAGGGTTGTGTAAACAGAATCTTTGCACAAGAAATTGCACCTCGGGGAGGTGCGTTGACATGACAAGAACAATATCAGATTAAGGATGTTTTGTTTACTGACATTGGACATAACTGCAAAACTGTGTTACACACTAAAGCAGCATAATACATACACTCAACAAAAACATAAACGCAACACTTTTGTTTTTGCTCCCATTTTTTATGAGATGAACTCCAAGATCTAAAACTTTTTCCACATACACAATATCACCATTTCTCTCAAATATTGTTCACAAATCTGTCTAAATCTGTGATAGTGAGCACTTCTCCTTTGCTGAGATAATCCATCCCACCTCACAGGTGGACCATATCAAGATGCTGATTAGACACCATGATTAGTGCACAGGTGTGCCTTAGACTGCCCACAATAAAAACCGGGATTCATCCGTGAAGAGAACACCTCTCTAACGTGCCAGACACCATCAAATGTGGGCATTTGCCCAATCAAGTCAGTTACGACGATGAACTGAAGTCAGGTCGAGACCCCGATGAGGACAACGAGCATGCAGATGAGCTTCCCTGAGACGGTTTCTGACAGTTTGTGCAGAAATTCTTTGGTTATGCAAACCGATTGTTTCAGCAGCTGTCCGAGTGGCTGGTCTCGGACGATCTCGGAGGTGAACATGCTGGATGTGGAGGTCCTGGGCTGGTGTGGTTACATGTGGTCTGCAGTTGTGAGGCTGGTTGGATGTACTGCCAAATTCTCTGAAACGCCTTTGGAGACGGCGTATGGTAGAGAAATGAACACTCAATACACGAGCAACAACTCTGGTTGACATTCCTGCTGTCAGCATGCCAATTGCACGCTCCCTCAAATCTTGCAACATCCGTGGCATTGTGCTGTGTGATAAAACTGCACCTTTCAGAGTGGCCTTTTATTGTGGGCAGTCTAAGGCACACCTGTGCACTAATCATGGTGTCTAATCAGCATCTTGATATGGCCCACCTGTGAGGTGGGATGGTTTATCTCAGCAAAGGAGAAGTGCTCACTATCAAAAATTTAGAAAGATTTGTGAAAAATATTTGAGAGTAATGGTGATTTGCGTATGTGCAAAAAGTTTTAGATCTTTAAGTTCATCTCATAAAAAATGGGAGCAAAAACAAGCGTTGCGTTTATATTTTTGAGTGTAGAACTGCATGGGGCACTTTTACCGGACAGTTACATATTTTGGATAAAGAAGTACCTAAATGTAACACAAAAAAGAAAAGCGTGCTTGACAGGAATCACATTTAAAATGTCCCAACTCTTTAATGTGAGACATGTGCAAAACCTCTTGTCCACAGTGACACACAGATCATCACATGGTTGTATAATTTCAAATAATCACTGGTGAATCACAAAGTGACTTAACTATTACTAGTTTGTGACAGCTAAGGATCATCATAACAAAAGCCCCTTACAATCATTTCATAATATTAGGAAATTACAATTCATAATCTGTTCATGTGTTGTTCAGTGTGATTACACACTTAACAGTTACAACCTATTTTCTTTCTTGGACATGTCTATATAAAGTACTTAACTAAAGTTAACCACGTTTCAATAAATGCCTATTTTACTTTAAAATGCATCCATTTCTCAGTTTAACTGTATATATTCCACGTTCTTGCACTTTCGTGACTTTTGCACTCCTGTTTTTTGTTTTTGTTTCTAAGAGCCCTGTAATGTTAAATTTCTCCTTTGTGAGATTAATAAAGTCTATCTTATCTTATTCTTCAATTTTAAATGCAGTGACACTGACATTTAAACAAAAAGCCAATGCAAAGGATTACTGAGAATGTGTTTATACATCAAGTTCTCCCTTCATACTGCTTTCTTTAAAGTAAGAACATAACAAAAATATTATTGAATTTAAAGCTACACATACCCAGCAGAGCTTTAGAATAAAACTACTGCTGTGAAATTTGGCAAGTTGTGTGGTCTGAACTCCACCCACCTTGGCTTCCGTCTGTCAGTCTGCGGACTAGCCGGTCTTGTATTCCGGTTAGCCAAGCGGCTAGTTAGCTAACGTTAGCGGGCTAACATAAACGCGCCGGTATACCTTCGTTGAGCATTTATCTCTAAATAAAATGTTCCACTTCTCCGCCGGTCGAGAAAGGCACACGATACGACCGTCACATCAGTACTTTCATAGCATTTTAGATCGGTGTACTTCTGGCTAATTCACCTCATGCTATGCTAAGCTACTACCGTTACTGCTGCGCACTGCACAGACACTTTCCAACACGAGCTGGTTTTGATGAGCTACCTATATATGTTTCGGCTACGTTACAGAGCAGGCGCAGAATAGCTGGGTAATGTAACATGGGCGCCTCACACACTGCGTGTTGCAGTTACATATCTACATGGCCCGGTAAACACCTCTGAGCTGTGGAGACATAGGAAACACTACCCTTCTATTACCGGGCTAGTCTGTGATACATATCGAACACACATGTCTTCCTAAACTGGGGTTTGTAGTTTTTCAGCATTTTTTCACTCTGTATTGTGACAACCACCCAGTAGGATTACTTCGTACACTTTACCATAGATATTTTTCTCTCGGAACAACCAATCGTGTGCAACTAAGGCGGTTTCCTTCGCTGTATCACCCAATGAAGCAGCTCGTTTTTCTGGAAGGCGGGACAAACATCCCGCCGATCATTCTCAGGAGGCGGGGTGTAGGATCACAGAAAGAGCTAGGCTAGAGGAGCTACTCAACAAGGCAAACAGCAGCTCTCTGCGAAAACCACTTTTACCCATCCGCATCCAACATCAACCGGGGGCCGACGGACGACGTTAAAACCTGTCAGCTTTTTCACATAAATGTTCCTATGGATTACTAATACACTTTCGTCGAAAAGCATAAGTGTTTCTCAACTTGACAGCATAGGTAAGGGTGCTTTTGTTCGGCAAAGCCATCGCTATTTTGAACATTTTTACTAGCTTGCTTCCCTGCTGCTACCAAGCCAACCTTGACGTTAGCTAACTTGTTAACTAATGCCGTGTTGTGTTTAGGGGGCTTCGGGGGAATGAATGAATTGGGCGACTGGACAGCAAAAAGCTGACTGCCGAAAATACAGAAAAAACTTGGTCAGCTCGATAACAAAGTTATGCTGTAGCCAGCCAAATCAAGCTGATGAGCACAGTGAGAGGTTATGCTACTCCGAGGGTGAATAGTTTCAAGTGTGCTGGACAAGCACCGGAGTGTTGTGTTGTTGAGCGGAGGAATCCTCGGGGAGGTTGTCGTCGAGCAGCGCCTGTCATGGTGTTCCCTAATAGCCGTCAAAAGTGATATTACACGAAACAATTTCCCACTTGTGTACGCTCGACATCGCTGCAGGATGTGATTTGTCGACCACCGAGCTAAAACGGTATTGTTTAACAGGTAAACTGCATCGTCAGGTTTTTCTTTTGTGCCACCAGTATCGTTAGCTTCTCAACGATTGACTTGTCCAGTGTAGGCTGAACCAGATGGGCTGCCTCGTATCAAGAAACTCATCAGTTGTGGCTGTAAAAGCAGACTAATTTCGCTCTGCTAGAGAGGACTGGTGTTGTTCTCAATGCTGCGTGTGCGTGACCAATATTTTTGCACATTTCCGTTACTGGCAAACATCGAAAACTGGGGAGGAATCATCAGTGAGGTTTAAATGGTGCTCGACGCTTTAGTTCCACAGTGCCAGGTTTTAGGACGGGGGGATAAGGCGATCGAGACTCGGGCTTATTGTTGGTGGTGGTCAGTCACTCCACTCGCAGCGGCTGGTCTGGCAAATTGTCTGGGGCGGATGACATTGTATCCTCCGCGATCATTCAACGCGACCACAAACGAGGGCTGCGACCTTGGCTTCTCTTCTAACAATAAAAATGTTGTGCGGGATTTAACGCGATGTCACTGCCGTTGCAAAGTCTTCCTCGAGATTGACCTTGTTGCGAACCGTTCCGTCGACTTGTTTCTTTGTCAGAGGCAGCAACCCTCACTCATCGCCGCTGAGTGAACAGTCAGCGAAATGCCAGACCAGTCGATAAAGAGAACATTTTGTGAGGAGAGAAAGTCACTTTTCATCGAGGCTGCACAGCACGATCCCCACTTTGTTCCGACTTAACGTTGTTATTACGACACGGCCGCGAATATGACATTTGTGTGAAGGTCTGGCTCGGCGGCTGTGTTATTATCGCTCTATTTTTGCTGTCGAGTGGACTCTCTGCAGAGCGCAGCGCACCGACACAAGGGGGAGAAACGAAAATGAACGCTCTCGGAGCAGTTTTCCTGCTCTGAAAATTTACAAAAGCGCGAAAGAGATCCGTCTCCGGGGAAAGAAATGGCTCTGACACGGGCAGGTGAATTGCGATCACCGTTCCCGCAATTTCCAGTGTTTGTGCGCTCAAGTGTTTTCTCCTTTTTACCCGACTGCCAGCTACAGAAATGGCGTCATCCTCTGCTGTAGTGTTGGTAGAGTCAGTGCGGTGCAGACGGCACCACGCTGCTGTACTCGGAGAACCGAGCACCGAGCGGCTTTTCCTTACTGTCTATCACTTCATCTTAAACATTATCCCCGCATTTGTGCTCAGCCGACACGGGACTCTCGCTGCTTTGGCCAACGACTAGTCACTGTGCGTTGCCACAAGCCAAGTCAGCCCTGGTGACTGACTGACAACAGTACACTGGGCATTACATAAACGGCTTTAAGGGGCTCTGCGAATGAGTGATCAGCCTGGCCATGGTTTACTTTGCAACATTTTTTTAGGGGAATGTGGCTCGAAAGCTCTAGGACACACGCGCAGATACACACACCCTTCTCTTTCTCCTAAATCGGTTAAAGTCCTAACTCGCTGCAAAACGATGTGCAGCCCCGATGTGTTTTTCCAAAGCCGTGTAAAGTGTGCGTCTACCGCCCAGCTTCCTTCATGGCATCCAGCAGTGTAGCAGAAAAAGTGATGTCATCATAACATAATCGTGTCTTGTTGTGGCAGACTGAAGTTGGCACTCAGTGTGATGCCCTAACAGCTTCTTCCACCTCTGTTTTCAGCCTCGGATTCGTTGCACTGGTCACCTAGAGGACTCATAGAGAGATGAAGGTATGTTCATTCATTTTTTTTTTGGTGTCTCTTTGCAAACTCTCATGCAGCTCACTTTCATTCAGCTCTTATGTAAACAGCAGGATTAAACGCAAACTGTTAAATGTGTTTCATATGCATGGCTTCGTCCCCATTTTGTTCTCATGAATAACGCCAGTGTGAACTTTTATTAAATGTAAATGCTGGTCTTGTTTAAACACGGCCAGGCAAGTGTCTTGGATACAGGCCAAAGTAATACATGTGTTTGATATGCATGATATTGAGTTTCCAGTGGCTTCAGCTGTATTTGCAAACACAAATTGGGAACTGTAATATTGACGTTCTGCTTTGTTATGTGTTGTTATTGAATTATAAGCTGAGATGAGGCCTGAATGTGCAGTGATAATCTGAATCCATACTAAAAGGTGTGGCATATATGGTGTATTTATGAATAGTGGAATAAATGAGCCGCGGAGTTTATGACATATTCAAAACTCTGGCATTGTTTTCTCCAGCCGTATTCAATTTGATAAAGCTGCAGCTGTCATTGTTTGGGGAACATGCTGCGAAGTGAGCTATTTAATCTTTTCTTATAGTTTCAATGGATCACAGTTGTGACTGTTGTTGTGGCTGCAGGCTTTTGTGTCTTAACGTGTCAATTGTTGCAGTGCGAGCTGTGTGTAGCATCACAACCTGCAGAGCGGTTTCACTTTTCACTTAATTAGTGTAACATACAGGAGCTTTGACAAGAGCTGGTTTAGTTACATTTTTATGCTAATGCATTGCATAACAGCATCAGAGAAGAACATGCGATCACTTGGACAAGCTTTATGATCGGAGAGTTAGTGGTGGACACATTAAAAGCTGCCGTGGTAGTGATTTGTAATCTGTCACTTTGGCCCTAATGGTGTTATGCTTATTGTGGTTAATCAAACTATACCACCACCCACTAATAGACTTATCAACAGGCTGCTAAAGTATCCAATTAAACAGCAACCCTAAGCATTGTGGGATGTGAACATAGTTGCCATATCTGCCATGTGAAATTGGGAAATAATTTTTTATCTAATACAAAGCTTTACTTCTTGTCTGCTTCCAAAACGCTGCATTCACACTTGTCCCACTAGCAGTGCTGAATTGATCTGCAGGATAGTTTGTGGTTATATAATAATTTGTTTGTGTCACAGGAAGGCGGTGGAATTCTGTTTGCTACGACCAGAAATACACTTCAATGAACTGAGTCATGGATGCTATAGGAAAACGTGGGTTTAGCAGAACCACCCATTTCACACTTTGGGCCTGCTTTGCTGCTTGATTTCCAACACAGACATTTGAAAAAAGGCTAAATATGTGCGAATTGAATAAATACGTTGCCGTTAGTGCCGGTGACAATTTCACAGTTAAAGTTGTCTCAGTTGGAACGCAGGAGGCGTACATTAGGTGGTTGTTATGCTTACACTCGCCTATCCGCATTGCTGCTGAAAGGAGCGATGATTTCACCTCTTCTTTCACGTTTTTTTCAGTTTTAATGTTGTTGCATTTGTTGTCGTCATAGTGATCCGAGTTGTCTGGGTCTATTGATGCCGGAGGAGCACTCGGTTATTTTACCGCTGTGTGTAGGAGCATCTGTTCAATGCCTAAACTGTAAACTGCTCTGTAACTAGGACAACTTTTCATTATGTTCATTTAGCATTTCATATCACTTAGGCATATGGTGCGCAGCCCTTCTTCAGAAGCCGCACGCACTGTTTAAACACCGTATGCTGGATAAAATGCTCTAAGAATTAGACTTTCTACACAAAGACAAATATATTTCATATTTAGATGAGTAAACATGAGCACATATAGCAATGTTTTGTGGTGGAGTTTGTGTTGCTGTAAATTACCACACTAAGACTTTCAATTTTATTGTATTTTTTTTCTCTAAATATTGGTTATGAGTGAGTACAAATAATTGCTATTGTTCAACCCCTAAAAGAAAGTTCTTACTTTAGGAAAACTACTCAACAATTTTAT
This sequence comes from Acanthochromis polyacanthus, assembly GCF_021347895.1. Classification (NCBI taxonomy): domain Eukaryota; kingdom Metazoa; phylum Chordata; class Actinopteri; family Pomacentridae; genus Acanthochromis; species Acanthochromis polyacanthus. Next base: position 16,740,308 of record NC_067127.1, on the reverse strand, counting down.
CTATGTCTTTGTAATATCAATACATCCAATTCAAACCCCATATTGATAGTTTTAAAATTTTAAGTTCAACCACCAGACCAGGAAATGTCATAACATATGTATATGCATGCAAGGCAGGGGTACTTTTACTAAACGTTCAAAGCAGCAAAAACTTTGACTTTGCCTGTTAAAGATTATATGACTGTATCATAACACAGAGTGGCAGTTCAACAGGTGTAAACATGATTCTTTTTTTAATAACAAGAAGTAGTTCACAAGATTTTCTGACAAGGGAGCTTTTTGTTGTATTAAAAAATACCTTTGACATGGTCTTAAAATCAGATGTTTGTAACAAAAATGACGAGTAGCAAAGTGAAGGCTTCAGGCTTGAAAGAGGAAGGCAGGGGAGGTGTAATAAAAGATGTTATTGAGGTACACTATGGGAAATGTAGGATTTGGTATATGTACCTCTGTTCTTTTTGAATTCCTTTCGTTATGGTGAACATTTTAAAATAGTCATTTCCTGCAGTAGTCCTGTAACTGCAATTGGCAGTCCATAGCTGCTGTGTTGTGTCAAAACAAGAAAATTGATTTGCTTTGAGCGCAAAGCATGTTTTAGATGAGTTATTCCTGCATTTAGACAAGCTTCAGCTGCCATAGTGATGGTGAACAGCATGGGGTGCTGAGGTAATTTGATCCAAATTTATGCATTTTGGAAGAGGGCCTCAGCAGGTCACGTACAGAAGGACGCTTAATATGTCCCTGCCTGGTAACAAAGTACTTTGTTAGACGTTTTGTAGCACTTCAGCAGAGTAGTGTTTAGTGTGATTTACTAGTGTGTAACTAAGCTTTACTGTATGTACTTTTAGCTGAGGAGGCAAGTTCTTCAGTCTGGTAATCTGCTGGTCGATTTATACAGATTGATTGGGTGTTGAATGTCAAAGATAGGTGCAAATAAGAGAAAGATATAAGTGTATTGCATCTAATAGATCATAGGTGGGCTCTCAGCGTGGGTGTCTGATCGATAAAGACGTGTCAAAATGTTGTTAGTCATTATAAATTGGCATGTAAAATTTGATTTGAATTTTTCTCTTAAAATAAGGAGTTGTTGGTGACCAGGTTGGAACAGTGCTGAGTGCCCCAATTTTTAGAAAGTAGTTGTGTAAAGAAAGTGATTTTTTTTTTTTTTTTTTTTTTTTTTTTTTTAAGTTTAAAGCTGCCATGGCATTGCCAAGGCAACTCCTGCTGAAGTACCAGTCACTGGAATTGTGGTGACTCTGGTTTGGACAAAGAGGTGATTCACAGCAGGATTATTGTACGTGTGAGCTAGGCTGGGAGGGAGCTTAATTCTTTCCTGCATGCCTCTTGCATGTTCCTTTGTTCAGCCTACAAGCCTATTCATTATAGTTCAATATAATGGGTCAGAAACTGCTGTTTATTATATTTACGTAACGCTGCCCGGTCCCTGAATATATTTAAAAATGAGCAGTTTTGTGTGGTCGTACAGACGTCAACACATTGTAATTCTCAGAATGAAAATAATGGACTTGCGTGGCAATATTGATTGGACTGAGACATTTAAGTGTTATGTCATCCTGTTTCCAGCACCCTGAGAGGTTCACAGTCTGGGCAGCAGCAACAGTAATGACTGAAAAACTTTTGCTTAAAATTTAAAGAAGCTGAGGGCGTGAGGTGCATTACTGGTGTGAAAATGACACAAACTGAGACTCCAACACTTTTCTATTATTTCAGTTGTATTTTGGGAATGACAGAATGCATGGAACAACAGTATGTAATGAGGACACCAAAACAGGTAGCTATATTCTGTTAAAGTTACAGAACAACAGATGTAATCGGATTACCTATACATTTAGTTAAAGCTTCTAATTTTTAAAAAAAAACATTTTGAAACAAAGAACGATATGCCGCCTTGCTGCATCAATGTTGCCGGTTCTCTCACCTCTGGTGTGAGACATTTGTTTTCAGTCTCTGTCTCTCACTTTCATGCTGCTCAGACAAATCTCATGCCAAATAAGAGGAACCCAAAGTTCCTCCTTAAGTAACAAAATATAGGTTAAACAGGCTCTCTTTGCTAATAGGACAAAGTCTGAACATCAGGCATGCTCTACTATTCAGCACCGACACTGGTACATAAATGTTACAGAGCGCACACTGTTCAGTTTGTATGTCCTTAGTTGACTGGAGTGCACACACATTGTAAGTTTTGCTTCATTTATTTTGCTCTACAATTTCACACTCATTAATTACTTAATAGTATAAATTATCTCTGGCATGTAGACAGAATCAATCAGGATCTAACAGTAAATAGCACTGTAAACACTTCAGACAGGTGAACTGTCACACACAGTCACAGTTAATAAGCTACAGCCTAATCATTTGTTGCATAGCAGTGGTCCTCAGGGTGACTCCTGAGCTCCATCATAGCTGTCAAAATGATTTTATTTTACTGTCAGTAAAAATCTGGTTTGTTTGCTAAAATCAGAAATATTTTTCTGGCCTGTCAAGTATTTTATTACAATTTTTTTTTTTTAGTTTTCACAATCGCACAGCATACTGTTTGCTGGAAGGACATTATTTTGTGTGTGGATGCTTCCACTAACTATATATAGGGCATGATCTCTCTCATCAATAAATGAACTAACAAAGTTGATAATAGGTAGCTTGGTAACAATATAAATGTATTTTAAGGTAGCATCACATGCTGTAGTTAGATAACATGTCAGTGAGCATGCATCTTCAGTGTTTAGGAAATATTCAATAAAGTAATAAAAAAAGATGTTGACAGCTACACAGTCAGTAGATTTAGCTGATTGTTGTTCGTTTATTATGGGTCTTTATAGGTGAAATTTTCCCTCTCAAATCCACAGCAACATCTCTCCTGCTGGTCTGTTCAAGGGTCAGTTCACCCAAATTACTGTTACATTAAATTAATAACAAAAATCAATTAAAAAAACGTTTTACTTTATTGCCATTACTGTACATTTTTTGAACAGGCAATTTAGTAATTGTGTAAAAACGTTTAAAATGAACTCACTAATGACTCGGTTAACTGGTGAAAGAGATATTCAGATGCTTTATGTTGGCGAAAGTAGCAGTACTACAAAGTAAAATGATAAAAAGAAAATGTAAATGTTTAGTTTAAAGTATTAAGACAGCGTATATATATTCAGAAAAACTGACTCGGTGTATCCAAAGTAAAAGTCTGTATCATGCAGAGTGAGCTAGTTTCTATACTGTGTTAGTAGTTTAATCAAAAATTATTAATCAAGTTCTTTTTTTTATTATTTGGACTTTTTTTTAATGTATTTAATTCTGAAAGAGCCTGCACACACATCTTAGTTAGGCATTTTCACCTCGGTTGCCTCATTAAAACTCTTCTTGGGATGGTGTGAGCACATCCAAATTGTGCTTAATTGACCCTTCCAGTTGTTTTGTTGTTGCGGCCAGGATGAGAACACACTCCAATATTTTTCCATTTCATTTTTATTAGACTGCATCATGCCATTCAAAGCAAAACTCCACCAAATTTACACCTGAGTCCAGTCAATCCAAAACACCTGCGTAGTCCATAGTGTTTATCTTGCAATGTAACTCACAAGTATAGCTGTAAAATAAGTGTAGTGGAATAAAAAGCACAATATTTTCCTCTGAAATATAAAGTGAAAGTAGCTGACATTGCCATGACTTTCCCGATGGAGTTGTTGCGAAAATATGGGTCTGTCAGACTTGGAGTCAGTCCAACAAAAAGGGGGATTTAATGGGCCTGATGTAGATTTAGTGGAGATAACGTGTGAGCAGCCACAGGCTGTAAATAGTCCATGAAAGTGAAGAAAACCGAACCGATTCTTCCACAAATGCGTCGCAAATGCACGACTCATAATGACAGCATTGTCGCTGCTGGCTGACCATGCAAATTCTGAGGCTGGAGTTCAGCAAAGATGAACTTTGACTTGTGAATCTGTCTGAGCCAGTAGTGTTGTTGAATGGGATGGCCATATCAGCTTTAAGAGTAGTGAATGAGAGGCAGTGGGAATATTTTAAGAGGCTTGTGCGAGAGTGTGTTAATGCAGTAGCAGTATGCATCTGTGTATTGGTGGGACTGTGAAGCAGCCTGTGCTCTGTTAAAGGCGGCGTGTGTGATTCTGGAAAAAAGATTTTTGATATTAGGACAGTTAGCATTTGCCAGATCTACCATTCCTCTGGATCCCACCCCCTTCCCCCTCTTATCTCCCCTCCCTGTCCCCCCTGTCATGTGCACAGGACGCAATAAAGTCGTGTTGTGTGGCGCGATCCAAGCCACTTTGTTTCCCATTTACAGAGCCAGGATTGTGTACCAACACTGGATTTTTTTTCAGCATGCACAGTGTGGACCATGAGGAGATATTCACTGAATGTGACAAAATGCGTATTAAATTAGTATCACATACTCTGCCTTTAGGGAATCCCCAGAGGCTTGCTTGATTCCTTCCCTAATAGTATAAAGTGAACCCGAACGCATCACCCTACAACTGAGCCATCATTATGGCAGCTTTAACCGTTTGATTGCTGCCAGGGGGCGTCTTTTCACTGAACTGTAGACTGAAAATGCTGAAGTCGCTCAAGCTGTCCAAGAAATGCTCTATAAGCAGCCATTTATTTTCAACCATGGAGTGGGCTGTTAAATTTTTCATGACCTGCGAGTCTTTATTGAGCACAAACCGATCCCATTCTGCTGCTGCCAGTGTCACTCTAGTATGTTTTGATTTGGTAAAACTTGAATGATTTCAAAGCTCTGACTTTAATCTAGCATCGTTGCCTGTTTTGTTCCCTGGCTGGAAAGGCTTAACCACTGAGCAGGCTTTAGATCACCAGTAATCAGTGAGGTGCAACTGCTCAGCCTGGACTTACTTTTCTCTCAGATGTGGTGTATTAAAGCCAAGTCAAGCTGCAGTTTTTCGAGGAGTTCAGGTTTGTTTCTTGCCATCTTAGCCACAGGTGCGTTTTGTCTCCCCGTGCCAAGTCGCATTTGTATGTGTTTAATCAAGCACATGCGCCTGGAGAGTATTTTCCACATCAGTAGCGTCAGGTGAATAGCCAGAGAACTGGTTTTGATTGTATTGCTGCTGTTGCCATCGCGTTGACTTTTTGCATGTAGTGGCTGAAGTGGTGCTTGAGGCTTCTAATAAATACTGTTGTGCTCTTTTTTTTTTTTCTTTCTTTAGGTGATAGCAGCTCTTATTAGGTCCATGACGTTATCTTGAGTTGGCGAGAGGATGTTATGTGTCCCAAAGGCACAGGAATTCCGCCTCTCTGAGCTTAGTCATCTTGATTGGTTGGTCTTTCTGAGCGGGGGAGACATTGTCTGTCATTCAGCACTGGCAGAGGCAAAGAAAATAAAAAAAGTAGTCGGTGTTTTTCTCCAGACAGCTGTAGGCAGAATAGCAATCTAATCCAAGGACTGGAATTTTCTTTCATAGTTTTCGCTCAGTGCGGGGAGAGTTATCAGTGGAGGCAACAAACTGTCCTCTATTTGTGTTGGCATGTGTGCACGACAAATGTAATTCAGGCTTCGGTAGTGTGTTATTACCCCTGCCTTGTTCAGTTGTAGACGTTTGACGACCACAGCTGTCAGGATAACCCAAGCTGCCCTCTCTGACTCACTAGTATTTCTTTAAAAAGAAGAAAGTAGAACTGACTTAGAGCAGTGGGAACAAAAGGAGACGAGTATTAATATGAAAGAGGAGCCAGGGCAGTGTTTTGCACACAGTAGCGGTCCAGCTTTGTGTTGCAGCCATGACTGACAGGAGAGCTGGTCAGTCTGTGGAAATGGCTGCTGCGTCATGTAAACCCGGCGTCGGCTAGGACAGCTGGTGCTCTGGCCAGACTACACTAAAGACTAATGAGGTGTTTATCTGAGAGGTGGGAAGGCTGAAGAGCACCGGACTCGGCCCCCTGACTCCCATCTGTCAGAATCCCAGAGACACTGGAAATGAGGCACCCTAAGCTACGCCAAAAAAAAACAAAACACGTCCTTGGATGTGTTTGATTTTTGTATCAAGTTTAAGTTGTGATTTGATTCAGTAGACCTTGATACACCTACATCTCCAAAATGATCCGTCATTTTATTGCACTTTTGCACATCTCCACTATTTTTAACCACAGTGCACAGAGAGCCTCATCAGTAAGAGCTACGTGTACAAAATCTTTTCCCAGAGTGACATAAAAAAAAAAATGATGTGAGATGCTACTTCTAAATCAACAGAGCATCCCTGCAATTCTTTTTCCACAAAGATTGACTGGATTTCAGTTGGCAGCTAACCACTCTTATTTTTAGTGCACAGTACTGTATCTGCTTTGATATCAGAGCGGAGCATCCTTTTTGCTTGACAGCCAAATTGTGGCTCTCGTGCATGATAATTTGGCTGGCAGTCGGTTTTGGTAACACCTGTCTGATTAATGGAATGACAGTGTTTCCTTGTCAGATCACCAGTCTGCTTATCTAGATAATCTTTGTCGCCGTTAATGTCTTATAAGACTAAATATTAGCAGATGTACACATAAATCAAGGAAGGATATGCAACCTCGCAAGGGCAGCATTTTAGCCATTTTAGGATTATTAGCTTGGCAGTGATGACACAGATTAAGCGTGTTCTTATCATTATTTGAACCTCATCCTGATAGGAATCTTTTAATATTCACTGTCTGCCAAAGACTAAATCCTTATCGAGTAGATATTTACCCACATAATTCAGCTGTTGAGCTATTTCTAAAGCAAGCCCACAGTAACACTAATAAACATAAATAAAATGGCTCATGAATGTGAAAATACAGCTTCGGTTGCAGCTTAAAGTTTTTTTCCTGGTGTGTTTTGATAATGCATTCACTGGTATGCCCAGTCAGTGGTTTTGGCAGAATCTGAACAACCTCCATTCCCGAACTTGAGCCAATGACACAGACTCAAAAGCACTATTCTAGCAATGCTAATGCTCAAAGAGGTCGTGCACATTTGAACTGAACTAAATTATGTGACTCTGCTGTGGTGAAACACATCAGTGCTGGGGTCGATGTGGACATTTCTGCTGAATTTATGGGCATTTCATGGGTTGAAAATGGACAAACGTTAGCCTAGAGGTAGTTGTTGTTTGCCGTAGTGAAGTGGATTTGAAAAATGATAACATGCAAATAGCGAAAGGAGTCGAGAAACCCGTCTAACATGAGCGGGCAGTGGCAGGGTTACACCTGGTGAGTCAGTCTTTTGACATTTATTCCTGTCATGAAATTTCTATGTAAAATAATGACATTGCTCTCTAATCAGAGGTGGGTGGCCCATTTCCTACAGTGCCATGCTTGAGGGTAAATCTGTGAAACTATGCTCATTTTAAAACAATCAATGATTGAGACGCTATTTTTTGCTAACCACCTATTTAGTCATTTTCAGTTTGTTGCAGTGCTTCTGACTCATACTGTTGACGGCTGTAGAAGCACCACCAAACTCCCCTTAAACTCTGCTGCTACACTCTTCCTAACTAGCATTGCCACTCAGAGACTGCCCCCATCCTCCCATGTACTGGCATTACCTCTGCCCAGAGAGCTCCGGCTTCAGGCTGGACCCGACGGCTCGATTCGATACAGCTCAGACCACCATGGTCCTTCACCACGCTAATGTCCGCTTCAGGGGACGCTCGAGGGGAAAAGTCCTCCGCCTCAAAAGACCCCATTGTGGCAAAGGTGTAGCAAATTCTGTGTCATTCTCCATTTTTCTCTCGCCTGGGAATGTCAATGAGCAACTCCTGCTTCACACATCCACATCTGCGCCCCCTCTCTCAGCCCCTTGCCCAGTTTTAGCATTTTTCAAAATGATTATGTGGGTGGAGTTAGGCTCAACGCTTGAGGTGAAGTAAACACTTTAATCCTCTGAACTCCAACAAGTTTTGGGGTGCTTTTGCTCCTGTTACATTTTTACTCACTGCTTTTTTCAGTGCAGTACAAAGTCTGGCACATCTATATATTTATATATAACAGCACAGTTATGGCCACAAGCCAAGATAACTCAAACATCTCTTAAATACAGTATAAAAAAGTTAGAAAGCCATGGATTATAAAAAGAAAAAGTCAAACAAATGCTGAATTTCTCATTATCCATTTTACAAGAATTGGAAAAAAAAACCCAACTGGAGAAAAAATGGTAGCTGTACATAGTATTGCTGTTTTACTACTTGCGTTTTTTTTTTTGTTTTATTATTTATCTCCTGTCTACTCTGTGAAAACAAAGCCAGCAGTTCAGCCCAGTTCATCTGAAAACTCCCTAATATTTTTTTTGCGATGTGACTTTTGGTCATAACTGAGTGACTCATGGTTTCTTCGTTGCACCAATGAGTGCAGAGTGCTTCTTTTTTTCTTTCTTTTTTTATAGAATCATATTACGGTATATGGTTAAATAAGACATTTCATTTTCCTGATGAAAATGACACACGATTTGTTCAGTGACTTCCAGGAAATTTAAACACAATTTCTCTGTTTTTACACTTTCTGGCCATAACAAATGTTTTTCAAACCATTTAGGTTGACTTCTTCTGGTGCACTCCATCAGTGTTGGAACTCCCCTAGAAAAGTGCTGTTTAGTGTTTTTCTTGCCACTCTACGTTTACTTCACTTGCGATATATAGGGAGAAGGTTTAAGTGTTTACACAAAGGCAGTAGGTCTCTTTTGTCAGGTAGTGTACTAAGAAACAAAGGACATGACTTTGATTGAGATTCTTAAAGTTCATTAAAGTTGCCTAACATCTTAATTGAAGCACGTCAGAGATGGCAATGGGACAAAGACCTGCAAACGGTTTTCAGATGTGGATCCTTTCAGTCCTGAAAAAGGCTCAGTCATGACACAAGTATGTGCCACAGAGGCCTCCAGCAGCTGGTGTCAGTGATTAGTTCCTCTTCACTGCTCGGAGCACCGCTAACCGCTGGTGGAGTTTTAGCTGGAATGGCAACCTGTTCACTGTTTGCTCTCCTCGTGGGAACAATGAACAACTGTTATGAACGACTCCCACAGTTTATTTGTTTGGGCTGTATCTGTTGAAGTCCAGAAAATGAAAGAAACAAACACAGAGTTTTATATCTTATTGAGTTTTACAAGTGATCAGTCAGTAGTATGAATTATGAGGCACCACTTGTCTGGAGGAATGGTTTTTCAGAGCAATGAGTGACAAACAGAGCCGTCTTTCTGTTGTCAGTTTTTGCAGATGGATGTTAAATTACTTGTTCTTGTTGAGCATGTTCAGTTCACTGGGTGTTAATACACTTCATTCACTCAGAAAAGATGATGTGTCTCCTCGTTCAGTGCACATCCGAAACAGTGCATCTGCTGTTTTTGCACATTACAGGAGGAGCTGATGTTTTCCTTGAGCAACACTTGAGTTAAAACCTGCTGTCAGAAGAAGCAGGAAGTGTGGCCCACTTCGGGGCTTATTCTAGAAAGATGTCTAAATATACCGCTGTTAGGTTAGGCCTTTCTCAAGTCTTAGTGAAACACCCTCAGTAAATTTGTCTCCACACTACACGAACCACAAACATCATCTGCCCCCATCCGCACACAGAAAGTCTGTTTTCTCTGTGTACCCTACCCTCTGCAAATCCGCTCTTGAGGGGGGAAAAAAAGGTTTGATAAACATCCAGTGATGACACAAGATGGTGCTATGTGTTTCGGATAGCTTCTTCTTTGTAGTCATCAAAGCTGTAGTGAAGTGGCCTTTTTGTTTGCTCCCTCAGAGGCTTGTTTTCCAATACCCACAGCAGATGGTATGTGTTTTCCATGGATGAATCACTGAGCCGGGTGGGTTTTGCGTTGCTGGCCTCGACTATGCTAAGCTTGTACGTGTGTCCTCCCGCTTTAGCTGTGAGAATACACCTGTGTCAGGAAACTATATTTATATCAAAAGGCTTTGAACTCACTGGATTTTTGTCGGATTTTTTCTCCTCTGTTTCCTCAGACTCTGGAGGAGCCCCCCTACCTGACAGTAGGGACGGATGTGAGTGCCAAGTACCGAGGGGCTTTCTGCGAAGCCAAGATTAAGACTGCCAAGAGGCTAGTCAAGGCCAAGGTAAGTCATATTTCAAAGTGCTCATGAGCCAGAATTAAAAATTAATTGTCTGTCTGTGTTGTGTGTGTGAAGTGGATTGCAGCAGGGCTCGGGGCCCTTGTCTTGGTGTCAAGATCACTCAGCTCAGCTTTTATTGTACATCCAGAACAGTTTGTTTGGAGATGTCCTAATTCAAAAGATGTTGTCCAAAACATTCCCTTACATGTCGGGTTGTCGGGATGATTAGAAGGGCCTCGTTATAGATATTAGAGCCTGCCACTGGAATTAGATGTGCATTTAAAAGATTTTCTTGTGTCTAATGTTGCCAAAAATCCAGCTGTTCTGCCTCTATGCTGCCGCTCCACCACCTGCTTTACGTTGTTAGTACTGCTCATACAGTTGAAACACTAATCAGGGGCCCAGCTGTGAGAGAAGCAGGCTCTGGCCTAGCCCACCAGGTATCCATCACATCCTTAGGCGTCACTCTTACCCACGGCTTCCATGCTTCGTGGCGAGCACGGTGCGACTGCCGTTTCCCCATTGGTGTTGTGCCTCGCTGATGAAGGCGTTGCATGATCCACGTAGTACCCTATCTCATTTCCCAGTGGGGCTGAAGCATCTGGATAATACAATAGAGACAGATCACTTGTCTCTCGTTCTGCTAGAGTGTGTGGGAGGAACAAAGATTGGATGCCGGTTTTTTCACTGTGTCAGTGCACTGTAGTTCCCCCTGTAGAGACAAAAGAGCAGTGATGTTCTGCTATTCTTGAACACCAGCTGGAATCATCGAATGAAGTGTGTTTTTTGTCTTACGGACAGAGACAAACAGCATGACAAAGTAGATCATGTGATGTTCTTAGTTTAAATAATGTGGGCTAGAACGAACCTAATAGGACAGTCTTGGCTCATAAATTAATTACCATACTAATTGGCTGAGTGCCGGGTTTGTTTTTGGGTGGCTGTGATGTGAATGTGAGCTCTGCTTCACAAATGTTGAAACATGGCGATTATTCTGTGGTTGCGAGTCTGAATATTCCACTGTAATGAATTCCTCTTTAGCTCTTTGGTTCATTAATCTCTGTCTGCTTGTTTAACAAAGTCAATGGTTGCAGCATATGCCGCTGGTGTCTTTTCAGTGATTTTAAGACTGAATGAAGAGATCTGTGTGGCGTTCTTATTTATGATAATAATCTGCACTAGAGGACCTGTGCAAGTCAATTAGCACCATGTCACTGTCACTTACTGTAAAAAGTTCAGCACACATATTTGCAGTCTGGAATAAGCCTATGGCACAGTAACAACTACTGTGTCAAATTAGTTCTGCACGACAGTTTTTATGTGTGTGTTTGTTTGTTTTATTTCATTCATTTGTAAAATAAAAAAAAATGTTTCATGTAAATACAACAATTACAAAACATGAATGAAAGGGAGCAGAAAGAAGACAAGTCTATTATGTCTGCCCCTTTATCCCCAGAAATTAATTACAAAAGGTGAACTTAAAAACAACAACAAAAAGAACATGAAAATATATACATATATACATATATATATGCACGCATATACATACATGTACAGACACACACAGATATATACACGCACACATACCTATAATATAATAAAATAAAATAGCTGCTGGCCAACACAGACAGTGACAAACCATTTACTTCTTCTATTACAATTTAAATTAGTGCTTTTTACAACAACGAAAAAAAAGAATGACAATCAAATGTAACTAACATATTTCAATATATTTCTGTAACATACTGGATTTAATTAATCTTTTAAATGTGGTGCTTGACTTAGATTCTTTGATTTCTTTCTTCAAATTGTTCCATAAACTGATTCCTTTTATAGACACACAACGTTCCATCATTTTAGTCCTAAACCCTGTTTTTTTTAAAGATCTCTGTTCCTTTTAAGTTATACTTGCTTTTTCTTTTTCCAAATCTTTTCTGGATGTTAACTGGCAGTGTATTTGTGTGAGCTTTAAGCATAATTTGCAGAACACTATAATCTACCAATTCATGGAATTTCAGCAATTTTAATTGAAGAAATAATGGATTGGTAGGATCTCTATATCGTTTTCTGCCAATTATTCTTACGGCTCTTTTCTGTAATATGAAAATTGACTGAGTATAAGTTTTGCAGGCATTTCCCCATACTTCAATGCAATAGGTCAGATGTGGAACAATCATGGTGTTGTATAAAATGTACAATGTTTTGTTATCCAGTGAATATTTTACTTTGTGTAATATAGCTATTGTTTTCAATATTTTTGCCTTTGTATACTGTATATGTGATTTCCAACACAAATTTTCGTCCAAAATAACACCCAGAAATTTGGTTTCCCTTACCCTTTTGATTTCAATACCATCTATGGTAATTGAAGCATCAGTGTCTCTCCCTCTGTTACTAAATAACAGAGGGAGTTAGCACATGTGCTATCAAGACATGTGCTATGTCTTGATAGTACATTTTCATTTTTCGTTTAAATTTCACTGGCAAATGCAAAAATCAATTCAATTAAAGAAATCATACAGCAACTTTTTGCAAAAGTGTATCTCTGCGTTGTTAAATTTTAGGAATTACCTGATTAAATCAAAATGCAGATGAATAAGCTGTCCCAAAATACTACCAGTTCCCTTTTTTCCAAAGCACTGACAGAAACCTACTGTTTTTAGGACTAGATTCAATCACTCATGACTAACTCTGTCATTTGAGTGCCTTTAATCTAACTCTGAACTAAAATTGTGTATTAAAATCGAAGTTCCGTTCATTTGTGGTTCGCCTGCTGCCTCAACAAATGACTTCAGATTTATTGTTGTGGTAATGCTACAATACGCATCTCTGTTTTCTAAAAGCCAACGAAAATGTGCACCATTACCCACGATCGTTCTTGGGAGTAGATTCCAAACTATTCCCACAAGAACCTTTCAGATAGTGTAGTTTCATTATTGTCCCTTTAGCACGCCGCTTTACTTCGCCCCATTTTGTGAACACTTTCTAAGTGGACTGGTCCAAGTGACAGCAGTTTTTGCGAATGACCACAGAGGATGAAAACATGAAGCGTGTTGTAATAAAAACATGAATTTTAAATTGGATTTGTTTATTACAGACCAAACATTTGTCTGTGTTTTTCAGATTTAAACAAATTGTTGTAATTTTGAATGACAAATGCAGTGAACCGTTCGTAGCATTTTACTGTTAAAAGACGTACTGATGCAGACAAAGGTAATGGAAAGATGTGCACATAGGTGGATAAAAACTGATTTACAGATGCACAGATTGTGACTAAGCTGCATTTAGATGTTTCAGCTCAAGCAAAAATGTACACTCTGAGTTGTAGTAGTGTATTTTATCCTTTTTAAAAAAAAATTTGTTACAAGGACAAAGCACAAAAAATAATTATGCTAGTGCCAAGTGACTAATTTTCAACTGAGGTCCCTTGACCACATTACTCATTAAAATAATAATGAAGTAAACAACACGAACAGAACAGTTGAAGGCTTTGTTAATATGAACCAACAGGAACAGTAAATAATGAGGGGAAAAAAGGTGAAAAACTGGAGGCTTTTATCTGAGCTGTCACACATACACACATCAGCTACAACATTAAAACCAGCGGCCTAATATTGTGTAGATCTTCCGTTGGCCACCAAAACAGCTCTGACTTCTTGGGTTGTATACATCATGGGACCTCTGGGGAAGTCCTGTGGGAATTATTTGGTGCTGTGCTTTGCAACTGGGGCCTCCATTAATTGGCCTCTTCTTGGCACATCTTACTGGCACTCAATCAGATTGGGATGTAGGGCATTTGGAGGCCGGATGAACTTCTCGGGCTCTTTATTGTGTTCCTCAAGCCATTCTTGTGTTGCAGTCGGTTGCATTGTCCTGCTGTTGTGCTCGGTCTTCAACAATGTTTAGGTGGGTGGTGTACGTCAAAGTAGCATCCACATCCACACAGATGTTTAATGTTCACATCACCTGTCTGTGGTTTTAACGTTGGGGCAGGTCGGTGGTTGAGACCTCTGGCTGGTTAAGGCCAAAATCCATAGAATACACCTCTGCAGTCAAATCCGAGTGAATAAATCCAGATCACTTCATGTTGCAGTATTGACTAGACAGCACAGCCTCGCAGTTTCAAATTGGAAAACTGCTCTCTAACCATTTTGAATTTAGTGTGAGTGAGCTCACAGTGCTCACAGCTCAGTGTCCACATCACGTCAAATTTGCTGGACTGAGGCTGTGTTTTATCAGAAATATGATTTCGTATCTTATTCCAATATTTGTTATCAAGTCTAAGTGGCTGTACCGTTTGTGTGCAGAGCTACAGACGTCTGCAGGAGCCCAGCTCACAGTTACGAGGCTGTCAGGATAGCTGGGTGTTATTGACGCTCTCTAGCTGAGGCTTTGGACAGCAAGAGTCACCCTGCCTCTGTGTGTGGAGAGCAGATCCTCCCCATGAAGAAAGGGATTCCTTTATTCCATGGGGCAGGAATGTTATTATCTCCATAACTGATGACATGCTGCCTCAGGAAGCCTTTTATTCCTTTCCCCTCCTCCCTTATTTTGCGACCTGACAGCATCTTACAGTATATATTTCTTTCATTCATTGTCTTCATTCTTCCTTCACAGGGAGACTTTGATTGCCGTTTCTGCTGTTGTTATGTTTGAAACTGACTCCAGAGAGCATTGTCTGAATTTGTTACCTGCAGGCTTGCTTTCTGAGACAAGGTGCTTAACTTTTTTTTCTGCTCTTGTATGTCAATTGATTCTAAACTGAATCACAGTCAATAAAAGTGAAGCCTGTTTTCCAATATAATTATGTTGCTATTTTACTTGCACATGCTCTCAAAAATTACTTTAATTTCCCTCAGGAAACAGAGGAGGAAGCACGTGAGCATTTTGATAACAAAGCAGGGAGGGGCATCTGTAACGCTGAACAGATTCGGAGCCTCTGGCTGCTTTGAAACTTTTCACACAGGCTCCGTGAAAAATATGCGACGGTAAATGGCTCCAAGTGCGCGTGCCTGCCTTGCGGTCTTTTCTGACACACAGCAATGCCAGGTTGGCATGCAGATGTAAGATTATCACAGCATGATCAGATTATGATCTGCTGTGGCTCACTTAGAGGAGGCTGCAGATGTAGAGAGGGGGAGGGATGGTGGTCAGTTAGTGTAGCCCTAATGTTCACAGCAGAAATCCACCACAGTTGGCATCAGCAGATGCACCACAATTGCCAACTGGGGGGTCGGTCACTCAGTGAAGCCAGAAAAGAGCCATGGTATTAGTGTGGAGTTGAGTGTTGTGTCCAAGTGGAGATGTGCTGCTTGTGTGAAGGGAAGGATTGATGTGGCCCGGTCAGGTCTTTAGGGAGTTGTTTATTCTCATCGCTGATTCTCATTTTGCCTCCCCCAACACTTCCCCAGGTGACCTTTAAACCAGATCTGTCCACGGCTGAGGTTCACGATGAAAACATCAAAGGGCCTCTGAAGGTAAGGCAGCACCGATGCAGGCTGATGCATTTTGTCTTTAATGTCCCTTGAGTACGTTGTTATTCATTGCTTTGAGTTTTTCTGCTCTAATAGTAATTAATCCCTTTAGTTTAAAGCGTGCATTACATTTTTAGCTCCACTTTTTTTTTCTGTGTGAGAGGACTCTTCCATAGTGAATGCAGGAAAAAGCACAAGAGCATCGGGCAGTGAAGCATTAGCTTTGCAATTTAATTTCAGTCAATTAGAATTCTTGTCGCAGCAACGTGTCCGTCTCATTATTTAAACACATTATTAGACTTATCATTAGAAAATAATGCGAATTACCCTATTGACAACCCAAATAACAGCAGTGTTTGCATCCCACAGGTGGGTGCTGTTGTAGAGGTGAAGAATCAGGACGGAGTTTACCAAGAGGCCACAATCAATAAGCTGACTGATGCTAGTATATATACTGTTGGTAAGTCAATAACGGAATGCTTCTCCTCCTCTCTCAGACACTTGCACTCTGAATGCAGCTTGTTAAAAACATGTTTGTGCACAAATAGAATTACACAGAGTGGCTTGTATTTTCATTCTCCCCAGCAATGCACTTAAAGAACATTCTCCACTAGAAGCCTAAGAAAAGAGGAAAATGGAGTGATTTTCCACAGTGCTGCTATTTGTGTGATTATTAAAATGTTCAGTCCAAATGAATATGGTTTTGGCGTTTTAGTCTGAGGTAGCTTTAGAAGCTGATGGAGCATGGTTGCCATGCTGCGTCAACATTAAAACCTTATACAGCATCAATTATGAGCAAGCAGTGCTGGTAGATGCTACATTTCAGGGTGTGACTACAGTTACTTGTTTACTAAGGTGCCAATTTTGATATTATGTCAAATATGCAGTCATTTAATATATGAAATGTCAGCAAGAAGAAAAAAATGCCAATCGCTGTTTTCTTTTTTTTTTTTTTTTTAAACCTTGTTAGCTTGTCCATATGGTTGTTATTGCTGGAAAAATACACTACCATTCAAAAGTTTGTGGTCATGAAATTGTCACCCAGACAGTTTCATGTTTTCCATGAAAGCTCACACTTTTATTCACGCGCTAACGTGATGACACAAGAGTTTTCTAATCATCAATCAGCCTTTCAGCACCATTAGCTAACACAATGTAGCATTAGAACACAGGAGTGATGGTTACTGGAAATGTTCCTCTGTACCTCTATGGAGATATTCCATTAAAAATCAGCCGTTTCCAGCTAGAATAGTCATTTACCACATTAACAATGTCCACACTGTAGTTCTGATTAATTTAATGTTGTCTTCATTGAAAAAACTGCTTTTCTTTCAAAAATAAGACCATTTATAAGTCTACATAATGAACGTGATGAGCAGTCATGACTGAGCATTTGGAACATACTAATGACTGCCTCAAAAACACAAATCCAGACTTACAAGATTCCATTGGTCACAACATAAGAAACCATTTCTGTCACATTGCAAGGTGAAATTTTCTGCATCATTCTTCTTGTATGGTATTAGTTTCTGATTTGAACGTTTATGGCTTCAGTCCGGTATTTCAGCTTGTCTTTGTTTAGCACAGACAAGTTCAAAGGTGTTTAAGTTGTAAGTGAGCTGGTGTGCCAGATCTGCAGCAAGCTGGAAGGTGTGAATGATCTGCACATTCTAGAGGAAGCAACACTTTGGTTACAGTGAGGCCATCTTCAGGCTGGAGAAGATTATTTTCATGGAGTAAACGTCGAAATATGTAACTTCAGTACACAGAGATGCGTTTTTAGGGGTTAAATCAAAAACCAGAGCGGGATTTTAACAGAGAAAAGCAGTAAATTCCCTTCTTGAGAAGCTGCACCAGCAAATTTGGGGGGGGAGAGGGAGATGATTCTTGCAATTTGGAATTGCAAATTTGTCAGGAGTGCACAGTTACAGTGTTGGATAATCCAGAGTACATATTGTGTAGTCTGCTGCTCAGATCTGTAGTCTCCCAGCAGCTGCTCGTCACTTAAGCGCACCCATGGGGTTCTCTCTGCCTTCAAAACACTCATCTTGGCACATTTTCATCCTTTTCGTTCGCTGATAGAGGAAAAAAACTTAGCACAGTGTTGAAGTTACCTCAAGTGATTCCCCTTAGGGTAGTCGCCAAGTGTGTTTGAGCAATGAATAATGTGGCATTTATCGTTAGGAGCGACGAGACTGCCAAAAGTGAGTGGAAGGCAGCTTGAGGTCATTATTCTGATATTTGCTGTTATATTAAGTGTTATTTGATATCAGTGTTTATTGCAGAAATTGGTTTACAGAGATCTAATATCCTAGATATGACTTCAGTTAATACATCAATAGAAACAGTAAATCCTCAGACACTTCTTCACATCGCTTTTATTTAACGATTTACTTCACTTCATGTGTAGCGGAGGATCCTTGACGCTCTACTAAAGCTGCGAGCTGATAGCGTCTCTGTCACTCCCTGCCAGAGAATATATCCAGCCCTTAAAAGACAGGCATAATTTGTTTCCAGAGTATCTAAAGCAAGACGACATTTTGTAACTGAGAGGGGGAGTTTATTTTTGCCGTTAGTGTGGTTTTGTGCGTGTGTGTCGGTGGACTCCTGGCCTACATACAGCAGCCTAATAGTTTGTGTCTCATCTCTGCAGTGTTTGACGACGGCGATGAGAAGACCCTGAGGCGTTCCTCTCTGTGCCTGAAAGGAGCGCGTCATTTTGCAGAGAGCGAGGCAAGTATTGTGCTGTCCTGCAGTTTTAAAACAGCCTCATCTCTCAGCTCTCCAGGAAAAAACTACCCATTTTATATGTATATATACAGTATTTGTTTGTTTTTTAATTACATCACATAGAGTCTCGCATCATTACTCACAGTGTTCAAATTAAATTGCTGTTTATGAATGGTCCCATATCGGCGTTTAGAAGTTCAGCTGTGAAATAAACTTGTCGCAGAAAAGTCATCAAAAGAAAATGTCTCCACCGCTGCGCAAATCCATTTGTAAGTGACGAAATCCCATGATGAGAATTCAAGGTTCGAGGTATAATACAGGGCAAATCTTTCATCTTGCAGTGCATTGTCTGACAAGGTGCCACTGAGGCTCTTTGTTGTTGTTTGTCTCCTCTGCAGACGCTCGACAGACTCCCTCTCACCAACCCCGAGCACTTCGGCACACCTGTCATTGGCAAGAAGGGCAACCGCGGCCGACGATCAAACCCAATGTGAGTATCCGTGCGTGCGCATCCCGCGGGGCTCGTATCAAGCTTAATATATCAGAGGTCTGTGATGCTATGAGGAGGGATTTTCTCCACCGATCTACAGTCATCAGTAGCAGGCTCTCCCATTCTAAGTACGCTGACAGCAGTTGAAATGAAAGATTTACTCTCATCTCCATCCCCTCATAAAGAGCCCCCGAGGCCTTGAAGAGCAGAGCGCCTCCTCCAGCTCCTTAATCATGCCGGGCTCCCGTGTCTGCATGCGTGCTGGAGAGGCATGAGCATGCCGTGGTCCTGCTGAATGTTATCTCTTTTTTTCCCCCATGCTTTGACTCAAATGTTCCAGTGGGTGTTTTATGCTCTGATGTCCCTGCTCCTGGGAGACAGCAGAGTTTTCATCGGGGAATGGGAACTGCTGAGGGTTTTTACTTTTCCACTGGATGTAATTGTGGCTTCTCTGTGTTATAAAGAAGACATTTGGCTACATAATTTTATTCTCTGCCACCCCCTTGCTAATAGCACTTAGAGAAAAAAGTCAATATTGCTTTAAACATTGATGCAATATTGCCTTGGAGTGGTCCCAGCTGCACATTAGCACCTTGAACCTGTTGTCTGCCTTTGTACTAATTACAAATTACAAGGTTTAGGAAAACAATGTAGATTGATATTATTGGACAAACAAAGTCCAGTGGCTTTTTTAAGAGATAGATAAGATGGATGCAACTCTCACATCTGTGGCTTAAATGTGCAGCAACAGCCAGCAGCCTGTTAGAAGAAAGAGTAGAAAAAGAGGAAACAACTAGGCAGTAAATAGCGCACTTTATCTTGTTTATGCAGCCGTGAGTTGGCCAGATGAGCAGCAGACACTGTCAGAAGTCATTGTTCTTGGCTAAGGAATTGTTCAGCAGATAACCCTCTTTAACTCTTTTTACGTTTGTTTGTTTTTTCCATTTGATAAAGCAATAACATAGAGGTTGGGATTTTGTAACCTTTTAGACTGATTTCCAGCCCTTGTGTGATGCTAGGCTAACCCTGCTGCTGTTGCTAATACAGACATCCCAACTTGCTGCAGGAAATGTTAAACTATTCTTTTAGATCCCAGCCTTAAACGTAAGGTTTCCTGTCAAACAATTCCCTGCTATCACAGTCATTATACATGCAAAAAAAAAGTTTCCTTCATTGAGGAGTTTGAGCGCTTTGTTTATGACTTTGATTCACAGCTTTGTTGTTGTTGTTGTTGTTGTTGTTGTTGTTGTTGTTGTAGTAGTAGTAGCAGCAGCAGCCTGGCTGATTTACTGTTGTTGAGTCGTGCCAGACACTGTGTGTGTGTGTGTGTGTGTGTGTGTGTATGTACATAGTTGTGCTCAGAGCTGGCCTAGTGAGGCATAAAAAGAGGACAGAGGATCTGTTTGCCTGCTGGTGCTGCTTGCATGATCACTCAGAGACATGGCTGGCTGTCTGCTGGCTGCAGCCGGGCTCTGCCTGAGCATCAGGATGACTGTCAGACGGCAGTGAGTGAGCCGGCTCGTCAATACGCTGATCCTAATGAGTGAGCTCATCAGTAGAGCGAGCCTTATGTTTCGCTGTGCTACATAATGATAAGCCTACAGAGTGCGTGGTGGGATTGACGAGTGGAGATGTTTTCTAGCTGAGCAGCAGTTAAATGAAAAGATGACTGGTTAGCAGAAATCCTCTGCCTGCCTTTATTGAGAGAAAACCAGCACTCGCTATTTTATTTTCCTAACCCATTTAAAAATACATGTATAGCATGGATTTAATGTGAAATGCCATTCACTTTGTGTTTTTCTCTTTTAATACAGCCGTGATACTCGTGCATGCATTAGGGCGATAAGTTGACAGCGCTTTCCTCAGTCAAATTTCAGCATTAAATCGGATTATGTTTTGGGACAGCAAGTGGTCCACCTTATTGAGGAGCAAATTTTGATGACATGGAGGTGTTCGAAACCTACGGAGGCTGGCACAGATTTGTGTCCAGCAAGTTAGTCATACAATACTCTGAGACAGAGGATTTCTTAGTGGGATGATCATTTTTAACAATTATTTTCTGGCAAATCTGATTAATCATTTTGTCAGAAAATAGTGATAGCCAAGCTGACGCTATCACATTTGCTTTTTATTTAAACAGTCCTTTTTAAATCACAGGCAAAGAAAATCAGCAGCTAGAACTAGCAAATGTTTGTTCATAATAAACATGAAATCAAAACGGTCACATGGTAGTAGTTGAATTTGTAATATGCAATAAATGTAAAGAGTTTAGCTCACTGTACCTTTGTGTAGTAAAGTCCATTTAGCAAACTGTCTTTTCCTCCCACAGTCAAGAGGAGGAGTTATCTTCATCCTCTAGTGAAGAAGAGGAGAGCGATCAGCGGCAGAATGAAGATCTGTTCGGCAAGGTGGTCTGTGTGGAGGGGGTTGCCACCGGTGACAAAAAGAAGACAACGTGGTATCCTGCTCTGGTGAGCTCATAGTCTGCCTTCCTTTGCTGCTCTCTGCTGCATCCGTGTGAAGAAACAGGCACTGCTGCTGCTGCTGCTGCTGCTGCTGGGTCTTGGTTCACTCGCAGCATTGTGCCATTTCATCAAAACGCCTGCTTATGTAACATCAACAGGATTATGTTATTGCATTAGAATACACCTACCATGAAATGCTGCAACATGCCTGCCGTTGCCCTTCACCAGCTGATGTCTATAAATAGGACACACTTTTTTCTTCTGCAAGGTGAAGAGTTTGAGAAAGCTAATCAGCTCAATCATCAAAAACGATGACTTGTTTTCCCTGAGGTGTCCTTGAGTGCAAAAAAAACAAACATCAATTTGATCTTCTCAGCTCTCCATTTCTTTCCACCCACCCTTAACTCTCACTCGCTGTTAGCTCACAATAAAATGGTGACAGGCCTTGTTTGTTTGTGCGAGTGCTACAAGTCGAACTCGGAGAATGGGAGAGGGTGGGGAAAGCTGTCCCTTTAACTGTGTAGTCAGCAGTGCCCCGCCTCCAGGATTTGTTGTTCTTGGCTTGCAGCTGACTGAGCTCCATGCTGCCTCCTTGTGACGGTCCAGAGAGGTGCACTCCTCAGTCGCCTGTCATTGTTTACACTGTGACCGTATGGCAGCGGGGTGGAGTAGTACCCCGGTAGATGTCTCATGCAACAGATGATGCTTGGCTGTAACAAACGGTGTGATTTTTTTTTTTTTGAGTGGCCTAGTTAAATGAAAGTCAGAAGGAACGGGTCTGCATGTGCGAGCCGAGCGCTCAGATTTGCGGCGCGGCATATGTGTCGGAGGACGAAATGGGATCACAGAACAAATGTGAGTCACAGTGCTCGAGTAAAAAGCTTCCACCCTCCCAGCCTGTGTGTGCTTTATATACAGAGAGAGCAGGGCCTGGTGGAAATCAGATCTCTATAATGGCAGTGCTGCCTCCTCTGGGTTAGACCGGCAGTGGAGCAGCTCTCATTGTTGTGCTCTTCAACTTTAGTACACGACGCATGCTGCCAGAGGATGAACAGCCCTTACGCATCGCTCTTCATCTCTGCTGCGTCTTTGTTTTTGTTTCATAGACAGCTTATTTTGCAATCAATCAGCGTGGCCTTTTGCTGAAACTACTTTAGTCATTGACTCTGACACCCCCCTCCTCTGCTTTGAGCACACACACACACACACACACACACACGCACACGCACACGCACACACACACACCATACCGCATCATCTTACCTTTTTACTGTCTCTTTTCTCTGTGCAACAAGGTCATCTCCCCGGACTGCCACGAAGACATGACTGTGAAGAAGGACAACATCTTCGTCCGCTCTTTCAAGGATGGAAAATTGTGAGTCATTAATAATGTGCTGAAAGACGCTTTACACGTCGCATCAAGCCGGGTTACACTAGTAGATCATATGACGTAATTATAGTTTTCAACTCATCATGCAATCAATAAAAGACAGAAGTTGGGCCTTTTTAATTCATTACTTAGTTGTAATTGTTGGCTACAAATCTAGAGAGAATCACTTCACATAAAGGAAAACCAAACTGAGTTCTGACAAGCAAATGATTGGCGTTTTCATTTCATATATCACATAAGTTGTTCTTGATTGATTCTCAATTAATTTTCTGTGAGTCACTTAGTCAGCTAATCATTTAGTACCACTGCTGAACATTCTCATCGCCAGTCTATGGATGTTTTTAATGGGATTGATGTGCAGTGAACCATTGCAATACAAGCACAGGCACAGTTTGGTGTATTGACAGAGGAGATGCTTGACTGTGCTCCGTTGGCTGCACAACATCATTTTTGCAAATGTTTCAGAAAACGTTGGCGCTTTGATTTCCTATACTGAATGCTTTTCCTCTAATTTGGCTCAATCAGATACCATTTATAGGTATTATCTGATTAATGTTTAGTAAAGGAATTTAAATGTCCGATTGTTTTGAGTCTCAGAGTCGCATAAGCTCAGCTGCTGAGATCCACAAATAAGATACTGTGTGACTTCCCCGTCAGCGCTGTTATTTTATTTGTCCTAAGGCTATAAGTTAGTGGTGAGGTAAGGCAGGGTAGCTTCCCTGCAGCCTGCCCTCGGCATGGAACCACACAGCTGGATTGTTTTGTCTGTGGTAAAGAGAGAAATAAGGCCTGTCAGGAATGTGCACTCAGCTGGCGGTTTGTTACTGCAGTGTTTCTTGGATGTGGGTAGCCCACACTCAGCGTAAATTAATCAGGTGTTTGTTCAGTGTTCCAAAGGCTACTTTTCCTTGTATTTGCATTGCACCGATGGCAGAACAGCATCGATGCATTCTTTAATAGATATCCTGCGTAACTCGGGACCCTTAATCTGCAGCTGAAGACGTATTTGCAGCACAGGAGGGCTTATCACTTGTTCTTTGGCTAATAGCGAGGTGAAGGGTAGAGCTGATGAGAGGGAAAAGATAAGGAAAGATTAAAAAACTGGAAGTCATATACTTTTGGAGTATTTCCTCTCCGACCAGGGCATCCAAAGAAGGCTTTTCTAGCAAAAGAAATCACACTGTAGCCGTTTTCCTTTCTGTTCTGTAGCAATTTGATTCCGCTCATTGAAATCAGCGCAGTGTATCCAAGGGTGAGTGTAACAAATAGCAATGTAAGAAGTAGGAAAATCTATATCGTTGTTAATGAGATTTTCAGGTTTGTTTCCCTCCAATCTTTTGGCTTTTATGTGGATGGAATAACAAAGATGAAAGTGTGTAGCAATTTTATAGCTCATGTGTAATGTGAGGGATGTCTTGTTGTGTCATGTTTGATCTATCGGTCTTTTTTAGATGTCTGCCTGTGAGACAGAACAAAACCTTCTAAACCAAATCCACCACATGTAGTTATTGCAGAGAATGCGTCCTCTTTTTGTTAATGCTACAGTGCTGCATCGTTTCCTTTTGCCCTCTCTGTGCTTTTCCATTCTTTTACAACACGCACACTCCACTCGTCATTGTTTGTTATTCTGCTTTTGATCATTTATGGCAGCCTCTTCTCGGCTATTATTATCGAGTTATTCCAACTTGCTGCTCCTCGTGTGATTTGTTTTTTGAAGAGTGGGTCACATCCATAAGCGGCGTGACCTCTCCGGCACAGCGCCGGGGTCAGCAGGTTCACTTTTCCTCTGGAGGGTTTGGGATTGTTACTGATAACCGTTCAGTGTGCCTTTCAAAAAACAATGGCTTTGGAAAACAGTTTTTGGGGAGGAAAGCAAGGTCACATCCAGAGAGGGGGGCCGGTGTTTTCAGGAAGTGGTTATTCTTATGGTTGCCATAGTAACAATGGAAACAGAAGCTGTGTCTGGGTTTTTTTTTGTTTTTTTTCCCCCTCGTCTTTGGCCGACCTGCAAGCTTGTCTGTGCTATTGACACACACAGAAAAAGACAGCATAATCATTGTGAGTAGTTTTTAACCTTGGCTAAACAAAACTGGGCTGCAGAATTAAATAAAATCCTGAATGTGCTTGTTATTTTTACCCCTGAAAGAATTCAGTGTTTAGTCAGTTAGTTTTAAAGTACATTGCTCTTCCATTACCCATCTGGTAGTTTTAAAAAATTATCTGCACACTTTCTTTAACGTGCAACTCCCTTGAAAATGTGACCTTCAAATCTGTGATCTAAATGGGACTTGCCAGATTCAATAAGAATCCCATTTGGTTAGGCAAATTCAATACTTTCTAAACTAAATGAGCTGTTATTTTAACAACGCTGCTTACTGGCTAATGGGGAATCAAATATTTTCAGCTTTAGTCCTGTAAAATATTTTACTCGGGATGAGTGGCTAAAAGCTGTACTTCGGTGTAAACTTTTTTTTTTTAGTTATACATGCATGCATTAAGGGTGCATTGGCTCACAGTGTGCAGGTTCTGGGTTTGTTGGGGGGGGGTTTGCATGTTGTCCATGTGCTCCTGCTTCCTCCCACAGTCCAAACACATGCATGTCAGGTTAACTCTACATTGGCAGTAGTCGTGTGACTGTGTCTGTCTCTCTGTGTTAGTGCTGTGATTGACTGGTAAACCTGTACACGGTGTACTCCACCTCTTGCCCAGTGTCCGCTGAGATTCCACTCCAGTGCTCTTCTGGGAGCCTTTACAGAATACACCAGGTATAGCTGACTGTATGGAGTAGTGTGAAGGCTTTAAGGAGGGCAATGTCAGTTGGTCAGTGAGTCATTCCCCAGAGGATGAATCTGACTGACTTTGATGATCCATTGACTTTCCGTCTTTCTGCCCTATGAGGTTGACGTTTGTGGTTCAGGGTTGGCAGCTGCTGGATGGTCTGTCATGAAACGTGCTCCATATATTCATCAACCTCCGAGAAAGAATTGTAGTCTTCTGTCTTTTTTATATAGTACCATCATCAGGTACTGTATGTGACCAAATACCTGTAAAACTAATGGCATCCCTATGACTCTTAGCTGGACTTTATTTAGGGTTGATTAGCAAATGCTACTAAAGCTGAAAAGTTGATGATTTTCACATTGAATTTAGCAATTTGAAGCAAAGTAATTAGAAAATAACAAAGGCCACAATTGAGGATTTACTTTATGCAGCATTTCTAACCCTGTTATTGTTTTTTTTTTATTTGCAGAATTGTGCAACTCTTAGATGTTGCTCCTGAGCCATGAATTACCAACTTATTTCAGTGTCAGAGTTTATTTGTAGCAAGGTCCCATTATTTTCCAATTGTGTTTTTTTTATGTTTTATTATTATTACTTGATTTGTTTTTCTTAACAGAGTCCTAGCTTTTGTGGTAATTGTTTTTTCTATGGCATTTTAAATGATAAAAACACACATCAGAAACAGTTTACACACGTGGACAAAATTGTTGGTACCCCTCAGTTAAAGAAGGAAAAACCCACAATTCTCACTGAAATCACTTGAAACTCACAAAAGTAACAATAAATAAAAATTTATTGAAAATTAAATCATCAAAAACAGCCATTACTTTTGAATTGTTGATTAACATAATTATTTAAAAAAACAAACTAATGAAACAGGCCTGGACAAAAATGATGGTACCTCTATAAAAGATTGAAAACTATTTGACCAGAGTGACATGATTAACTCAGGTGTGTCATTTAATTGACATCACAGGTGTTTCCAAACTCATAATCAGTCAGTCTGCCTATTTAAAGGGAGACAAGTAGTCACCCTGCTGTTTGGTGAAAAGGTGTGTACCACACTGAACATGGACAACAGAAAGCGAAGGAGAGAATTGTCCCAGGACATCCGAAAAAAAATTATAGACAAACATCTTAAAGGTAAAGGCTATAAGACCATCTCTAAACAGCTTGAAGTTCCTGTGACAACAGTGGCTCATATTATTCAGAAGTTCAAGACCCACGGGACAGTAGCCAACCTCCCTGGACGTGGCCGCAAGAGGAAAATTGATGACAAATTGAAGAGACGGATCGTTGGAATTGTATCCAAAGAGCCCAGAGCAACCTCCAAAGAAATTAAAGGTGAACTCCAAGGCCAAAGTACATCAGTGTCAGATCGCACCATTCGTCGTTGTTTGAGCCAAAGTGGACTTCATGGGAGATGACCAAGGAGGACACCACTGCTGAAAAAAACTCATAAAAAAGCGAGACTGGAATTTGCAAAAATGCATGTTGACAAGCCACAAAGCTTCTGGGAGAATGTCCTTTGGACAGATGAGACCAAACTGGAGCTTTTTGGTAAGGCACATCAACTCTATGTTCATAGACTCAAAAACCAAGCATACGAAGAAAAGAACACCGTCCCTACGGTGAAACATGGAGGAGGCTCAGTAATGTTTTGGGGCTGCTTTGCTGCATCTGGCACAGGGTGTCTTGAAAGTGTGCAAGGTACGATGAAATCTGAAGACTATCAAGGCATTCTGGAGAGAAATGTGCTGCCTAGTGTCAGAAAGCTTGGTCTCAGTCGCAGGTCATGGGTCTTCCAACAGGACAACGATCCAAAACACACAGCCAAAAACACCCAAGAATGGCTGAGAGAAAAGCGTTGGACTATTCTAAAGTGGCCTTCTATGAGCCCAGATCTGAATCCCATTGAACATATGTGGAAGGAGCTGAAACATGCCATTTGGAGAAGACACCCATCAAACCTGAGACAACTGGAGCTGTTTGCTCATGAGGAGTGGGCCAAAATACCTGTTGACAGCTGCAGAACGCTCATTGACAAATACAGAAATCGTTTAATTGCAGTGATTGCCTCAAAAGGTTGTGCAACAAAATATTAAGTTATGGGTACCATCATTTTTGTCCAGGCCTGTTTCATTAGTTTGTTTTTTTAAATAATTATGTTAATCAACAATTCAAAAGTGATGGCTGATTTTGATTATTTAATTTTCAATAAATTTTTATTTATTGTTACTTTTGTGAGTTTCAAGTGATTTCAGTGAGAATTGTGGGTTTTTCCTTCTTTAACTGAGGGGTACCAACAATTTTGTCCACGTGTGTATATCTTTAAGTTTTCATCCTTGCATTAGAATATAAATCACTTGATA
This sequence comes from Acanthochromis polyacanthus, assembly GCF_021347895.1. Classification (NCBI taxonomy): domain Eukaryota; kingdom Metazoa; phylum Chordata; class Actinopteri; family Pomacentridae; genus Acanthochromis; species Acanthochromis polyacanthus. The sequence goes on along the minus strand of NC_067127.1, from coordinate 16,712,533 downwards.
TTTTTGGGGCATCATATGGTCGTACTCCAACACATACTTTAACCCTCCTGTTGTCTTCATTTACAGGGACCAAAAAATATTGTTTTCTCATCTGAAAAAAATCCCAAAATTCAGCAAAAAAATTCCCCAAATTTCTGAAAATTTGCAAAACCTTCAGGAAGAAAATTCCAATGATTCCATAAAAATTTTCCTTAAAACATTTAATTAAAAAAAAACCCCAAATTTAGCAAGAAAATTCTTGTAAATATTTTTTTAAATGTGTAAAAATCTTCCAAAAAATCCTTGAAATATCTAAACTGATTACATGCATATCAGCAAAATTCTAATATTTTTTGTGGATGTTCTTAAACATTTTTAGCATTTCTTTTTTCAACCAAAAAACTGTTCAGAGATTTCCCAAAAATGTAGAAAATGTGGACATCAGAAGTTTCACTGTCAAAATAATATATTTTTCCCACATTTTCAATCTTTTAAACAGGTCAATTTTGACGCACAGGATGACACGAGGGTTCAAAGTGTTACACAGTGATTATTGATATGAGGCTTGACCATTTTCCCCAAATTGTTCACTCCTAAATGCTGGATGCTAAGGTGGTGCATGTGTTGCTGTGAGCATGTTAGCATTTAGCTCAAAGCACGCCTGTTTGCTGCTCAAAATATATATTTTTTTCACATTTGGACACAGTTGGATGTCACTTTAACATACCCAATGCATTTTTCTAAATAATTATTTACAGGGCATGCCATCAAACCAAGCAGTCTGGGCTCTTTTAGCTGCACATGCTCGCTTCCTTAAAATTTCACTCCATGATAAATCTAGTCATTGGATCAGCTCAGCGGCGCACAGATACCGCGGCAAATCGTATCTCTTGCACACCAGCCAAGCCTCTGACTGCTTTCAGCTTACAAGCTCCACTGATCCATCTATCTGCCAAATCGCCAGCTCTTTGCCCAGCTGCTGTAGAAACGCTGCAAGAAAGTATCCTGTGAATGCAGTCATGACTGTTCGTGTCATCTCTGGTTTTAAGGTTGTTATCAGTGCTGGCCTCAGTTAGAAAGTTCAAATACAGCTTTTCTCTTGCCAGCGTTCCAATTAAAAAGACTACTGGGGGGGGGGGTGTTCTCTGCCGCTTCACACTTTGTTCTTATGGTCGGAACTTTGTTTCAAAAGAAGTCACACAATTCTGCTTAGATTTTGATTGCCTTATATGGTTGAGTTGCTTTAGCTGAACCTTGATGTAACGCTCAGTGCTGTCCATTTGACGTCTCACATGTTAATCAGAGCTGCTTTTTTTTTGCAGTTACATGGTGCTGCGGAAGGACGTCCGCGAGATGAGCAGTGACTGTCCCCCAAAAGCTGACGCAGGGCTCAAACCAGGTGAGTTAAAAGTAAAGTTTTAAGAGGGAAATCGTGCTGAACCGGTGCACAGCGCGTACCTTGTCCCCGACATCTGTGGGCCGGTCTGTGTGCTGACAGACTTGGCAGAAAGCGCTCACAGAGTGGGCTGTAGCGAGGCAGACTGAAGAAAGAGAAGTTTTGTTTTTGTTCTGGGGAATGCAGCGGTGGAGAGCTCCTGTCTCCGCCGAGTCTATTTTTGTTTGAAGTCCTCACCAGGCTTTTTATATAGTGCCCCCGTTTTTCTGCTGCAGAGCTCTTACTCTCTCATAATTACAGTTAGGAAGCAGCTTTGTATCATCGCTGTCTTGGTATTCACAGGTGGTTGACTCACAACTGTGATATTTTCCGCATTGCAAAAGCGTAAAACAAGCATCTGCCCAGGTGGTTAGATGCTGCTTAAACCCACCTGTGACATTGTGGCTGAATGCTTCTGCTGCTCTGCGTCGCTGCAGATGCTGACAGATTTTCATGCTGCTGTCTTTTATTGCTGCTTGTCTTGTGAGTCTTTTTATGCTGTCCTAGTTTTTCTGTGGGTCTATTATTATGATAATTTCAAAGTTTAGATGTAGTTTTAAACACTTTCTCAGCAGAGATGTTTTTGTTATCCAGCGCTGATTACACATATTTACCCCGAGGACGCTCTAGTTTCTTTTTAGCTTCTGTTATGATGCACAGTGTTAAGACCTGAAGACCACAGAATGATTATTAGCACTTACAGGGATCAGATGGTGTCTTATAATGTAATTTCTTTGTGCGTTTGACAGCGTTGGATGCAGCCTTGGAGTTCCAGCAGCAGCTGGTTGTACCCAGCACCTGGAAGACAGAAGTGAAAGAGGAAAGTTCTAGCAGTGAGGAGGATGATGAGGACGAAGAGGAGGAGCAGGAAGAAGATGCCAGCGGTGAAGAGGAGGAGGTAGAGGCAGAACTCGTGCACGTTTTTATCCCCACAACCTCCGAGTTTAAAGGATCCTCAACAACTGTCTTGTTTCCTGTCGACAGGAGGAGGTGGAGCCGTTCCCAGAGGAGAGAGAGAACTTTCTGCAGCAGCTCTACAAGTTCATGGAAGACCGAGGTGGGTCCAGGGTGCTGATAGAATCCATGTCTGCGGAGTTTCTTGGCTGTTCAAGAACAAAGTTTTTTTTTTGTTTCCCTTTTTGTGGGTTCAGTTTATTGCAATTTTAAAATTAAGTACTTTTTATGAGTTTCTTTACACATAATAAGATTAGGTCGAAGGAGGGAGAGCATGTGTGAGAAACAAATACTAAGAACAGTCATCCTACAGCCTCAGGTGTAGCTAGCCTTACTGTAGCAGCTTTCAGAAATGCACTCCTTTCCAGTATTCCAACAGAATCTGAGCGTGTCAGCTTCATTGTCATCAGACTGAACAACCTGGTCACTTTACCATTAAAGTTACAAACCCAATCTTTGTCGAACCCAGGAACGTTTCTGCTTCATTGTCAACATGACGCATGTCAGAACTGCATGCTGTCATATTCATGGTTAAGCACACACAAGCAGCATGCATTAGGTCATGTGAAGTAATTTGCGGAAGGCTGTTTCTGCATTTCAGCACCAATATTTATCCAAAAACTTGTGCATGTCATGCAAAAGCAATAACTTGTTTATTGTTCATAATTGTCAGTTCTCCCAAACACGGAGTTAGGATCGGTCGGGATGTAAAGGCAACTCAAATTATGTACTTCTGAGTGTACACTGAGACTCAGTTTTTCCATTTGTTACATGACAAATATAAACTTTGTCTTTTGTTTAATCTGGCGTTATTATGCATTATTTCACTTGATGTACTGTCCAAGCTAATGTGAATGGCAAATGTTGTGCCTCTCTCTGTCACTGTGGTGGGTACGTGTAAATAAAGTCATAAAGTCATGTTATAACAGAAAAGTGAAGTCTGTCTAAAAAACAGTGATGTTAGTTTAATAGACTGATGAAGCCAGTGACATCTGAAAAATACCTGAAAAGGTATATTTCTGCCACCTGTTCCAATAACTATTTAGTGCTTGCATTCTAAAGGGTATTCAGAGCTCCAAATTTAAGGTTATTTTATTTTACTTCTCTTAAATTGAGTGAACATCTTCTCAAAGTCCGCTAGCCTACCATTTTGTGTGTGTGTGTGTTGAAAACTACAAACCCGATGTCCGAACACAGCCCAGGATGTGTAATGGGGATCAAACATAGTAGCTTCGACAGGTCCACACAAAACGATTCCAGTGTGTGCTGTAGACAAGCATGAATATGGAGAACAAGGATAGAGTGTTAGGCAAGAGGAAACTGGGGGAAAGGAGGCAGCGTGCACGACAGGGACGGTACATCTGGAACATTCTAAACCGCTAAATATCAACTACCATGCTCCAGAATCACACAAAAATATCCAATCAGCTTTTGAAATATAACTGTTGATCAAATAAATAGATTCAGTTAGCGACACCTATTCCTAAAATACAGTGTGACAGCCTCACAGCAGGCATTTCCTCATTATGGATGCTTGTACTTCTGTATTTTTGGTGCAAAATTCTCCAAAACATTCATTCAGGTCAGAATACTTTCTCCAATGCTGCTGAAAATGACTTAAGTTGCTGTTACACAAAAAATGGCTGCCCTGTCTTTGGATTTCAAAGTTAAACATCAATGTAAACCTGTGCCATGCTCCTTGCTTTCAGGAACTCCCATCAACAAGCGGCCTGTTCTGGGCTACAGGAACCTGAACCTGTTCAAGCTCTACAGGCTGGTGCACAAACTGGGAGGCTTTGACAATGTGAGTGGCACTTTGAAGGCAATTCCTCTCGGAGTCGTTTCGGTCACACTTGACTTGTTTGATGTTCACTCACTCTGAATTTGTCCTCAACCGTGTCCATTTTTCCACAGATTGAAAGCGGCTCCGTTTGGAAACAAGTCTATCAGGATCTGGGAATCCCTGTGCTCAACTCAGCTGCTGGCTATAATGTCAAATGTGCTTACCGCAAGTATGTACAGGCACTGCTTCTATAGCTCTAAACTGGCTTTTTCTCTGCTCTTATGTCCTCTGTAGTTTATCACAACACTGGCACGCACTTTGCTATTTGATTTGCTATCAATATTCAAGAGTTTTATTCTTTGCTTTTTTAGCTTTTTGCTGTGCATGTTTGAGGAGCAACATAAGGACCTTTGCTGGATATGCTGACAAGGAATGTCTCCTCTTGCAGGTACTTGTACGGATTCGAAGAATATTGCACCTCCACTGCCATCACATTCAGGATGGACCTCCCTTTGAAGCAGGGTCCCAAGGGGGAGGTGAAGTCCGAGCAGGAGACGGGAGGAACAGCAGCTCCCACGTCATCTAACTCAGAAGAGCAGAAAGCCCAGGTGGATGGAGAATCATGCAGTGCACAGTCCGTCGTCTGCAAGGTGCATTCTCCTGAATATTGTTTGATTAGAATCACTGTCTTTACTTCATATGTTGGATATTAACCTTCGTGTTGTCCTGCGGGTCAAATTGACCCGTTTTAAAGTTTGAAAATGTGTAATAAAATCCATATTTTTTTCACAGTGAAACTTTTTGTGTCCACATGTTCAACATTTTTTGGGATTTTTTTGGTGGAATAAATAAAAAAGTTTAAAAACATGTTTCTTTAAGAGCTTTAACAAAAAATCTACCAAAATCCAGCGAAATTCGCTGGATTTTGGTAGATTTTTTTGTGAATGTTCTTAAAGAAAATATTCTCAGTTTTACTGATAAATATATAATCACTTTAGGTATTTTTAGGATTTTTTTGGAAGATTTTTACTCATTTTTTGAAAACATTTACAAGACTTTTCTTGCCAAATTTGGGTATTTTTAAAAAATAAAACCTTTAAGGGAAACTTTTAAGGAATTATTGGAATTTTCTTCCTTAAGGTTTTGCAAATTTTCAGAATTTTTTTTTTTTTTGCTGATTTTTTTTTTTTTTTCAGACAGGGAAACAATATTTTTTAGTGCCTGTAAATGAAGACAACAGGAGGGTTAATCCAGACAGCACCTTTACTCGTACACGTTTCTCATAACGAAAGCATCCCTCTCCCACAGGATGAAAAACCTGATTTGACCCGAAACAAAATGGAGTCCGAACCGCCAAAAACGGAGGGAAAGGACAGCAGAAACGACGATGATGACGAAGAAGAGGGTCCCCACAAGGCAGACGCAGACGAGGGCTCGTCGACATCTCGCCTCGGAGCCGACGCCATGAAGCAGGAGCGAGACGAGGAGCAGGAGAGCAAGGACAACTCTGGGTAGGTGGTCTAAAGAGATCCACCGCGGTGGTAAAAAATAAAATATCCTCATGGCACAAACACGATTTCCAAGCAGAGCTCCTGCATTGTGAAGCTATTTTAAAATTCGATATCAGTATTTATGAATTTCAAAGATTCTCCAGACAGAAGGACCTCGGGCATTCACTGTCCTTGGTGGCAGTAAAAAGCTAAAAGACCATTAGCAGATGAGGAGCAGTGATCCCTCTGACCTTAATGACACTAATACCCAGTATACCCACAATCCACCTCTACCTGCTAACCAGAGAGAGGAGAGCTCTCCTCTGTCTCTCCTCTAACTAAGCTCTTACCCACTGCCCTCTGTGCTATTATTATTTCTCGTGGCTTAGTCGGCATCAGCTGGCAGAGACATCTTAGAGCACCAAAGCCTGACTGCTATCTTTCACCTGGCATGTCATGCTGTGCTCTCTCTCTCTCTCTGTCTCTCTCTCTCTCCCTCCCTCCCCCTCCCTCTCTCTCTCTCTTCGCTGGGATTGTTTGGCCATGGCGAGCCTCCCTCACTCAGTGCACACAACATGGCTGTGCTCCTCTTGATTTCTGACCTCTCCTGATCTCTGTCTCTCTTCTGCCCCCGTTCCTGTCTTCTCTCTCATTTTGTGGCTTTTGATGTTCAGCTTTATTAAGTGTTCCATGTGTGTGAGTGTCGTCACTGATGCATTAACCCTCCAGTTGTAAAGTAGCGCTTCAGATGCAGTAACCATCCACGGAAAGAGGAACTCTTGTGCAAAAGCTTGCTAAATGTTTGTTCTGGGTAGTTGTGTGGTTTGGTCTCAGTAGATGCATTTCATCTGCTGTTACCTGTCCACAGTGTCTACATCGCTTCCTTAGAGCTGTGTTTGCTCAACCTCCAGAGTGGCAATTGTGTTAAGGTTGTTTGGGCTTCGAATGATGGGCTAGACAGCCCTCCACTGGGAAATCTGTCGGTCCGTGTACGTACTATGCTGCAGTTTTTGTACCAGATTGAAGGACTGCAAAGTTCCCCAACATTAGGATGTTCATCATAAGCTGTTGCTCTTTGGATCCCTCTCTGCAGTTCATATCACCTGTGGCCATGACCCCAGTACAGTATTATCGCTTTGATTACCATCACGTTTGGACTTTCTGACAATCACAAAGTTCCCTGGTTCTTTGGCTTTGTCAGGATCAGCGGTCCTCAGAGATTACGCAGTTGCGTGAGGGTTTACAGATTCACTCAGCTGACAACCCACAGCCTGATCTGATCCGATCGCAGCTTTCCTGATGTTATCAAACCTGTTTGATGTTTACACACTGTAATCTGGATGGACCCCTTGGTGTGTAAGGAATGCATTTTCATTCCGGCAGCAGAGATTGCGTGTAGTCAACAGAAAGCAACACGTTTACTGTCAACTTAAATGGGAAAATTATGTATTAATTTATATCGGTGACAGTAGGTGATTATATAGAGAGAAACACTGTTGTTAAGTAACTCCCTAAGTGTTATTCATCGTTGTGGTGAAGCCTACGCAGCTGCTTTATGGAGAAGTGTACAGTTCACTTGGACTGACTCTCAAGCTGTCTTTTTTGTGGCTTTTTATTCATTTTAATGTGCCGAGTCTAAAGCTGGAACTGTGCATTTTTTGAGGAAGTTTGAAGTTTTGATGTAAATGATGCTTTCAGGTGATTTATTAAAGGCTGCGAGTGATTACTATTTTCAAGATTATATATCTGCTACTTATTTTTGTTGTAATCTTAAATGTGTGTAAATAATATATAATGATGTAAATGATATATGTGACATTGAGTCTAAATCCAAACCACCAAAATAAAGCATTTGCTATAATTAAGACCAAGAAAAACAAGAAGCTGTCACATTTACGAACCAGGAACCAACATGTGTTTGGCAGAGTTGCAGTTTATTTTCTGTTTCTTGTCGCAGTGTGACCGTATTTTCTGTTTTTTTAATCAAAGCTTTTTTTAAATGTATCATGTGCGGTGCGCTTTTTAAACTCGTCAACATGCTGAGTGTAGCGTCTCCCCGGTGTTAAGGCGGCACCGGTTTCTTCAGATGTCACGCTTTACATCTTCTTCATTTTCACTCGTTTAAAAAAAAAATAAATCGGCAGAACGTACACGCTCTGAGCAGTTAGCTGTGTGAGGGATTACGTGGAGTACTGTGTTGTAGCTGTTCTCTGTGGCAGCAGACTGAGTTGGATCTCGCAGCCGTGCTTCCTCTCAACGCTGTAGTCTGGCTTTAAGTTGCTGTGCTGCCTGCCAAGTTGTGCTTTGCCGCCGTGCTAACCTGCCCCTGTGGCCCCTGCGCCTAAAACACTTACCGGCACTGCTGCACCGCCCGTGTACACCCCAGCTTTGACATCTCCTGACTGTTTCCCACTAGCTCCTTCTTGTGGCTGCTTTGTTTCTTACAGTTTGTGTATGTGTGCGTGTGAGTGAATATCCCAAGTGTTTCGTGTAGGGTTTAGATAGCCTAACAGTAGTGTTATTCCCCATGATCATTGATTTCTTTGCCATGAAAGAATGATGTTTTATTTGCTGACACACTCCATGTACTGTTCTTTGACTGGCTTACTATTAATGATGCAGCTGTTTATCCTGCAGTTTGCTGAAGGTTACACTGGACTAGAGATAAGGCAGAGAAGTGGGAAGTTTGTTTCTTTTTAGATAAGGGCCTAGCGGTGTAATGGGACAGGGCAGGTGAGGGTGGAGCAAATTAATTAGAAAAAGGGGCTTCCTAGCAGCAGGCAGCGAGCCGGGTGGCTGGGGGTGTGGGAGGGTGTTCTGTGGTGTTCAATGGGGCAGCCTAGGGCCAGGAAGTGCTGAACTGTTTTTCTTGCAGGGATGACAGCAGTCAGGAGGGGGAGGAAGGGGAGGAGTTTGAGTGTTACCCCCCGGGGATGAAGGTGCAGGTGAGGTATGGGCGAGGCCGCAATCTGAAGACGTACGAGGCCACTGTGAAAGAGGCAGACGTGGAGGGGGGAGAGGTGCTCTACCTGGTGCACTACTGTGGCTGGAACGTCAGGTAAGACAGGACCTGGGGAGAAATCACCTAACGTCTATATTCACCCTAAAAAAAACAAAAAAACAAAAAAAAGACATCTCCTAACTTGTAATTCAGCTCATGGGATCACCGCTACATGGGTGTCCCCGCTAACAGTAACAGATGCATCCCTTCTTCACAATTCTGCTTCATCTGATCCAGTCCCATGGTCAGTACTCTGATTATGGAGAACACTGGGCCATCTAGTGGCAGAAACAGAACTGAGTACTGGGTCGATGCGGATTACTCCTCAGCTCCCTCACTCAGTTTTGGCTGAATCCCCTGTCTGTCTGTCCCCCAGCTGTCTGTCTCTCAGCAAAACGTGCAGACAGGCTGAACTTTAACCAGTTTCACTCTGGGAATAATCAACCAGTGGTTTTTGGTTAAACAGTTTAATGTGATTTTTTTTTTTTAATGTGAGCTACCCTTTGGATCTCTGAATGGCCAACCAAAGTGCTGCTACACTCACCTCTACCTCTCAACCCTCTCCCCCCTCCCCAGTGGGTCAGGGTTAATGCAGTGTTAAGTAGAGTGTTAGGGTACCATGACACAGAGGTTAACTAGTGCAATCAGCATTTCATTGTCTCAATGTCGTTGTGTGGTCCTCTAGCACTCTATTAAAGACAGTGGGATGTTCTCTGCATTGTGTCTGTTGTGTGTGATGTTGTGAAACGTTTCATTTCCCCTCATACGACCCAAGTTAGCCCCCTGGGTACTGTTGGAACTCTGTTGAATATGATTTGTGTGGTGGTCGGTGTAATTATTGTTTCTTCCTTCATCGTAAAGGTTCGTCTTTTTCCTCATAATACCATGGGATTTCTTCTTTTGCTGTTGAGGCTCATTGTGTCACAGCAACATGTTGGGATCAGACAGTAGAGGTGTCTGTGTGGTGGGTGGTGTGAGAGAATGTTGCTTAGCTCCTTTCAAAGACCTGTATGATGAAACTGTCTCTTGTCTTTGTACTTGATTTTAGATATGATGAATGGATCAAAGCAGACAAGATTGTGCGACCCGCCAATAAGAATGTTCCAAAAATAAAGCACCGCAAAAAAATAAAGGTACGACTTCGGAGAATGTGCTCACTTTTCAGCTTGGCTTGGTGTGATGAGATGATTCACTGATTTTGTTCAATTCTAACAGAACAAAACTGAGAGGGAGCGAGACAGGTTGGAGAGGCTCAATGACAGAGAAGTCCTCGGCCCGTCGCCCAACGCTAACCGTGTCCCACGCTCCAAGTGTGGCCTGAGTCAGGATGTCTTTTCCAAGATGGACGAGGGTGAGGACAAAGGGACTCAGCAGTCTCCAGTCAAGTCTATAGAAATTACCTCTATCCTCAATGGCCTGCAAGGTAGCAACACTCATTAGCCTGTAGTCCTCATGCACATTTACAGATTCAGCAGATTAGGACTGTTACACTCTGAAGTGGTTTAAGATGTCTGTTGATGTCCCGCTGAAACTAACAGACATTCTGTCTTGTTCGTCTCAGCCTCTGAGATGTCCACAGACGAAAGCGAGCATGAACAGGAGGATGAGGAGGGGGAGCATAATGAAGAGGATGGGCCTGGTTGCCGTGGCAGCCTCAGAAAAGGGCCACCTGAGCCGCCACAAATATCAGAGCACTGGGAGAGTGGAGCTCCTTCTGAAGGACCCAAACCTTCTCCGGTCTCAGGAAAGAACCAGGATGTCGTCAGCACAGACAACGCAGATGTTTCTAAGCGCAGAAACCAACCAGAGACAGAGGGAGAAGCAAGCACCAGGAAGAGGAAATCTGACGGTGCAGCAGAGAGGACCCCTAAAGGCCAATCCAAAGCTAAGACCAGGAACACCAGGAGTGCTGACTGGTTACCTGGAGGCTCTCCCAGGAAGCTGGAAGAGAGAGCAGCTGGTCCCGGAGAGGAGAGGGGGGCCTCGTCCAGCAGCAGCTCAGATGACGAGAGTCCAGCTTTGGCTGAGTCCCAGGCTGAGGAGAGTGAGCGAAGTCGCCCCAAAACCAAAGGTTCACCTTCTAAGAAGTACAATGGAATGAAGGAGAAGACCAAAGCTGGCAGACAAGGTGGCTTCTGGGAGATTCCTGAAAAGAGGGCCAAAGTGTCAGGGAATGCAGAGGAAAGAGCTGCTGTTCGCCCTAAAGGACAAAAAGATGTCTGGTCCAGCATCCAGGCCCAGTGGCCCAAGAAGACCCTCAAAGAGCTGTTCTCTGACTCGGACACAGAGGCCGCCAATTCTCCTCCTCCACCGGTGCCCTCGTGTCTGGAGGAGCCCAATGTGGAGCAGGATGCTGGACCCGAGGATGAAGCCTCAGAGGAGCAGATGGAGAACGACAAGCTCCAGGAGTTTCCAAGCAGTGGCAGCAACTCTGTACTCAACACACCACCAACAACGCCCGAGTCCCCCTCGGGAGGAGGCAGTGCTGTGGAGGACTCTGGTCAGGCGCAGCCTTCCTCTCCGCCACCGTCTATACCTCCCGCCTTACCTTCAGAGCCGGTTTCTGAACCTCTTCCCCCTGGACCTATACAGGAGGAAGTGGCAGGTGGGCGTAGCGAGACAGACAGCAGCACGGTGGAGGTGGAGAGTCTGGGTGGGGAGCTGCAAGAGCTCCCTCAGGATGAAGGGGCAGGTTCCCCCTCAAAGGTGTTTGATGTCAGCCTCTCCTGCAACAGCAGCAGCAGCTGCAGCCTAGAGCTGAGCAACAGCAGCCAACAGGAGAGTGAGCAGAAGTCCAAAGGTATAAATACCAGCAAATCCACTGTATCAGATTTACTTTTCGATGACAAAATTCATTATTTTTCTTTAGGATGGAACTCTGAAGAAACACAAGCTGACAGCTCATTTCAGAGTCTGCCTGTTCCCTCACCGTCTTCTTTGCAATGTCTTTGTAGCGTCTGCAAGTCAGAAGCGGCAGAAAGAATCACAGACGGGTGGAGCTTCAAAGAAACACAAGCCAAACCGCAAGAGCCTAGGTGTGCCTCCCAAAAAGAATAGGAAAACAGGTAAGAACAGCTGTAGACAGAACCACCGACACCCCGCTAACCTTCTCATTTCAAATGCCAGCAGTACTTTTATCAGTCATAGAATTTCTATTTCATATTTACTGGTGTCCTGGTATCATATTACAGATTCCAGGTGGGAAAGGAAATGAGGTTTTTCCCGCTCAGCGTCTGTTTGTTTTAATCTCTGCTGTCTGTGTTCCTGCAGCCAACAGCAGTGACAGTGAGGACCAGTCTGTTGTTGAGGGCACTGCCAAACCAACTGCCTCTAAGAACAACACATCAGAACTGAAGGCTGCCACTTCGCCCAAGTGTCACGGAAGATCTCCCCCTTCGAGCCATAAATACCACAAGCAGGGTGACGATCACACCCAGCACCGAGACCACGGAAGATCGCCTCGTGTGTACAAGTGGAGTTTCCAGATGTGTAAGTGTCCAACTTGAACTAAATTGTATTGAAGGTAGGGTTGACCTATTGACTGATTCAGCATTATCACTAGCATTTGTATTTTTTTAACTGATTCCCATTAAAATAAATTATTTAGAAATACACAGCTGTGGCTTTGATACTCTATCTGTAGTCAGCACTGGTCTCAAGCACCGTCACAAGTTATACATCATGAATAATCAGCTGTCAGCACTGAAGGATACGTGTGGAAAAGCTGTATGAATTAAACATGAAGCTGATGTTATTCTAAAAACTGACACAAAGATTTTTATTTTTACTGGAAGTGTATGCTGGTTTCAGATATGGGTTATCGGTCTCCTCGACTACCACAATAATCTGTATCAGCCATGGGAAAAAAAAACAAATGGTATTACGCTTTTTTTGACGATTAAGTATATCCTCTTTTTTACTTTGCGATTTGGGTGAACTGACCCTTTAGTTTAGCACCAAAAGTTTGAGTTTAATGTATGTTTATGCCAACAGCATGTTCCTATATCTTTGCCTTGTCGACCTTAAAGTCCTAAACTTCACTATTTTGCTTCCACTTAGCTGATCTGGAAAAGATGAGCAGTCTGGAGAGAATTTCGTTTCTTCAGGAGAAACTGCAGGACATCAGGAACCACTACCTCTCCCTCAAGTCTGAGGTGGCGTCTATTGACAGGCGGCGAAAACGCATGAAGAAGAAGGAGCGGGAAAGTGAGTTGACTCAATCAATCAACCAAAGTTTATTTGTGTAGCCCTTTACAACAGCTCAAAAGGTGACCAAAGTGCTTCACAGTAAAAAAAAAAAAAAACAAGAAAATACCCTAAAAACAATACAGTAACTTTAAAGGCAGGACAAACAGTCACATTTATACCTACGGGCAAATTTAGAATAATCAATCAACCTCAGCATATTCTTGGACTGTGGGAGGAAACCGGAGTACCTGGAGGAAGCCCACGCAAGCAAACTCCATGCAGAAAGATCCCGGGACACAAACCGGGGATCTTCTAGCTGCAAGGTGAAAAGTGCTAACCATTACTTCACTGTGCAGCCCGTAAAATATACAATAAAAACAATAAAGTAAACAACAATAAAACAGCACATACAGGTAATGTTTGAAATGGCTCAAAAAAGGTCATGCTAACTTCAAACTACTGATTTTATTAAATCTGGTTTTAACATTAAAACACAAAAAAAGATTTGCCCGTCAGTCGCTGAAACATCACTTTGAAAAATGACCTTCTTTCATGGAACAAAGGTGATACTAATCAGATGCCGTTTGTGTCGTGCAGGCACAGTGGCTGCATCCTCCTCCTCCTCTTCCTCCTCCTCCTCACCATCCTCCAGCTCGCTGACTGCAGCGGTCATGTTGACGCTGGCTGACCCTCCAGTATCATCCTCATCCTCCTCATCTCAGAACTCTGGGGTATCAGTGGAGTGCAGGTGACAGGACGAAGCACCAAGGAGCCACCGCACTAAGCACTTAACCAGCACCCTGGGATCACCACCCCCATTCCCTTTCAACAAGACGGACAAGTCAACCTACATACTGTAACTACTGGGGCACAAAAACCAGACCAGAGACAAAAAAAAAAGAAGAAGATAACGAAAAAAAACGAGAAACAAGCACTATTTTTTACTGACAACTGTTTCCTTGGCAAGCTAATGGCACTTAAGTGCACTTTTATGAAGATTGTGTAGGGGGATAAAAATTTGTCAAAAAATATTCTGAATTGTCTTTTGCGCTCTCCTTAATTGAACATTTACAAGAATTGTTTTTGCAAGCAATAATTGTTTCCGTTTGATAAAGTTGTATCGGTAAGGGATGATTTCCGGTGAAGACGCGGTGCAGCCCGTGCTCGCCACGTTGTTGTGGGGAATTCAGAGGAACACTGCCACATTGGCATTAAGGGCATATGAGAGGTAGCTCTGCCATGTTTCTCTGTCCACCCTCATTAAAAAATAAAGGCCTTCATGTGGTTAAACCTGAAGCGGTTGACGACGCTCCCCTGGCGTACAGGCGTGTGGTCCTGTACATGTTCGCATTAAGTCATATAAGTGGTGACTGATAGGGTTTCAGACCATCAGAGGTCCGCTGACAGCCTCAGTGGATGAATATGGAATGATACTGTAGTGCCTTTTTGTTCTTCTCCGTGGGGCACTCTGAGAAAGGACAGCAGTTTGGGTTGTTTTGTTTTTTTTTCCCTGATCCTCTTCTCAAATCAGACGGTCAGCTGGAATAATGTGTCCCTTATAAAAGACTGAGAATGCTGTATGAGTGAGCAGGCAGTGAAGGGCTACGTCTGACAAATAATGACGGATGTTATCGGCGCGTGGGTAACATTTAAGAATTGTAAAAGCAGAGCTCCTATACTGCATTACCTGTAATCTACTACTGAATACTCATCCAGCTTGGGTATTACTGTTGACTCTGGCAGTGTGAAATGTGCAATGATGGAGGTGGCGAATGCAAAGGTCACATTACTTCAGTTCATCAGCCTTTTTAAAGCTCATCTGCTTTATTCGATTGTGTTTTCATCACTCCCTGTCCCCCAGTCCTTTCATCTGCGCTGAAGATTTGACGACGCACGTCTGCAACTGGATCATGTTAACTTGAAGGCAGCCATAGGAGATAATCACAACACGTGCTGCAGTTCAATCCCGCATTTGCAGCGCTTAAAACAACATGAAGTTATTTAATCAAGTATATTTTCGCTTCCTTCAACAAACCTATTTTTTTTCCCCCACATCTCTTAATAAATTTTACTCATGATCAAAATTGACCTGCCAGCTTCCTCTCATACTCATCCCAACCAAAAACGTTTTGGTTCTGTTTCCTGTACTATGACCAGAATAAAGGTAGAGATATTGTAAATGTGCATTTATATCATAAAGTGACGTATCTGTATACATTTCTGAAGACATCTCCAGTGTTTCCTTTGTATAGACCCCCTACTGTATGATAACCTGAAGTTACGTTTTGTTTGGCACTTGTATGTAATTGTATGCTTTTGTTATACATTTGTATATTGAGAAGTGTTTTGAGTCAAGCTATTTAATATCTTGCACTGTTAATAACATGTACTTTTCTGTACAGACAGTTTTACGGTTTTAACTGTAGTTTGAGTGTAAATACTGAGGGTTACAGCATGTATGTTCTCCCCCTTTGCCCCTTTTCTTGTTCTCTCGATTTATTTGAGCTCATTTGTGTTCTGTTCTTCCTCTTTAATCAGTTTCAAGAGTTAATTTTCCTCCTACCTGTTTTATTTTTGTTTTTTTCCCTTAATTTCATGTTTGCTTTAGTTTGTATTCTGTTTTGTTTTTCTATAGCTTGTGCTTGAAAGAGAAGAATGCTGGTTTTGGATGCAGCTGAACTATTTTCCGACCTGTACATGGCCTGAAGCTAAAGCTGTATGAACCTGTATATGGAAAACAGTCTGCATCATAGACTAAGAGAAAGTAATGGAGCTTATTGAAAAATGCTCGATAGTATTTATTAGGCTCATCAGATGATGGTCGTTGTGTAATTTATTGTAAAAATGTAAGCAAAGCAGAAGCCTCTGTTTGAAATAAATGCCATAGTTTGTGAAGTACTCGGTGTGTCTCTTGCAATCAGTGGTGAAAAGCAGCTTTTATTCAAGTGCTATACTCGCAGTGAGTACAGCTCTGAGGTACTTTTGCTTGAATGGTTTTAAGTTATCATTTCAGTGGGAAGACCGTACTTTTCAAATGAAATATTGCACATTATTTCACCCTCTACCATCAGTTTTTACATATAAAGTGTATGTCAGTCTTATAAAATATGTATTGTTCTCGACTATCCAGAAGTATATACAAATTAAACTTTTTAAGTAAGTGTAGTTGACATTATCTTCATTTAATTTTGACTAATTGTAACATCAAATTGCTAACAATGAGCATTGTCGCTGCTAATCCTATTTGTGCAGCACTTAATATTTATTCTTTTGCCTGTAGATTTTTTTTACATTCTAAAACGCAGCCTGGTAGAGTTGATAAGTGGCCCTGAGGCAAAGTTGACCAACCAAGACTCTATTAATGTCCTGTTTCTCCCCTCTCTGAGCATGCACGACTATTACAGGTTATTACTTGTTTGATGGGTAATTTAATTAAAAGTAAATTAATTTAGGAATTATTCAGTGTCTAAGCACAGTATCAGCTGAATTAATTACTGCGTTTTTGGCAGTTGCCCACTTTTCACGGTTAGTATTCCAGCCTTGAAGTAAAGGATCTGAATATTCGTCCACCACTGGTTACTGTGCATCTCTGATGTCACTGTGGATTAAAAAAAACACTGTTCAGGTAGTCCATTTAATGAACAACTACTAATGTACCAAACCAAACCAAATCTGGATGGATTTCTTTCTTTCAAACTGTTCACCCTTTTTATTGTACACGGTACATGGTGTGAAGGTGGAATTGGATTATTATTGGATGTGGGTGTGTTCCTTTTCCTCATGAAGCAGCCTAGACAGTTTATCTTAGAAAAAGCTGAAATGAGTTCTTACAGCAGTAATTAGGTCATATTTTCTCATCAAAAATATATAAACAACTTAACATTCTGTTAAATATCCAATATGTTCAACATATGGAAGTACTTGTTCCAACACATGGAGTCTCTGTATTAGAATAAGTCTTTATTTTTTTAAAGACCACTGGAAATGATAATGTGCACATGGAGAGATGGGTGATAGACTGAAACTTTATTCACTGAAACTTCAGTGTCTTCGGTGACTGATCAAACAGTAAAATACATTGAGCAGTTTTCTTCACTTCACACAGAGCTGTCACACAAACCAAGCTACATTTAAAACACTTGTTATACCCCTGAATCCTAAGTTTGAGCCACAGCTGAATTTTTATTTTTTTAATTTATAAGTTTAATCTGTTTCGTGAAGTCAAAATATGTTGTTACCTATCTAGTTAAATACTCTGCAGCATCTCTTGTCCTGGATTATTTTGAATGTTGGTCACCCAAATAACAAATAACTGATGAAATTTACTGTAAAGCACTATCTGATCATTATCCCAAAAAGACACACCTGATTAGGCTGTGTATTAATTCAATAGTGGACAATTTGTTACAAGTTGAACTGCTCAGAAACCTTTTATGTACAATTGGCTTTATTTTTAACGCAATACAAATTATTTTTCAAAATTCTCTTAGTCAGAAAATACCATTATTGGCATGCTGCCTTCGTATTTTTATTCATAAATTTAAATGAGTTCATCGCTGTACGTGTTTGTGCCGCGACGCTGCGTCAACATAACCTCTTACGTCATCACGTACTTCCTGTCCGCACTTCCTCAGCGTGCTAGCTGCTAGCAGATGAATAGTTTGAGACACGATGAGCGGCAGGGCAAGTGCGATAGTAGCAGGGGTATGTGGGGCCCTTTTCGTCGCATACTGTATTTATTTTGACAAAAAGCGACGGAGTGACCCTCACTTCAAGGAGAAGCTGCGTGAACGTAAGTGTTTGATGTGAACGGAGCAGATTAAGTTTGCTCAACAGTCAGTTAGCATCCACGTTAG
The DNA here is from genome assembly GCF_021347895.1 of Acanthochromis polyacanthus. Lineage (NCBI taxonomy): Eukaryota > Metazoa > Chordata > Actinopteri > Pomacentridae > Acanthochromis > Acanthochromis polyacanthus. The sequence continues at coordinate 16,694,847 of NC_067127.1, read as the reverse complement.
CCTCCATGTGACTAACACACCGCAAGGACGCCGGCTGCAGCAAAAAGTCTTCACAGATACTCTACCAAACTACATTTTTACTGTTTGCAGTTAGTCTTAGCGCAGGGATTTTTACCATCCACTGTGACTGAATTTTTCTCTGCTACAGAGCGGAATAGATAACTCCTAAAAGCAACATGCTGCAGCCTACAGCTAAACTAACTTGTGACCATGTGTCTCCTGTTCTGTGCCACCGCAAACCTAACAGGTAGAAGAAAACAAAATGCTTCAAGTGAGAAGTCTGCTCAGTCAAAGGTAGGACGCATGGAAAACCCTCATTTATGCTATTTTTTTTGTTTCGAACTGGGGCCTAAATGTGCATTTCTGCCACCTTTCCATTGACTTGAAGCTGCCTGACATGAAGGACCCAGACGCTGTTCAGCAATACTTTTTGGGGGAAATCCAGCTGGGAGAGGAACTCCTGTCACAAGGTTAGACACATGTCTGTTCTACTCTGAGGAAGTATTTTGGTTGTTTTATGTTCCTTGGCTTTGCTAGGTTTCCATTTGCGATTTTGCAGAGTAATGACTCATTTTTAAAGTAGTTTGGTTAATCTAAAATTAATAATAAAACAGGGTCTTAGCCCAAGCAATTATTATAGTTAGGTAAAGTAATATTTTGTGTCATTTTCTTTATCTTTATTATTTAAATTACTGTGGTAAATGTTCGCCATACATAGAACTGTAGCGTCTTAATGTCACTACTTACAGTTAATGGGCTGCTTTGTAACACCAGTTATTTCTCAGAAATAGGGGGAAAGACACAATAGTTGTTGATGTAAATGTGCAGGGCTCCAGACTGCGACTAAATGGTCGCATTTTGCGACCAAAATTTGAGGGAGTGCGAGTGAATTTTTCATCAAGCTACTCCCGCATGTGCGACCAGTAAATTTGCCGATTCTTTTTTTTTTTAATTACTACATATTGAGTATTTTTTGTTGTTTTCAAACTTCTGCTCCACACTTCAGCCTGGTGGACAGTAATAGGCAAATGAGCTGTTTTAACCAACATGAACTCCAAAAGAAGAACAAAGGAAATGAACACCAAAGAAGATGATGGCGGACCAATGTGTGTGAGAATGGCGGCGAAGCTCCTGATGTTTCACAAAGCCTTTCTTTACGTTCAGCCTTATTTTGTACACAAATTCACCTTCCTGTCCTTCCCTCTTTTCTTGTCCTCATTCCAGCTGCTTATAAGTTTAGACACATCCTTTGCTAGACGGCAACAGCGTGGAACAGTTTTCTTTTGTCTTTAGGTGAATTTTCGGACTTTTCTGCAGCGTCTTAGAATCACTTCCTGTGCCGCTGAATTGGTCACAAAATAAAAGCCCGTAGCATTAAAAATACGTCTTCAAAATAAAAGCCTGAAGGGAACGGTTATTTTAAAACTAGCAAAAGAAAGGCTTCCCAAAGCTGATGAACTGATCAACAGACCTTTATACGAGTAATTTACACGTGATTCAGTATAAATACATAATGTGCACATGCATAACACATGCCTGTGCTCAGCACAAGGTCTTTTTTATTACAGATTACATCCATTGGAAATGATACATCAACGGAGCAGCCTTGGTGGAGTACTGCACTCTGAGTGCTTTTCTTAGGTTGTCAACTGCTGCACTATAAAATGTGAATTGAAAACATAGTTTCTGCATTTATTGTGCAAGTATTTATCAGTAATACAGTGAAAATGAGTGGAAATGTGAATATTTACATTGCAAGTTGATTTTGGTGTGCGCCCCTAAATTTCCTACTTGTGCTCCTAAAATTTTAAGTTAGGGGCCACTGTGCTCCCAGGAAAAAAAGTTAGTCTGGAGCCTTGATGTGCCATATAAGTAATGGTGACCTAACTTGATAAGTCATCACAGACATCTTAGAGAGCAATAGCAAAAATAAATACTGGTGTGACTCATTTACCTGCATAGCGCTTATTGTTTCCTTCAGCTTAAGCACTTGTACTGGAAACTTTGTAATTTGAGTTTTTATACATATATATATACACACACACACGCACGTTAAATGTTTGCAAATACTTTAGCAATCTTTAACTTTTTTTGTGAATGTTTGACCTGCTTTTGGGTCTTTGTCTAATCATTTTCCAATCTTAACCCCCAGGTGACTTTGAGAACGGTGTAGACCACCTAACCAATGCGATTGCAGTATGTACTCAACCTCAGCAGCTGCTTCAGGTCCTCCAGCAGACTCTGCCTCCTCCAGTCTTTCAAATGTTGCTCACAAAACTACCCACCATCAGCCAGGTAAGGATGTCCTGTCTTTCCTATATAAATTGCAGTGTGGACAAGCATCCTTAGTAAACCCCCCGGTTGCTATTTGTGGTCTCTGGGACAAGGAAGGGTGCAAGATCAATCTTAGAATCATCCAAAGCTGAGAGCCATGTGTCAGTAGCTCTTGGTTATTTCACCTCTAAAACAAACTACTAACAGTACAGTTATTAATGTCATGTGTTTCCTAAGTAGTGTAGCTGTTCTGTGATGTAGGTACAAACTCTGAAAGACATATTTTCTTTTTTTTCAGCGAATCATCAACTTTCAGTCTTTATCAGAAGATGATGTAGAATGAATGCGTGTGAATGACATTAAAACCACTATTCCAATAAGGGATTTCAAACACTGATATGATTGCACTGTTTGATACGTCTGACTGCAGTTGCTTGTGAGTTGCGAGTCTGGTTGCGATAGTCCTCGATCACTGGATATCATGTGAGAGTATCTCCCTCCATCGCGGCACTCCGAGGTTAAAGAACTTCCTCACAGTTACGCTTCTGGGAAATGTTGAATTCATTCCTTCTTTCTAATCCTTTTCTTACCAGATTTCATCTTTTCCTGCCATCTGTTTGTTGTGTTTATTTCCTTTGAAGGTAATTATGCTTTGGGGGCGGAGGTTGACAATATGTAGTAAATTTCTTTTTAAATATGTAGATGATTTGTTACAAATTGTTGCAAAGTTGATTTAAATGTCTGAAAGGAAGTCTACACTAAACAGACTTAACTGTGAAATATTAACTTTTCTGAAGATATTCTTGCAATGTCAGATAAATGTTCTTTTTATATTCCAGTCTTTCACATTTGAACATATTTTTCTGTGTAAAGTCCTACAATAAAACGTGAAAACACATGTGGAGTGCCCGAGTTTCCATTTGCCAGTAGATGGCAGTAGCAATGCACAGGGAAACTTGAAGCATTTACAGCTCTGAGGTACGGAGTGATAGCTGCACGGTTATATTGCTGAATGGGAGGTGTTCCATGCAAAAAAAACAACAACATATATATATATATATATATATATATATATATATATATTCCTAGAGGTTTCTACAAGAAGAATGTTAAAAAAAAAAAAAAAAGTTACATGAAGCAACATAATAAGCCAGCCTCACGGGACGCGTACATCTGTGGGTGTTAAGTGCAAAAGAAATCCTCCTTCCATCTTTGTTGTTTTGTGTCGTGAATCCTTGACACTGCTTAACAAAATCCAGACGCTGCCAAAACCGAGTTAAATTGCCATCGTGAGAGTACAGCATTTCTTGTTTCCAACCGGCGTGGTGAAACACGAGCCGGTGCGAGTCCGCTGAGCCGCAATGTCTTTATTGTGAATGGCTTTATTGTGTGTGCAGGGGAGCGAGAAGTGGAGCAGCTCATAGGGGAAGGGAGTAGGTCTGCTTGGAACTGTGTCTCTTGGAAGACAAATAGAGCTGTAATTATTTTTATCCCTGTCTGCAGCTGTTTTTCTAAGGGCTCTGGCCGGAGCAGCCTGGGCCTTTAGGTTGCCAGGAAACGAGAGCGGCGGAAAATAGTTTTTCTACATTAGGAATGAAAAATGAACAGCGGCCCAGAAATGTCGAGTGAAGACTAAATGGCAGACAGTGTTCCATTTTCCATGAACTCGTGCGTTCACTCTGCAGTCTTTTCTTCGCCGCTCCTGCTGTTTTGCCATTTGGTGGAAAAGGAGAAGCCTGTCAGCGGCCTGCAGAGAGTCCACCGGCCCTGACTGAGTGTGTGCTGAAGAAGTGACTTGTTAATCTGTCCTTTGGGGAAGCAGAGGAGAAAAATGACAGCCTGTGTTGGAGGTCAAGCTGGAGTCGTGGTCTGCTTCAGGTTCAGCCCTTCCACATAATGTACCGCTGGCCTGCTTCTACTGTAAGTAAACACTCGGCCCCCTGTAGGCTGGCAAGAGCTGAGGGGTCACTGAAGGATGCCAGAGCAGCAGTGCCTGCTCTGAAAACCTGCCAGCATAAAGTAAACCCAGTGAAAACAGGCCTTGACACGAGGGCAGACACTGTTTGCTCGCAGGATGACACAGCAAATCTTTTGTTTTTGTGTTCGACAAAGCGTGCTGTGTGTCCTCAGTCCTGAACAGAATACTAACGCAATGGATGAGCTGTTTGTTGTTTTTCTGTTAATGAAACATCACTCGTTTAATTGCATTCCTGCTCTATTTCAGTCTGTGTGAATGGGTTATGAGTCAGCTCTTCATATCTGATGAAGCAGGCAGGAAGAGCAAACAGGGAAATGAAGGGACTCCCTCGTGCTTTGCAGTAGGGGGCACTGTTGCTCCAGGCTGATATAGCAGAGCTCTGTGGTGTTCCACTGAAGGACAACTGAATGGAGGGAGCTGAGAGCAGAACAGTTCCAGTTGACAGCAATAACAATGGCTGTGCCTGCAGCACAGAGACCGTGTGCTCAGGAGGAGTGATTTTTTTTAACAGTTTATAATCCTTTTTTCTAATGTGCACACGATGACAGATGCACCCTGTCACTTCATTACAGGGAGGGGAAATAACCTGCTTTCAAAAACAACATTAAAATCCCAGGATAGAAGCACACAGAGAGGCTCTAAGCAGCCAGGGCCACAGCAGGCTGACTGGCATTGTAATTTGTTTGTATGGATTCTGATCGTATGTCAAGTGTTGTGTTGGGAATATTCTAATCACTCTAATAATTTGAGCTCTGCAACTCATTACTGGAAATCCTGTCAACAAATTACCCACATCAGTAATGACCTTTGCTGTGTTATTGCACTGTGAGAGTTTGAATGTCAAAGCTTGATTACTGCCTCTGTATACTGAGTGCCATCTGACCGGTTGGAGATGTCTGGTTATGTAGGAGCAGCTGTGTTTGGGAGTTTAAGGCGGCCAGAAATAACTCGGTTGTATGTGGTTGCTATGGCAGCTTCACGTAGCTCTGCAAAGCGGCAGACTGTTTGCTGCACTGGTCTGAGATCCTCTGAGTGTTACCTCTGAGCGGGTATTTGCTGCCTGTAGCTCGCTGATCAGCGGCTGTCAGGTGGAGGCGTCCACAGAGGCCTGGAGTGTTTTGGAACATGTTTTCCTGCCTCCTGATGATGCTGATATCACGGCTGTGGTGTCCGCAGTCTACTGTACGTTGTCATGGAGAGGGCAGGCTGGGGAGAAACATGAGCCTCGTCCAGGCCGTTATAAAGACCGCTGCTCCCTTCTGCACTGCCACTTGTGTGCACAGCAGCAGCACGGTATATTAATTACCCCGCCGCCTTTTCTGTGTCATTCACCAGTGAGGGAAAGAAGGAGAAAAATTTCCAAGGCACGTCCTAAAAATAAAGCAGCACTGTACGTGCTCAGAGTATTAACTTCCACACAGATGACCCATTTTTCCATCTCAAAGGGTCTGAGGATGGGTGGAAAAAAGAGGGGGGGGAGGCAACAGTGGAGCCAATCACGTGAATCTAAAGCAGGCTACAAATCCTGGCGGATTTCTCTTCCTCTGTGGGGTAATGCCTTACTGTCATCTGTTTTTCCACTTCTTCTTCTCTGTGGTAATTTAACTTCCACTGCTGCCCTTCCTCCAATGCAGGTTTTCTCCCTCCATGTGCAGCTCGGCCTATTTAGCTCCGTTGTTTACATTCCCAGTGAGTGTGAGCTGAAGGGTGTGGACAGCCGCTCCCCCACCAAGCACCTAACCACCCAGCCAGGCTTACTCTAATGTCATCCTGCCTCCAGCCTCCACCTATCTCCTCATCACTAGATCCCAGATAAGGCTGAAATTCAATAGCACTGCTCTGCCTGAGAGACGTAAGTGCATCACATGACCTGCGAATTCCTGTTTACACTGAGTGGTTTTTTTTGTTTTTGTTTTTTTTCATATTTGGCTCTGATAACGAGCCCAGCTGAATTCGCCGTGAAGAGGGAGAGGAGAGGAGGGGAGGGAAGATAATAGCAGCAGAGCATAATGGAAGAAAGAATATATATCGCTCAGCATCATCCTGTCATCTGTCATCAGCGTTATCTGTGCAATCTAGGCAAGGAGTGAAACCAGAAGAGGGAAGTGACGCTGAACAGGAGGGTGAAGAAAGGGTTAACCAAGCAGACTGTGTGCACAGTTTTTTTTTTTCTTTCTCCCTCCCATCTCTGTCTCTCTCTCTCTGATCTGCCTTCCTGTCTCACAAGCAGTGCAGTGCACAGGCTTTGAACATCATGAGAGAGTCAGACAGGCTTGTTTTGCATACTGTAGGTCTGCTGCATTGACTTGTAGCAAATCCTTGCCCTCGGGAGGCACGTCAGAGGGGATTAATGGGAGGGCTGGGGCCTCACAGAGTTTCCCATTGTCGCAGCCCAGCCCTGCACTGTATTTTCGCCCCGCAGAGTGAGAAAAGAGCGAGCAGGTGGGGTGGTGGTGGTGGTGGAGGGGGAAGGAGGGGAGGTTTCAGCTTGTGTGTGCGTGTGCCAGTGTGGCGGGGGGAGGAAGGGGGCTACACAGTGGTGTTATTTCCCTCTGCCCTGATTCTTCTGAGCTGAGGGGAGGGGAGGAGAGTGTAAATAATGTATTTGGAGCGGCAGGGTAGAGGGAGATGGAGCTTGACCGAGCTCAGAGGAGGCGAAGGGAAGGGTTGAGTGGCCATGCTGCTGCACAGGAAGCTGGGGGCTGGAAGGGAGGGGGCGCGGCGGAGGAGGAACTGTACGAGCTACAACAACGCCGCTGTGGTGCTCTGGGGAATGTGGGGCCTCCGCAAGAATGTGGCAATCCTCTACTTCCGCTCTGCTCTCTCACAGCTTTGCAAAGACAAATAGTTTGCTGCTGCAGACTGCCATTAATAATGCAGCGCTGATAATAACGTGGGAGTAAGGTGACATGCTTTTTTCACAACAAGCCTGGAGCTGGAAGGGATTTCTCAGGAGAAAAGCTGGGAAACTGGAAACCAGTCTTCCACTCGGAGTACAGGGGACTAGTTAGATTCTTGTCAAACTGCTTTCCACATAGTCATCTAGGGAAAAAGTATTAATAGCTTTACATCATGGGAAATATGCTCTATCATTTTTTTTAACAGAAATTAGATAAGAGAATTAGTCCCACTCTCATTCTGTAGCTTAAGCCAACAGTGGGATAAGAGCTTAGCCTGACTCTTTTTAAAGGTAGCAGCACTTGTAAAGGTGTGTTCAGACTGAAAATGAGGCAATTTTTTTATCAATCATGTTCATTCCCTTTGCGGGAACCTCTGGAGCAAAACATTAATCCAACGCAGAAATGCAAAGAACTGCAGTTCCTCGAAAGACCACTCAATGCTGCCTGCAAAAGCAAGTCAATCCTGATAGAACTCCATTTAAAATGACAGCAGACATGTACACATTTATAGCCTGGTACAAAAAAGTATTGTTTTTTCTGCCAAGTTGATCCAGACTATAAGTCACATCACTGCCAAAATCTAATCACTTGCTCCTTGTGTCATTTCTGACCTTCCCTGAAAATGTCATCCAAATCCGTTGCTCCATTTTTGAGTAATGTCTCACACAGACAGACAGATTCACAGACAAATGTACACTGATTATCACATAACTCTGCCGTTCCTTGGCGGAGTAATTATGGGCATTTCACTCACACTCCAAATGTTCGAGGCTTTGTCCAGCTTTATGTACAGTCAATGATATTTTGACCAAATAGCCAAAATACCATCTGTGGTAACGTAACGGTAATGGTCTAACGGTGTTAGCTGAAAGCCAGTTTATAACGCAGGTTCCCACTGTGTTTGTATTCACACATTTTTCACTAAATAGATAGGCTGCTTTGTGCATCGTCTAATTGTTTCTTTTAACTGAAGCATAAAAATGACAAACTGCCATTTTTATGGGGGTAGCAGTGTGGGACTTTCTGTGTCTTCATTCTTTTGAGTCAGTTTCTGGTTCCAACATGTGTGACTAAAATATTCCGGTGTTACAACTTGCCGTTGTGTAGCGTAGAGTAGTTTTCTACAGTGTTTGAGCAGAGTCACAGGTGAGCTGGTGTGCTAGAGCTGCAGCAAGCGGTGTAGTGGATGGGAGGAGGAAGAAAATCTTACACACAGAACTCTCAACAAAAACACGTAGCAGCAGCAACAGTAAAACAAAAATCCACCAACCAACATGAGAGGGAGCCTGAGAAACGGCTACCACATCCAAAGAAGGCAGCAGGCGCGCAAATTACCTACTCCCGACTTGGGGAGGTAGTGATGAAAAATAGCAATACAGGACTTTTTCGAGGCACTGTAATTGGAATGAGTACACATTCTAGAAGATGCAACGATGTGGAGCTACGTTTAAGCCATTGTGAGCCAGGCAGGAATTACAGTGGTCCCTCGATAGGTGAAAATCCGCAAAGTAGTGACCAAATTTATTATATATATATATATATATATATATCTTTTTTTTTTAAGGCTTTATAAACCCTTCCAACATACAGAGCAACACTATCTGTGCTTGCGCTAGCCATTCGCCACTTCGCCTTCCTCAGGATGGCGAAGCCATTTTTAGCATGTTTAGCCATGGTGGTGAAGCTAATTTTGCCTAATAAATGTGAAAAAGGGGTTAACTTACAACTTTTTCGTAATTTGCCGAGCGATAATCAAAGACAATAACAAACCGTGTCTCCTTTACTGAAGAGCGCTACCGAGTGTAACCGGAACAACCCGAATGCTTCCGATCATTAATAGATGCTCACTGTCACGTGTCTCGTCTCAGCCAATCAGAAAAAAGGATTCGGACTAACCCCGGGAAGGCGTACAACAAGGAGGACAAGGAGAGGGCGATCAAAGAGTTGAAAAATCATTTTAAATAGAAAGATACTGAATATTTTTTTAATAAAAATATCATATGTACAACAAGTGGTGAATGCTGGACAACTGTACAACACATGAGAGGTAAGATTATCATGAAAATATTGTTTAAATAGTCTAAGACTCCTGATCCTGCACATATCTGGATATGAGGACGTGCCTTCAACCCCCCCCCCCCCCCCCCCCCCCCGAATTATTACTGTTTTAGAGTGAATATAAATGCCACTAAAAGGAAAGTTACCCTCCCCCCCCATGTGGTAGCCACGAGAAGCAAAAATGACATTTGCTGAAAGGAACATGATGATGTCTTCACGTGTCTAACCTCCCACCCCAGCACATAAAATTAATTTATTTTATTTAAATTTTTGTTACTGAAAAGAAGGTCGAAGAAAGCCATTCTATGGCAAAAATAATATTTTTTAGATGAATCTCATTAGCTTTTTCATGAATCTCGTCAGGAAAATAAGATTCAGTACTTTCTAGTCTTAACAAGTACTGAATGAGTATGTATTTTATGTAACAGTGACATGATTGATATAGTGATTGTTTTTACAGGAATTGTGCATATTTCTTATTACTTAGAAATAAAAATAGTCCAGATGCAAATTGTGTGTGAATAACTTTTTTAATTAAAATGTTGAAATAAACTGAAGCAATATTGAACATAATTTTTGGCCTCAAAATGCACCAGAATGCAGGAAAAGGACTCCGTTTTTTTCAAAATTTCACGCGCCACAGTACAGATACTGAAAAAGTGTGGCTAAATGTGGCTAAACAAAATTTTAGCACTTTAGCCACGGTGGCTAGAGACAAATTTTCCCTAGTGCAAGCACAGACTATGCTCAGCGATCAGATGTCCATGTGAAATGGACAAAGGCCAGATGCTGAATGCTGCTATATGTGGGAGGTCGAGGAGACTGATGGTACGGTCGCTCTGCCAATTAGCGTCCAGCGCCGCACGCTACACATTTCATTTTGATTAGTCTTTTAATATGTTTTAATTGTTATTTTTAAAAATATTTTTTGTTGGTTTCAATTTTTTTAGGTTAAAAAATGCTTAATTTACAGCAAAAATAGTCAAAACAATGTAGCCATTGCAGAGCTGGTGGTAATGACTGAACTGATGTGCTGCAATGCACCATGGGAGTTCGGGGTGCTGGGGGTTTAAATGTCATTATTTTTGGTTTATGTTAGTATCTGGTTTAGTCAGCCTAGTTAGTCTGGTAAAGTATTATATTGTCAGAGTATGACGTGTGTTTGATAACTTCCTGCTACGTTTCCTATAGTGTTGTTCTTAATGCGTCAAAATAAAAGCATCAGGTGCACAGTGAATAAAAAGCAGATATTCTTTCTTTAGTGTCATTCTTTAATGCAGCTCACCACAATAATAAACTCATAGAAATACCTATATACCGCAAAATCCTGCGATACAGTGAAAAATCCGCGATACAGAGATACCGCGATGTGGCAAGGAACCACTGTATTGTAATGGAAAAACTTCTAAATATGTGATGAGACTCAGATGAGTTTTCACAACTTAAATCAATGATCGGAGACTAAATGTAAAATGAAATATCATCATAAGCCCGAGGTGAGTGTTTGAGCCAAAAGTTTACAGTTTTATTTGAATCTGTTACAACAAATCAATATAGCATGTTTTCTGTGTGAGTTGCAGCAGTTTCTTATTTTACCCAGCGAATTTATGAACTTGAAAATAACTGTATTTTATATCTGCACCTGCCTGTGGGCTGTCAAGAGTAGGCATAGCTTAATGTAAACTCCACTACAAGAGAGACCCGATATTCTCTGTGCTTATAAAATATGTGCATATATTGATATCAGCAACCGGCCGAAGTGAGATGGAAAATATCTGCAAAAATCCAATATCATGCACACCTACTGTATTCATCGTTTCATCTAAAGCTCTGCATGAATCCCAATAATCGTATTTCCCAAAGAGTGGAATTGTTCCCGTAAGGCTCCCCTCCCTCTGCGGTGAGAGAGTGATGAAACTGTTCACTTACACTATTACACCCTCTGCTCTTTATTTCTCTCCTTATCCATGTTGTTCTCCTCTCACTCTCCCCCGGCGTTCCCTCTCTCCTCTGTCTCCCACACCTGCTATGTTTTATGGCAACAATAAAAGAGACCTCAACCTTGAAAGATGACAGAGAAACCCCAACTACAATCATCTAAAAAAGAGGGGAAAAAATCTCTCCTGCTCTCTTTTACACACGATGTAACCTTGGTGTAACTTTTGAATTTTATCATCTTTTCTTGGGCTTGCAGAACTCTGCTGCCGTATCACCCTGTGCAGCTCGGCAGCAACAACCCACTCGTTCACCCGAGAACTACAAAGTGGGTTTGACGCCTTGCATCTTGTGTAACCACGCTCTTTGAAGACTTTGGCTTTGAGCTCTGTGTCTCATCAATTCCCTACACAAAACTAAATTTGAATCTGAGGCGAGCACATAAGGGGGTAGCTTATCTGCCCCACTCGTTTAATGTTATTCATTCATGCACGCTATTTTTACGACAGGCCGTGCATGCAGAGCTATTTAAAATGTTCTATTGTTTATGTAACCATTCTCAGTTTGTATATGGATGTGTGTGCATGCTCAGAGATGTTCTGTACATGAGGGGACAGGGAGCACTGGTTGCTTTTGTAGGACGCATCAAAGGCGAGGGGCCCCTTAAAGGCGCAGTTTGTAACGTTCTGCATGAAAGTTAAAAGCTGTCACAGGGAAAGAAAGAAAAATATCATGAGTCTGGCCAGTTGTGGGTCTTTCTGGGTCATGCTTTGATGTCAATTCAACATGAGGGAAAGCAGAATAAAGTGAAACAGATATCCCTCCCTCCATTTCCAGTCTATGGAGGAGCCGCACCATAAAGTGAGTGGTACTTATCACAGCAAATTCCTGACTTATTTGTCATCTGGGGCCCTGGATTTGTCATATCCAATCTGCTTTTCTCAATGAACTGGGGAAGGAGATTACAGGCTCATAGTCGGTGAGATAATAACGGCGAGTCAGGCTTTGACTCTCAAATGAAAGTCCTCAAGAGGGTGACGCCGGAGGACAGAGCCACGTCGTACGCAGCGCTTCATTCTCACGGTGCGAACCGGGCTCATTTTTTTATGACCAGCCGGTGATATGATTTATTTCTGCACCCCAGTCCGTGTGAGATACTGGCCAGCCTCGCCATTGTTTGGTGATTCTAAGCTGCAGAGCCTTGCCACTCAAATCAAGACTGAGCCGATGCACGTATCCGTGTACGATCATGAGAGCAGTTATTATTCTGTCTTCTCGGTCCGATCATGCAATTCATGTGACAATTTTCACCACTTTTGCTTAGCAGATGGTGTAGATTTTGTCCCCTCCTCCGAACACGTTTGATGTATTTCAGCATCATGTCATGAACGCTCGGTAACACATCTGTGGTTTGCTCAGTGTCGACTCAGCTACATGAATATCCTCCGTCTGACCTATTTAAACTAAAGCCTTGATCTCCTTCCATGTTTGTTTGGAGTCTATTTGCAGCTGCTATGATGATTTGATATTTGCTGCCGAAAATGTGAGCAACTTGTTAGGTTGCTTTTCAAACCGCAGCACTACTTTTATTAGCATATAAAAGACCGCTTTTGATATCCTTATCTTGTTTGAGGTGTTTGTCTCTATAAATTATTTTACAAACAAGGAAGGGAGTCCATCAGACAGGTAAGTTCTTTACCATATAGTTTCACCCTGAAAATCCACATTGCTGGACTTGATTTGAGTTTAATGGACTTGTAGATGATTAATGAATCAATTACTGGATACAGCATCTGATCTCTGGGTGGCTGCAGAGGCAACACTGACAGCTTTTCAAATTGAAAGGAGCACAGTCGTTGCAGAGACTCTCCGCCTGCCAACTCAATGTGCTCCTGTAATTATAAATGCATGAAATAATTAACAAACAACTCCACCGCGGGGTTGTTACACGCAGGGTCACCTGGGGTCAGCCGGAAGGGTGGCGGAAAGTGGAGCTTGCAGATGATTGCACTCTGTCTGATGGGGACGGTAATGCAGATTGAGTTAATCTTGTAGCGAGAAAATGCACTGAAGGCTTTTAGTCCAGATGACGCACAGTGTGAGGCCTCGCTCTCACATGGCTCAGTGAAAAGCTTAGCAAAAGCACTCCCACTATCACCACCACCACCACCTCACCATCCACACCCTGTCTACCCTCCCAACCCCCACCGCTCCATTCTTCCAGAGGGATGGCTTGTTGACATCCATTAGGAGGTTTCCCAGCATTGAGTCGGGCCAGGAAAGAGGGCTAATGATGTAATTCCCTGAGAGATGACATTAAAATGTCAAAGTGCCGCAGATGACATCATCCATTTAGCACACATTTTCCTATAACATACATTTGTCTTCCCGTTTTTCCTTCCCTCAGCTTTCCTTCCCTGAAACTGGAGCTCCCCACCCATCCCATGGCCTGCAGGCTCTACTTAGGTGTGCAGCCACACAGTGGAGGACAGACTAGAATCAAAGCGTGTCTTCCCCTGCAGCTATAAATGCCCTGCTCCAGAAAACAGTGTTTTGAACAGGCTATGTATGTCACATTACATTTAGCCCTCCTTTTTTTTAAGGCTTCATCTGATGCTAATTCATCATGTCTGTGCAACAAAGACGCTCACGCCCTACAACGCTCTTTCCTCCAGCTCTTTTACCATTTCCACATGTGGGAATGACCTGTGAATGATTTGAGGTTAGATGTCTGAATTATTCCTCCTTAAGAAGTGTGATCTAATCTGATTGCATTAACATGTGCAACAGAATGAAGACAGCATCTTGGACAAATTGCATTTTTTCTACCTGCCTCATACCGTGACCCTGTACGTCTCCACGCCGGTCAACAAGCGTGCTGTTTTTCAAAGAAAATGTAGAATGTGAATTATATTTCTATAAGGGAGACTCGACAGCTCTCTATTCTTCAGCCCAGTGAGTGGGCAGGCTTGGATGTCAATAATGGATGCTTGAAGGCAGAGTAAGTAGACGTGAACTGGAAGCAGAGAAGGGGGCTGCGCCTCACTCAATAATGAATCAATTGATCCCCCAGCAGATGATGGATCGGGTTGCTATGACGACAGATGCAGTGTTACCCAGAGCGTGGAGAAGAGGTTTGTTTCCCAGAACCACACACTCGAGGCTGCGAGTCGATCTCGGCATTAAATGTACGGTGACACGGGGCGAAATTAATAGAGGAGGTGAAAACAGAAAATGTTAAATGAATGCTGCCAGATGGATATTCTCCGAAGAGGAATTACTGTGCAGAATCAACGATCCATCACATCACGCCGTACGCCACCAAATCTATTTTTCTCTATTTTTACCAAACACCCAGATGTGAAGATGCTGCAGGTGCATGAGATTATTCCGGCAATCATTCCCGCTTTGATTAATCTGGGCGTTCCTCCTTTGATGGATGCTTTAGCACCGAGTCAGAGCTGAATACACATGTGGGTTTTTATTGTGCATGTAGCGCTGCCTTCTTCAAAAACCAACATGTTTACCGTGTCTGCGTATGTGCGTTCTGTTGCCGTGGCAACGCGGCTGATGCTGGGTCCAGCTGGGACCATGTTGCCAAGTAACAGCTGAGTTATGAGAGTGGAGGAGAGCAGCAGCGTGGGCGTGGGGAGGGGGGAGTGGGTGGAGGGAGGGAGGGAGTGCAGAGGATACGAGGACTTCTACAAAGACGGCAGCCAGCAACAAAGACTGCAAGCAGGAGGGAGGGGAAGTATCTCTGAGGGTTACAAACAAAAAAATACCGTTTATTTAGGTTACGGGCTCTGGATTGAAAATAAGATGGCTTTCATCCCTCTCTGCACCTTCCTGTCAGAGAATATTAATACTTCGGTGCATCTCTAGTCTCTGGGAGAGGCACACAAATAACAAAGGCAGCAACGTAAGCTTTCCGCTCCATGCTAAGCACCATCTCCAATAATTCCCTTCATGTGCAGAGAAATTGGAGTAATGAGTGTAATCCTGTGTGCAGATCTGACTGCACTGACCCTGCCTCTGACACAGAAGGCCTCCAGCCTGGAATGACTCACAAGCAGGCACAAATATCACAAACAGTCCAGCTCCGGCGCCTTCAGCTGTAAACGATGGAGTGTCCTTGCAGTCCAGGAGGCTCAGGTGTGGAGCTGCAGCCTGCTGTTGAGTCAGCACTGGTTTAACAAACATACAGACAGAGAAGGTTGCGCCGAACTCACTCCTAAACTCGGTTGTTTGGTTTCTAACAGCAAAAATGTGGTTCGTGATCAAGTGAATTCCACCAACGGTTAATGGTTTGTGATAACAGCAGCTGGTCATGTTTTTCAGCTTTCATTAAGATTGTTTCAAAGACAGGTTTCACCCATTAAATGCCATCTGTGTGTCAGATGATTAAAAACGAAGCACGATGGTATGTTTTTACAACCCATCCATTCCTCTGACCTGCTTGTTCACACAGATACTCATGAATCATCGAAATCCAGCATCAAACCTGCCTCACTCCATCCTCATGCTCGCAACATGATTATGCAGTTTTACTGTCAAATCAGTTTTTATTTCCGGCTCCCGGTTGAAACGCTTTTGTTCGCGGTCATTAACAACTAATTTTTCCGTCTTCCACTGACTGAGCAGTCTGATTTGTTGTCATGGAAACTGAACCTGAAGTGCCTCTGTGCTTCATTTGGGACTAATTGTCGTCCCCAAATAAACATGCACACTCTCAGCCTGGCATTCTGATATCACAGCGTTCGTAGCTCGCTTTGTCCCAGTATTCTCATGCTCCAGTACTTCTCAACAATAAACCTCCGACACAAGGCCGACAGAATCCTGCGCAAGAGTGAGTGAAATAGCTGCAAACAACTAACTCACAAAAAAAAACAAAAAAACAGAAAGACTGCTATTGAAGTCCCTGGATTTGTTCCCTGGCTGCTTGATCCAAATATGCTTGATGAATGTTCCCCATTCGACGCCGGGTGCTTTGATCACAACATCCAGACCTCGGCTAACGGGCTGCGTTATGTCAAAGATCAGAGGGCCGAGCTGTGCAGTTCAGGAAATGCAGGTGGAGAAAGGGCGAACCAGAAAAACAAAAACAATGGAGCCAACGTGGCCCCGTGCTTTATATAACAGAGCTTGCCTGTGGCGATTGTGCAATGCGGTGCAGTTGTCTGGGCTGATGTAAACAGAGCCTTAGTGCCTCTGGAGGCTCAGCCATGTGCCTTGATGCAGCAGTTATGGGCACATGCCCTACTTTCATAAATCAGAGCTGGAAGGAAAAAAAGAAAAAGAAAAAAGGAAACAGCGTGATGGGGAGAGGAGGGGTGAGAGGGGATGCCGAGTGAGCAGGCGAGGGAGGGAGGGAGAAAGAGGGGAGGAGGGGGAGAGGCTGAACAAGGCTCATATTGATGTTCCAAACACAGCTGCAAGCGTCAGCTGACTAGCTGGCCTGGAAGCAGCCCCAAGCTCTGCCTCCTGCCTTTATCAGCTTACACTGCGACCTTTCTCTCTCTACTGGAATAGATCCCCCTCTCCCCCCTTCACCACACACCGTCCACGCTGCCCCCTTCTGAGCCCGGACCCCCGTCTGTCCTCTGTGACATCTGACTTCTGCTATTGGGGGTGGTTTCTGTATCCACATGCCTCCAGAAACACTGGCTCTCTTTTCGCCGCATCAGCACTTTCACTTGTCTCACATGGCTCGCTTTTCAAGCCTCGCCCCACGCTCTTACACAACTCACCATGAAGTCACTGTTACTCCTCACGTCCGCACCCGATGGCGGAGGATGAAGGGAGAGCGGTGATGATGAAGGACTCGGTTACTTTGCAAATACATGCCAGTTCAGCGGGATTGTTGTGAGGCAGCGTGCAGTCCTTGTTGTGTCAGGTTGCTGCAAAGAGACAGACAGACAGACAGCAGGATCTGGATACTAATGGTTGTGAGCTGACAACTCAGGTTTGGGCACAGTTGGTGAACCTGAAGTTAGCAATAGTTCAGGGGGAGTTTGAAGCAGCAGCTGTTGTCAGGAGTGTGTCCCTGAGGGGCAGTAATCAGCAGAGTTAACTGTCAATCACAGGGCCGCCGGGCTCATGGGCTTTTTCTCAGAAAGACGCCTCCTCCACACTCACACACAGCACACCTCCCCTTGATGACGCTCTTCAAGTGTTACTGGATAGTGTTTCTATGGGAGCTGTCCACCCACACACACACACACACACACACACACACACACACACACACACACACACACACACACACACACACACACACAGCAGCGCTCCCTCCCCTCCTGACTGTTTGCAGGAAACACTCATCCTTCTCTGGAGATGTCGCTGGCGGCAGCTCATGCACTCATAAATCCTGGGCTCCTTTCTGGGAAATGAAGGGCTTGAAAGATACATACATACACACACTGGGAAGGGGAAAGAAGAGGGAGGGCGGTGGGGTGCAAAACACAGCTCGCCAAGTATATCTCCGTCGCCTTTTTGACAGTGAAGAGCTTGGGTTGAGTGTCTGCCTTCTGTGGGAGGCAAATAAGGAGCACATTCTGCTCTTCCCCCGGTTACTGTGTGAGAATCCGAGTCACTGTGGTATCCAGGCAGACCTCAGCGATACCCAAAACATCACAGGAATGAGAAGTGTTCTGGCAGCGGAGGACAAAGAGGGACGGACGGCGGGAGCAAATAAGAGGGAAGGCGATGGAAAGAATAGAAGCGTTTAAAAGCGTCCATCGCTGGCTTCAAATGTCAGTCAGTTCCCGGTCAGACAATGGAACACAGCTGTTGCTAAAGCTTTGAACTGTGTGTCGCTGGCGTTATTTGTGTGTACATGTGGTCACGGGGTTGTGTTTGAACATGGGACGGCTATAAAGTATTATAGGGAGATTAGCGGGTACAATATTCAAATGTAAGCGGGTGGATCGAGGTCACGTGGAGCTGCGGAGAGACACATGAGTAGGTGGTGAGTATGTCAGATGCTCCTGATTTAGAAACCCTCCAACAAGGAGCAAGAGATGAGGAGAGGTGGGGCGGCGAAGAGGCTGCAGTCAGGAGTGGGCTGTAATGGTTCGAGGGTTGAGGGTCAGAGAAGAGGCAGGGAGATGAAGGACAAGGACATCTAGCTCTAAAAGAAATAAATAAAAATCCTCATCTGATTGAAGGGCTGAAATAGAATTCGATTGCTTCTCTTGGCGGGTTCGTGACTGCGGCGGCCACACTGTCCGTCACGCCTGCGAGCTCCTTTGAGTGCCTCATTATCAGTGTCATCTGTGGATCATTGGAGAACATCGCTTCCTCATCTCGGCCGCTTCTTTGATCATCCTCCTGACAATGCACCATTAGGCCTGGGCTGATTTTCTACAGCACAGCTCAATTACTTAAGGGGAGGCTCATTAGCATATCAGAAAGCACAGGCGTGACTCTACAAATAAAATAACACATTAGATCCCCTCACAATATGTTTCAATTATTCATATCATCTAAGAGCGAGCAGGTAGAACCAAAGAGTCCCGCTTTGATTCCTGTTGAACCGAGGAAAATTTAGGAGCTCTTATTGGTAGTTTTTGCTCTAGTGGCCACGTTTACATGAAGTTTTTTAATTCGGAATTATTAATTTGGACTTACTCATTCGGAATTAAAGTTTTGTGCTTTGCGTTTACATGGAAATATTAATTCTGAATTAAGGTTTACATGGACCGCACGTTTATTCCCCTTCTTTAATTCTGCTTTAACCCTTGGGCGTTGGAAAGGATTCTGATTGGACAGGGAGTGGACGTGATGTATCCGTGTTTACCTGAAGAAAACAAACTCCAGTTGCCGCGGCATTTCTTTTCCCCAACAGCATGGAGGAACAACTAATAAGCACGCTTTTCGCTTTGCTTTTTATTGTCGTTTTGAAACAGCAACTCCACAAAGATCGCAGAACGTGTACGTCGCTACATCATCGCAACGTGAGGAGCCAAGCATGCGCAGAATGCCCGGAATTAACTGTATTCATGAATAGAACGTACACAGGAATTAGTTTATTCGGAATTAACATCGGAATAAACCAGGTAGTTTATTCGGAATTAAGTTTATTCGGAAATAACTTTTTAATTCGGAATTAAGTGTTTACAAGGAGATTTTAAATTGGAATTAACTTTAATTCCGAATGAATGAAGAATTAAAGGTCTCATGTAAACATGGCCAATGTGTCGTGTGTTTTGCTTTGGCTTCGTCGCACGCAGGTAGGTACGCCGATAAATGTCGCATTTCATGCTACACCATTTTGTCACAGTAGTTAAGAGTGCCACCCTGGGTGCATAGTCAGCGACTGCTCAGCTGCACGAGGCAGGATTTCTCAATTATTCATAAGAGGAAACGCACACACATACACATGGTTTCGCTTTGTGTATCTGGAGAAAGATAATAGCATTCTCCAGAAATGATCCCTCTTGTTCTGGCATTTTAGCCAAACAGGGCTGATGAAATAACAATGAAAATGTCAGCCGCTGCCATTCATCCCAGAGATGCTCGCAGCAGCCATCGTGATAAATGAAAGCACCTCTCTGTGTGGATCAGATGAATCAGCAGCATTTTACAGGACCCTGGAGGGGAGAGGAAAGTAGCCAGAATATCTCCTGTTTGTGAGCGAGATTAGAGGATGAAGAAGCTGCGAACTTTAGCTGGAGTATAGAGGGAGTTTCCCTGAATAATATATCAGCCCTTTGATTCAACCTTTCCTTTTTTTTTTGCATGCATGAGTAAATTCCTCTACGTGCTAGTCGGCCTGCTGCAGTGCAGTGCAGGGCTCTGCGTTGTCGTACATAAAGAATGCGTGTGTGTGTGTGTGTGTGTGTGTCAGCCGCTGACTTTGTGTTCATTCCACAGTAAATTGATCTGGCTGCTCACTAGACTGGATGGAAAAGGGCCGGGGGCGAGAAGTGCACACTGCATCAGCAGATGGGAGAGCCCACTGTGTTGCCATCACACAGCATTCCTCTTCACTGGGCATGCTCAGAGGGCCACGCCCCACCACCACCCCCGCCGCCCCCTTCCCTTCCCTCCCGGGCCTGTTTGAACCAGTCAGTCGGAGGTGGCAGCGGTGCTTTCTCTTGTTTCTCATCTGACCTTCAAAGCCAGGCATGGGGACAGTGGGCTGACGGGGGAGGAAGGGAGGAGGGCTGTTTTTCTAAAAGCTCTTTGGGTAGCAGGCCTGATATGTCACTCATTATTTCCACTCGGTGCTTTTGCCCCGTCACAGCCCTGTGAGAAACATGCAACCACCTCACACACACAGTATAACACCCAGCCGAGGAGAATACAGCACAATATGTCACCATCAGGGTGCACGATCAACTCCTGTCTGTTTACTTGTGAACTAGCAGCTGATCATAAATCTTTTAAATATGTATGTCTTCTTGACTGTGGGAGAAAATACACCAGTAGGCGTGAAAAGGGAACTTGTATCGTGCTTGCCCAAAAGGGTAAATTTCAAGGAAGTGAAATCATTTTAGTCACTCTATGCTTCACTTACGTAATATCTCAGTTGTGCAACCAGATAAAAATAAAAATGGGAATTAATTTAAATCACTTGGTCTCACATATACGCTTGAAAAAGACGTGTACAATGAGAGGTGTAAATATATGCAAGAGCCGGGTTTCTAGACGCACAGCAGCAGTCTGATATTTCAAGTTGGCCTCAGATATCATTCACAGTTTAACAAATTGGATATAAACATAAAGATAAAATAAAATGATAATGTTTTATCAAATGCACTCCAGTCCAAGATTACAACAGAATAATGATAATGTGCTTCTAGTGTGTGACTGGCATCGTTCTATGGGCTCCTGCCCTGCTGTTACCAATACAAACACACCATACTTTACACATCATCACCATTATCGTTGCACAGCGCCTGCTGACAATGCAGAGAACTGAATCACAGGCTGAATTCCTCCATGAGTCACATGGCATGCTACAAACAGAAAGACCTTTTTTCTTTCTCTCTCTCTCTCAAACCTAAATCCCTCAGGCTTTTACACACTCCCTCTTTGTTTTGCCACCACATTCTGCTTGTCTCTTGTCCTTCCGTCTTTGTTCGCTCCCCTCTCTGACTTGCACGACCGGCTTCCTGTTTATGTCAGGCGAGCATCAAGCCAATCAGCTGTGAAGGCTGTGATCCTCCTCGTAGCTATTTACTACCCCGTGGTCTGTTTTAAAAAAGACTGAAAGCGAGCTGAGCTGGGTGCAGGCTGCTGAGTAAGCAGACATGCAAAGCTCCAATCAGTCCGCAAATGACCTATATACATGTCAACCCTTCTGCTTTCGACGGTGTGTGCATCTGCCTGCGTGTTTTCGCTTTATGAAATGTGCTCCTGCTCACTGGCTTTGTTTGCTTGTGTTTCTCGCGGCGCAGCAGGATCTGCACGCTGACATTTTTGGTTGCCGCTGAGGGCTGGAATGTGCTGGTTTGAAGATAACAAAGCAGCATGAGGCGGCTGCGTGTAAACTTTGGATGAGGTCACGGTCCGCCAACACAGCACGCTGTGACATGAGAGGGGATTTTGTTCTGGATTCTCCCTTGGTGGTGTCATACCTTTGCTCTGTCTCTCTCTCTCTGTTGCCCCGTTTGCTCTGTGTGCACATTCACATTTGCAATTGCAGGTTATCCAAACTGCCAGCCTTCACTGACGTCTGTTATTATATAGTTGGAGTAAAGTGCAGCCTGCATTTAAAAACAACCAGAATAGCAGAGTGTGCAGAGACCTGTTTGTGACGCCAGCTAGTGGAGTTCACAGTGTACTATGAATCTGTAAGACAGGGAGAAAATATAATCAGGGCTTTGCTAGGCCATTTGAGTTCACTGCAGGCATTACATGAGTACTAATGCCTGATTCAACACTGGCTCTGGCAAACATGCCTGACATTCAGTGTTTACACCCCTCAATGAAAGCTGCTAGTCAGACAGACCGATAGCTGGGGGTTGGAATTAGATTCAGGAAGTCATGAGATTTCCAGGTGGCTTGGCTTTCCTAGAATTGTTAAGCAGGGATTTTTCAAAGTGTTGCCAACACACATTAAACTAAAGACACCCTTCTGTAAGGAATTACACAGATACGTTTCCTGCACTTAGCACATGCCAACGTGTAAATCCTCCAAACATATACTGAACTCTTCTGAGGGGAGCATTCAAGCGCAGGGACCTTTTCAGATAGAAAAAGGCTCCTCGGTGCCATCATTTGGTACACAGAAACGCATGAATAATGAATTTGTGCTGAACTCCTGCTGAACTCTGCACCAGCACCGAGGCAGAGATCTGCACCACATGACATCCAGGCAGCACACACTCATGCACCCGGCGACCTCTGCAAAGCTCCAAACACGCGAGGCAGTCTGCTGCGTCTGCTGTGTGAATCACTGCACTGTACTGCACCTGGCTGCAGTTAGAGGAGAGGGGACTTTTCCTTTGATAAACCCTGACAACTGTGGCGACAGAGGACGCAGAAAGCCGAAGTGGAAAGATAAATACAAACTGGTGCTGCAGCGGTTAAAGCTCCCGCCCTTTTGGCAGCTGAGGTGTGTGAGTGAGTGTGTGTGTGTGTGAGCGGTTCAATGTTTAACCCTTGTGTCAACAGCACATATGTGTCACAACAGCATTCCTGTGAGGCGCTGGTCTTGTGACAGAGCGCTTTCGTAATAGCACTCCGGCTGAATTGTTTAGTGGCAGAGAGGAGCAGGTTTGTCTCGGTGCACGGTGATTCGTAGCATGACGAGTTTCATGTTCCTGCACGTTGGGTGTTAATGAGCAGAGAGGTGAGGCAGTGAATAGCCGGGTTAACTAGTTCACACAGCAAACACAGCCGCCTGTTTACCCAGAATAAGCCTCTCTGTCTTCTTCCTGCCTGCTGTAAATGGTTAACTTGGCAACGATCATGTGAGAGCTGGAAAGCTGCTTCTTTTTTTTTTTTCAGTTACATGGGAGGTGAACTTTGCTCGTCTTGTTTGTTGGGCAATGGCATTTTTGATCAGAGCGATTTTATCTTGAGGGGAGAAAGCAAGAGCCACGTCACACGCCCTCAGGAAGGAAGACAGAAGTAGAGCTCTCTGCAAAGATGAACAGAGCAGATATGTGCATGTGAAAATAAAACTGTAGAAGAGGGGGGGAGGGCGCTGCGTTGTCGTCCTTCAGGGCAACCCTGGGTGTAGCTAGACTTGTCAGTCGGTGTGAGACCGTTTCCTCTTCAAGGCTGTCTGGCTCCTCCCTGCCATTGTGTGGCAACGCAGCGTAGGTGAACTTTATCCCTCTTTGGTGAAAGAAAAAGCTTTCAAATGATTTGCATAGAGCAAGATCGAGTTACACATCTGTGGGCCTGCTGAACAATGTGGATCCCATCACCTAACAGAAGGAAGGCTGGGGGGGTAATCACAACCTTTCATATGTTAAAACAGTTTGAAAACAGCCTCTGCACAAACCTCACACACACACACACACACACAGTGTAACATTACACTCACTCACTGAAATCGCACAGATAACATTCACCACGCCCAGCTCGACGTGCCCTTTGGACAGGCAGATTTTTTTAGTGCAAACACATGGTGTAAGACGGCTCACTATCAGCTCTCTGCTTGTAGTCGTTACAAATTTGCACAACACAAACACGCGGGTTCATATCACCTTGGCCCTTATCAGGCTCCTTCAAGGGCACTGAACTTTCCCACAGTGCTCTACCCCACTCTGTCCTTCGGGACTTTGCTGTTGCGTCAAGGCCCTAGTAGTCACCCCATGTGCTTCCCACAGCATTACTGTAGTCTGAGTTCAGCTGAGCCTGTTGTGGTGACTAAACTCCTCACTATGTCCCTGTTAGGAATAATGATCGTATGCATGACAACATCTGTCTTTGTCTGTGTTGCAAAACTAGTTTGTTACTGAAATTCACAGTGTTAAGCAATGTGATCTTAAGTTCCCAAACAGAAGCTGTCATCACTTTCATTTCAGCAAAAAAATAAGAGCTCTGATAGACAAAAACATAGGAATGAAATTGATCTGTCTTCATGGGTAATTACAGTTTATGCTGACCTGGATCCTGTTTCTGTAGTTTTGACTGAAGATTTCACTCAACAGAGTCTGTCGCTTTCTTCACAGAAAAATATAATCTGACTAAAGTAATACTCATAGAAAGGTAATGATTTGTTTTGTAACAGATTCAAATTCAGTATACTCGTAAAATATGTTACGGATTTACTGTTGTCCTCTTGAGTGACGAGTTCATGCTCTTGTAAGATAAGTAGTTGCTGTTTTCAGTGCCAGAAAACAGCCTTTTATGGGATTTTTCCTTCTGTGTCATTGTATTTTCAGCATTGCTCACTACTTTGTGTCCTAGCAAAGACAGCAACATCTCAGTTTATTTATAGATTAACACCACATATAGCAGGTCACGAGGACAGAGCGTTTTAGGAATGCTGAAGTACAAGATCTTTTATACTCACTACACTTGTCCATACGCACACTTTGACTGATAATATCACATCATCTCTTATATTATCAGCACTGTCACAGAAATTTTGGACTCCTGAACAACTTTCCCAACTGCTTTTTCCTTATCAGCAGTGGGACCAGGTTTAAGCAATTGCATTTGTGAGTCCAACACAATGCAAAAAAGGGACTCAGGTTGCAATAACATCCTTCAGCGTGTCTTAACTGTCCTTGAATTCGCATGCACACGGTTGTACTTGTCATCAGAGCTCTATTTTCTATTCCGGCTCCTCGCAGCAAGCTGTTTTCTGAGACAAGGCTTTGAAGTGGATGAGGGAGGTGAGGCGTCGTGTGCCCAGATGCCCAGACGCTGTGGTTAAGGGGTCTTTATCATGCAGACAGGGGGACGGCACTCAGCTCCTGCCCTTCTATCTCTCCCTGCGGCGAGAGGCTGAATGTGACAACCAGTGCTCTCCAGCTGCTCGTGGGCCAGGCCTGCAAAACCACAGGCGGATAATGAATGCCACACCATCGTGACAACTTGCACTTTTATGGAAAAGGGGAGGAAGGCCACTTCTGGCACGGACGCTCACAGTGTACGGAGGAACATCCTCCATAAACCAGACAATCAAAGAGAGGGCAGCGAGGCATCTGAGGAATCTGTGACGGGAACCTCGGCTGATTTATGACCACTACTGAAAACGGGCTGTTTCCAAGCAAACGCGTTTCGAGCTAAATTGTGGGAAAAGAGAAGAAATATCACTTTCCAAATTTAACCACAACATCTGTAAGCGATACATTACAGTTGATTATCCCTGATCTTCCCTGCTTTTCTGAACCGAATAAGCCACATGCTATCTATGAACAGTTTCCTCCAAAATGAAGAGGCTTGAGGTTTTCCAATTAGGTCAGACTTTGCTATTCTTGGTTTTTCTTTCCTCCCACAGTCAGGTTATTTGTATTCTATACATCACAGAAATTACTCTATGTATCCTTTTGCTTTCAAGGCAAATGTTACTAGAAAAAGAGCAGCTTTGATCTTCCTCCAAAAGCAACTCTTCTCAATAAAGGAGTTATAAATATGCATGTGCATGTGTTCTTTTAAGGAATATTTACCAAGGTTTTATGCAACTTTAGCTGAAAGAATGAATATACGCAAAAGGAGCAAAGGGAAATCAGTTAACAGAAAAGGACAGCAGGGACGTGAAAAAGACACTTGAATATATGACATCCTCTGCATGTGCGAGCTGAGTGCTGTTTTAACTGCTGCACCGGGAATGTCAGAGTCCATTTTCTAGCAAGGCAGCTCAAAAATAGACAGGAGCTACGGTGATAAATAACCCTACTTTGGGAAAGTTTTATTTTGGCTCAGAGGGAGAGGTTACATAACGCATGAAATACTCTTCATTCTTCACGGTTCAGCTACAGAAAAGGAAAGAAATATAACCTTCGTCAAGGAAAAGAATGCCATTTGTCCAAATATTAACAACCCTCTAACATAGATACGCACATTCCCACACTTACTGTACATGCACAGTATGTACTACAAACATCCTTATGATGTGTTAAGTCCATCAAACATGCGTGTCATGGACCCTCAAGGTGTAAGAACAAACCAGGTGCACAGAAACTGCTGTAGGAGTGGCTGTGGGCGACGGTGTCCTTCTGGAAATTATAAATGTGTGTGTGAGGGGTTTTGCAGCAGAATGACATTTTGAACGTGTTCTGTGAGTAAGTCACCAAGCCGTAATGACTTAACAACCATGAGTCAGGCTCCAAACTGCCTTTTAAGGCAATAAATAAGGAATCTTTGACACCAGCATGGCCACATAACCTCAAATCTACAAATGCTAAAGGTGCATTCTGGTTTAGTGAGTTGGAGCTATGTGCAGATATACAAAAAAAAGTCCAGTGAAAGGTTGTTTACATCAGCGTCTGCTTGTGGCTGAAAATATACGGGGGTTTCCGCCGGACAGGGAGTGATGTCATCAGCTCACGATGCATGCGAGGCTGCTTAAGCGAAGCATTACAGAAGCAAAGTTCAGGTCTTTCTGGTCCCCGCTGCCAAAACTGAATCTGCCCTACAAGCCACCGAAACTACCTGCTGTTTAAAAATGGATATGAAAACAATGCTGTTCATTTACATTCTTCTGCAGGGATTTTTTTTTCTTGCCTCCACTTTCCCCTCTCAGCCCTTTTTGGCTATTTACCGAGTCGTCCGTCCCCTGACAAGCCCGGCAGATTATAAGGGGATATGTTACCATCATGTTTTTTTTCTAAATGGATACACATGTGGCACATCTGGGTCCAAGCCTGACTCATTACTCCCTCTTTCTTTTCTTTTTTTTTAATGTTCCATTCTCTGCAGCCATGGCAACTACTGCATGTTTGGCAGAAAAGCTTTTGAAGGCAGTGGAAAAAGAGAGAGGGAGAGAAAGAGAGAGAGAGAGCCCAGGGAGGGAGCATAAAGGGAGAGAGAGAGGGGAGGGAGGGAGGGAGAGAGCTCTCAGTAGTTGGCCTACATCCAGTGTAATCATGCCATGGAGCTGAAATGAGGCCTTTGGCAGCACACCAGGTTTCTGAGAACAAAGATGTGAGCTTCTAATGTTGGCGGTGGGGCCTGCTTGGCATCCTTTGCCATTTCCCAGCAGCCCTTGCCTTGGCCGACTGCCAGCGCTCCCCTCTCCTCTCCCCTCCTCCCCTGTCCTCCTCACCCCCACCCCCTTCCCCTGCTGGGACTGCAAAGAGGATCAGAATAAAGAGAGAGACTTGTTTTTCACTCGCCTCTTGCTCTGGCCCAATGACATCACCTCTGCAGCCTCCAGCCCCCAGATTCCAGCCGCCCAGCACATTTTTCCCTTTCGCCGCCGACCCTCCATTTTATTTGAATTCCACCATTTTATACCTATATCAAAGCTGGCTCCTTAGCACGCCTCATTTTTTGTTTTTGTTTTTGTTTCAAATTGCGATTTAGAGTGCCCGCATAATTTCACCGTATGCGGGACATCAATAAAACATATTCAGACTAACATCTCGCTGAAAAACAGGAAGCGGCTAATGAGGCAGATGGATGCTCATTATCTTTCAGAGCTCACCAAATTTTTTATCTGAGCTCTAATCCTTGCAGTGCAAAACTGCGGCTAAAAATAGCACCGTAAACAGGATATATATGGTAGTTGGGGTGCTGTGATAATCTCCATGGTTACCTCTCCCTGCTACAAATGCAGGAACTCTGTAAATCATCGGTCCTTACATTTACTATATATTCCAGCCTTTACTGCTTCTCTAGCTATTAATCTCCAAATCGAGTCACTGTTTAACGTCACTAATGTCCTGTTGTAACCTCCTTTTTTGTGTTGGTGCAACATGTTACAGTGTGGTTTGATGCTCGCCTCAGCAGTTGAGCTACAAACGTTATATAACATAAATGTTGGTGGGGAGAAATGCAGCAAAACATCCAGTGCTGTGCTCCGTTTAGGCAGAAAAACTTCACAGAGAATTTGTAATGATTCGCCTCCATGAATAAAAGATGGCCAATATAAAATTTAACAGGCTCAGAAAGCGATTAAACAAAAATAACGTCATCTTATCATCAGACCGATGCTGTCACATGCTGGGTATTCCCCTGGCCGTCACCTACATCTCACTCTTTATTTAGCTGCTTTACGTCTCAATTTACATACAGCACAAGAATAAAGAGAAGTTCGACACTTGCTTTATGCAGCTCCTCCATCTGGTTTAGAGGCGAGCTTCAAATGAGATGGACACCACCCGGGTCACACTGTGGTGATTTTACTGTACACATGCTTCATATTGCCAATCAGAGCCATCTGTGCATGTCTGGCTTCCTCTCAGACCTTTGTTGCCTCTGCTCTGTGGCCACGGCAGCATTTCTTTTATTTTAAATAAGTGGATCTTCTTATTATAGAATCAGGTCACTTAGGATTTAATTGAATCTCAGCATGCCTCCGTCTTGCATAATAGCTGTTTGGCCGTGCAGCTATTTTCTTGCACAAACATGGACTGAGTGGAAACCAAAGGGATCAAAGCGTTAGGCAACTGTTTCCCACCAATCTCAAGGAAAGAATTTGTTTAGTTTGCCCCCTCGCAACAGTCATTTCCTAACCGTGTCATAAAGCCTAGCAGCACTTCCTAGTGTTGTTCACCTCGACAAGGACTGAGGTTTGAGAGAAAGCGGCGATGGGAAAACAACGTGCTAATACAGTAGTTTACAGTCAGGGAAGGGGAAATATCATTGTGTAGCACTTTTAGGTGATTCTCATTCATACAGAATCATGTGGTGGTAACAGATCAGCTACATTAAGTGGCTTATTTTGTTGATGGAAACCCTTTGAAGGGAGGAAAAAAAGAACGCCTCATGCCACAGTGCACGATCATGGCCGCAGGCAGGGAGCCAAACGGCCTGATGTTCCGTAGATGGGTGAGGCGGATGAGGGTACGTGACTAAACATCTTGCTTCCTCTTTCCAACGTCACATGGACTTGCACAAACATATCCTGCTTTGTGTCTGCAGGTTTCAGACGCATTGCCTCACCCAAAGCCCGAGGCTAAGCTGCAATGAGTTGGAATGAGCCCAGATGAGAGGGAGGAATCTGAACTACTGGGACACTCCTCCAGTTCAAACCTACATTTTTACTTCAGGGGATTTTGGCTGGGCTTCTGGTATATGAGCTGTTTCTAGTAACGTTTTTTTTTTTCTCCCCCACTTCACGCAATAATAATAATAATAACAAAAATACCCACTCAGCCAACGCACAGTTTAAGCCATTAATCTCTAAAAAAAATCTTTTCACTGTTAACTAGTCTGGGTAGCTGATTCATCCGAGTGTAATTTCATTTAGTGGTGACAGATTTGGACGATTCATTGCATGAGAATAAAAATGTGGGCAGAGCTATACTCACGCTGTAACCCCAATCCATTCAAGTTTACAACACACTGGCTGGAAATCCCCACCTCATGACAGAGCTTCCTGGTTACTGGCTAATGCAGGCGCCTTTTTCTTCTTCTGTCTTTTCTTTCTTTCTTTTTATATAAACACGCCAGGAAAATATTATCTAACCCTCACTGAGAGCCTGGGTCAGTACATTTTGAATTCATGCTGACACCAAAAAAAAAATGGAGGAAAAAAATGTGGGCTGCAGAAATCCTATTAATCCTAAAATATGCCCTATAAATGCAGCCCTTGTGCTGCTGCTGCTGCTGCTGCTGTTATAATAATAAAACAGGAGGATTGCAGAGAATAAACGTTGCAGCACATGTGTTTTTTTAAGCTTCTATGTGCATATAATGTAAGGGTTAGAGCTGTTGTTTTTCCTCGGCTAGACCCACCTCATTCATTGCACAGCAGTAGTAGTAGCAGCTCATTGCGTCGAGGCTGTGTGCATTGAGAAAAACAAGCTGCAGCGCGTTTTTCAGCCTGAATTTAGAACAAAGCAGCAGCAAGCAGAAAGCAAGCAGGAGCGTGAAAGTTATAGATTTAAAAAAAAAAACAAAAACATCCTCTGTCGTCGCATGTAGGCTGGAATCGGTGATATGTCGAAGCAGCGTTGAGAATAATCAAAATATTAATGATAATAATAATACGGAGCTGTGGGTTATTCCCTTCGAGTCGCAGGCGGTGGTGTTGTGAGGCTGTGCTGTTTTTTTGTTTTTGTTTTTTGGCAGAAGCTCAAGTGATTAAATTAAAATAATAGAGGTAAAAAAGAGAGAGAGAGAGAGAGAAACCAGTGAGTGACAGAGGCTGCAGTAAAGCAGGGGGGAGGCTTGGTTGGGGGGTCTGTCGAAGAAATCAAGTCAATAGAAACTGAAGTGGAAGCAGGCGTTTAGAGCTCCGTGGTGACGTCGCTGCTCCACATTGAGCCAGTAGTAGAGAGTCAGAGATAGACAGAGGAGCGCCGGAGTAAAGTACACACCGACATGAACTTCTCCCTCTAAAACTTCAACCGTGTTGCTCGAAAAGTCAGGAGAGGACGAGTTTACAGGGTTTTCTTCATCCCCTCCTTCTCCACCACCACCGTAAGGAACTTGCTCTTTATTCTTTTTTTTCTCCTTTTCTTCTTTACGCGGAGCTCAGAGAGGGGGGAAATAATAACAGGAAAGCGGAGGACAAGAAGGCGCATTTTGGGGTTTTGCTTTTCCGAGGGGGGTCGACGACCAGCGCTATGTCGTCCGCGGCGGTCGCTGCTTCTTCCAGGAGGCAGTCGTGTTATTTGTGCGACTTGCCCCGCATGCCTTGGGCCATGATCTGGGATTTTACCGAGCCCGTCTGCAGGGGATGTGTCAACTACGAGGGAGCAGACCGCATTGAGTTTGTCATCGAGACGGCCCGGCAGCTCAAGAGGGCTCACGGGTTTCAGGAGGGCAGGTCTCCCGGGCCGGGGAAGTCGCAGCTCTCCGGGAAGGAGATCCAGGCGATCAACCACGCTGCGGCGGCGGGAGACCCCGGATCGCGGCCGCCGCAGCCGCTGGACCGCTACCCGCTCTCCTCCGACCGCCCGCCCCGGCTGGGTCCAGAGTACCAGCCCGGCAGGCAGGCGAACGGCATCCCGGTCCCTAATGGATTTCCTAAACCCGACGAGCCGCCAGAGCTGAACCGCCAGAGCCCCAACCCGCGCAGGAACAGCGCGGTGCCCCCGAATCTAGTGCCTTTGGTTAACGGGAACATGCCCCCCGTGCACGCCGTCAACGGCAGACCGGGCCAGATGGGGCTTCCCTCCGCACTGGCGGCCGGTAGTCCCGCCGACCTGGGCAAGAGACCCGCCTCGGTCTCCAGCACCGAGCACGACAGAGAGGTGAAGGAGAAGCACAGACCGGACAGCCTCACGCCAGAGATCTCGGAGAGCCACAAAAACAGAGCAGACCCGGAGTGGATGGGCAAAGGCAAGACGGTCAGGGACCTGATGGCTCTGCACACTAATTTCGACAACAGGTTCAAGAAGGAGCATGCGGCCATGCAACAAAGGGTTATGGGCTACGAGGCCAGCGCCACGGCTTCCAAGTCAGGTAGGCACCCGTCACTGCCTCGATATTTAGCTCATATTGTGCATTTTTCATTTTTAAATCACATTTATCGACATGTTTGGGCTGTGGAGTGTGTTAGTCACGAGCAGATTATAAACAGTGCAGTGTCTGCACATTCAGAGCTGCATGGATGCATTTTCTTTGCTCCTTTGCTGTGTTTGTTATTGTTTTGTAGCCTGTGGTTCAACACAGAACAGAAAAAAAAAACGAAAAAAATGCACGTCTCCCCTCCAGTGTAATTGTTGTCGCTAGTATGAGCTGTGCAACTCAACTCTCGTGTTTAACCCTTTCCCACCTCCAGACAGAGGCAAGCACCCCCGGAGCATGAAGAGAAAAGCGTCACCTGAACCAGAGGGAGAGGGAACGGCTGCCAAGCTCAATGGAGACGCACAGCAGTGGTTACCACCGCCTACTGACGGACTCAAATGCCTCCGGTCCCCCCGCCAAGCTTCGCCTCTCCCCCCTCCACAATATCCCCCCACTCCCGCACCACCCCACCTGAGGCCGCCCAGAACGGCCAGTCCCCCATGGCGGCGCTCATCATGGCGGCGGACAACGCAGGTGGGAACAGCTCCCCCAAGGACGCCAACCAGGTCCACTCCACCACCCGCAGGAACAGCAGCAGCCCCTGTCGCCGTCCTCCATGAACCAGAGGCGGCTGGCGCAGAGAGAGGCGTCTGGTGCAGGTACCCCCACGTGCCAGGCATGGACCAAGTGCACCCCCAAAGCATTCCGGACTCCTCGGTACCCGGCAGCATACCTCTGTGCTGCACGCTGTGCCACGAGCGTTTGGAGGACACACACTTTGTTCAGTGCCCGTCTGTGCCCTCGCACAAGTTCTGCTTCCCCTGCTCGAGGGAAAGCATAAAGCAGCAAGGTGCCACGGGTGAAGTGTACTGTCCGAGTGGAGAGAAATGTCCCCTGGTTGGCTCGAACGTACCGTGGGCTTTCATGCAAGGAGAAATCGCCACCATCCTTGCAGGAGATGTCAAAGTAAAAAAGGAGAGGGACCCTTGATTTTGTCTGAACACTTCTTTTGGGGAGGGGAAGCAAAAAATATGAGTATAAATATATAAATATCACATACATACCATTCAAACAAACTAACGGACTTGTACATATTGGACCCAAGGGAAGAGTATACTTCGTAAACATGGTTGTATAATTTTTGATTTTTGAATACATTGTGTTTCTATATTTTTGAAGATAAAGGTATGTACTCATTATAATGAACTACGTTCCTCTTTGTTGATGTTTAACAAAAATTCTTGATGTACTTCTAGGTCTGGTGGCAGTTCCTGTTTAACGTAGAATGTGACTAATGCTACTCTACGAGCACTTGGCAAAACTAAAATGCTTTTAGCTGTACTTGTATGCACTTGTTTAAAAATTGCCAAATACAATTTCTGATCTTGTATGAACTTATTGTCTGAGCTTGCTTCATTTGGGTGAATAAGCTGCACAGGGCTGTGGACAGACGATGAGATAGGGGCTCTGGGCTTGTTGTGACGGCTCATGAGACTTGATTTACGCAGCACAACACAAGTAGGCTACTGTTTCAGGCTGCAGGACGGCAGCCTCTTGCACACACATGCCTTTCTTGATTCATGGAGAAGCTTGGCTGGATTAAAAACAAAAAAATCCGACAACAACAAAAACTAGACACATTTTCCAACTTTGCTCCAGTTTGTGCATCACTGTAAGTGGCTGCAGCGTTACAGAAATAGATGCCAAGTCATGTTCAGTCAGCTGGAATCTGTTGAGTCAGTAATGAGAAAGTGCATGAATGTCAACGTGATACCATCGTGCAACCACGTTGTGTAACCACACATTTTGCTGAAATTAACCACTCTGAAGAACATTCTTCGCTTTTACAGTGGTGCCACATATTTTCAAGCTTGTATGCATAAAGATATTTGGGTGTTGTTGTTTTTTAGTTTTAGATGAAACCTGCCATCAGGTACTTTTGATTTCACCCAGCAGCTGACAAATTCTGAATAAAACCCGCGCTACAAATGAAGGCACATCGGCACTGCAGCAACACCCGTATTTGCTTCCAGTTTGAGCATTTCGTGTGGTTTCATTGTGCCACGCTGACGCCAGCCATCAATGCAACATCCTTCCACACGCTAAGAACAGATTTCCCCTCCTCGGTGTGCACTGTGGGTCCTATCAGCGTAAACATGTCGCTGCCTCACATACCACCTGGCTCTGTCTCTCTTCAAATGCAAATTTAACTGTTGCAGATTCATGACAGCACGGCCATAAAGCAGCAATTCTGTCTCCGTAATGGCAACTAGGCAGCCAGACTCATCTCTACAAGCGCTGAGCGGCTTATGGGGGTCGTTAAGTGGCAAACTGCAGTTACTGTGTCTGCGAGGGAGAAAGCAATCTTCAGGCTGTTTTTTTTTTTTTTGCTCTCTCAGAACAAAGAACTCTCACTCCCATGAAGCTGACACTGCACCAAACGGACCCTCACGCTGGAGGATGATGTCTAGTGGCGAGGAGGACTTGGTGTAGTAGGCAGTTGCGTAATTATTTCGAGACGTAATCTGCTTCTTGCAAAACAGAGCACATTCTTTTTTTTATTTTTGCAATCAGGCCCCCAAACAGCTCTTCCACTGTCGCTTTATTGTGTTTTAGTGTATTTGTGGAAAGCACCTGAAAGCAGTGATTGGACACTCCTTAATAAGCTTCATGGTGTTCTGATTAACTGATTGATTCATGATGTTGGATGAAAACATAGCCTTTGCACCCCACTATTTTGCCAACTGAGAAGGGCAGGGTATAATTATCGTCCCCGAACTGAGGAGACTAAAAAGGAGGCCAGGGACAAAATAACACTCGGAGCAATAGTCAGAGTGATATAAGGCTGAGTGTCTTTGACCAACAGAAACCTGTTTTTATTGCATGAGTACACATTTTGAAGGCAGCTGTTTGTTTATGTGTTCTTTTCCGTTCTTTGGAAAGTTATCTTATCAATTGGACTTTAAAAACCAGAAACGCAGCCCACTTTGATAAAGGGTAACACTTTGCTGTGCTCATCAACAACACACCCACTCCATATTCCATCTTACATACTGTTCTCAGAGATTTGTTTTAATTGGTTGGCTCTTTGACCTACTTGTTCCTTATCACACTGTACTGGCAGCCAATTTAAAAATTGCCACAACTGAAAATATCCGAGAGGAGAGCCATGTTTTCATGCTTTGAGTTAAAGTATGATGCAATGAGACATGAAAGAACATTTCTATCTCCCTCTTCCCATAAAGACTTACAGCAGCAGAGCCAATACCTGTTTGTTCAGTGGTGACTAAAATAGCCTGCAGCATATCTAATACAGTGATAATGTGTCCCTGGAAGTGGGTCTGTCATAACACAATGCTCTGGCGTTGCATAGTTACCGGTGAAATCAGTGCACAGCAGATGCTCCGGTTGCAAGCCTGTCGATTCGTATGCAGCAGGGAACTTTATGGGGAGATTTCAGTAAACAACCAGCATGCGAGGACAAGGTCACACAGAGTTGATGGCGTGGAGTTCAGCCATCATTTTATGATTATATATATTTTGTTTATGCTACTACTTCAGTGAATCATCTTCTCTGTTTTCAGTATAATCAAGCAGGAGCCATTTGTGGTTAATGACTCACAGGTTTTCCTTTTTGTTTACTTTACAAGACCTTCAGGGATTCTTAATGTTTAAGCTCCCGCTCATGAGACAAACACTGTTTGACTTTGATGTGCCTCTTACCTTCAAACTCTTTTATGGAGAAACTCGTAAGACGTTTCGTGTGATGCAAAGCCAGGTGAAACCTCGGGCAAAGGTTCATCTAGATTCCCTCTCCTTCCGTTGCTTTATGATAGCAGCTTTTTTGTCCAAAGTACAGTTGGGTGCACAGTCATGCAGTTGCAGGATTAGAGCCAAGCATGTGAAATATCCCGAAACCCAGAAGCTCTTTATCAGCCTGCTGCAACACATAGCGCAATCAATGGTCATAAATCTCCATTGACTGTTTGATTGATTTACTTGACACAATCCTGTTAATCAAGCTAAGTGAAAGACAATAACAGATAGGTGAAGCAGGGAGTCTGTTGCCTGACTGCCTCTCCTTGTAATGGTTAACTCGCTGTGGCTAGTATGTAGTGTTACACATTGACATTGACGTGGTAGTGAAGCCGTAACTCAGGGTTCGTATTTGTTGTCTTTAGAGCACAAGGTGTGTTTTTTTCTAGCACTTGCCTGCTCAGATATATGTCCCTTTCTTCTCCAGTTAATATTTGATGAAATACTCCGAAATTATACAAAGCAGTGTCGATAAACTATAATCGTGTTCATTTTGTTGGAGAAAACAGCCAACCGTAACGCTAAACTGACAACACGGTCGCTAAAAAACACAATAAATTCTAATCCTCAGGCCGCTTATTTTACATAAAAATGTTGAATATGGTCCCAGTGGGTGGGTGGAGGGAGGGAAGGCCTGAGTGGGAGACAGTGAAGCTCTCGACGTAGCCAGCTGTTTCACTAATGAATCTATGTTTAGCACAATAAATCAAAAGGCATGCTCGTGCTGCTGTAATCCCCTGAAAGCGAGCAGAGACAGGGACGCGCCAAAAGGAGAATCTGGTCTACATTTCTCCACTCCCAGTATAACTGATCCATTGGTTAATTTTAGACCTGTCAGGGAAAACAAGGTCACAGCAAATGTTGTATCGAGGACACGCTCAGATCTGCCTCTTTTCTTTTCATCAATCAAAGTTTCCCTTTGGAGCTGGGCTCGGGCTCCTGTGAGACTAGTAATGACGGTTTCTCGTCTCAGCACCGAGGGAGAAGCTGGAGCTCCAACCAGCAATTAGAGGAGCACGGCTGAATCCGCAGGATGTGTAAAATTTCCCTTCTGATTCTTGGCTTGGTCCATAGAGGGGGGTTTACATCTGACTGGCCTGTTTACCATGAAGGCCTGCAAAGTTAAGATGATTACAATGCTGCGTGCCAAATGTGTGTTTACTCAGACTGGTATGAGACCCAGTTGTTGCAAGAGGCAGATGAACTGTTTGGTGTTTTCTCTGCAGGACTTTGTTGTGTTGCAGCTTAACAATTTCTATGTAGAGTACTGAATAAAAACAGTGTCTTTAAAAGGTCACACAAACATGATGTTTTTTAAAGATATTTTGGGGACAGTTTATTCCTCCTCCCACTTTGTCCTTTATGTCTGTCTCTGCATTTGTGCACCATTTTCCTTTTTTTTCCTGCAATCTGAGATCTGTGCTTTCCTTATCTTTCCATCCTTCCTTTTCTCTGACTGGTGGTTACACTCAGCCTCTCCATATTCCTGTATTCTTCCTTTATGCTGTGAATCAAGTCTGTGAAATGGAAATGAGGACTCTCGCTCTCTCTCACTCTCAGTCTCCCCCTCTTTCCAGACATCAGAACGAGGCTATGCCTCCAATGTTTTTCTCAGATCTTGGAGTGCTGCCAAATCTTATAAGTGGAGCAGAGAGAGAGGTGGAGGGAGAGAGTGAGCAGAATGCAGAGGAAGGAGAGGAGGCGTAGGACAAAAAGATGAAAGGAGAGAGGATGAAAATGAACAAGGGAAAGAGGCAACGTGAGAGATGAGGACAAAGCATGGGACTGATCCAAGAGCATTTGGGCTTTTCTCATATTATAGCCAAGCCCAGCACAATCCCTCCTTTTTCTGCTGAGCAACTACTCCTAGCTTCTGGCTCAGGATCAGCTGATAAGATGGCGTGCTGCTACTATGCCAAATGAAAAACAGGAGGCAAGTGAGGGGAGTGTTATCTCCTGCAATCGAGAATATTCCAGTACGTAACAATATGGCTGTAGATTATAGCCTCAAGAGGTTCTCATTTAGCGAAATTTGAAATGTAAAAATTCTCCTGCAGATTTTAATAACAACAGAGATCCAAATGTGTTTAGGAAAAGTCGTGATTTCCATTCTGCTCTGACTGATCTCTTCCTTCTAGACATATATTTTGGGTCTCTGGGAGGTGCATGCCGGTCACAGTAGTAAGATGCTTGTTGCCACCTCTGACACGGCGAGCTAAAGTTAGATTTAGCTGTTAATATGAGCCGTGCTAAAAGCAAACATGTGAGCAGCTAGCACAGCTTTGGTTTAGAAGGATCCTCAGCTAACTGCCCCGCCGTAAACTTTCAGAGCTTTGGGAAAATCATAAATGAGTTACAGTTCATCAACATTCAGTGTGAATTCTGAAAGACGGGGAGCCAGACCTTTTCAAAAACACTGATGCAATCCGATGATTGACTGCCTGCTGGTGTGTTGCCTCAAAAATGTCCTGCCTGTCTTGCTCTGTATGGCTGCTGATTGAGCTGAGCTGTCAGCTTGGTGCTGGTTATGGTGTGTTGTGTAAAGGCATGTGGGGGGGTAGCAGGTGAAATGCATCTCTGCACCCCGAGATGCTTGTTTAGTCAGCTGAGAGCCTGTATTCTAATGGATGTGATGGCTTGTGAGGGCCATCTGCGCTCTGCCTGTAAAGCTGAATAATGACACAAAGCCCACGTAGGGAAACGCAGAATGGGCCTGTGGTCACAATAAAGAGGTTAAGCAGATCATTTCACACAACTGACTCATTCAGAGACGCATGTAAAGATAAATGGAATCACAACGGCTACAGTGATGCGATGCAGTGGAAGATTTTAGCTGACCGCCAGAACGCAAACTGTCTTCGCTTTGCTGTTCTGAACATCGTGATGCGGGGACGGACTGGTGGTCTGATGAATGGCTCAGTTTTCCTCGGGCGTGTCAGCAGATCTGTGGTGATGTATTATCAGGCGCTCATTTCCTGCTGTCCCTTTCCTCTTCTCCCCTCTGCAGAACTACGACCAGATACGATAATCACCAGTTCAAGCTGGGACACACAGCCCTTCAGTGTCTGCCATGCAACATGATCAGCTGCCTTCACCGCAACCACACAATTAAACTTTCACCATCACGTTGCCAAACAACAAAGCGCCACAAAATATGTCTGAGACAACTTTTATGTGCTGCACCAATCCAGGATTCCTGAGAGATCCAGCATGTTGTACATCTCCTTTCATCTCCTTGAAGGCATACAGTTTGTCAGAAAGATAAGAACAACACTCCTTAGATATCCTGTCACTTTGTTTTATCTGGGAATACGTCATGTGTACATCCCACACACACATACACGAGCACATGCACACTAATAGCCATCCACAAACTCGCTGTAGTTTCTTTGTATGTTACATAACTGTGAGTGGGAGCTATTTCTCCTCTGAGTGCTAATGTTGTTGTCAATCAAGGCTATAGTGGCAGCCACTGCACAATCTCTACAGAGGCAGAATAAAGCTTTTATCGCCTTTGTTCAGTCTCTCTTGCCACTCAATTTCTCTTGCTTTCACCTCCACCTCGTGCTCCTGCGTCTCCTTGTTTTCTGTGTTTGGAGGAAATAATTTTCCCTGAGAATTGTTTACGTTGTCTGCCATGGAACATTTGAGTTAAGGAGCGAGGAGGAGGTCAGGTCAGCAGAGAGAACAAGCAGGGCCTGTGTTTGACAGGTGTGTTCTATTATTGGAGCCGGTGGCTTCTAGTGTGTTACACAACTGTGTCGCTCGGACAGGTTTATTTAGACTGCTAGCAGAGCCTTCGGAGTGTCTGATAACTTGGGAAGAGCATGTCACGACAGGTGTCAGGGGGATAATGGTACAGTAAATAAGAGAAGGGTTTTTATAGCTCAAGGTTGATAGATTAAATTCGGAGTGCTCGGAAGAAAGCATTCCCAAATTTAATTCCGCGGAGCTGGCACCGAAGCCATCCAGCTATTTAGATCCAACAAAAGCACACTTGTATTTAGCCATCATGACATAAAGTATGCTAATGACAGGTTGTGCTTGATATACTGGTATACATGTCTGCTACTCTGTAATGATATAATCACAGAGCAGGAACAGCAGCCGCTCCCCTCCCTTGTCCTCCTCTTTTGACTGGAATGTGCAGGGGGAGAAAAATGATCCAATGTCATCCGGAGTGATGGAAGCTTCTCTGTTGATCTGTTGAGCCAGAGGGATATGTTCAGGGGAGGGAGGGAGGGAGAGCGGATATTTCTGGTTGAGTGTGAGTTTGAGTAAGTCCGGGCAGCAAGCAAGCATGCCGATGGAGCGGAGGGGAGGGGAGGGGCTGGAGGGTTTTGGAGAGAGAAAGGAGAGAGATAGAAACCCTTTTGGGCTGGCGCACTGTCAGCTTCACTAGCACACAGCTGCTTCTGGAAAATTCTGCAACGCCTGCCCTACTAAACCACCAGGCATGACATGAATAACAAGAATGGCCTAGCCATCAACAGCGGATACTTTTTCCTTTGACGTGGGCCTAGCAGACTGGTACAAATGCCCTGGCCTTGCCACATAGTGGAAAAATCAACAATGAAGGGGACACCGGGCACAATGTGGAAATGAAAATCCCGGGTTTAGAAGGCTTTGTCTGGCAAGGACGCAGTTGACACAGACCCTGAGGGCTTTTGCGAAAGGCCGTGTAGCAAATGGCCAACTGATGTGTTTTGATGGGGTTACTTGTTCACCAGCCAGTCACTAATTGGGAAGCAAAAACCCACTAAATATATCCTCTTCCAACCTGCGTGCCTTTTCGAGAAAACAACGTGGCAGCTGAAAAGGACACGTACTGGGCTGGTTCACATTGCGATGCTTGTAACCAGTCAACACTTGCCCTGGTCTCAGAGCAGTTATACCAGCACAGTGTGAGATGAGATAATGCTAAGCCCTATCCATCCTCGAGGTTGTTAGCCATGCACACCCTCTGCGTGTTGACATTTTCCTACCCAGGCCATGTGAGCACACGGGGCCCACCGAGGCTTCCTTCTCTCCTCTCAGGCTTGTCTGTATCCTGGCAGATAAGAGGTGAGTCAGCCACTCATCTTTCCCGTTCTTCTCCGTCCTCTGCCTGGCAATACTCCTACTCCTTAACCCCCGTCATCTCCGTCACGAAGGCCCTTATGTGTACTTCAGCACATGGTGGACTGTATAATAGCAGCGACCGCGTGGCTCGCCGCTGACCCATGAATTTTCCATGCCCCAGCAAGCCGCTGATTACCTTTGGCGCTTGGCACGCATTCTTCCTACCGGGTTTATCCATCTGTGATGTAGAGCCCCCCCCGCCAACTACTATGTTCTTGTAACATAACACGGGAGGCCTCGCCTTTCCCTCTATTCATCTTACATGCAAGCACTGCTGGCACAGATTTCACCCTCCCCTCCCTCCCTCCTCCATGTTTTTCTCTGGCTCTCTGGCTCTCCCTCCCTCCCCGTCGTGCCGTCTTTCTTTTTCCTCTCTCTGCCTAACAACCCCCAACAAACACACACACCACACAATCCACCCAAGTCATTAGTCTTCAGATTGGCGTTCAGCTGGTCTCAGAACGCGGCAAGATGGGGGGAAACAAAAAAGAGAGATGGGAATTACGTGAAGCCGGAGTGATAGTGCTGGCAAAGACAGAATGTGAGATTGTGTGCAGGCAGGGTGCTTCCTGGCTGCCCGCCAACATCCAGCAGCAGCACTGCAGCATGTCAATATGTCCGTTACCAGGGAAACAGGAGAGCACACACATACAGGCAACACAGTCCACAGAAGACCTTATCGCTACACTTTCCACCCCGCCGTCTTCTTTCAAATATAAAATGCTCAATAAAACTGTACTGCTCTCCTGTCCGGCGAAGAGCGTCACCACGAGGACGCGACAAAACACCCACAAATCTCACATGGCCGACCAGGAGGAGCTGCTGGAAGGGCAATGACATGATCTGAGCCCTCACTGGCTTCCCACGTATGAATGCAGCCAGTTGTAGTCGTTGTGTAATGGAGAACAAACAAAAGTATCATTAGAGGAGGTTGATTTGAGGTCTTTGCAGTCATACTTTAACCCTTGTGTTGTCCTGCAGGTCAACTCGACCCATTTTAAAGGTGAAAATGGCAAAAAAAAAAAAAATATATATATATATATATTCACATTGAAACTTCTGATGTCCACATTTTCTACATTTTTGGGAAATTTCTTGAACATTTTTTGGTGAAAAAAAAAAATATTAAAAAAAGCTTCTTTAAGAGCATTCACACAAAAAAACAACCAAAATCCAGTGAATTTCGCTGGATTTTGGTTGATTTTTTTGTGTGAATCTTCTTTTAAAAAGTAGAAGATTTACTGATGAATGTGTAATCACTATATATTTTTAGAATTTTTCAAAATATTTTTGCTATTTTTTTGAAAATATTTGCAAGAATTTTCTTGCCAAATTAGTTTAAAAAAAACTTCAAAGGGAAACCTTTGAGGAATTATTGGAATTTTGTAAAGGTTTTGCAAATTTTAAAAAATTTGGGAATTTTTTTTCAGAGAAGGAAACAATATTTTTGGGTGCCCTTAAATGAAGACAACAGGAGTATCAAAAGTATCATTACAGGAGGTTGATTTGAGGTCTTTGCAGTCGTACTTTCACCCTCGTGTTGTCCTGCAGGTCAAATCGACTCGTTTTAAAGTTTGAAAATGTCAAAAATATATATATACTTTCACAGTGAAACTTCTGATGTCCACATTTTCAACATTTGTGAACATTTTTTTCGTGGAAAAAGAAATGTTAAAAAAATGCTTCTTTAAGAGCATTTACACAAAAAAATCTACCGTAGATTTTTTTTGTGAAGGCTCTTAAAGAAAGTAGATGTTTTACTGATATATATGTAATCATTTTAGATGTTTTCAGATTTTTTTTTAAAGATTTTTACAAATTTTGGAAAATTTTTCAAGAATTTTCTTGCTAAATTCTTTTTTTTTTTTAATAGAACTTTTAAGGGAAACTTTTGAGGAATTATTGAAATTTTCCGAAAGTTTTGCAAATTTTCAAAAATTTGAGGAATTTTGTTTGCTAAATTTTTGGATTCAGCAATATTTTTTGGTGCCTGTAAATGAAGACAACGAGAGGGTTAAAGAGTGTCA
This sequence comes from Acanthochromis polyacanthus, assembly GCF_021347895.1. NCBI lineage: Eukaryota > Metazoa > Chordata > Actinopteri > Pomacentridae > Acanthochromis > Acanthochromis polyacanthus. Next base: position 16,652,206 of record NC_067127.1, on the reverse strand, counting down.
GCAACTGTTCTGGTTGAATCTATCCTAACACGCACAGTAGCACATGGTATTTATGGCCAGCTTCAGGGAAATACTTTTAAAATCAACAAGTCCTCAAATTCATATGACCGCATCGGTCGTATGCACTGTGCACCGGAATACGACCCCGTGAGAGCGTATTTACGTTAGCGCCCCTACGGGGAAAAGGAACACATTACGGGATTTAATTCACGAAACGGCTTTTCCGTCGCAAAACGGCTTTTTCCTCACTTTACTACACGGGTTTAGGGTTATGGTTAAGGTTAGGGTTAGGGATAGGGACAGGGATAGTGTTAGATAAAAGTTTGTTCCTGGTGACGTTTCACCTGCGACTCCAGAGTGTCGATATTTACTCAACCGCTAGACGTTGCATATGTCAAAACGTAACACTGGGTCGTAATACGGGCGTGTACAGACGACCTATGTGGTCGTTTTTTGTTTGAGGACAGGCTGTTTAAAATACTCCAAGAATGTGCTTCAGGGTACAGATGTGTGATTGGAGTTACTGTATTTATATAATGTTTTGCAACTAGATATAAACTGAATAATGAGTTGGAGAGATTAAGTAAATATGATATGTCTTTATGATCAAGATATGTCCTTATAGAGTGTGGATTTCTGTCCTCCTTACACGTTATTAGGTTGATGATTGTACCCTGCAGCAAACAGTGTGGCTGTGAGTTATTACGGCAGGTCCGTACTCCTCTATCAGCCATTGTGAAAGAATGACCCTCAGATACGACAGCCAGCGACAGTGGCTCTGTTGCAAAGTCACAACTTGCAACATTAAGTCATGTGTTTCAGTGTGTGGAGCGCAGCAAACTAATCAATCTGTCTCAAGCTGTGACCTTGATCAAAGCTACTTTCTCTATCTCTCCTGCAGACACTGAACCTGTATTTTTTTTCATTTATAGTGATAAACTAAAACAACATATATCTCGCTGCCTTCCTTTGTGCTTTCAGTGTGTCGCTCTGGAGCAGCCTATATTGGATCTGTTTGAACATATAATTTGTAACTCAAGCTGTCTAAAGTGACCACCACAAGAAAATGTCTCCCCTTCATCTCTGCATTTGTTCTCAGCTCTGTCTGCTTTGTGGTTTTTCATTAATAGGTGATGATTTACACATGAATGAACAGGTAGAGAATGCGTTTAAACTGTGTATCTTGTGGGTTTAGATTTGTAAAATCTACATATATTTGACCATAAACCCATAAATTTCACAAATTGGCTCACAGTCTAATAGCAACCACCGCAAATTGTTTTCACACGTAAAATGCTGGGAGTTTTTCTTCTTCCATTCAGGGAATTTTTGAGTGCAGCTGAAGGACAACTAAAGGGCAACTCTGTCAGCCACACCTAGCTTGGCACTCTTATCCAAGTCTGGCTCTGTCTGTGCTCATATCACTGGAGGGGGAAGGGACTGTGCCAACTATAGCACCTTAGTGCTTTCAGAACTCTATCTGTGCCTTCGAGTGGTCTAACAGCTGCTGCTGCAGTGTCTGAGCTTGCTCGGGGATGCAGATGAAAGTGCTGATGAGTCCTGTTATTTTAGGTTATGTACTGCCCCGGGGGCCGAGGAATTTTTGGAGGAGACCGGGCAAGATTGTTAGAGGGTGGGATGCGGGTGGGAGCAGGGGGTGGGTGCCGTGCCCAGAGGGGATCATAGCAGAGAGTTTCCACCAGAATGCAATGTGGACCCTCGTTTGCCACATGGCACTATGGGGAATCCTGAGAGGGGGGGAGTGGAATTGCTGACAGTACCAGACTGAATGATGGGCACAGGCATGAGCACAATGACTGGACGTACTTTCTGTCTCTGATGAGTGGCAGCATTTCTGGCCGCCTTTTATACATGAAGAAAGTGTCTGCTGATGGCCTGTCATGCTCCAAGTTTAGCACAATGTTTGATCAAATGACAGTTTATCTGAAGTTTCTAAGCTCATTCTTGACATTGAAAATAATCTAACTGTCCATTTAGCAATGTCTTCACCAGGACAAGGATTTTGAACATTGAAACGGAACATATTAAATGGACAAGTCATTTTGTCAGCTACACTTTATTGTTATAGTATTCTCATTAGGCTCAAATGCTCTATCATAAGGTGTAATACATTATATCTATATCATGTTGTAGTAATATGGATAAAGGAATGGTTAATATCATCATTTTTATGATTAGAACCAGATTCAAAAAATCCTAGAGAACTGAAAATTGGAGTTTCATCTCTAGTCAAGTGCTCAGTCAGTTATTACAATACAGAACATACGTAATGACTGCAAATATAAAAAAAACACAAACAAATCTAATCTCAATAATTATGAGTGCTAATGCCAATTTTACTTAAATTATCTCTCTTGTCATGATTAAGCTCAGAAAAAACACATTCTAAATATAAAAGCTGCACATTTAGATAATTTACAAACACATACTAATTTAAATATTACATATTAGATTACTTATATTTAGTATTTTCCATGAAAATATTCCCTTCCTGTCCTAAAACGGCTTTGAAGTTATTCTACATTGTTACGTCCATGCCTCTATCTCCTTTCCCTCCCGGTTTTGCTGCAGCTTGAGCACACCAGCTCACCTACAACTCTACTCAAACACTGCAAAACTACTTTCACAATGGACAAGTTGTAATATTGAAGTAATTCAGCCATACCATGTTTGAGCTGGTTTCTGGAGAAGAAGAAGAATAACACAGAAAGCCCCAACCTGCAGCAAGCTGGCAGGATTAGTTGCTGGAAGTTAGCATCATTAATCAGCATTCTTTAAACAAAATCATCAAAATTTATAGTATGCATTTCTTTAGGTAAATAAGCGACTTGTATTATTTAGTTTTCTCTTATTCTAGTCTAATATTGTGTCAGTATCTTCACCGACTTGTACCTGATGATTCCAGTAATCTTTAAAACGTTCTGACCTCATGGTTCCTCACATTTCTTCATAATACAAACATCTGGGGAACCAAGAACCATTTCTCACCGGCTATCGAGCAGCACTGCTGTGACAGTCTGTGATGTTGACTTTGACTTTGTAACGGTGGCGATACATGAATCTCAACTCACTCTACTTCAGTCACTGTGCATCTGTTAGAAGCTCGGCTGCATGTCAGCAGTTGCCACATGCCTGTAATGTTAATGTCAGCCATCACACACCATTAACACTCTCTGCTGGCTGTAAATGTTATCATAGATCTTTGCACAGACATATCGCTCCCATTTCCATTCAAGGCACACGTGGCAGCGATATTATAACCCGTTTGGCTTGGTGCGTGAGAGAAAGATGCATGTCATTTACTTAATTACACGTCCCCTGTGGCTTACACCTTGAAAAGTGCTTGATTTATTTGGGTGCCACTCACTGAAAATTGTCCACGATTTCCAGTGTCTTCTCGTTCTGTACTTCATCACAGAACCCGCGTCCATGTAAAATATGACACTATATTAATTAAGAGGGATACCCGCCGATTGCTCCATAAATCATTTTCGCTCACATTTTCATGCTCGGTCTAACACTGCAATTTGCATCTTGTTCGCTTCATAACAGCCTCAGCGAAGAGGCAGCAGACAGAAGACTTCAACAGCTTCATTGTCATGTTATCCTCAGAGGAGCTCGTCAATAACCTTAGAAGGATGGATGCTGTGCTGACTCACTGATGTTGATATCCTCGACATCTGGGACATTAAAGAGGCAGTTATGGCAGGTTGGAAATGAAAGTCATGATACAAAAATCTGCATCTAGCTTTGTTTCTTTCCACAGCAGGCCCAGTTGAGGACATATTGATCCTTTGTTACCAATAAAATATGTTAATGCGTCTAACACAATTATTTTACTGAATCTTTTTGTAGAGCCTCCGTGATCCATATCTACGAAGTAAAATGTGACTCTGTTTGAGAAGAATAGCTGCTATATGTGTGCAATAAAGCACATTGTGATCTCAGCAGACCCCGCTTTGATACCCTGCCTAATTCATCCTCGAGTCAGATGACAAAAGCATGCAATGCCACATTTCTGATTACAATATTGCTTATTATATTATGTGCCAATGCTGCTTTAGTTCTTTGGAGATCTGAATCACATGAATGTGTGTAGACAAAGACCCGAATCAGACTGCTTTGTTATTTTAGCCGCTCATGTGATCAGCACTCAACACCAAAGGGCCGCTCTCAGCTCCACATCCCCCCTCCAGTCCTCTGCAGACCCACAGAGAGAGTCTGTTACCAGAGAAACAAAGGTCAGTGTACTGTGTCGTCACATTTTCCACTCACAGGACGGATCTTGAAAGAGAAAAAAAGCGGCCGCACACAAACATCCTTTTGTTTCCGCTACAACAAGCCTGTGTTTGTTGTTGTGCTCTGGGCTGTGATGTCATCGGCGTGGTTCATCCTCTCTGTGACCTCTGGGCTGCTGATTCCCAAATAGCTTCATCAGGAGGTTTGCACCAATTAAAGCATTGATTTCCCCTCATTGTCACACCTACGCGCCCCCCCCCCCCCCCCCCCCCCCCTGCACAAACACAAACACGCATGTATTCATCAAATATCACAAAAATAGATAGAGTACAGTGAGCTCAGTGTTCTCTGACGTCGGTTGTTTTGCCCTGTGGAAGCGGCATTGCTTAGACGCTGTAGCTCCACAAAACTCTATGATCTGAGGCAGAAGGGAGGCCGAGATACATACAAATGATTATATTACAAGAAAGCGATTTAATACTTCACAGTTAACTCTTAAAATCGCTGTGTGCCCAAAAACTGCAGCGGCTCTTTCACACAGGAAGCCGTGATCACCTAATACGGCTGAGCTTTGAAGGCATAAGTGATGTAATTCTCATGATAGATGCGTTAGGCTTTGGCCTTAGGCTGCTCTGAATGTTGCAATCCCAGAAGACCTAGCAGGGTAAATGGACCAAAGCAGCCCCCATCGATACATGACCAAGCAAAGCACTAGATCACCTCAACCGCTGCAATTAATCACGGCCTTGTAACCAGCTGACAGGCCTTTATCCAAACAACAAACGAAACAGGCACTCTGCTGCCTCATGACGATGGCGGGGGCCAGATGTTAATATCGCTGTAGCTCTGCTGTTATCCTAATAAGCAAGGCTGCACACCGCCTTTACCTGAGATTAAAAATTCAAATGCAGCGTGATCAAAGTGGGATTACCTTGCTAAGCTCACTGTAACAAAAGCAGAGGTGGAATACGAAGGTTGGAAAAATGTTGTATTTTCACTCCTTCTGCAATACTTGTTAATGTGATTTATACAGCAAAGGATGTTTTTTTTTTTTAGTTGGCCTTGTTACCATGCTAGTCAGTTTTAATTTACATCACATTTGGGGTAAAAGCGACTGAAAGACGGTTGTAACATCACACTCAGATTTAAACTGACATTTCTTTTCTTAAAGGATTAGTCAGATATTTTAGGAAACGTGATGATTTGCTTTCGTGATAAGAGTCAGATGAAAAGATTGAGATGCTATCGTGTTCTGTAGGTTAAATATGAAGCTACATTCATGAGATGGTTAGCAAAATGGATAATAGCAACAGCTGCAGGAAAAATGTGGCTGTAAATCGCAAATTTTAGCAGTTACAGTTTTCCCTGGGGGCTATATGTGGTATTGTTAGGAAGGAACAGTGATTTTCTTAATTTTTTTAAAATTTTGGACTAAACAAAACTAAGTGTTTCCCCTGCTTTCAGTCTGTATGCTGAACTAGATAACAAAATGGACCTACTCCGCCTGAGGCTGGGATTCGTGGATGAGATTAAGAACTGTGCTGTGCTGTGTCTGATGGAAGCGTGGTTAAATAACACCATGCCGGACTCAGCCTTCCAACTCGACGGGCTACAGCTGTTTCGTGTGGACCGCGACCAGCGCTCAGGGGAAGACCCGGGGTGGAGGACTGTGTGTGTATATCAACAAAGGTTGGTGTACAAACTGTGGACTGGTCGAGAGCTATTGCGCCGAGACTTTAGAGTTTATGATGGTGAAATGTTGGCCATTCTACCTGCCACGAGAGTTTACGGCCGTGTTTGTCACTATTGTTTACATCCCGCCGGGTGCTAATGCTAATAACAAGGCTAGCGAGGTGCTGCAAGAGCTACACGACATCATCAGCTCACTGCAGACCAAGCACCCGGAGGCTTTCTACGTGGTTACAGGGGACTTCAACCACATAAGACTGACAGACATCCTGCCCAGGTTCCACCAGCACATGGATTTTCCAGCAAGGGGAAATAACACTCTGGACTGTGTATACTCCAACATTCGCGGAGCATACAGAGCCCGACCCCGCCCCCACCTTGGCTTCTCCAATCACACCTCCGTGCTGCTGGCACCAGCATACTGCCCCCTGCGGAGGCGGTCCAGACCAACAAAGAGGAGAGTCACTGTGTGGCCCAGCAACACTGCTTGTGTTCTCCAGGACTGTTTCGAGTGCACAGACTGGCAGGTCTTCAAGGAGGCAGCAACATATGGAAGTGAGATGGACCTGGAGGAGTACACCAGCTCGGTCCTAGGCTTCATCTCCAAGTGTGCTGATGACGTCAAGACCACCAGGACTATATCCACCTACCGCAACGACAAGCCATGGCTGAAGGCAGAGGTGAGAGCCCTTGTGAAGGCCAGGGATGCTGCATTCAGGGCAGGTGAGGAAACAGCACTGAGAGCAGCAAGGAGAGCTCTAGTAGCTGGCATCAAGAGGGCCAAGGCCACATATGGGCAGAGAATCCATGGTCACTTCTCATCCAGTGATCCCAGGAGAATGTGGAAAGGCATAAGGTGTATCACTGACTACGACGTCAGAGATGTACAATGCCCCACGGATCCATCCCTCCTAGACAGACTCAATAAATTCTACGCTCGCTTTGATGATCCCAACACACACCCCTGCTCCAGACTCACCTCTTCTCTAGATGACACGCCCCTTATTGTGACCCAAGGAGATGTGACAAGGACACTCCAAAGGATCAATCCCCACAAAGCTGCAGGCCCTGACATCCTCTCAGGACGAGTACTGAGGGACTGTGCACATCAACTCTCCGAGGTACTAACAGACATCTTCAACACCTCACTTCAGGTAGCATCCATTCCTGCTTGCCTGAAGGCTGCCACTATCATACCAGTCCCCAAGTCTTCCAAAGTGACGGGCCTGAATGACTATCGGCCTGTATCCCTCACACCGATAGTCATGAAGTGCTTCGACAGGCTAGTGATGGCCCACATCAAAAGTTCCATCAACACCACTTTGGACCCCCACCAGTATGCCTACAAGAAAAACTGCTCCACAGACGATGCCATCTCTTCAGTGGTGCACACAGCCCTCACCCATCTGGAGAGCAGGAACACATGCGTCTGTGTGCTCTTCCTAGACTTCTTCTCCGCCTTCAACACCATCATTCCACAGATGCTAGTTGGAAAACTATCCACCCTGGGGCTCAGTCCTTCACTGGGGAAATGGGTCCTGGACTTCCTGACAGGCAGGCGCCAAACTGTCCGGATTCACAACACCACCTCCTCCCCAATCACCATCAACACTGGCTCGCCCCAGGGCTGTGTGTTGAGCCCCTTCCTGTTTACCCTGGTCACATATGACTCCTCTGCAAAACATCCGAGCTGCCATATAGTGAAGTTCGCGGACGACACAGCAGTGGTAGGATGCATCACTAACAACGATGAGTCCCACTACAGAGAGGAGGTAGAATTGCTGGTTGGCAGGTGCAGAGACAACAACCTCTGCATCAACGTTAAGAAGACCAAGGAGATGGTGGTGGATTTCTGCAGAGCCAGACGTCCCCCCCGTCCACTGCACATCAACGGCGCTGACGTGGAGGTGGTCTCCACCTACAGATACCTGGGAGTACACCTGTCTGAGGACCTCACCTGGAGCCACAATACCTCCCAGCTGATTAAGAAGGCCCACCAGCGCCTCTGCTTCCTCAGGAAGCTGCGGCGTGCCGGTCTGGGAGGCCCAGTCCTGAAGAGCTTCTACCGAGGGGCAGTGGAGAGCATCCTCAGCACTGGCATCACTGTGGGGCATGGCAGCTGCACGGCCGCAGAAAGGAAGCCTCTGCAGAGGGTGGTGAAAGCGGCTCAGAGGACTGTAGTAGGCAGTCTATCCACCACCACTGACATTTACACCAACAGATGCAGGAGGAGGGCTACCTCCATCCTGAAGGACTTCACCCACCCTGCACACAAACACTTCAAGCATCCGGACTAGAACTGCAAGACTAAGAAACAGCTTCTTCCCCGAAGCTGTCAGGCTATTGAACAGGTCTCTGTAGACTCTGTTTCATATCATCACCACCTCTCCCCGCAAATACACATGCATGCACACATCCCCACATACACACACAAGCATACACATATGCATACACACATGCACACATACATGTACACACGCAAACAGGCACACACACATTCATACACACTGCACTACTACTGCACTAGGCTCTTTATTTATTTATCTACTAAATATTGCACTAACTGATGGTTCATTGTACATATATTTATGTTGTAGGTTTGTATATATTAGTGTGTCTCTTTATACTTATATTGTCTGTTATGAAAGTGTTTTTATATTGTCTTATGGCTGAAACCGGGACCAGGGTCCAATTTCGTATTGTTTCATGTGCAAATGTGGAATGATATGACAATAAAGAACCTTTAACCTTAACCTTTGACCTTAGTTCCTCACTCATATGTAATGTGTATATATGAAAGTGGTATTGGTTGTCTTAATCAAACTTTTAAAAAGAACATTTGCCAAAATATTAAACTATTCTCTCAGAGGCGAAGTCTGTTTTCCTTAATTTTTAAAAATTTTGGACAGAGCAAAGCTAAATGTTTCCCCCTGCTTTCAGTCTGTACGCTAAGCTAAGCTAAGCTAAGCTAAGCTAATGTCTCTTAGTTCCTGCCTCATTTGTAATGTGTATGTATGAGAGTGGTATTGATTATCCTAATCAAATTTTTAAAAAGAAAATTTGCCAAAATATTAAACTACTTTTTCAGAGGTGAAGTCTGTTTTCTGGAGAAAGATTGTTGATATTTAGCTAGTTAGCATGTTAACAAAGGTAGCATCATCCCTCCCGCCCAGTCTGCCCAATTGTCTACTTTAGAACAGCTAAACCAGGAAACATCCAGCTAATGTGTTGTTGCACTTATGCAAGCAAGGTGTTTTGAAATGGTACTCTTGCATAATAGAAGTACAATCTGTGGGGGAACCGACTTTTCAACTTTATTTTGGAACAAAGTCCACTGTCAGCTTGAATGAACTATATTTGTAAGCTGACTCATTTGCTAGTTAGCCAGCAAGCTTAGCTCAGCAAACATTCAACTTTGGGTGGCACCATGGAGATTGAAAATGAGTCAAGGTAGCCTGTTATTAATTTCGTATTACAGTAAAACTAAAATGAATGGGATTGTTAAAATGTTGCCTTGTAAAGTGTTTACTTGATTCAGTCAAATGCTGCTAGCAAGGAATAGCATCCACATAGCTAAACCTTGACAGTTGCAGCTGCATGTGACTATATCTTCAGTTCAGCATGTGTGAAAGCAAAGTCAAGCTATGCCAATCGAAGGATTGCATGACTTTGAGAAGTCACATGCGTTGAAGTAAGCTTTGTAACTTTAAGCAACCCTTCCAGTTTTATGTAAATCAGATTTTAAATTAGCTCCCACAATGAGCCGCCGTCTGACTGGAGGACGATCCGTGACCTGCTTTGAATACAATAACCGGTGCAATGCAAGGGAGGTTAAGAATTACATAACTGCATTGTTTCCTAGATGCATACTATGTTTTGAACTCATTAAATTGTGATTTGCTGTAATGGGTACCATGCCTAGCAAATAATCAGCTGAGTGTGCCATGATGATTCAAAGAGATTGCATAACCTCGATATTTCATGAGACTTCTTTAGTGTTGCCTCATTCTTGAGTGTGTTTATAGAAGAAGTGTATGAGGAATGAGGCTGTGAGTCAGCACAGAGGAACGACAGCGAAAGCCAGGATGAGACAGAGGTCGGATTGTACAAGGTGATGTTTCAAAGGAGGAGTGAACGTCATCAGCCCAGTATGTTCACATAAATTCCTATTAGATAAGTGAGTTTTCATTGTGACTGAAACTTTCCAAGGGCCCTCTCGACTTCTATTATGGTAGGTTTGTCTCTCTGTCATGAGGGTGGCTGTGTCGATTTGCTACATTTGACCATGTCTACTGCTGATAAATTGTAAACAGGCAAGAAATAATGGCGTCCATACAGATTTAAGGCCATTTAAGGACCTGGTAATGTCCTCGCCCGCAGTCGGATGGATCTTATTATGTAGCCATAAATGGGTTTGTCCCCTCTAATGCTAATACGGAGCTATGCAACATTAATTTGATCTGTGTTGGATGAGGCACATCAAAACCAGAGAACAGCAGAGGAAGACCATTTTGTACAGTTGAAAGCTCCTGAAAAAAATTATCGTTTGACCTTGAGTTTGGATTGTTTTGTCAAACTTCTGTTTGGAAAGTCATGACCCAACTGAACTCATTATGATCTAATTGTGAGAGAAAATGCCATGCATTATATCCCTTCTAGTCTTAATTACCACAACATAAGCATCTTCCTCTCTTTTTCTGTTGTGATATAAAGGGAATATTGCAATCTAATGGTCTAGTGCTGTTGTTTTTTTGGACTTGTTAGTGTTATCAGTTTGACTAAAATGGGATAACTTAATAAATGAACAAGTTTACAGTAAAGTGATAAATGCAATTATTGAATAGAATCCTGTTAGCCCTTTTCTTGTGATATGGAAAAGGCGAGTGTTAATCTTTAATCTCAGAAAAAAGAGATTTTAGTGGCTACTGCACATACAAACAGGCCAGATGGAAAGAACTTGTCCTTCGAGACTGTTGTAACTACCAGGCTAGTGGGTCCACATCAAACACAAACACTGAAAAGCTTACCGTCAACTTGCTGCCCTCAACACTACAAAATAGTGTTATGTCAGCGCGCAGAGAAATAACAGTAAATTGGGAAGCAGAGAGGTACAAAGAGGTGTGGAGGAGGGAGGCAGAGGGATGCGAGGAGGTGGGGGGTGTCTGAGATTCAGGCTGTACCTGAGGCATGGAGGGGTACATCATTATTCAGAGCGGCGCTTTGATGTTGAGGCTGGGTGGATCTCAGGGAGCAGGCAAGAAGCAGTTCTAATTAAAACAGTAACAATGCAGCCTGAGTTGCCCTGCAGAAACGGGGGCTTTGAAGAGTCACTGAATGCCCCATTTAGAGCCGGCTGTCCATAGATAACAGCAGATATTACGTTGACGGACTCTAAGGCCTCTGTCGCAAAATGTGTATTTTTTGCCACAATTTCTAAAGCATTTCTCTCAGTGTGTGTGTGTGTGGGTGTGTGTGAGAGAGAGAGAGAGAGAGTGTGTGTGTGCGACGAGTTCTCAGTGTCCTACTTTCTGGGTTCTTTGGTGGCGTTGTGGGCCTGACAGGAGTGACAGATTGAGATGGGCTGTGGGTATTCAGAGGCCAGGCAAAGACAGGAAAGCCTGGGGGATCTTGGTATGACAGGTAGACAGAGGAGAGACAGAACTTCATTATAACCGCTGCAGAAAGGAGCTCGAAATATCAAATTAGCGTCCCAAATCAACACGAGAGAAATATTTGTGCTTTCGTATCCTTAATCGGGTACATTTCACCTGTAAAAACACCAAATTTAAATTCAGCAAACCCCGGTATAATGCAAAATTTTCCTTGTAACGTTGATAATGCTGTTCCCTGACTTGTATAACAGATTTTCCCCTGTCTGCCACACATGTTTATGTCTCTGCTCATATCTACTGAGGCATATTGCACTAAAAGGCACAAGTGGGCTGTGGAGAGAGCTGAGTGATGCTCTGAGACAGTAGCAGTTCAAAGAGACTGTCTGCATAGAGAGAAGGGTCTAATTTTAACTCGGAGACAGAGGGGCTCATGAAACAGCTCTCTGCCTGACTACAGCTCAATTATTCATCAACGCGAGAAGTCTCTCAACTAAAAAGCGCGACACGTTCTTCAGTCCCTCCCCTCTTCTCCGATGCTGTTTCATTCACACACACAAAACCAGCCGCCCACACACAAGAACCAAAGCTACCCACCCTACCCTCGTCCTGAACCACGCAGTGCCCTCCAGAAATGCAGGCATGCTTTGGTGAAGATGAGTCAAAAATACACATAATGAGGTGTACACTGTGCAGAGGAATTTTACAAAACCATGCCTGCAAAAGCGGTGGTTCAGAAGGATGAACCTTTATTTTAGAAATGATAGTGAAATACTCTGTTAAGTAAATATTTGTTAGTGAAAACTTCTTCCTTTTAATTCCAACAGATTTTTCACTCTAGAGTCAGGTTGGTTCCATATAAATTACTGTTTAAATAAGGCCAAATCGTTCAGAGTAACCTTTTGGCAACCTTAAAAGTATCCAGGTTTTCACAAATTGTCAGCAAACTCAAAGCTCAGGACTTGGAAGCTTCGCCCGATGACTCAGTTTCTGTTTTGAACAAGTTGCAGCAGGCGTCATCTCCAACAGATGACCAGTCATGTGACGCCAGGCTGACTCCATCGTAGCTAGCCGTGTAATAAGAGAAATTACAGAATGAAGCACAGTCTGTTTGTGTTTCCAATCACTCTGTCTTTTTCCCTCGGTACTAGAGCTCGGATTGCCATAAATTTTCTGTTGCTACTGGAGTAGTGACACTCTGGAGGATACAGCTGAGCAGTATTTTCTTAACTCGGTGACAGCAAATCAACAGAAAAGCCATAAACCATTTCACTTTTGTAATTTTTTTCCCTCTGCACTAAGTTGCTGCTTTAAAAATCCCACCAAGCAGCAAACCCGGCGTCTCTTGTTGACTTCGCTGCGGCCACAGAAAACGCTGCAAACCTAATTATTCAACATGTAGGTTAAAAGCATCAACCGCTTCGAGTCATATGACTGCATCTGCACATAAGCTCTGTGTGACTGGACTGTGACCGATTTAGAAGCAACCTGTCGACCTTCACACAAACAGCCACAGATTCCTGGTCAGCACACGCAGCAGCTCGACCCTAAGCCCACTGACTGATGTGCGGATGCAGCAGTCTGAACCTGTTGAATGTTTGTATTAAGTTTATGGCTTTGGAAGTCAGTGGGTGGCCTAAGGTAAGCAGTGCAACCTCAGGCAATCTGGGGGGAGGATTTGTGCCTGCTGTGATAATGACACCATTTTAAGACCCATCCAGACAAGCTGACAAATTGATGCTGAGGTTGTGTCTTTATGTTGACTAGCAACTATGAGGCAAACACACAAAAACACGCAGATCTGAATGTCTGATGGATAGAGACGATATAATGACGCATGACGATTTATGTTTCATTGTAAAAGGCTTTGTGTAAATGTCTCTCTCACTACGCCTGTCACATTTTATATGTTTTCAGCCACGGACAACAAATCCAAGTGTGGGTGCATAAATCTACAGGATCAATAGAGAAAATACAATAACGCATCCTCTGTATTATTGCTCTGCAGTAAGTACTTCCCTGAACATTTTTCATTATGAAGACTGAAATCTATCATTGATTTCCCTGCCACAACATATAACACCGCTGAACTTTGTGGTGTGTTTGCATTTATGTGGACATCCGGCTCGATTTAGTTTGGGCTACGTCTATCTGTGACAGGCAGCAGGTGCTGTGTATCACGCAGAGAGGAAGATAGCGCTGGCGAAAGACAGTCAGCTGTGGTGCTGTTTGTAGATAAGGCCACAGAGGCTAACTTTAGGATCTCACATGAGAAAGGAAAAGCTGTGATTGCTGTGACTGCTGGCACATTGACTGCAGAGATGGAGGTGATTTCTGAAAAGAATCCTTTCTGGATAGACACTTATCAGCCACAACATTAAAACCACCTGCACTTTATTGTGTAGGTCCTCCCGTGCTGATAAAACAGCCCTGAATCATCAGGGCATGGACAAGGGGCATATGGAGGTGTCCTGTAGTGTCGGGCACTGGGAGGTTGGCAAAAGGTCCTCAGGGCCTGTGGGTTGTGGAGTGGGACCTCTGTGAATCAGGATTGTTCTGGCCCTTCCCATGGATGCTGAACTGGATTGAGATCTGGGAAGTTTGAAGGTCCTGGATATACATTGGCCTCACATTAATTTATTTTCATCAAACTACCTCTTAACTTTAACCAGTGTGTTTAATGGTCCCATATGGCGAAGAACCATTTTTGTGTATTGTGATTGTTACAAACTTGGAGGCGTAACATAAAAGCTGTGAAGATATTCACCTCACATCTAATTAAACGGTAATTGTCCTGCTCAAACAGATGTAGAGAGAGTGTTCTTTCTGAAGGAGGCGGGAACAGCAGCATCTCATTGGTTTTCAGGACACAATAGCCTTAAAACTAAGGGTCATATAGCTATAGTGAGATGAAACAGCAGTATTTTTTGTGACTTTTGCTGAAAAGGGGCACATTATAAGACCTTTAAATTATGCTCAGATTGTCTGCAAACAGAAGAAAGAGCACTATTGTGGATATTCACAGATCTCATATACACCACCATTCAAAAGTTTGGGTTCTCGCAGATAATTTCATGTTTTCCATGAAAACTAACACTTTTATTCATGTGCTAGCATAATTGCACAAGGTTTTGTAATCATCAATTAGCCTTTCAGCACCATTAGCTAACACAATGTAGCATTAGAAAACAGGAGTGATGGTTGCTGGAAATGCTCCTCTGTACCCCTCTGTTTATATTCCATTAAAATGTCTAGACTGTGTGTCTGATTAATGTTATCTTCATTGAAAAAAACTCCTTCTCTTTCAAAAATAATGACATTTTTAAGTGACCCCAAACTTTTGAACTGTAGTGTTTATCGTTTAAAGTTTGGGGCCTAGTACTGACCCTTGCGGAACTCCAGATTTAGCCTTTTAACACTGTTCATTATCAGTAAACTGCACAAACTATTGCCACTTGTCCAAATAACATCTTGATCACTTGTTAAAGTCCTTCTAATTAGACAAGCTTGTAGTCTGGATCGTAATAAACAGGGATCCATAGTGTTAAATGCATTTTCTAATCAATAAATACCCCCATTGTGTCACTGAGAGACAAGACTGTTTTTTGTCTTCCTCTGTCTCAAATCTGAGACCCATTGTTTCAGTATTTTTTACCTTTGTTTGGAAAAGCTGCCACCATCACCATTTGTGCCATGTGTGAGCAGGAAGCTGGGTTACAGGGCTCAGCAAATGTTCAGTGGTAATGTTTCCATCATAAGGGAGGATGTGATCACGGGTAATGTCCCATCTTATCCATCACAGTAAGGAGATGTGTGTGAAGAACGTTTTTTTTTCCGCAGTGGGAGGAGATAGACTGCAGGACACTGTGACAGGCAGGGATGGACTACAGGACACTCCATGGTTTCCTGGCTGCATGGAAACAACAGGGCACCCCCGCTCTTCTCAGCCCTGAGCTGCTATCTGGTGTCTGTCTGATGATGATCGGGCGAAATGCGTCACTGCACTGAAGACTCTGCCAACACCCTTTATCCTCACAACCACCTCCACCTACCAAACCGTGTGTTCTCCTGACAAGAAAGTGTCATCTCACATGCTAATGACATGATCTAGCCTCGCAGATATTACTGTTTTCGTGCATCGTAAAATCGCTTTGATCTCTTCCTCCAGTTTTCAACGCTACAGGAGTTCATTCCGAGCTTTTTTTTCCCCCCGCACAAGTTTGTTTTTCCTGTGTCGAATCTTATGCGATGGTTTGGCAAAAAAAAGCCCCTCTCTGAGCAGTGCATCATCCCTTTAGAAGCTGAACGCAGTGCCAGGCAAGCTAAGTGTTTGGCTGCAGGCAATGAAAGCAAGAAACTTCTTTTTTGCTTAGTGAAATAAGCAAACCCAAAAGACACAGCATTAATTATTCACCCTCCCTGCACCAGTCTGACATTCTGATTATGACTGGAGGTGGTTACAGGGTATCAGTAAGGTTGCAGAGTAGGCATGACAGAGGTTCAAGCTCTAATATGTTTGCTGCCAAAAAATACGGGCTTGTATGATGTGTAAGCTGCCTGCAGGGCATCAGAATGAATGGTAATAATTCATCTGGAGAGAAGGCAGCCTATTTCTTGAGCCACTCCCCTGGAAGCAAAGACAAGGAAATTACTAGTCGCACTATTTCGTAAATGACATTGATGGTCATTTTGTTTCCATAGGCAGCACAGGACTGATTACTGGCTAAAGCTGGAAATGGCTTGCTTCCATATGTAACCAACACACACACATGCAGCGATAAAAAGATGGTGACTGATACTCTTATGCTTGAAAGAAAGGTGTTGGCTCTTTTGGTTTGATTACAGGTGAGAAGGTTTGTCGTTGTCTGCCAAAACGCTGAATCCCTGCCAAAACAGGCAGCTTTGAACCCCTGAGGGCTGGGCTTGGAAAGCTACCAGTAACTGTGTAAGTGTGCTAGTGGAGTGGTTTTTGGGCCAGCCCAACACAGTCATGTTTGTTTTGTTGGTGCGCAACATAAAAATACCATTGTGAGGCTCGTCACATTATTGCTGCGACCTTTGTTTAGCGTCACAATATGATCGGGAGCAACAGCTGTTAGCACAGGGCAGAGAGTTAAATCACTATGCAGCCAAGGTGGAGCTGATTGAATTATAAAAGCTATTTACAGCCTTCAATGGCAATATAACAGCCTCAGGCGACTGATGAGCTTGTGGGCCGTCCCGCTGCTCACAGAGGCATATTTTGTCAAGACTGGGCAAAACAAATCCACGTCTTGACGGCAAAATGTTGCAGCACCACTTCCCAGCAGCATCAGTGCTAGTCTTTCCTGTGGTGTGGAAGTTGAACTGAAGTGTCGGTAGTCTTGGCAGGCCTGCACAGAGAGGGGTGTGCTGTGAAAACTGGCATGTTGACGCTTTCATGCCACTGTCACGCTGTTCACAAGGTGCCCTGGAGGAGTGTCACAACGCGTTCTTCTCACTTAGTGCAGCATGTCCCTGTCACACTCCGGGTTGCCGTAGTCAGACGGCATTCCTCTCCCGCCATCTGTCTCTGGTATTATAGTCGCATGGGATAGCTACTCAGATCACCTAGGTTCAAGCTTTTATCTGAGGTGTGGCTACAGGCTTCAGTGGGTTACGCTGATGCCACGAAAACAAAGACAATCTCCTTTTTAATCTTGAATCTTGTCTACAGCCAATTAAGGGCAGAGACACGTGTCCAAAATATCACTCCATTAAACATCCTGGAAGTGTTTGTGCTGGAGAAATGCCAGCAGGAAGTCATAATAAACTCAGTCTCCAGCATTCAAAGGTCTCTACCACCAACCTCATCACAATCTGCATCTGAGCTGACAGTAACAAAGCTACATATCCCAGCCTTCAGACAAAATACCACAAAGAGGAACTCCTTGTATAGCAGTTTATGCGTCAAACATAGACAATCCCACACCAACTGAGTCTTCCCCGCCTGGCTCCGGCTGGTGTGACAGTGTTATTAGTGCAACATTTGTCGTGTTTCCTAACCCCCTCCCTCACCGGCCTGTCCTCCAACAGCCTCCAAAGCTGTCGAGAAGGCACCACATGGTATGGGCGCATGCAGCACATGGTTTCGGTTACAACCAGGCTGCACCCCAGTTTGCCGTGAACCAGTGTCCGCGCCTTCCTCAAGGCCAAATCATGTCACATGAGCCGACCCACCACCCGATGGGTTTGCATGCGGCAACATGGACTCTGTTTCCGTGTAAATGCTCTGTAGTGTTTGGCGATGTGTCTGCTCATGTGAACGGGATTACATGAGTCAGACGGAGTAGGTAAAAGGTGAGATTTAGTGCTGCTAGGAGCTTTAATTAACTACCACACATTCATTATATTCAGAGCACCGTATATTTTGATATCTGACTATTTTCACACCATCATAAACTCTCTAAGTCCTTATCGATAAACTGCATGATGACAATTCGACTACACAGTGAAAGCATTCACTCACATAAGACCAGTTTATGCTTCATTACATGTCTCATGCTAAGACAAGGAGCTGTTTATATTTATGTTGTGCTCAAATAAATGTGCTGCAGCAGAACACTGGTTGGCTATATACACCAGAGATGAAAGTGAAGCACATATACAGCACCTAATTGCAATCAGGACTTAAAAGGCTGCAGCTCAGAGGAGATGGTGGAATATACGACGTGATGAGTGCATAAATCAGAGATAGAAAAAATGCATTATGCATCGTTCAGATAAGATGGACATCATTTGTTTACTTCCATCTGGAGTCCAGGCACTCAAGGCAATTTGACTGCAGTGTTTCTCTTCAAAAGAGATCCATTAGTTATTGGCAGAATAGCTCCGGGGCCAATAAAACACACTGACTTCCACCTTTACATCCTATTTCCTTTCCTGTCAGACCTTTCGAGGTTCATGTTCTCCCATTACAATTCAGAGAGCATGTCTTGTTTCCACATGAGGGGTGTCTTCAGTGGAGTCCTTAAAGCAAACATAAACCACATTTGGAACTATGGGTAAAGTGTTGAGTGGCTTTTGAAAAGTAAAAAAAAAATAATAATTTGATGTGTCACCTTGGAGATGGCAGTTGACAGCTGTTTCACGCACAAGCTGGGCTTAATTGGCGGGGAAATTAGCCTGACCTTGACTGCGGCGGCGCGGCCGATGAGCTGCCGCTGCCTGCCACTTGAAATGACATTGTTGTAATTTTCGACAGCAGCAAGCAAACACTCTGAGCATTAATTATATGGTGGAATGTGCCTTGGTGCAACAGACGCACACAGTGAATACTTATGTAAGCTGTCGCTCCAGTCTCCATAGTAACCCGCAGCATTCTAACACATGCCTCCTCCGATCTACCTCCCCTGAAGTGGGCTGTTTCCATGGAAACCAGGCAGCTGCCTTTGATGATGGCTCTCATGAAATGACACCCGCTGATAACGCTGGCTCCTCCGAGTCTCCGAGAGGGAGGATGGATGGGTGAGTGGGTGTCGGTGAAGGGGGATGCAGAGAGAAATTATGGAGAAAGGAAAAGCGAAAGACAATTATTTCTCGCAGGAACTGAGTCACATAACCACAGCACAGCACAGCTCACATCGCTTCCCAGCCTCAGTAGTTTACCTGGCTCCAGTTCAGGCAGTGACAGGAACATTGTGAACCAGATGAGGCGTATCAGGGACGGCTCTCAGGCACATCAGGGCTGGCGTGATTCACATGCCTCACGTTGATTCATGTGTTATGAAAAAAAGTGGCATCAAATTTTTGTGCCTTGGCTGTGAGGGTAAGAGATATGTTGAGGAGAGGTTCACGCGCCGCCATCTGCTGCGCTCTTTTATCTACTTCTTCAAACAGACAAGTGTCAGAGCGCTTCCCTCCGCTCCTTTGCATTCATGCCGCTTGCTCTGCAATCACTTGGCAGCGGCGACACAACCAATATTTTTCCACTGCAACTCTCTGTGTCAGCTTTCTGACCTTCCCTTTTTTATATACCGGAGCACCTATTGTGTGTAAGATCCTGTTGCATCAGGAGCAAACTGTCTGTGGTTAGAAGTGGCTGTTATTCATCGCTGTTGTGCAACATCCTCGAATAACCAGATACTGTTCTTGGCAATCCTAACTGAAATTGGCTCGGAATGGGCTCCGCCTCCTGTTAGCTGTAAAGCGTGCAGCGTGGGTTTAGTAGGTGCAGTCTGGGTGTCAGTAGGCAGATCTAACCTGAATATGTGTCTCCTGTCTGTGGGCTAATGCACCCTGCACACTGCTTGCTGGATGGAGAAAATAGCTTTGGCACCGGCAAGCAGATCAAAGTGATCAGACAAGTAATCCCCCATGAGTCAGAAGGGAACTGACTGGTGGGGAGGGGAGGTATACATGTCTGAGTGTTTGTGTGTATGTGGGGAAGGCCAGAGAAGCTTTATGCGTCTTATTTAATCACTCTCCCTCTTTCACACTGATACAGTACACAAGTATGTGTGTTGAGACACACAAAATCCTCCTCCAGTGTTTCAATTTGATCTTCCTGTAAGCAACTTTGAAGTTAAAGGGTAGTTTCGCTTTGACTGAATCCGAAAATCACCCTGTGTAGAATGTAATTTCCCCTTTGTGAGGAGAGCCAGCTGTAGCATGTTCAGCAGCTACACACTCGCATCAGACACACATCTAATGGATTGAAGGCCTTATGTGTCTGAAACTGAGCTGCATCACTCTCACAAGCCAAACGACCTAACCGCAGTGACACAGACGTTACCGGTTTGTGGTCATGCGTCATGATGGGGATCGAATGAACAGCACAGAGAGAGAATGAAAGGAAAAAAAGAACGAAAAAAAAAAATCTAAAGGAGCAGCAACTGGCTGAGACAAAAGATGAGATTAAGCTCAGCTGCATATCTTGACCGCACACTCGTCGTTCGGTCCGACTTCCATTAACGGCATCTTTGGAAGGAGGCAGCACTCAGTTCTGGCCTCTCGACTGATATGTCACTGATATTTAAGATGTCGAGCTTCTCAGCACAGAAATGATTATAAAGTTGTGAAGTTTTAATAGTGAGCCTGAGACGCTTTCTTATAATTAAAGAAAGCTTCCTGGGAGCCTTCTGTCATGCCTTTGTGTCTGGATTAGTTGGTAATGGAGAAATGTCATTAGCCAGTCGACTCACTGGGAATTTCACAGAGTCAGTGTGTGTGTGTGAGAATGTGTGACTTCAGGTCTCAGCATTTTGAGGGAAGTGTTTTGATGCTCGGTATGACTCACATTTCCCTCAATATATCGCGCTCAGTGGGTGTACTTGCCTTTCCTCAGCAACAACCAGTCAGACACTGAAGGCGGTTTAAAACCCAGGTGCAAGTGAAAGTATAATCCAGGCAGAGCAGAAGCAGTCGGGGTAAGATGATGTTTGTTGGGGCTTTGTGCCAAAGAGGAAGTTATTCTGCTCTCGAAGGCACGGTTGTGAAAATACAGTACAACTCGTACAGATGGCCGCGATGAGTCACGTCACAAGGCTTCCTCCTTTTCTGCTGGATAATCCTCATCAATTAGCTCTATTGTCAGCTGGCTTTTCACACTAGTGAAATTGATGCCTGAATGCTCGACAGCAGAGAATCTGGGCCTCTTTTTCCTTTGAACGGTGACTCACCCGTCGGGGAAGAAAAATCTTTTATTGTTGGAGCTTTTCTCTTCAGTGACTCTAGATGATTTATTTACGAAGCCGGAGGCATTCGCAGCTAAACCCTCCCACTGTGTACTGTCATGAATAAAGACGTAGTTGCATCATAGTGGTTTTCATCAGTTAACACTAAAGGCACACCCAAAGGGGTATAAAACTGCACTTGTGGGAAAGACGGCGAACAGGCTCTTACCTGTCCTTGTCCCGCTTTTAGTGTTTGAATGAGGTTTTGTTATCGCTGCGATTGCTTTCATGGTATCAGTGACAGGAACTGGATACAGCCACATGAGATTTTCGAAGGCAGATGTGCTACTGGAAACATTATCCCTTTCTCTGACACATACAAAGACACACACACACACACACATAGAGTTAACACTGAAAAGGAATGTCAGAGCTCCATAAACAAAGGCTGAGCAGTGAGACAGTCTATCACTTCCTATGTTAAACTTGACCTCTGAACCTAATGTGTACTAAAACAGCTGACAGGTGAGGTAGGGAAAAAGGGCGGAATTAAGAGGTGAGCAAAAATATTTCTCACACTTTAACATTTTCATGTAAGACGAAAGACCGGAATTGCAAAATATTTACCGATAGTGCAATTCTCTTTGGTCTGTTGCAGAATCAGTTTACCACCTACTTTGCATCAGATTAGACTACCATTTTTTTAAGCTGTACTACCAATATTGTAAAAATTTTGACTAATGTAAACAGTGCTGGTTAGACCCAAAATGAATTACCACCTGGTTAGTAAAGCTTCTGATAAACTCATGAACCCAGCACCTAAAAAGTCTCCCTCATGAGATGGTGGAGACCAACACAGAGGTAAAATGAAATGAATGTTGGACTCTATGGTCACGCTTCATACAGCGGCTGCTTCCCTTGACGTTACGTTTGAATGCACTGGGTGTCCTTAGCATCATATTAATGTGCAGTCTAACAGATCTATAAGAGCTTTAGCGAATTTCGTGAATGTCTAAAATAGATGCTGTGAGATCATAAACAAATTATCTAAGCTGGTGTCATCATTAAATATGTTCCAATATTATTTCATTTGAAACTTTTCAAATATAGCCAAGGAAAGAAAAGCTAACACAAAATTTGGTCTGTGCTATGCATGTATATGTTATGTACAGGCACTGAATCGTGTGACCTAAATATGTAGCGAGCAGCAGATATTGTTGTTGCTCTGAAACACCCCCACAATTTAATCAATTGTTCCTTGTGTCATTTCTGACTTGCAAATCCCGATAAGTCCACACCGGTGGATTTGTAGCAGGATCGCAATCATGTGACCATTAGCAGGCAGCTGATGTAGCGTTCACTTGTTGTCATAGTTACAGTGATGCCATGCCGCTATCTCGCAGTGATATCTTTAAATCTTTACATACATGTAAGACATGACTGTGGAAAAAGATGTCGTTTCAAAGGGATGTAAAAAGGGGGCAGTAAGCGAAGTCTAAAAACAGCTGATTGTGAATAAATAGAGGTCTTCTATCTTGACTGAACCTCTGGGAGGAAACAGAAGAATGAGGTTTGGGAGGGTGAGGCCAAATTTCTACAGAAAAAAGGTGACAGCATTTCCTCTCTCATTGCTCAAAATCAGAGTGTACAGTATTAGTAAGTCTTCATGCAGGAGGAGGTGTGTAATCCAGTGTGACTTATGGTCTGTCTCGGTGAAGCACTGTCATGGAATCTGTGAATGATACAACGCATGTGTTGTTGTGGTGTGAACAACACTTACATCATGATGTAGGTGTGTGACAGAGGAGAGCTTTGCTATACAAGAAATGAGGACGCTGCATCTGTTCGCTGCTGAAAGTGGAACAGCTTCAATAACTTACTGCATATGTGGTATCAGTCCACGTTTCTCTCCTCAGGCGGTACACAGATTTTGTTTTTGAGCAAACTTCTCCTTTGCTACACTTTGTACAGAAGCCTTGAATATAATTTGCAGGGCAGTGGCGCGATGTTGAATTTCTGAGGGCTGTTTCTGTTGATTCAGGGGAAAATCCATTTTACAACATGTGCAGTGGGCCAAGTGTCCAATTAGTGCTGTAAAAAAAAAAAAAAACCTCATCGAGGCAGAATTGGAATTACATTCTGTGAATTCTGGAGCCGTCCTTGCCAAGGTCTGACACAAGGGAATCAATGACTTCACTGAAATATCAAACTGCGCCATAAATTATAGTGTTTCATTGCCTACAACCTTGATCCGCCGGAGTGAGGCAATTTCACCGTCTCTGCTGTTGAAGATGAGCCGCGGCACTCCAGCTGCACTCCTGCGGATATTCAAATAATTGCCCTCTGCGCTGTGAGAGAGAGAGAATGAATTTGAATAATGTATTGCAACGGGAGTGAGGCCACAAGGCCTCTGAGGTCGTAAATTCTGCTGCTACATCAGCTCAGCCCATGAGAAAGGGAGGCACACAGGGTTGTTTATAAAATGCCCTTGGAAAAATGAGTCTAATCCCCAGCCAAACCGTAAGCCATGGGGAGAGCATTAGATAACCCACAAGCTGCAGAGTAATGAGAGTAATGAGGGAGATGGAGAAGCAGAGCCAGGACAGAGAGAATGCATCCATTTATTGGCTGTATGCTCTGATTGCCCAGACCATTTGAGACAAACTGGAGCCTGACACAGTGCTGGAGTCCATTTCGTCTGATCAGCAGCAATAAGCGCTTTCCACAGCCAGTGAGTGCTTCATGCTGGCCGCAGCCATACATCATGCACATTGTATAACCTCTCAAATTATGTCTGGTTTTGTACTATCAACATCAGTGACCCTCCGTGACTACAAGCACAGACACACTGACTTTCAGACGTGACAATCTTGAGCCATAAATAAACTCTTACTGAAAACATAGCGCTGAAGATAGTTAAGTGTTTTCTGTTGTTTTTGGGAGGAATGCAACAGTGCTGAAAGTCAAAACTTGCTTTTCCTTAGAGAGAAACATCTCGGAAGAAAAGTAATTGTTGCCTGCTGCCCAAATTGCAGCTCATGTCATCGCCTCACCTCTGTTTTCAAGCCGCTAACAAGTCTATCACCCTGCTATGTGAACGCCAGCTGCAATGCAAATAATGCCGCTGTGATACCTTACACACCTCGTGGTGTTAGAACGTGATCAGATGCCGAAGGCGATGACGTACACGAGTTCGGCTGCAGCCAACTTTTTGTTCAGACAACTTTTTTTTTTTTTTTTTTTCTTAGATGTACAAGATGAATGCATTTTACGAACACAGTACTTCTTACCTTGCCAGTAGTGTAAAACACGATTCTACTTCATCACTAGAGAGCACAGAAAAGCAAACACATGCTTTTTACTCGCAAACAGCATGACAGACCGGCCTAGCAGACTCAAAGCCCACATTCCCCCAGCTCCCCTTGATGTCTCATTAGCAGCAAAAGCAGGCTTCCTCCTGTTCAGACAAAAAAAATGAGAGGGGCAGAGCTGTGTGTGTCGGTGCTTTCTTGGGGTTGGGGGCTGGGGAGGGTGTCCTAAAGGATAGTTTTGCAGAGTGCAGGTGAGCCGGAGGGGCTGCCTGGCTGGCTGGCAGGGTGACTGCAGTGTTGTTGCCTCCAGAAGGGTTCCTGTAAATGAGGGCTGCCTGCCTGCCTGCATCCCCCCAGCCTTCCTCTGGCAGCCCACCCCATAAAGCCTGGGTGACGGAGCAGGTAATAAAGGGCTTGAACACAATGAGTCAGCACTTTAGCCTCCATTTAATTTCATCTGAATGCAGCGCTGACCACCCCCACCCTTACCCCTCCTGTCTCCCCATACCTCCACTGCTCCCTCTGCTCCCTCTCTGCAGTAGACTTAACCCATTCCTGCCTCCCGTGTGGGACTTAACTGGTAGCATGAGGGCGCTTTAAATTCAAACCTGCAGAGCAAACACTGTCTCATGGCCATGTGTTTTTTTTTTCTTTTTCTTTTTTTCCCAAAACTGCATTCCTGTCACCTCCTAGAAAATGCAAGTAAATCAAACCGATGTGCTTTGAACGTTTCCTTCCTTTGTTGTTTTTGGTATGCCGCCTCTTAAACTTGGTCGTGCTGACAGTGAGTGTTAGCGCTGGAGAAACGGAGGCGGGGGCTAGAGAGGGAATGTAGGCCACACATTCCTTTCCTAGGAGCTGTCTGCGCTCATGCAAACAGTGGTGCTCAATCAGACCAGGATTTCCGCCATTCCACAGCGTGGGCCAGACTTTTCCAGTTTTCCTCTTACTTCGCACGAAGCCCCAACTCTGATCTCCGCTGATGCCTGCAGCTTCCAGTCTTGCATGACGTGCAACTTTCCATCCCTGAAACTGCTCCGTCTCCTTCCGTTAAAATTATTGCCTAGCTGTTGCTCTTTGCTCTGCATTTGAATCATAATCTCTGAAGATAATTTTACAATGTGGGCTTGCTCTAGTCCCAGTTTTAACTCCATATAACACCAGATCCTTCGTCATCCAGTGTCTAATTATGGCTTGTCCCTGCACTGCTCCTTCTTCTGCTCCACTGGGCTCTCTAATTTTTACTTATTGTTTGTGCCGTTTCCTGGGAAGGACGGTTGACATTGTCCAGACCTCCTCTCTCCTTTTGCTCTTCCTGCTTCTCCCCCTCCCACCATTACTCTCTCTTTCTGTCTCCATCTCTTCTTCCTCCTTAATATTTCCATCTCTTTGCCTTTGTGTCTCATGCAGCTGCTGTACAATAACAGTGTTTGATTGCAATAGCCCAGACAGGACTTTGGTTTAAATAAGCACCCCCGAGGCCATGTAATAACCCAGCAACCCCCTGTCCCTGTCTCCGAGTTGGTCCCTCAGTGCTAAATCCCGCTTCACAACACATTCCTCCTCGTGCACCCTGCCAGCCGGTTAGCCAGCAAGCCAGGCAGCCAAACCACCATAGGAAAAATACAGAGCATGGAACTGTGATTCACAGCACTGATATAGAATATCACCTCCTCCCTTCTCCAAAGTCCAACAGCTGGTTTCCTGGAAGCAGACTTGTGTGGTGTGAGTTCAGGCCGGGGAGGGACAGCGGTGGGAGGCGGAGAGGCCCCGACTCTGCTCCCTCAAAGGCCTCTCACATCTGCAACTCTCAGCCACAGTGTTGCAACATCTTCATGAGCAGCCTGTGTTTATGTGATGGGGAAAACATGCGTTGTAGAAAAACAGGATTTGATGTAATGCTGGTTATCTCATAGTGACATCAGTGGAGGTCACGGCTTTCACTTGCTGAAGGTTTGGAGGTGAAGTGGAGGTTTGACTGAGATAGATGGTGGCGCCTCAGAGGGATGAACTCTTTAGGATGAACTCTTTCTGTGTTGCTGACAATTGAAGAATTATTAACTCATCACTGAATAAGACCGTCTACTCAGTGTGTATAATGTCAGTGTAACTGTTAGCATCAGGGCGTGACAGTATATCCATCTGGAACAATAAAGCCCAACTTATTCAAACCCCCTTAGGGATTGATGTCATCCATGGCAATAAAGAAACCATTTGCTTCGAATGCACCACCGGTTTTAAAAAGTGTTTTTTTCTGCATTTAAATTTTTTATTTATTTCTGTTCCATTTGCAAATAGAGTGTCCTTAACCTACTTTAGAGAGCATGTCAAGTCATATGTCTCTGTGGCCTTTCCTGTCTACACAATGACCCTCGAGTAGAGGAGAAGAATAGGAGCAGGGCTCACTTCCCTCCTGTGCATGAACAGCCTAATTTAGGAAAGCGTGTCAGTGTGAACCTTTGTCACATTGCCGGGCTCAGAATACCCATTGTTCCCTTGATAGAGTCATTCCACTTTGAAAAGGCTTTTAAGACGGCAGAGAATATCCTGCATCCTGCACCCGTGCAGTCACATCTGCATTTGTATGCATGCACCCTGCGAATTAGTGCACACATACTGGCGGGACGACTCTTATAGACCCGCACACGCATGCACGATACAGGGAGATTAAGAATGGAAGTAGGCTAGCATGAGATCATGCGTGCTCTGGCTCATTAGGTACATTTAATATAGTCTGCCTGAAAAGCCATCTGTTCCAGGCGGATGGTGCCAGATATGATGTGATGCTGGCAGCCATAGTTGTTCCTGTTTACCATTTTGAAAGATGGTTATGTAGTAAGGCTAGACTATACTCTTTCAAAGGATCACAATTCTAATCCACCAGACAATCAACTCTTTAATACAGGATTAATATTAGATGTGAGCAGAAAAATAACTTTTTGCATAAGCATAGTTTAGCATTGTCAGAGTTACGCTTATTTGCTTTCTATCTTAGAGATAGAAGAGAAGAACCTCACAGAAAAACTCAGATTTGTTGGTTAGCTATGCATAAAAATGGCAAATAGGGAAACCTGGCTATGTCGAACGGCACCTAAATCAGTCTAACAGCATCTATAATTCTCATTACTAAATAGATGATTTCTTGTTTAATGCGTGCAAAAATACCTTTCAGAAGTTTCTTTTTTGTGGGGTTTGAAGCCAAACTTTTTCTTGGTCGCAACCATTCTCTGTTGACTGTCCCAGCCAAGAAGTATTAGATAGCTGTCATTTTTCATTAATAGTAGCACAGCAAAAAGCAATTTCAAAAATGCAGTTCTACTATTAACTTTACGATGCAGTACTGGTAGTCACGTTGCTGCTGCTTCAGTTTTGAGTGAACTGACAAGGAGGTCATTCGACACACTTGACTGCCTTCAAACCTGTCTTGCAAGGGAGTGGAAGCAACAGTTTAAATCTGCACTTAAGAAAAGAGGTGCATTTTATTGTTTGAAAACGTAACAGACCATGGAGTGATGTTGACATCATATTCTCAACACTGGAACACTTCCTGATTTTGGTACAGATAGCTGTCACAGCCACACACTGCATAGAAAACATGGACATCAACACCCATTGGAGTCATCTTGCTCTTGTATTACTAGACATGGCAAGAAAGAGATGGATCTGACCGCGAAATAGAGGACACTTAGTAGCCTTGTCTGTTTTATTCTTAATATGGCTATAATTGGCAAAAGCATCATCATGCTGCATTCAAAAAGTCTTAAAACTAGTGATTGAGACCATGAACTTACTAGAAAAATGTTTACTGCAGTAACAAATCAAGAGAGAAGTGGGATCATTTTCTCATAGACATCTATACAATCTGACTTCTTCAAATTCTTCAGAGGAGTCGCCCCCTGGTGGCTGTTAGAGAGAATGCTGGCTGAAAACGCTTCTGGATTGGCTTCACCTATCAGATCCAGAGGTAATGCAAACACCCAAGTAGGCCTGACCTTAACTCCCCCTCTTTCTCACATAACCAGATTAATTCATTGCACTGTTAGTGCTCCAGAATGGCCTGACTACACCTCATTGTCATTCTGCTATAGAGGAGAAAAAAAACACTGACATGGTTGTATTTCTTTACTAACATTTGCATGAAAGGACATGAAGACTGCAATTAGAATTCCAAATTTAGTTGAAAAAATGGAAAAAAAACAACATACCCA
The DNA here is from genome assembly GCF_021347895.1 of Acanthochromis polyacanthus. Lineage (NCBI taxonomy): Eukaryota > Metazoa > Chordata > Actinopteri > Pomacentridae > Acanthochromis > Acanthochromis polyacanthus. The sequence continues at coordinate 16,623,497 of NC_067127.1, read as the reverse complement.
GACTGATGTAAGTAATGTGTTTTCCGTCAGACATTTCAAGAACATAGCTTTGCTAGCATTGATACAGTGAAGGTTAAAGATCTCTAATTTACCAAACTATGGTCTACAAATGCAAACAAAGAGATGACTATCCAGCTATAGTTGATTTTAGCTCTTCGTTTATGTCTGGCTTCCTAGATAAAGTATCTATATTTTCACAAAAAGTACTAAATGAGATGCAAATGCCCAGTAGAGTTTGGTCAGGAGGTGTTTCATATCTGTGAGTCTGTGTGTCACCTTTGCAGCTGTGTCTATTTCTGTGGCTGTATGTGTGCGTATGTGTCACTGCGGCAGGATTTGTGTGTCTGCATGTGAATCCGCAGAGACAGAAAGCCCCCGAACCTCTTTGCAGTTGCCAGCAGCCCCCCTCTTCTCGTCTCTGGCTGGGGGGGTCTTGGGGATTAACTTTCCACTTCTCTGATCCACTTTTCCACAGAGCCAATAGCTATGCAGGTCTGGAAATGTGTTATGTGGCTGTGTGAGAGACAAAAATCAAGGCCAATTGCAAAATAATTTATGAGCCTTGTCTCAAGGTTATTTCTGTTCTTTACCTTTGCTGCCCGTTCGTTCCAGTGACCTCATCTTCATTGTAAATCTCGACGTAAACAAGGGCATCATTTGCATTCAGAGGACGTTAGTAATTTACGGAAAATGTTACTTTGCCTTCCAAATAGCCATCCGATATATTTTGGAGTTTCTCACTGTTGCTAGCATTAAATTTAATCTCCTATTTATTACATAAGCTTGTTTTGCATATTTCCATTAGGTTTTTGTGTTCATGCTCCTTTCCAAATCACAGTAATTGCTTCCTCCTCTTGCCTTTTTCAGTGTGAAGAGATTACGCTCTGCAGCTGCAAATGATTTAGTTTTACAATTGGACGGGGAATCCAAAATTAGAAAGGGTGAATACATAGTGACAAAGCTGAAGTTTCGTACTATAATTTCACCTCCAGCTACCACGGCTCTTAATGCACTGCGGTTTATTAGCACAGTATATCTCGGATTTCAGGGAGCACTGTAAGATTTCAGCAGAGCGTCATTCAAACCGCAGGGTAGAGATATAAAATGGGTGAGTCCTTCAGGAGACGGGATTGAAAGCCTCCATCAAGGCAGCCAGAGAGGAGGGAGCTGAGGTATTCCTTTGAAGTGGGTGGCTCAGATATTAAATAATTGAGTTGTAGGAGATTAAAGTTTCAGGAGCTAATTTGGTCCCCTCCACGGCCTGTCACTCTGGGGCTTGAAGAGTCTGCAGCCTGCAGACGGCTGGTGAATAAGTGTGACTCACTTCCGGTGTGTGGCTGAGCTGGAGAAACCCTATATCTGTGGCAGACTGAAACGGGAAGTTCATCCAGGGCACACAGCGTCTCTGACTCAGAGCGAGGGTGACGCCATTTTTGCTGTCCGAGTTTTCAGGAATCCAATCCTCCATGTGCTCGAGCAACAAAGAGGCACAGAAGGGTTTCGCTTCCCCTCCTTTTCTGCCCCATAAACACTCACCATAGTTGCTGACAGCTCAACTGTTATGTGGAAAGAAGTTCATTTGCTGATGCAATAGGAGTACGTTGCTTGTGTAAGCCTGGATTTCAGTGTTATTTAGATGGGAGGGCTCAGTCGCTGCGTCCTGACAGCGAACAGCCTGGAGGTGAAAGCTCCCGTCTTTTTGTCTGGAATGTGCCTCTCAGCTGACATTGAAACCTAATTTCCAAGCACCTTGAGGATGGCACTGCCCAAGTCGTACGTAATTGATATGTATGAGGGCATATAAACACAAGCACATTGTCTTTGAGGAGAAACAGCAGAGTCTGTTGAAGGAGGTGTAAGGACATGGTGGTGAATTACCCATCTTGCTTTCTGTTCTGTCTCTTTGTGACTTATGCTGGTGCAGCAGCGCCGCAGCGGGCCACAAGTCTTCCACAATGACTCAAACCCCTGCGGCGATAATGGAAAAGAACAACTCCATCTTCCTGGGGCAATAGATTGGCTAGATAAGGTCTGACTGTAAGGGACTGTAGATTTGTTTTCCTGAGTCTTTAACCTTGCAGAGATGAATCAGACTTACAGTAGGTGTGGCCCAGCTGAGGCCTGAGCTGTCTCTGTGGCGTTGAAATATGAGACTCAAATGTCTGGTTCTACAGCTCTCCCCGTGGCCCTGAGCTCACACTCTGAGCTCTTTGTTTACAATTCCTCTTCGGAAAATTACTATTTAACAAAGCAAATATGTGGTATCTGCTCATCTTGTATATTCAAATCTCCTCCGATGACATCATGTCAGCTCCACAGCCGGTGTGAACACTTACAGCATCCTACCCCTGGAGTATTTATATCGCTTAGCGCAAAGCTCCTGTCACCTGGGCCAATAATATGTTTTGACTGTCAAGGTTCAGAGTTAGCTCAGGGCAGTGTTACTATGTTGCAGGGAAAAACAGGCCGCCTGTTGTCATGTGGGCCAGAGGGCTGCTGGGACGGAGAGCCAAAGCCCTGCGGTGAAATCAGTTTATGGAGAAGGACTATGTTTAAGAATGAGCCCCTGTGGGCTGTTTACACCATGCTGAACCAGCGTTACTCTCATCTTGCTGGAGGAAAAACAAATAAAGCTTATAAACTGAAACTAAAAAACACATTATTACTGCTGCTCTGCTGTATTATTGCTAGTTGCTGTCGGTTGCATCACCTCTTAAACAAACTACATGTCTTTTTGTATCAAGTGTATTTGCAGTCTGAAGGGGCAGAATGTGCTGCAAAATGGAAGTGTTTTATGGAGAATAAGGACATTTACTGGAACGTTCTTGTTGTTAAAGCCCTTATTGAATTCATAGGAGATGTTTGTTTGTTTAGTGCAACATTTTGTCAATATTTCATCATAAGGCATGGAGATAAATGTGTTAGAAGACCTCTTTTGATCTCGTATTTAACCTTTAAGATGTGTTTTTCTTAAATCTCGAAGAATTTTTCCAATGTGATGAGACAATAACGGGACTTATTTGCAGTTTAGAAATTTCAGGAAGTGGATCACTCAGCTGATTTCATCTTATTCTTAAGAGTAAAAAATCAGATTAAACAACCTTAAAGTCTAATATTTTGGCTTTAAGATCCAGCATCAGTGCAGTGATGACTGTGTATTTGCGTGAGCGATGATGGTTTCCCTTTTAAATCCTATGAAATGAAACAGGATGAAAAAAGCACACACAAACACAGAAAGGATTGGCAAATTGTTCCAGACATTTATTCATTTTCTGCCCAAAATGTTACACCAGCCGCTGATGAAACGGCAGAGCTGCCGAATACCAGTCACCATGGGAACGTCAGCATCAGCTCCAGATAAACACACATTATTATGACTAAAACAACAACCCCGACAACAAACACCGGGGTAGCCTTCAGCGGGGAGCCACGACTCCTCACCTGCATCCCCCTTCTGTTCATCTTAATCCAACCTGAGAACTTCACTGTGCCTCACAAAGAAAGAAAAAAACGAAAGAAACAGCCCAAGGGTTTCTGTGGTGTTTTCAGCGAGGCACTTAAAACTACCTCTGTCACTTTACCTCTTGCCTTTACTCCACTGAGATAATGCCTTCACTGCCTTGAGGGATGATCTCTAGGATGAACCCTACAGATGAAAGAGAGCAGTGTGACGACAGGTGAAAAAAGAGAAGAGCAAACACGACCTGGCGGGGAGTTTTTTAGCAGTGGCAGCTAAACAAAAGGCCCACAGCTACGTAGATCCCTCCCTCCTGTGGTATGGTGGAGCTCTGTCTGTGTCGGTGCTCCTGTGCAGACTAGCTCCACTTTAGCTGCGGGCTAGGAGGGAGGAACCGCGGCCAGGGTGTGTCTGCTTACCATGGAAGCAGGTGGGTAGATTGCACTTAGAGGTAGGAGGGAGGGGGGAGCAGGTGGTGCGGTGCCGCCAGCTTCATCCCAGCAGCCGTGGAGCACCGGGATGACGTGACGCCGCCCCTGACAGCATCACACTGACATGTAATGTAGCCAGTCACCTTTTCAACAGGAGAGACAAAGGCATGCCAGATGAATGTGGAAGGTTGACATAGTGGAAATACGTCCTTTCAGAGCTACTCTGAATATAACCATCTGCTCCTCTGTGTTGCAGACTTGTGCTTTTTCCTCGTGGTTGTTTCTGGGGAATAAGCACATGTATCATTTGTCAGACCATCTGAACACTGATCTTCAGTATTCATCAGAAAAGTTTAATCAGCAAAATATACTAATGGATCCAAAATACTTAAGAGAAGAAGAGCTCATTATGCATAAATCAGCCCCAATGTTAGATATATTGTTGTATATGGCATTATAAATACACTTACTTCATATGCAGTTAGGTGTTTTACCCTGGTGAACACAAGATAAATCCGAGAAGTGGTAGATTGCAAAAGTGGTGCAGCAAATAAATGACAAAATAAATGATGAATTAAAAAGGCGCCCTCGAGACACGCACCATTAGAATTTCAACTGGCTCAGTGCTTAATTATATTGTCTGTATTATATTCATAAGCTTATTAAGTGTTTTGGTTTGTAAAATAGAAGTAAAGTTAAAGCTGCTGTGAGGAACCTTTTCCTCCTTCTGGCAGTGAGAGTAATTACACAAACACTGCCGGTTCTGTACTTATTACGTTTGCATCTGTGCACTGAGTTTCTTCTTTTATCTGAAGCATCGGAAAATTTGCTTGGACACTTCTAAGGCTTTTCCACCTGCTCCCCTCTTCATAGCTACCTGTGCACCTGATTTAAAACTGCAACATACAGAAAGACTTATGAATATAAAAATGACAGCTTTAAATATAGTGTCTTAAAGCTGAGGTAAGTAGAAATCTAGAAAACTAAAAAGACTACATTTCCGAAACTTAAGTAGAAGTCTTGTGTTCACTCGTGTGTCTCACTTAAATTATATAAAATGCTGTAAGGTTGGTGTGTACCTTTTGCTAAATGATGCTAAACATCCTGCCTGCCCCAGCTTTAAACGGTAAATGATCCACACTTATGTAGCCATTTTTCTGCCTGAGCAGTACTTGAAGCACTTTAATGTGTTTCTCATTGATCCATCCACACTTACCAAAAGTGGTGGAGTTGCCATACGAGTTGCTTACCTGCCATCGGGGTCAACTTCATGCTCAGTCTCTTATTCAGCATGTGGAGAGGTCAGACTGGTGTCACAGGAAGACATGTTCATGACCCACAAAGTCACTTCAAGTGCTATCAGAATGGATTTTGCCGTTTGATTGCATGCTATGTATTCACATTTTAGCTGTATTTTAACACCCTAAAATGGCACACGACATGTAGACATGGTGTGAATGTGCATGAAGTGGTGTTCTGTTTATACACAATCCCACGATATGAACCCTCCTGCTGTCTTCATTTACAGGCACCAAAAATATTAGCAAAAAAATTCCCCAAATGTCTGAATATTTGCAAAATCTTCAGGAAGAAAATCCAGTAATTCATTAAAAGTGTTATTTTTTAAAAAAAAAATCCCCCAAATTCGACAAGAAAATTCTTGTAAATATTTTCAAAAATGAGTAAAACGTCAGAAAAAATTCTAAAAATATCTGAAGCCATTACATATATCAGTAAAACTTCTGATATTTTCTTTAAGAACATTCACATAAAAAAATCAACCAATATCCAGCAAATTTCACTGGATTTTGGTTGATTTTTTGTGAATGTTCTTAGAAACATCTTTAACATTTCCTTTTTTCCAGAAAAAATATTCAAAGATTTCCCAAAAATGTTGAAGATGTGGACATCAGAAGTTTCACTGTGAATTTTTTTTTCTCCATATTGTCAAACTTTAAAATGGGTCAATTTTGACCGACAGCACAACACAAGGGTTAAGTTAGGAGTTGACTACTTGCTCCACCACTTGAGATACTGCAGGCAATATTTAAGTTACACTTGAATATAGTATTTCAGTAAATGGGCTTAGTTTATTTTTAGCTTTCTGTATTAATTTTCACAGAATTCACATTTGCTATATGAGGCAATGCATCCCGCTTGGTCACTTTTACAAGACACTCCTTTTTTTTTCTTGTCTTTTTTTTTCCAGAGGTTGTCCCAGATATCTGGCAATGTTTGATCTAGGCCAGCTCCACAGCAGGGTAGCCAAGGGGAAACCAAGGAGCCAAGTTAACTAGTTCATGTCACTCATCAACTTATTTTAACAGATATAGGCTACATTTGCTGTCACGAAAAAAAAAAAGGCAGCTACTTTCACAGAGTTCCTACTTAAAATCACTTATGACCTGCTTTCAGAAACACTTTCTCACATCCCAGAAGGATTTTTCTGACACTAAGCAGCTTACTTTGTATATAGTCATCTCTGTTCACTTTTCCATTGCGTTTGCCAGGTCAAGAAAAAAATAAAAGGATCGTGAAGTTCAGGCGAGGGCTAAACAAAGCAGCTGCTGTCAGTGGCCATCAAATTCTAATAAGGCATAACCTAGTCCTGGGTGGGCGAGGGAAGCCGCTGTTTTTCTGCTATTTCCATTTATAGACTGCACCAACGAGCCCCCTGGGAGACTGCTCGCCATGACTCATGTCTCCAGTGCTTCTGGCCCAGACTAACCCCCCCTCTCTTCTTCATCCCTGAGCATCACTGTGCTTTCTTTTTTTTTTTTTTGTTATCTTCTGCATGTTTATCTCAGCTTCTTCTTATTTCCATTGTTTGCACTGTCTTATTCAGGAGCCCATGTTTTCATTCATGCAACATAAAGCCTTGCGAGACAAAAAGAGAGAAAAAAAGAGGGGGGGAAAGAGAGGAGTGAATCAATGGGAGGAGGGAGGGTTAGACAAGCCACCAGAGCTGATGATGAAAGCGATAAGCGGGCTGAATCAGTCCCATGTAAATAGTAGCTACAGTACAGACGGCGGCCATTTCCCAGAACTGTTGTTGTGGTTAAACGGCAGCGTCAATATGGGGGGATGTCTCTGTCTGCCTCTCCCAGCACAGCAGCCTGCAGGCTTTTCACCGTCACGTGGTCTGCTTGTCCTCTCCCTCCCTCCCCCCCTGTCGTCTCTTTGGTTATATTCCAGTCACGGCAACCGCCTCCCCTCCTCTCCATCTCTCCCTCCACCCCACCCCGCCCCGCCCCTCTGTGCTCTGTCAGGTCACCCGCCTTGTTTGTTCAGATGGAACAGAAGAGGAAATGAAAGCTCTGGGTCCGCTGTTAACCCATCCCTGAGACTTTGCTCCATTATTGTGTGCATTCCTGCTATTTTTCACAGCGCCGCTCGTCGCTTTGATGATGATCTATATCAGGATACAGAAACCGTGTTATTGTAGAAGTAGGGTAAAGGAGGGGAAGGGGATCTGAATAAAGGATTCGGCTAAAAATACAGGCAAATCTCAGCTGCTTTGAATACGGTGACAAAGCTACAACCACAGCTGAAGATAATAACTGTGGTCTACTTAATGTGCAGCTTGGGATGTTCATGCATGTATGACTTCACTGGAAAAGTGCTGTGTCAGAGTCTAGCTGAGGGTAAAGCCAGAAGTCCTATCCCTCTCCTTATTCTGTTTGTGAAGTTTCACACTTTCCTAAATACATACGAGCTGCTGCGTGTGTGCACTGTACAAGCAAACAACGTATGCATGTGTGGGTGCATATGAGAGCCTGTGCTCATGCTCATGTTTATCCTCCAGTCTGCCACGTTCTTGCTTGGTTACTATGCAACCAGGTCAGAACAACATGGACACCGCAGTAGCTGAATGGCCATTTTGGGTAAAAGCACTCTGCAATAATAAACAGCTTCTGGCACCGAGAAGTTGTTTCCCAGCTGCAGATCAGTGCCAAAATACAGAATTAACTGCAATACCATTTACTGCTGTGGAAAAACATCAGCCGTCCAAACCCACATACCTTCAGAGGCATTGAACAGCTTGTAATCCCTCAGCAGCTAGATGGCTCTCAGAAACACGCCAGCTCCGGCTGCTGCCAAAGAAATTACTGTGCACTTATAGTGTTACATTTGTGTAAACTAAAGTGTTCTCTCCTCACCCTGCTGGAGAGAGTTTTTCAGGGTACCGAAAAGTAATTTCGTGAGCTTAAAATGTGCTGCTTTTTATCTCAACTTGGCCACAGCTGCCTATTGTGTTTGCTGGGAGCCCGGAGATGTCTTTACATGGGGAAGATAAGCCTTAAAAGCACAAAACAGCTGCCTTGGATTTTTATAATGTCGGAGCAGGAATGCTTCATGCTTATTTTGAAGTGGCTCCAAAGATATTTGGAGCGATTTGAAGGGAGATCAACTGAACTTTGCCCTCTCTCAGAGGAAGAGAAGAGAAACAGAGATACTGTTGCTGCCAGAATCTGTGAGGCTCAAATAAATTCAAAATTAGACAAAGTGAGGCTGTGCGGTCGTACATTCCCATCCTGTGGGTCATTTTATTCAAGTGTTTCATCCTAATCCACCAGTTATGTTCTGTCAGTTATCTTTTATTGACTTGAATCAGTGGAAGCACACTGTGAGCACAGCTTGTGCAAGCTGTCAAGGCTACAGTTTGTGCTGAGTTGTGACTATAAGGCCATGCTTTGTTAGCCTTGCACTGACATGTCATCGTCATGGCCTCCATGACCACTATGCCAGGCTTCTTGGAATCACTGGGAACACGGCCTTTTCCCTGGCAGTGAGCCACGTTAAACAGATCACTCACAGAGTGCATTTTGTAATTGAATCAAACAAACAGGATAAGCTGGACAGTAAACAGTGTGGGCGTTGCAGGAGACCTCAGGTGCTGCTGCTTCACCTACGCTGTTGGGAGTTTGTGTTGGTCTGCCACCCTGCTGTCAGCAGCCCTGTGCCCATGCACTGTAATGTACACAAGCTGAACAAGCAGCTTGGTGTTACAGTTTCATACACACAAGCACATTTCTGAGAAGAAGCAGACACCATGTGACCATATCACATTACGCCACTGAGATATTCTGCAGGGTGATCATGACCTTTAGAAGGCTTCTAGACAATGGAGGCTGTGTTACAACAGAAATAAATAGCTTTGCATTTTGGTAAATTCACTGTTGAGAAATGATGATGATGATGATTTTCATGAAGTCTAGATGAAGTACAGAGCTAGTGGTCTTATGAGGACGTTAGCACAGTTTAACACTAATGGCTGGACGCAGGGGGAAACTGGTAGCATGGTCTGACTCACTGGATCTAGGACGTTGCTATAAGCCTGCCATTTGCCGCTTATTTCATTTGGCTTCATACAGTTTTCATTGCTACAAAAAACAACCTCTGGGCAGCAAACTACCACAATGAAAGTGTAAAGTTTTTTTCCAAGGATCTGGATAAGGCAGCTATCAGCTTTCAGTGAATTATCCAGTTTACTTACAGCTCCTGTCTAACTGCAAGCAAATGTTGCTCAACAACAATTCCACATTTCACTGTTTTGAGGCCACATGAAGGCAGCAGCCTTCATTTAGCTTCCCCCATGATGACTGTAATTGGTTCAAGGAAGTCCAAACAAGCCAGAGCATTTCAATACATCATTTTTAAATGTACATGCAATCATGAAATCAGGTGTACATTATGCGTTAGTGGGCAATACGGTGGTGTAGTAGTTAGCAACGCTGCCTCACAGTGAAACGGTTCTGGGTTTAACCCTGTTGGTCTGAGGGGGCTTTTCTGTCTGATGTTTGCATGTTCTTCCTGTGCCTGTTTAAGTTTTCTAATGGTGCAAAGTCCAAAGACAAGCATGTTAGGCTAACTGGTGATTTTCAGTTGGAGTTAAGTCTTACTCTATCGAGGACTCTGGCTGAAGTCTATCTATTGTAGACTTCAGCCCTCTGCTACATTTTACAGGATAGAGCAGGTTTAGATAATGGATGGATGCTGATTAGTGAGCTTTACTGTCATTAGTAGACATTTGTTTTCAACTCAGGACAGAGACAGGCAAGCTGCTCCTGTGTTTTCAGTCTTTATGCTAAACTAAGCTTTGTCTTGCTCTTGTCAAAAAAGTGAAATGTATTACTATAATGAAATGTCGGACAGAAAAAATTATATTTTAATTTTTAAAACGTAAATTTGTTTTTGACATTTTACAGTCTCGCATTGCATGTTGTGAAGTTTTCTGAACTATGTAGTTTGTACAGTGCACATGGATTCACTGTGATTCTCCCCAGCAGTAGACAGTTTAGTTAGACTAGCTGGCTAGCTGGTAATTTTCAGATTGCCCTTTACAATTTATCCGTTAAATACCTTTTAAAAGGCCTGTCAAGGAGGATATTGAGCTCGAGTTCATTATATCTTTGTTTAAAGCTCTAGTTTGAAATGGTTTGAAGTTGTTGATATTTTGAATTTAACCACAGGTTGTTCCTGTCATATCTGCTCCCTGCTAAAGCTTTGTCAGGTTGTTATTGAGCTGCCAGTGACTGAGTTTTAAGTTAGTAGAGACAGGAGTGAAGAGAAGGGAAATGCATTGCAGATTGCTTGGGGTCAGAGGTCATAATCCAGCCTGAGGAGAAGCTCACCTTTGTGGTTTGCGGATAAATACATGATGGTGTTGTGCTCTGGGTTGTATCCAGGCAGGACCTGATTCTGCATAAGTCCCTCCCTCTCTGTGATCAGTGGGCCTGGGCTGTTGTGACTGGGCCAGTCTGACAGATAGACCGTGATGAGAGTTGAGGCTGAAAGCCAGGCTCTGTGACTGCAGGGCCAGGCCAGGCCAGGCCAGGCCAGGGATGACGCAGACCCCGGGAAACAGAGAGCACTGTGGACAGCGCTGGCCCCGGCCCTGGGGCCCCTCAGCCCCTCCTGTGCCTCGGAGCACTTCCTGCCTCTGTCATTCTACCAGCAAATCCAATCCCTGATCAAAGGCCAAGGAGAAAAAAGGGGAAGAGAAGAGCGAGGAGACAGAGAAGTGAAAAGGGCGAGGGAGATTGACGTGTATGTTGGGGGGAAAAGGGAGAAAACAACAAACCGTTCTTTATCTGTCAGGGGAGGCAGCTGCTCGGGCTGGGGCACCTGTGTGCCTGCTGCCTCCCAGGCCGACGCCAAGCTCCGCCCAAGTGCTCGATCGTGCCAGAGCCATGAAAGGTTGCCAAGGCAACACCCCTAGCCCACAGTCTGAAATAAACAACCTTTCAACCTCATCTGAGGAGGGTAACCTTTAGATGATCTGTGGCCAGGCTGAGGCTGTGCTGGCACCACCAAAATGACTAATTACACCTCTGCCAGGTTCACATTGTGCGTGTTTTTTGTGTAAATGTCTGTTTGTAAGGAATTAAAATTAGGAGCGCTCAGTTTCTGGAGGCAAAGAAGCAAACCCACCTGTTCCTACACCTGCCCGAGGCTACACCGAAATCCTGCAGGACTCAGGCAGCACCATTGTTTCAGGGCAATTACCCAGGCCAGATTAAAAATCAACTATCATTGAACAGATGTCCTGGCTCTCTCTCCCAGCACGGTAGGGAAATCTTATTACATCTCACCAGGCAGGGCAAGGACAGTAGAACCCTTTCCTTGGGATTGGATGTGTCCTCCCTGTTTAGAGTCGACACTCACGCGCACACACACGCTCACCGGTGTAGAGGACAAGGCTTGTGCTTCTAAGCAGAAGTGACATCCCATTCATTTGAGCTGGTCAGGGTCTGATGTCCCCCATCTTATCTTACAAGGCTTAGCGCTGTGAAATGACATTGGCCCAGCTCCAGCAACGACCAGTGCAGTGGCTAGCATCACTGAGGCTGGCTCACTCTGCACTACATGCACACCACACGCACTCACAGGGAGTAATGCGCTGCTGTCTGTCTGCAGCTTATTACTGTGTTATGGCTAAACGCTGCCATTCAGCATCATTTCACAGCTATTAATGTTCTGAAGCGGTCACTGTCTGTCGTTGCTAAAAATACCCCTGACAAGAGCTCACTAATTGATGTCAAATGTGAAGCTGAACTTGTCAAGTAATATGAGCTGATTGCTTCATAGATTGGCGCTATGAAATTGGACAAGTACACTTCGAATGTTAACTTGATAACGTCTGCACTGTGAATATGAAACAGGCAACAACAAAAAAAAAAATCCCCAATCAAATTTACCTGAATGTATTCTCTGGCTTGTTTATGACAGTCACTTGCTGGCAGTGATGCAGCAGGATGAGGAGACAGTTGCCATGGTAAACACACTCGCAGGAGTAAAAATCCTTTGTGTGACATAATAGCTTTCATTAATTTTCTTGTTAGGAACGACACAAGATGTGCAAATATATACAAACAGACAATGTCTTGCAGCTACATTCATACACATACGAGCATGCACAGTATGTGAGCACAATCACACTCACTTATGTGCTTGTTTTGTGTGCACATATTGAGTAGATCGTGGTGCAGACTGACATTTTAACAACATGTCGTGTGTTCAGTCGTCAGCAGCATCACACCATGTTGTTTGACTGGAGGGAACAAATGAAATCCTGTCAGTGCGGCTGTGCTTTAGCCTGCTTTCCGTGTCAGTAGTGTCATTTGTCCGGCTTGTCCGCGTCGGTTCTTTTGAAGGTTTTACTCTTTCATCCCCCTTCATTTAATCTCGCCCGTCATGACAGCAGCGCTCCTGTCCCTGAGTTTCCATGCAGGGTGGGTTCACAGGGATGAGTGGAGTGTGGGAGGGTGGATGATTGATACCGGCGGGCAGGCGGCTCTGGTACAACCGTGGAGCGGCGAGCGTGAGGCGCCGCAAGATGATAGAGGTGGCATATGATAAACGAATAGGTGATGAAAAAAAGGCCTTTGAAGAGGAACCATTTCCTACCCCAAGGGTTCATTATTTACCTTTCGTGTTTCTGTTGAGGCCTAAAACAGTCTCAAATAGTACAGAACCCTGAGGAATTTGGCTGTTTACGTCTACTGTTTTCCAAACTTGAAGGAAGAGCTTCGAGAAGATGCTGAAATAAAAACATAAAACCCAGTTTTACTAGTCTGAACATCACTGACAACACTGTTTGACTTATTTTGCATTCATCCACTTGATTGCTGAATAAATCTGCCTGGGCTTTGCTTGTGCTTTGCTCTGCATAGTCCATTAATATTCCAATCATCTCCTGTATCAGATAAAGGGAAGAGACAGACTCCTCTTCATCTCTCAAAACACCAGCTGTGCAGAGCTGTGAGACATCCACACATGCACATAGAGCTGTAAACAGAGCACTGCAGACACATTAATGGATTCATACATGCAGGCAAACTTATATAATTGAGGAGTTTGCAGGCAGCTGCATCAATATTGCATGGTGTTCATCCTGCATGATTCATCACATGCACAGACTCTTGTTTTTTCCTTAGAAGACTTCACCAATTTCAAATCGAGGCCCTTGGAAGAAAGTGGAGCGGAAGTGAGCACCTACAGATATCACCTTGTGCAGTCAGGTGGGTGTTGATACGCTGCTGGCACCCCCGACAGTCCCTCTTTTCATATCCAACTCATCTCGCCCGTCCTCTTGCCAAACCTTCATCTCTGAGAGCCTCTCTATCACTCATGCTCCACACTATCCTTGTGTCCCCCCCCCCTTCAATCTAGAGGAGCGCAGTAAAGCAGTAGTTTTACCCCGTGCCCCTGGGCTTTGCTGGTTCCCCGTCCTCCGAAGCGATTAGTCACTCAGGCATCGAGTGGACAAAGAGTCTGGAAGCTTCTGATAGAGGACCGCTCTCAGCCCAAGTGACAAACCCAAGGACGTTTTAGTGTTGTTGTTGCTGTTTGTTGCAGTTGTTTATGGGGATGACTGTGTGAGAGTGTCCAGATCCTGGGGGCCGAGGCGAGGCAGTGAGCCGTGGTAATTACATGCCACTTGTCACAGTGCTTTCTCCCTCTGCTCTGACCATCGCCAGCAAAAAGCTAACAGCTTGTGTGTTATCTTCGTAATGATTCACCCATCAGTTCACATGGACACAGCACTCCTCTGTCTCCCCGCACACAAACACTCACCCCGTGCTCTTATACGAACCCACCCGCCGCACAGCTCAGTGTCACAAACGCCAGGCTCCGCTTCCCCACTGAATTCAGATTTTCTGCACTCTAGTGCCTCATTTAGTTATATTTAGGATCAGCTAGACGAATCTGAAATGCAAACCCATCAGCGTGCATCTTAGCACACACAGGGTAAATTGTTAAGGTTGCTGAGCAATACAGTGGGTTACCTTGTTTCCCAGGAAACAACAAAATCCAATTAAAGGAGCCCATGAACCAGAGAAACATGTGGTAAACACAGCATGGCACTGCTGCGAGGTTGTTATTCAATCATCAGAAGTAAAACAAACAATTACTGCAGAATGACCCTAATGCAGGAACAAATGAGAATTTATGCATGAGGAAGCGTGGGTTGGGAATGGAAATGATTCATCCCTCATACATGTCGGCAAGAGACTGCTCGAGATCCTTTTTCACAAGAATAATGATAATACTGATGAGACAAGCATTGTGGGAAATTTATTATTTTGCTGTCTAAATGTCTTTCATGTTCAGGACAAAGCAGCTGCAGAGGTTTTGCATTTCAAAGAGACTTTGCGGTATTGTTGTTATTAGGATTGATGCAAGAATGTTACCAATGCTAATTAACCAATGCTAATTGTGCAACTGAATAAATTTTAATCAGAAGGACGGCTTTTTTCAAGTTGAATAATGTTTCATAATGCCTCATCTTTTTTCGTTGTGTGATATCTTACTTTAAATGTTGGGAACATCTGTGGAAGGGCTGCTGGCTGCTGGCGGATGGAAGATGACTGAGTAAAACGCAGACACCTGGATAATTTGCTGATCAGAATTCACACGTCCCCACCTCTTATATTACACCGTCAATATAGATCACCCCTACAGCTGGATGTGTATTCTCGTCACATGCTGCGGCAGCGATGAACAATCCATATGAATAGGATTCATTGTGATTTTATGGAGGAATCGCATTTCAAAGCTGGCTCACTCTCCCAGTTGCCATGGCAACAGTCTAACAGCGCCAGGGTTAGATGAATGGATGGGTGGACAGACAGACTAATGCAGGGAACATTTACTGCAGATGTTTGTAACACTTTAATCCCCTTCATTTATCATTTATGAGCTGTACATAAACACTTAATGGTCAATGCTGTAGCTGATATAAGGAAGGACTGTGAACTGTGAATTATGGGTGTGACAGAGATCCACCCTTTTCTTAGAGATTTTTAGTAAATAAATGATGCGACATTACTGACTGCCACATCGGCAACAGGATACCGTGATGATACCCTCTGTTATTGAGGGATGTGAGGAAAAGCAGAAGAAGTTGGCTTGAATAGTGATTAAAGGCATTTAACCCTTGTGTGGTCCTGTGGGTCAAAACTGACCCGGTTTAAAGTTTGAAAATATGGAAAAAAAAAATAAATTTAAGTGAAACTTCAGATGTTCAAATTTTCAACATTTTTGGGAAATTTTTTAACATTTTGTTGGTGGAAAAAAAATGTTAAAAATGTTTCCTAAGCACATTCACAAAAAAATCAACCAAAATCCAGCAAAATTCGCTGTATTTTGTTTGATTTTTTGTGAATGTTCTTAAAGAAAATATTAGAAATTTTACTGATATATATGTAATCACTTTAGATATTTTTAAGTTTTTTTTGGAAGATTTTTACTAATTTTTTTTGAAAATATTTACAAAAATTTTCTTGCCAATTTTGGGGGATTTTTTAAACTAAAAATTTTCAAGAGAAACTTTTAAGGAATTATTGAAACTTTCTTCCTGAAGGTTTTCCAAATGTTCAGAAATTTGGGTGATTTTTTTTGCTGAATTTTTTTTCAGACAAGGAAACAATATTTTTTGGTGCCTTTAAATGAGGACAACAGGAGGGTTAATGCTTCCCCCTCTGCTGCAACGGTCTGCAAGGATACGCATGACATCAATGTCGTCATCCACCCAAATAGTCCTTAAAACAAGAGCTTATTATGAAAGGAGACTGTACGGGGAGATTCTCCATTATCCACACATTTTGACTTTGCTTTGATTTGTACATTCTTTCAATAAATGGAGCCCAAAAACAGCAGGATACTCTGAATTCTCCAGACATCCTGTGCTATGTCTGCACGCTGTGTTCGGCACATCTCAGAATAACTACTGACACAACGCTCGGGTCTAATTTGTAACTACACTGGTCATGCAGAAACCATAAATTGGTCAGGACAAAATAAATTAGCTTAGTGTTGTAACAGAGTTCAGGGACAAGTTGTGCTAAAATAAATTCATGCTTGGAACACAAACCAAACACACAAAAGGCAAAACACACTTGATCCTCCAGCTGTAGTAATATTTGTAATCCTCGGAGCATTTCAGATTATTCATCACTTCACTGTTTTTAGCTACAGAATCAGAAACATATTTTCTGAGGCCTCTTCTCCAGATTGTTTATCGGTTAATGTATTCTGATTTTACTGCATTTTTGTGGTTTAGCTAAATTATAGCAACACATTTGGGGGGGAGCAATTTATTTTAAGCCCCTGTGTTTAGAATATGAGCAGTTGTAAGTGTTTTTTTTTTTTTTTAGTTGATTTGTTGCAACTCTGTCGACACAAAATTATGTTCCAATACAGCATAGGTGGACTTTCAGTTATGCTTTAAAAGAAATGTATTTTCTCCAAGTAAGGTTACAGTATAATGTACACCGGGGGCATTTCCACTTTGACTAACCAAAAAAAGTCCAGATTTAGGGGTTAGAGAGGTGGTTAGTGGCTCAGGTTTGACACAACACTTTCACCCAAGAGACTGAAGATTCACATCCTGTGTGAGACATTTAGTCTTAGACTTAAGTTGCTCTTTTACTCACTGTTTAGTTTCATTTTCACTCAGTGTTTGGTTGACTTCATACTTCAGATTAAAATACGCCCTTTCACAACATGTTTGAAGCTTTTCCACTTTCTGGGTTACTAGGGTGCTGAGTCTCGGCTTATCTAATATTTGACTGGTTGACTGTAAGGGAGTGACAGTAAAGCAATAAGACAAATGGCAAAGACATGTTAATTAGAAATGTATTTGTGAGACGTCACAGACAAACGTCATCCAGGAGATAATGCACTTCCCTGAAAATGTAATTAAGAATGCAGTTTTGCTGTACAGGAGACAGGGCTCATTTGTTAACAGCTTTAACTCAATGACCCACGATATAATTTATAGAGATAAAGCAGTGACTCGCAACATAGTAAAACACATTTGCAATAATAAGGTTATAATTGCATTAAAAAGCACTGAGATGCTCTTTAGCTTCTTGCTGCTACAATAATATGTGTTATAAACTATTTGTTTAGGGTTTATCTGTCTCAAAGTAAGGGGATATCTACTTGAAAGTGCTAAAGCAATTGAATAAAAAAAAGATTAAGGTGGAAAAAAAGCTGGTTAAAAAGCATCGGTGAGCCTGCTGCACATTCATCATGTCATGACGCCTTTACATATTTTCCCTTTTTGGCTGATAGCATCACTGGTGAGTTAGCAGCCAGATGGCCTGTGTGCCTCTACAGCTGACTCACAGTAACTGGTAGCTGAGGCTTTGCTCTCCACTACAGGCTGTTAATCATGCTATTCTGAGGCACAGTCAGCCGTTTCTCCCTTTCCCCTGATATACGGCGTTTAGCAGAATGGCAGCAAGATGATTAAATCTTGTGTTGCAGGAGTGTTGCACAAAGAAAGAGATTGCCTGTGTGCAGCCGAGCCGATGCTGGATGTGATTGAGTCGTCCTTGTGATTGGAACCCGGCCTCCCCCCTCCTCTCGTCCGCTCTCCCTCCCTCTGCAGACTGGTTGTGGCTTGTAACCATGGCGACAGCTGGTCTTGTTACCTGCTCAGAGGGGGAGGGAGGGGAGCTCGTGACATTGAAGCTTGGGTTACTAGCCACAGTGGACGGACCGAGGTCGAGCGGAGGTGGTGGGGGGAGGAGGACTTCACACAAAGACCATACTGTTCTCCTCACATCCATTCACTGCTCGAGCAGCCAGAGAGGGAAACAAGATCAATAGCATGAAGTAGTTGATTAGAGTAACTCAATATTACGAGCTAAGTTTCCAGAGATGCTTTTAGAGCAGCCGTATCAGCCCCTATCTGTCATGTAAGCAGACAGAATCATTGCCAAGCTCCACACACCATGAATAAACTCCTAAACGTAGGACTGACTTCATCACTCCCATTGGGAATCCTGGTGACACATATTTACCTTAGCGTCATGCCGCAATCACATAGCTTACACTGGAGGGGAGCAGCAGTTTAATGTGCTCTCCCTGGAGATCTGAAGCAGGTTTCATTAATTGTACGCACAGAAATGAGTACGCGTCGCAGCCGTCAAACAAACCATCTTTGAATCGCTTTGGTGTAAGTTTTCTCTCATTAGTCTCAGTAATTTGTCACTCAGCCTTTGGTGGATCTGCAGTATGCACCTCGCCCTGACTAGTCTGACTTCAAGGCCCCCTTCAGTCTTTATTTACACGCTGACTTATTATTGAGAGGCTGCTTTACACAGAGAAGTAATTAATTTTTGACTAATGATGTGCCAGTTGCTTGACAACAGCAATTACATCTTAATGAGTGAAAAGCTTAGTGTCAAATGATTGAGATGCAGCTGGATTGGTGTTAAATAGCTTTTAAGCCCATAGAAAAGCCAATATGACAACATGTGTGGGCTAAATACACATTTTCATCTTCAAACACTATCCTGTGGAGTGTGATTAATGTGGGGGCACTGAAGTCTGGCTTCGGTGAGTTATGGATTTTATAAATGATTGAAGAGTAATATTTAAAGTCTGAAGGCTGAAGGGCAGCAGACAGACTACAATCTTGAAAGCCCCAGTTTTCTGAGCTTTTCAAATACGCCACTAAGACGGTCGGAGGCTCACCTTTGTGTTTTCTGTGTGGTTTTGCTCTCAGCAGAGTGAGGTGAAGTCAACACTGAAACTGTACATTCACTCAGCGCCGAGCAGCTGCACAAATGGCCTCAGGTCTCCCCTAGAAACAGGCCAACGCATTCCAGAGACGCATCAATGGGATTTGTTGTTCTGATGGAGCGAGGCAGGCAGTGGCCAGATTTGGAAGGACTGTTGCCATGGAGACCACTCGAAGGGCCAAAAGCAGCTGTAGACAGTCAGCTGATGCCCTTTGGGTAAATCCTTTCAAACATGATTTGCTTACTTCTTTATTTATTTATTTCACTTTCAGCTAAGAGACGAGCCTCTCAGGATGCTCAAATTGCCTCCGCCATTTTGTACCCAGCGAGCAGACGCAGGTGGAAAGCTGCTCTATTGAACCTTTCCGGATTTTATGCGTATGCAGACATACGCTAATGTTCAGAAGTTTGAGGTCACTTAGAAATGTCCCTATTTTGGGGGGAAAAGCAATTTTTATTCAATGAAGATAGCATTAAATGAATCAGAAATACAGACTGGACATTGTTAATGTGGTAAATGACTATTCTAGCTGGAAACGGCTCATTTTTAGTGGAATATCTACATACGAGTACAGAGGAACATTTCCAGCAACCATCACTCCTGTGTTCTAATGCTACATTGTGTTAGCTAATGGTGTTGAAAGGCTGATTGATGATTAGAAAACCCTTGTGCTATTATGTTAGCACATGAATAAATGTTAGTTTTCATGAAAAACATGAAATTGTCTGGGTGACTCCAAACTTTTGAACATTAGTGTAAATTTCTGATGTGAAAAGGTTGATATGTAACTAAAGAGGTGAAATCACAGTCACAACAGAAAGACAGTGGGCTATAATTGCTATAGTCATCTTTTAAGCAACTGTGGCAAACATATTTCCCAACATCTTTGTAAACTAAATATCTTTGTGTTTTAACTGTTGGTTTAGTAAAAACATATCTGAGGATATCTCCCAGGAAGACTACTGTATCAGAAGGTTTTTGGTCTCTGGAAAAAGAGGCCCTCAGTCTCCCAGCATAGTTCCTTATGTTACACTCCATGTTAATGTATTCACCATGTCACCATGTGAGTCACATGTTGCATGTGTTATGTGTCTCTGTCGAACAGGAAGCTGTCTGTGTGAGCGGTGGAGAATTGGACCTGTTTGAACACATAATGCGGTCCGGCACGTCAAAAAGGACAATGTGATCTTTTCTGGTCTGGAAGAGAGTGCGTAACACTATCTGCAGCTTAAATGGAGCGAGATAAAGAGTCATGTATCAGCACTGCCGCTATCCTGCAGGAGACAACAGTGGGTGTGGGTCATCGCTCAGTTTCCAGTTGCTGTTTTGTGCAAGTCATGAATGATATTCTTACACCATGTGATCCGACCTCGCCTTATTATCAGGGAATGTCATGCTACAAATGAGATAGGGGCAACGTTATGCAGCCTTATAGCTCGCTAGTGTTTTCTTTCAGGATTAGTCACAGTCAGAGCAACCTGGTTTCATGTCAGGACTGCAGGTGACTAAACAGAGCTGCAAAATCTTGCTGAGCTTGTTTGAATGTTGTGGAGTTTACACAATTACTGATAGCCGGTGACATATTTTGTCTGCCATCAGCACAGTGCAGCCAAGAGGACAGATGTGGCTGTGAGTAACTGCAGTTTTGCGTTAAATGGAAGTTAATGTGGTTTGAGTGCAATTTCAAATGATTCAGTATCTACGGCTTCAAATCCCACTGCAAAACTTGTGGCCACTTCGCCACCACAACAGCGACGTTTCAAAGGTCTGGCATTTTAACCTGACAGCAGTGAAAGGTTGACATGGGTGTGTGTTTGTGTGTGCACGATGCCGTTTGTTTGCACTGCAGCTAATCCGGCTCACCTTACCTTGCTCTACCAGTAATCGTGGGAAAGAATGCAGCTCCTCCACTGTACTTGTTTTCCTTTGTGGTGGAGGTGTGGCTGGGTCATTATGTGGAGCGCTGCCACTGCTTCTCATGACAGTCATGCCTCCCAGGTGTCACCTTTCCAGATCATCATGTTGATACTGTAATGGGGAAAGACTCTAAACAAACTGGAGCCTGAGTGACCTCATTTGCCTCAGGAGGTTCACAGCAAACAGCCGCGGTTTCGCTTTACATTCATCATTGTGCTTTGAAACTGTAATTAGTCTGAAAGGCAGATTTGGATGAATGGATGGAGCTGGTCCAGTTTCACTCTGTACCAGAAATGATTAGGATTTAATTGCTAAAACTGTATTAGCAGAAATGATTTAATGATGCACATAGATTATTACAAAGAGCCCAACATACAGACAATCAAACATCGTGCATAAAATTGGTAATATGCTTTGAAATATGTCAAGTTCGCTGCACTTACAGTATAAACACAACATAATGGATTCATAGCTGAAGTGCATTTCAAGCCCCAAAATTCAAAGCAGTTCTGCAGCTTCTCTTCACTTCTCTTCTGTACACATCAGCAAAAGGCCTCAGAAGGGTAAATGTTGGCCACTTGGCTGAGGTTTGGTAGCGCTCCTCCACATTTGGGCCCATTTAAAGCAATGTTTCCCAGCCGTCAGCAGCTGCTTTCCATCGAGTGGCATTTTCCTTGTCTACCCCCCCCCCCCCCGCTCCTCCCCGATGCCGTCCCCCCTCCACCACCACCACCATCCCCTCTTTCTTCACGTCAAACTTGGCAGGCAAGTTTACACTCCGATTTTCAAAGCCGCCCTGTTCTCTGTCAAATGTTGCGTGGCAACATCAAACGCTCTGCCGGACAGAGCCTTCCTGGGATTCCAGCGTGGTGGGCGGATAATTGGAGGCAGGCCTCAGCGGATCTGGCAGATGTGTGATGAGTTTTTACTGGAGCGTTGTTTTTTTTTTTTCCTTTTTTTGGAGTGGTGAGTATGTGTGTGTGTGAAGGGGGAGTGAGAGATGGTGTTTAGAGGGAAAACATAAGGGCTTTCTTTGTTGTCATCCCCTGCTCCCTCCCTAAAGCTGGCCACAGGGGCGTTGTATTGGCCAAGTGGCCAAGTAAGGGCTGATTGTGGCAGTAAACATTGCATACAGACACGATATCTGAACCCAGCATGTGGAATTTGATGTCTTAGGTCTGACTCACAAAGCCTTTAAGCCTCCAAAAAAATTCCACATGCCCTGTCCGTCTTTTTCTCGGTTTCACTTTTTCTGGAAGCTGGATTTTTCTGTTACTTTTGCAAGAAACACCCAGATAATTACTGGGCACTCTTGTCTGGGGGTTGACCGCAGTTTTGGATGAAGGTCGTAGCAGTTGCTGTCAAGCATATAGTGATTGCAAAGACATGCAGGAATTCCTTCCCACTTTTCCCTCCACCCGCTCACCCCACTGTAAAAGCAGGAATGCTGGACTTGGATTCTTAGTTTTCCTGTCCATCCATCATTGAGCAAGCATAACAGGGACCCAGACCAGCTCCTCCCAAGCCAAGGGTGGGCTTCCATTGAAAGTGCGAGAGGCCAGGGCTCTGTGGAGGGCTGTGGAGAGGGAAGAGAGTTTGGGGGGGGGGGGGGGGGGGGTTATTGGGCTCGGGAAATTGTTAGACAGAGAGGGAAATGGACAAAGGGAAAAAAAAGACATGCAGACAGAGTTCCAAGAAAAAAAGAATGAAACACAGCCCTCCCATGTTTTTGTTAAGTCCCTTGGGCTCATGCAGACAGTATTAGGTTTAATTTTTTTTCTTTTTACACAGGAAGGCGGTGCAGATGTTCCTGAGAGCAGGCCTGCGGTTTCCCTGTTTTCCTTTTGCTAGTCTGTTCCTGGCTCTCCAGCGTTGCCAAGGCGCTCCTTTACTCGGTGCTGGCGTTTTTGTTTTTCCTGAGAGTGGGGCTCCAACAGGAGGGTCATCTCCAGGCCAGCTCCAAATGAGAAATAGTTGGCCGGCTGCCCTGGCGGCCGCTCAAATCCGCCCTTTTGAAAAGATTACTGTGCTGCTGCTGCCGCCGCCTCCTGTGGGGCATGCCAGATCTGCTGAGGGGAGAGGAATGTGCAGGAGGGCTGGAGGAGGGAGGGTGAGAGCAGGGAGGAGAGGGGGGCACCGAGGGGCCACATTTCATTCGACCTCTTTCAGAAAGTTTTTCTCATTACTTTTCTTCTCCCTCTCCTCCTCAAATGTTTCAATTTCTGCTGCACAGAACAGGCCGCGGACTGTTCACAAATAAATCCTGACAGGGTTTTTCCACTCAGCCAAGAGCTGTGTGACACAGTCCAGTTCAGCCACCTCCTCCCTTGGTTGTCTTTTGGCTGCTTGTTTTTGTTTCTTAGGGACTAGTGATGAATGATCGATTGATAGCGTTAAGGCCCACTGTGGGACTGCCGCGGGCTATCTCTGCTAAGCTGCTTTGCCCGATAGGCTGCTGACTGTGGAGACTCCAAAGCCAGAGCAATAAAAGTTGATTTGTGGGGGCATTGTGAGAAGCCCCAGACACTTAAGAGAGGTGTGCATGTCTCCTCTGGCCTGTCACAATCAATACTACCCCACCATTGCTGGGCCTCCCTGTCTCCACCATGTTTACTCTTAAATAATGCATCACGCTCTCACACAAATACCTTCCATTCACACTCGGGATGGAGACCATTAGCCGTGGCCATGTGGAACAATGAAACACAGCTTCTGCCTCTTCTTTCTTTTTATACAGCCAACAGACAGAGCATTTTCCTTCTCCTAAGTGCTTCTGCAAGGCATCATTTTAGTGCTGCCTGACCTAATTGAACAACCTCAACATCCAATCTTTTCAGGCTCAGATTACACACCCTCCTAGTTTCAGCTCGGATTAACCTCTGAAAAGAACTCTATAACAATTAGTGGAACAATGAAGATAAAAGGCCTTGCCTGAGCTAGGTTGTCAGAACCTGACATATTTTGCCCCTCTTAACAACATGCCCAGAGGGGACACATGCCTCCATGTTGTATTTATGAAAAGGGTTACCACAGTAGATATAATGGTGTGTTAACAAGGCACAAGGAAACACTTTCCCTCTATTGTATGTTACTGTTTATGATTTTCTTCGTGATCATGTTACTGAAGACTTTGATAAATGCTGAGTAATTACATCACTCCTCTGCCATATGAATGTGGGAGCCTCCTCGGGGATCATTAGCTGCTGACGGATTTGGAGTGATGAGGCCTTGGTGGGTGGTCCTTATCTGAGAGTCAGGAAACAGGGCCAGACCCATAAACACTCTGCTCACCACAGAGGAAGCACCCGTGTATGGAGACCACACCCTAAGTTGCTGTAAAGCTTAAATGTGCCAAAAATATAAGCAAAGGGGGCCTAAATCTTCATTCAGATCTTATTCTCTCACAGCCCTTCTGGGCAGAGAAACAACAGCCCAGCTTGGTTTAATTTGCGAGACTGGCGTGTTCCAGTAAACATCACTGTGCATGCAGGCAGAGTTAGATGGCTGCTATCAGCGTGTCTGCTCTATGCTAACGCTATAAGAATCGCAGTGTGTGTTCCTGAGTCACATCATCTGCTTAGCAACATGCACGCTGGGGAGAGCAGGACAGGGCGATGTGATTGGGGGAGACCAGGACCCTCAGGACACAGAGCGCTAATTGCAAAGCTGTTTTTCTCCTCCATTTTTAACAGATGCAATACGCCAGCCACAGAAAAGGGGTTGCATAACAGGATTTTACAGCAGATACCTCCTCCTCCGTGGCTCTCCCTCCATTTCCATCCTTTTATGTACTACCCCCACCCTCTTCCTAGCAACTCCATCTATTCCTCTCCATCCTCTCATAACAGCTGGGGCTGAGCCAGATAGCTCTGATGCTATTTTAAAGCTCACACACAGGCAAAAGAGGGGGAAAATTCTGGTATTTGTTTTTACTGCGACCAGAGTGAAAAACGCACTCTTATACATGTGTATTTAGGACACAAATGAAAAATCCTTTGTTAATTGGTTTGGAGACAGTGCTGTTGACCTGACTGGGGTCTTTGGCAGTGCTGACAAAGAGCTTAGTATGGCCAGCCTTTGTGCAGCAGGGCTGGAAGAGCAGTTTCCATATTGGGACAATATGCACCGTGACCTGTGACCCAGCTCAGAGGCGGCGGCTAGAGAGCACTCGGAGATTCGCTATCCAGAAACACAAAGCATTCCAGGCTCACACACATCTACAAATAAGAGAAACAGAAAACATGTTGGCACAAGCAGACGACGCACACATGCACACCAACTGTTACTTTTCGTTCATCAACCCTGCGGGCCAAAAATTACACATGCAAGCGTTTTGCTGTCTGACGGGGGCAGGGCAGACTTGGCTGGGGGAGCTGAGAATATTTGCAACACACACAGACTGGTGATCTCACTTTGTAAGGGAAGGCGAACATGAAGTATTTGTTGCCACAGGGCCAAGAGAGCAAGAGCGAGGGTGGTGGTGGTGGGGGGATTTGTTGTGCTTTGTGGGAGATGGGAGGGAATTAGACATAGCTGTTATATGACTTTTTGTTCAGCGCAGTTTCCACATCGGTCCCAGGGAAAACAAAGAGGAATTACGCAATGCTAATGTTACTCAACCCTGATTACAGCCTTTCATGTGAACATCAGGGAAGGGATGGTGCTGTGTGTCAGGGTGTGTGTGCATACATGTGCAATGAATATACAAAAATAAAGGACTTCTGCTTTTTAAACACAAAAACCCTTCTTTTTTTTACATCTATACTGTCTTCTTTTTGCATGCATGCATGTTCATACGTGACGGTGCATGTCCCGTATCCTAGGAACACACTCTTGTGCACTCTTTCCATGTTTGGATGACTGCATCTGCCACCCACAATAACTCTCGCAGTGACATCCAGTGTGCTGAGTATGTTTTGATGTTTGTGTGCTTGGCTATCGAGGGTGATAGGAGGATAGTCCAGAAATAGAAATGTTTCATGAAAACATCAGAATAGGGAATCATTTCACTGTAAAGACTAGTTTCATAATCGCCCTGGAGGAACCGAGGCTTGTCTGTTCCATTTGAGCTCCCTTTTTGCCCTAATTCACTTCTGCAACTCAAATGTATTTAACCCAATGTCAGCTCTGGCTACCCTCGCTCCCCTATCCCAGCCTTTTCTCCTGTCAGGTCATGTTTGTTACGAAAGAGTTGAGTGCATTTTTTTTTTTTGGGTCGGTGAAGTGCTAACAACAGCTATGATGATGACTGAGTTACAGTATGTGAGGAAGCAATCATCCTCCATCTGAAAGCTGGTCAGTGGCGAGGAGGACAGCCATGAGTAAACAAGGTGTGGCTCCGTTGAGACGGTTTTCAGAGAAATTTATTTTCCTGACCAATCATTCTCTGAGTCATTCTGTTTTTGAGTATTCTCCTGGGATTTGTGTGCACTGAAAGCAGCCCAGTCTCACAGCCTCCCCTGGCAGAATGCTATGAAATGGACTTGTCAGGACTCAGGGCACAACAGAGAATGTTTATGTAAGATGTCGAAAATAGGCAGCACATTTTGTCATGTTTAACGTTAGTCATGAGTTCACCAACTCTCTCAGCACAGTATCAAGAGGCCATTCAATGTGGCCTCCACTTTCTGGTTTTTAAACTCCAGTAAGAAATGCAGCCATGCTAGTTCATCTGTGAGGCTATTTTATGGACCTAAATAACCTCCACTATAATGCACTATATTATTGCTTATGCTTATCACTCAGTTTGTTCTTTTGTAATTTCACATGTATTATGTTAAATTGCAATTGCTACTGTAATGTTTTAGTGGGTTAATTTATTATTACAATGACCTACAATCACACAGGCACTTTGGGCAGCTTTGGGGTCCACTGAGTGAAACACAGGGGTGAATATATGTCACCCTGACGGCATCTACTATGCAGTCATGTTACGCTGTTGTGCGAAAGAATTAAAGAAATTGTTTGTGTGTCTTCAAATGCAAATGTTCAACATTATAATGAGATCCTTTTAGGTAAATGCTAATGTCAACATGCTAAAATACTCACAGTGACAATGCTATAATATTGCCAAGGTTGACTGTTACCCTGGCTACCATCTCAATTCAGTGAAATAGCAGAAAGTCAAACTAATGCTGACCATTTTCCATCATGATTTCCATAAACTACACCAATGGACAAAGTAAAATTTTCAACAGATGATGTTGCCTGATAAAAACTGCAGCGACTGTCAAAGCAGTTCATCTTGAGGAGAGCATGAATGTTAATGGAGTTGAACCAGAAGCATTACAGACATTTCACACAAAACTACAAATGTCAACTAATAGTGGTGCTTGATGAAAATGCAATATTAAGCAATGGGAATGTCTTGAACAATGATTTTCCTCAATCCATCCCACTGTTGTTTAAATACTTCAGTCTTGATTCTGGACAGTATAAATGATGGACATAGCAACTGTGGCAGTTTGTGGGCTACTGTTTTAAAGTTTAGCATTTGTTCTTCTTGTTTTTTGATAATAATGAACAGTGATTGAACTTCAGATGGTGACATGGTAATGACCTGTCAATTAAAACATGTCCTGATGTAGATCCTATTTTACTCTAAATGGGACCATAATTTACTAAATGAGCCTAAAACTGTACTAAAGAACACATGAAACTAGCCTATAAGACCATAAACACATTAGGAAAATGTTTACTGGGGTAATAAATCAAGTGAGAGTTAAAAGCATTTTCTCATACATTTCTACACAATCTGACTTGTTTTTGTACCAAGAGGAGTCGCCTCTTGTTGGCTGTTGAAAATGTAGGTTTTAGGCACTTCTGTGCAGGGTTCACTCTTTAGACACTGAGGATATTTCCATTTTTTATGCACAGTCTGTGTTCTGAATCAAAGCGTTGGACGGAGCAATCAACCAGCACAACAGCCATCAGTCCATACGCGATATCCCATATGACTTACTGAACGTTAGTGTTCATACTGTGGTGAGTCAAGCACAAAATTGAGTCACATATTTCATAACATGAGTGAGCAACAGCATCTGACAAACTCAGCATTTCGTGTGCCGCTTTATTATTGCAGAGACTGCCAGTAAATTCCACAGGGGTGTCTCTGCTGACCTAACATAATGCCTCTTTCATCATATACATATATTGAATATGTAAACTGTCCCATGCCTACCATCCTCAGCATTTTCAATAATGCGAAAGCCATACACTGAGAGCTGTTAATCACTACGATGTCCTCGCTAGAGAGAGACAGGTACAATGACACGGACACAAGGCCTCACTTATAAAGCCACTGTCTGGGGTGTTAGGTGAGCCCAGTTAAGGTGAAGTCTAAGCTAATCCTCATGGAAAACTCTGTTCTTTCTTCCCTAAAAATGACCTATATACCAATTCCAATCTCCTAAAAAGAAAGACCTGATTGTCAAATGGCAAATCCAAACCTATCTCCCCTCACCATTTACCCACACAACCTGCTAACCCAACCCGGCTCCAGCCTGAACGCCAGATCAATGTGGATCCAGATCAATAGGCTTATTAGAGCTGCAGTTGAGTGGTGAACAAAGGCGATTAGCTGAGTCTACACAGCATGTCCCCTCAGGTTGAAGAGAAACACAGAGAAGGTCACCAGTCACAAGGTCATTACGCCCTGTGGAGGTGCTGGTTGTACATACTGAGACGACCCTCAGCCTCTCAGCACATATGATTAATAGAATTGGACTCTGGGAAACATTGATCAGCACTCTCTGTGCTTGCTCTGATCCATGCAGAAATCCCATTGATTTTTAATCATGTTTAGCTCCCTTTTGGAACAATGCTCGCTCTGCCTCTAATGCTAATGTTTGAAGGAACCACTTGAACTCATAGATGTGAAGTTCTAAAATATGTAGGCTTGAAGAGAGCTTCCCAACTAGCTTTGCATCAAAAATTTGCTGTGAGTCTTTTAAAAGTCAATGAGCGCAATAAGCCTTCTTTTGAG
Organism: Acanthochromis polyacanthus; assembly: GCF_021347895.1. Taxonomy (NCBI): domain Eukaryota; kingdom Metazoa; phylum Chordata; class Actinopteri; family Pomacentridae; genus Acanthochromis; species Acanthochromis polyacanthus. The sequence goes on along the minus strand of NC_067127.1, from coordinate 16,594,666 downwards.
ACTATTTCGTGGACGCCTGAGGCTGATCAGTGAGGTGTGAGCTGATGGCGAGTCAAAGAAAGCAATGTTCTGCATTCAAAGGATGTGACATGAATGTCCTGAAAGTCACAGCTCGGCTCATTTTTGTTACCAAAGAACATGTCTGAAAAGCTGCCAAAAGACACTCAGCACTTTATGAGTTCTGCCTTCATAGGTGGTATAAAACTGCATACATGGGGGGAATGAAAGAGACGTATTCATGCTTTCAGGGTAATTTCATCATGATGGGAACCAGAGGCCTTATAAACCTTCTCAATCAGCAACTTTCGTGCAACTTACGGGCTTTCAGTGACCAACATGAAGGTGGTTTCCTTCCATTAGAGTGTACAAACTGATAAGACTGAGTCAGGTATAATATAAATGGAACAAATGCTGAATATGTGATTTGTAAGGTGGGTAACACTTGGTGAGCTTGTGAAAACAGACAAGATAAACACTGTGGGTGCAATGTAAAAACAGAGACCACTGTGTTTAATTGGAAAAGCAACTTTCCCAGGACCTTCACATGTGTGACTACTATGTACGGCCAAAGATGAATGGGCTGCTCTTTCTCCTTTTCCAGAGAGATACAGGCCTTGTGTTATGATCCCAACTTTGTGAATAGGCTCTCTGCACTATCCTGAAACTAATAGGGGGAGTAGGACCGTCTTCGTCTGCTCTCACCCCCATCCCAGCACAAAGGCCACCTTTGACTGGGAGGCCTAGAATGAGTTAGAGGCGGCAGTAGAGCGGAGGCCAGGAGAATATTTGATGACTAAGAGGCTGCATACGCCACTGTAAGAACTGTGTGATTAATGAATGCAGCATCATCACAGATTGGCCTTCACCCAGTGCTCTGAGATCATCCCCTCCACTCCCGCTTCCCACATCAGCCCAGATTAATCTAAGAAAGGAAATGTACACTTTAACATACAGATTATTTCCCTCCAGTGAAGTAAACTTGTATGTCATTTGGGTAGTTTTTATAAAGTCAATGAGGTGTGCTGTAGATGCACGGATATTGATCGGGAGCTTTATATCTTGTGTGCTGGCTCAGGGTTTATTTGCAGCTGCTGTTACTGGAAATGCATCCCTGGAGCGATCTGGATTCAGCTGATCCAATTAAACGCTGTGAATAATTGATCTGACAGTGAAACTGAGTCCTGTCACATGGGAGCGGTGACATCATCATTTAAGGGTTGAAAAAGTACTCCTGTGCAGCTGGACTGCCCCGGGTCGTTTGTTCCACAATCAGTTCACTGTATCTGATTACCGCCTGTGAAGGACACAAAGCAGACAATGTGGACAGAAGGGGAGGTTACACCAGCATTATAACGCTCAGCAAGACTGTACCAAGACAACCGACTCACTGATAGCTGGGCCTGGAAACTCACGAGATTGTCACATGTTGCAGTCTGCAAACCTGACTCCACTATGCGGGGAGAAATTAAGCTCTGATTTGATGTGACTACACTGCTCAAGCCGAGGTTATTTTCTGCTAAAGAAAACAAATCTTCCTTTGTTTCCTTTCTCACAGTCACTGTTTGCCTCTCGTTTAGGAGCTCTTCTGCATTACGTGCTACAAAGGCCATTCCTTAAGAAGACCTCCATATGAACCAGATGTACTCGTGGGTCGATTATCTTCTTGGCCATGAAATAAGGTGCAAATAGGAGCCATCTTTGGCCCTGGCCTTGGAGGAAGCTTAGATTGTAATATCTAATGAAACCCCTCCAGAGAGGTCTGCCCCTACCGCTCACCGCTTTTTCATCTCGATCTGCACCACAAATGAGAAAAGGAGGCTGTTGAACATCCAACATCTTGTCTGAATTAGACTCTAACCCTTGGGCAGGAGGGGGAGGCGGTGGTGGGGGTGCTCTCCATGCCTTCCTTCAGTTTCTCACAGGGGGAGGAAAGGGTGTGGGGTCCCACTTACAGTTGAGTCTCATGCTACAAACATTTTGCTGGGTTGGCACTTCTGATCCGGTCATAGTGAACTCACAGGCCGGATGAAATCATCCAGCGTTTGCTTCCACGTGGTCACACAGTCATCGTGCATCACTGTGTAATGTCCAGGTTTGTAAAGTGCCATTATTGCTGTCTGGCTGGGGAGAGCTTGGATAATCACCATGTGAGCCTGATTCAGAGACTCCAGCTTTTTGTGGTTCCAGTCTTAATTTGCCTTCTCTGTCTGGATCAAAAGGAGAATTCTTTACCACTTTTGTCATTAAATGAGCTGTGTTTGGCAGCTGCGTCGCTACAAGTAGCACCACGACTAGTTGAACCACGTTTTAATTGAAATAAATAGCTTTTAGTAGCAAAGCTCTTTTATTGATCAAGTAGCACGGTAGGTAGTGTCCACGCAAGCTGCATTTGTCTGAACATTTCTAAAGTGAAAAGCACAGTCGAGCTTTCATTGTAACCTGAAATCAAATTAAAAATGAGTATGTGAAGACACTACCATAGACTGATGTATAAAACCAACAGCAGCACTTCTATATGACCTTGACATCCTGCTCACTACTAGCTAAGTGGTTTTCACTCACAAATTAAACATAAAAATATGATACTTCAGTCACATTAATGCAATATGGCCTGCTGTGTTTGTGCAGGGATAGCTTTAGTGTAGTGAACCTTTATTTAACGCAGTGTAAACTGTGAACTTAGCATGCTACATTTTTCAAGTAGCTTTCCCAAAAGTGGTTATGAGACTGCAAATCTATATGCTAACACGCCAAAGCTCAAATCGTGCATTAACGTTGGTAAAAAAAAAAAAAAAGAAAACACAGTAATGCTTCGATTGTTGCTGAGAAGTGTAAAAACACATTGTAAAGCAGTAAACTCTTCAGATAAAGAAGTGTTATTTCAATTTGTTTTTTGAGATCAGAAACTGCTCTAATGTTTGTGTATTAAGTACGCAAGCTAGCCTTGTAATCAGACTGAATTATGTTTCTTGTTAATTATTCATCCTGACTGTATAATTAGCTCTTTCATATTGTGAATGTAACGGCTACTAGCAGAAATGAAAACTTTTAGATTTTTATTATTGTATTTATAACTGAAACTCGGCTCACAAGACAGTCGTTTCAGCTCAGTGGGCCATATCACACCTATATGAATTGTTAAACAAATTGGAGATTTGGGCACAAATTTAAGCCTTATCTTTGCTATAACACAGATTTTTTTCTAGACAGACACATCTCATCAGTCATTTTACATATCTCTATAAACATGGAAATGCAAAAACAACTAAGGAGCTTCAACAACCCACCTATCAGCACATCTATATCTCATTTTAGACGTAATACTTTATTCTACAAGCAAACAGAAACACGAAAATGTGAATTTATAATCATGTACTGGAACGATTTCCTTACAAACAAGCTTAAAAACCCATTTCTGTACAGATTATACTAACAACATACCAGGTATGTTGGCCAAAGCCAGGCAAGTTGCTTCAACATTCTTCCAAACCTTATGCAAAGTAATACATTTTAGCACAACAAGTATATATTCCAAATAACTGGTTCTGTAATTAATAAGCATTTGAAGGGAAATTTGTCTGGACGGTCATCTCTCTAGTATTAACAGCCAAACAATTTCGACTAAAGGTAAAGTTGATTTAAATACTTCTTTCTTCCCCATTTTGAGAAGGTTGGTTATAGCAAACGTGGCCACACATTTCTCCATGAATCGAGTCATTGGCACTTCAAGCGTAGAACGAGGGGACCCTGTCAGTTAATTAGACGAGGGCGGTGACGGCTCCATCCATCAAATTACGTTTTCTTTATCCCCCAAACCAAATCCAGTTGGAAAATTTCCCTCATCTGTCAAATCGGAGAACATTTCCAACTGCAAGGACCACAAACGAGTGGAGAGCTGGAATGAAATCTTTCGAGCAACACACTGACATGAGCTCGACCTCCCAGAAAAGGTCATGCGGTGTTACCATGGCAATGGGGAACACCACCGGTATGTTAAAAAGGTAGCCAGAAAGGGGAGCAGGGGGTGTCTGAACTGAATCCACGGCTGAGGAATTTCAGTGGGTGGGTGCGGATGCATGTTGAATATTAAAATATCTCCTCTAAATGAAGTCAGAGTAGCTGCGCCTCCATTCATTACACCATTCTGATGTTCCATAACCATTAACATCTGTTAAAGCCCAATACGCACTACGACACATCCAGTTCTCTGGACAAGGAGGGTATTTTTAGACATGTACTCATTAGTGCTGAGAGATCATTTGTAATGAAAGACAGGAGGGGAGAAGGAGGCCAATATCACTGTGAAAGATGGTATCCATATTCAAATACCTGAGGAGCGGAGTGGATTTAACTGGTGGTGAAAAGAGCAGAGGTGAGATGTGAGGGGCAGGCCAATCAAAGATTCCGAGGAGGGCAACGCAATAAAATAGTCAGGGCAAGGTCAAGAAAATTATACAGCACATTATGCAGTATGTGAATGCTTCTAGCTCGGCTTCTAAAATATAGACAACACATGTAACCTCTAACTAATTACTTATGCTCATAACACTGCAACACTCTCTGGACTGAATCTATTGTTCTCACCGGGATCAACATTCCTCCAGTAATTCACCATAATTCAAATGAGCTGGTCAGTTCTATTAGCAGAGCAGTTATCATTCAGAATCAGGCGTGGTATTGATTAACGGACTCTCCTCATTGAGAATCGTTCCAATCATTCCTCTCGGGGATGACATACATCCTGCAGTCAACATGTACCATATTTCCTGTTGTGGTCATACGACAGTGTTATCGAATTGTGGAAGGGTTATCTGTTTTTCCTGTAATGGCATTCTGATTTAATTTGCTGCAGGGACGGAAAGTGCCGTGCAATCCGTCTCTTTCTGCAGGTAGAGGTTAGATTGGATAAGAATACAGTGCCATTGTCTTACAAAGTGAGGACACAAACACAGATAGGATGGCAGACAGTAGTGCCACTTCCCTCCTCCTGCAGCTCTGTCAGTGGGCTGTACGCTGATACAACAGTGACCCCTGGTGGATGCACTCCCCTGGTTAAACTGTCAATGAACTTGAAGCAATCATGTAATTTTCCAGGTGTTTTTCCAGACTAAAAATGCTTCCAAATATAACGTTTATGAACTGTCATTAGCATGCTGCTCTTAACTAAACCCTTGTCTCAGTACCAGATGCTGCATCGAGTGCTAAATGTGTCAAAATGAAGCCAAAAGCAGAAAAACAAAAAAAAGCATAAAAGACTTGCAAATGCCAGGCAATCTAAATATGCCTTTGCATATTTTACTGTAACCACGACCCACCAGCCTGGCACTGTCACTGGCAAAACAGGAAAACACTGCGGAGTAATGGGCTGACTCATTTTGCCAGAGCGGCCTTTGTGACCACACAATTAGCCTCAGAACAGTGAGCACACCAACTAGCTGAGTGCCACTCCACGGGGAGGCCAAGTTGGTCTGTGGGTACAAATGGAGTTGGCCAAATTGGCCGGCGATTTCACCGGCATGTGAGGCCAGTCATTGTCCTCGCAGGCAGCCGGCAGATGGGACAGAAACGTGGCCAGGTGCTGAGAAGTCAGTGATGGAGTAATAATACAATAATGTTAGTATTAATAGTCATTTATACTGGGAAGCTGAAACGTCTGATGAAATCCAGATTCATCAGTAGTCCTGTGCTGTGAATTCAGCCAACTGTTTGGCTTTGGAAAGGAATGTTTCACTCTATTTTTACAAGTTGCAATGCTTTTAAATAAAGGTCTTACAAGATTGGAACAATGCATATAAATATATGAAATGAACAGAAGGTCAGGATCAAGGTCTAAATGTCATTTGGCTTTAAGTACGTACATACATATCAAAATTAGAGAATCCTTTTGACTCTTAACATGCCCATATTAAACACATAATTTTGAGTGTTTATCTCATGTCATGTTTATGCATACTGGCTTGATAGGTGTTCCTCATTTTGGGAAAAGAGCTTATCTGCTTTGTTACTGAGAATTAGATAAAAAATATTGATATCACACTTATGACTGTACAGTAAATATGTAAATGATCGAGCAGGGAAACAGCTGGTTTGACTTTATACAGCAAAAGTGAGCCTGTTTCCCAAAATGTCGAGTTATCTATCAAAAATTAAGCACTGATTGGGGTCCTATGTGTGTTGAATAAGCACTGAAGATGTATTGGTTGGTTTCTTGAAGCGGTGGTTTATTTGGATCCTACAATATTTGTACAAATATAGAACTGTGACTAAAAGTGAAACAGGATTCAGTGTGCATCTTATTTAGCAAAGAATTATTTTCCATATCTGTCACCCACACCTCAAGAGCTTTCAGATGTTATTGTGCGCAGAGCTGTCATAAAGAGGATGCTGAAGAAGGTACAGATGCACTAAAATTATAGTAAAGAAATGGATGTTATGTCAGCGATCAATAGGACAACACTGATTACAGAATCCTCCAGCCATGAAGCACGGCGCCTCTCATGTCACTGTGCGTCATTCACAGGGGATAATATACGATGCATATGGGCTCTTATATGGACAATATTATCTGTAATGTCCTCTGTAGAATGGCATGCCTGTAAAGACCACACACAGCATGCATATAATGGAAAAAAAGACTGAAATGCAGACGACAGGATGGCGAGTGTGATTCAGACCACAGGGTGTTGATTTCTGGGAAAGTGGCTCCGGAGGTTGGAAGTACGAAGACAGATGGCAACATGGTGCCCCGATTCCCCTATGAGGCTTCACACACAACAAGAAATCCATTTATGAGATGGCTCTCTGAGTATAATGCCACTAATTTGGGTCTGATGAAGAACACAAGAGCAGGGCGCCAGCTATGGGGACTTTCAACCATCTCTAAAAGGATTTTTGAGAGGCCAGATGTGCTGTGCAATGAATTTAATTCAGCTATGTTTATTCCTACTGGGGATTTTTAAAGGACATCTTATCAGGTTACATACAGTACATTGAGTGTTTTATATACCCAAGTGATTGCTGTTTAATACTTACTATTCCACTACAATACAGAGGCAAAAATCCTAATTTTTAAATGTAATTATCCCAGAAAAAGCATCAATTCCCTGGAGAAATTTACAATATGAATCCAGAAAAGGCCTATGGAATATCCTGAGATGGCCTATTCTGCAATGTGAGTATGTTTACTTTTGGTTCTTTAAGTAGATTTTGATGCTAATACTTTCATATTTGTACTTTTGCTCCCTCTGATCCTCTGCAATTTACATAAAATATCTTCTTCTTTTCTTATTAAGGAAGACAACATGCAGTTCAATTCCCTGTCTAAGTGCTGCCACAATCAATTTTGTCTTACAAAAGGTTCACCGACTTTGATTGATATTGATTTTTTTGGAGATACCAGACAGGACAGGACTCCTTTCAGTAAGGATCAATACAGGAGTCTGGGACAGTCAAATCTGTGAATGGATCTGTGATCAACTCCCCAACCCTTGAATTAAAATAGTTCATTTGCAGTCATGCTTGAGGCATGGCTCTGGCTTTGTTTGTCAGTCGCCCACTTCAATCCACACTGAAATATCCCAGAAACTATTAAATGAACTGCCACGACATTTTCAGCAAAAACTAGCTGTTCCAAGAGGCATCCTGATGACAGGGATGATCCCCTGACTTTCCCTCTGGCAAAAACCAGCAAACCGCTGACATTAATGATTTTGAGTGAAATTAGAGACAACTGGATTGCCATGAGAGCTGGCTCACACATTCAAGTCTGCCCAAGGTTAAATTGCAATGACCGCTTTTTACCTAGCTTCATCATCAGGTCAGATTTTTAATTTGTCCAATGTAATTAAATAGTAAAACTGAGGGGCATCACTAACCTATGAGCAGCGCTGAAGACAAAATGTTACAGTGTTCTATCCAGAGTCTGACAACCACACAGCCTGACAGAGGGATATGATTACACTCATCTGAAGTTGCGTCCAGTAACTACTGTTTTTTTGGAACAGTTTCTCTAAAGCAGTTGTTCTTGTACAGATTTCTATTAACAGCATTCAACTACGTGCAACCACACAGGAAGTTCTGACCAACCAGAAAACGTTCATAATGGTTCTGTAAATGCCTGTGAAAACCACACACAGCATGCATGTAATGGGAAAAACATATTAGCACAGTTAGCATGGACAGAATAGAAGATGCTCTAGGAGGATCGACACCACTTGCGCAGCCCTTCAATAAAGACAGTTAGATTAGCATAACATCACTGGAAACAAGGAATAAACTGGCTAACCTTACCCACAATTAGCCTGCTCCCCTCTGCTCAGCTAAGCTATCTGTATAGACCTTTCCGCAGTGACATCAGAGTCTGGGACACGTGACCATACCTTCCTTAGCAACGCACGCCGCCATTTTAAGAGGGGGCAACAAAGTCATTAGCAACCGTGATTTGACCGCCGAAACCACGCGGTTTTGACCCGGAGAAAAACGTCTGGTGATTATTTCGGAAATCTTGAGCCAAAAGCCAAGCTACGGTATAAAGAAAAAATAGAACTGGTTGGTTTGCAGTCATGTCCGTACCAAATTGCATCATGGGAAAACGACCCTACTACGTGTCCAGATCTTCATTGGCACTCCATTTACGAGTACCTTATCAACAGCCCAGCCATCCACACAATGGAGAAGATGAAGACTTATAAAAGCCTGGACTCATACGTTTTCTTTGAGGTATGCTTATATTTATACGTTTTTGTGCATACAGGTCAATGTCAGAATGATAAATGCCTTGTAAGATACGGCTACACCAGCTCCGCTATGCTAAGCTAATGTTAAGCTAACGGGGTGAGCCATTACACCTTTTAATTTCAAGTGGAAGTAGTGTATGTATATTAGTTAGATGTGCATTATCAAAACTAAGAGTCAGATACCTGTAAATGAGCTCTACCCACCCTAGGCCCAAGGGTATGAGGTGCTAACAATAATGAGGACAATGCTGCTGATTACAGCATAGTAGTTAGCAGAACGAAAGGGAGGAGAGAAGGTTTAAAAATAGCAGTGTGAGTAGAAAGACCCCTGACTTTTTGTGGGAAGCACAGCTAGCACTAGCCTAAGCTAAGTAGCTAGCCCTCAACATTTCAGATAATTATAGACATCATAAGCTGCAGTCAATTCCAGCCACTTTCAGTACAAAAAAATCGCTAATATTCTATTTGTAAATAAAAATATGACGAGAAATACAGGGAATATTGGACGCGCATCATGAGGTGCATTTCCTTGAAAACGACCTATTCGTGGATTATATACCGACTTCAAGATATGTTTTGGATAAAATATGTTACTGGCTTGTGTCGTCTGGATGTAAAAGGTTGGATTATGGCCGTTTTTTGTGGAATATTTTCATCTGTGTGTAATAATGAATCCGGAAATGTGAGTCGCGCTGTGTATGTTGAAGCTGGGTATAGAGAACGGATGGATGGATATTCGTTGTTTGTCGGACAAATGTGTTTATATTACCCGCTGTGGTAATCACATCTGAAAGTGGTTTATATCGGCGGATTTATGAGAATCTAAGCTTTCCATCGGCGTATAGTGCTTGTATAATCGCGTTTGCAGTTTCAGACATTTAGCAAATTCCTTATGCAGATTTCAAAGTGTACCGCGGGCGGGACACTGAAGCGCAACTGGTTAAGCTTATTAATTAATAATTTCAGAAAATCAGTTAAGGGGTAATAATTTCATGAAACACAACATACCATTGACGAAATGCTGACTGCAAACATAGGACCATTTTGACTGTGGGCTCCATGTGGTTCCATTATTGTTTATCCGCCTCAATGCTGTGAGCCATAAACTCCTTTTCTGGCCCTTTTCAGTCGGAATCCTGTAAAAGGAAATGTTCTTGTTGCTCCATGACTGAGAACTACCGCCAAAAACAGCGCAGGTTTTGGGCATATCTGCTTTTGGTCGTTCAAATCGGGAGGGAAACGTGGGAAAGTAATGGTCGTCAAGGCAAAGCATACCCCTCTTAAAATGGCGGAATCGCGTTGCTAGGGCCGGTGACCGGCGGTGACGTTCGATGATGACGTTTCGGAAAAAGGTCTATATTGGGATAGCAGTTCAGAAATGTTATATTGTTGTCACTGAAAGGTGTACAGACAAATACATTTACTTCTATCCCTCCATCCATTATGTATAGACCACTTAGTTCTCATTAGGGTCACAGGGAGGCTGGAGTCTATCCCAGCTGACTTGTGGTGAAGGTAGGGGACACCCGGACAGGTCACCAATCCATCGCCAGACTACGAATACAGACAATCACATTCGTGTCCGTACCCACGGACAATTTAGAGTTACCAATTAACCTGAGAGTGTTTTTGGACTGTGGGATGAAGCCGAAGTACCTGGAGAAAACCCACGCATGCACAGGGAGAACATGCAAACTCCACGCAGAAAGATACTGGGAAGGCCGGGACATGAACCAGGGATGTTCTCGCTGCAAGGGCAAAGTGCTAACCACCAAGCCCGTATGCAGCCCAATGCATTTACTTGTCATATCTAAATGATCTGTTTGTACATGTTTTTAATATTTAAAGTGTGTAAGATTCAATTCAATTAAATTAAATTCAATTTTATTTATATAGCGTCAATTACAGTCAAATCGTCTCAAGACGCTTTACAGAACCCATATGCCTGACCTCCAGAGCAAGCCCAAAGGCAACAGTGGCAAGGAAAAACACCCTTTTAACAGGGAAGAAATCTCGAGCAGAACCCGGCTCTATATAGGGGGGACCCATCTGCCTGCTGGCTGGGCGGATTGAGAGGGACAGAAGAGGGCAAGGGGGAGGGATGGGAGAAGAGGGAGGGGTGGGAAAGCAAGGAAAACACAACACACAATCCCAGATTTAGGTTTAGCTGTGGCTTTGAAAGCTCAGGCTCTTGAAGAGTGCAGGAATGGAACCGTCTCAAAAGAAATCTTGAAAAGTGGTACAAACTGCAGAACAATGAAAGACTGACCCAAAACCTGCAGCCAAAAAACTGAAAATGCAAAATAAAAAACTGGAGAAACAAAGTGTGACCTCTCAACTAGGCATTTGACAGAAATACCTTAATGTACTTTTAAAATGTACTAATTTAAATTACATGTACCTCGTGAGCTTTATCAGCGATTAAAAAAGCCTAACTTTAGCAACTTTAGTTCCAGATTTTTAATTAATTCTAGCTTACACATTCACAAAATATTATCCTTTATGTTACTTGTCAAGTACTTCTATGTGGTAGTCTTGCATGCATAAGCAAGTGATAAAAGTGAGTGACAAAAAAGACAATTTTGACTGTATCCCTTCAGTAATTTGTTGTGGAAAAAATTCTGAGACATTGTGCTAGACCTATATAAACTGTCTTTGTCTACCATTGATGTTTTTGTATTAAACTGAGGACAATGTTGTAAAAACTACTATATGTTTTTACCGTGTATGTTTATCAGTGTGTTGCACGATGATGATGTTTACCATTTCACTGTCAAACAGTTAAGCGGTGAATTTATGAGAAACTGACAAGGATTTAATTCATGAGTAAAGGATGAAAAAGAGCATGTTTAGATCTGTGACTGAATGATACAAATTGCTGATGGCTTCACCTCTTCCATCAAATCCCACTCATTGTGGTGGGCTCCTTTATTCAGGGGCGATGATGTGCTGAACACTGTAAGTAAGACACGACCTGTACTGATTTTAGAGGAGACCCCCTGAAGAAGACCAAAATCCAGATAAAACGATGAAACTGGGGGTAAAAAACGATATATTTTAGATTCATCTTTGAAATGTACAACCTGAAGGGACCTTTCACTTAAATGCAAGCAAGCCCACTCAGGCAGAAAAGAGGTTTAACAGCTCTCAAACACAAGACAGGCGGACTGATTGCAGAGAAGGAGGCAGAGAGTGTCTGCTTTTAGAGGCTGTGTTGGCTCGAGTGAAGCCGAACTGGACACAAATCATCTGGAGCACCATCCAGAGGGGTGGGCGTGTGGGTGGGTGGGAAGGCAGAGCAGATAAAACGAATCCTAAAAAGCTCCTGGCAGCTGAATAAAACAGCCCCAAAGGCTGTCTGTCATGGCATGGTGTTCAAGCGTTGGCCCCCTCTCTCTGTTTCTGGCTTTGTTCATGTCCTGGTTTCACACAGCTTTCATCTCCCTCCCTGCCTCTCCCATAGGTGTCTGAGTAATTACTACTGACACAAAGAGAAAGAGGCAAACATGAATCCACAAACATTACAAAAGTAATTAATTCCTGTCGATTCACTCTATCTTCCAATTCATCTGCCGGTTTGATGAGCTTGCCTTTTTCGGTCCTATTTCTCTGCAACCTTGTTAAAAGAACAGAGTGCTTTTGGCTCAATTAATCCCCACTGCCATCACACTACCTGCATTTACTGTCACTTATCATTTAAATTACTCAATGAAGCCACCTTGCTTGATCCTTCCAGCTCTGAATTTTCTCATTTGTACACTATAAACACTTCACTGCATCCTTTAATAGCACATGGAGCATGAATCTTATCTCACAGCTTCAGTGTGCAGGTGCAGGTGTAGAAGTAGACACTTCCTACTGAATCGTTTAAAAGCAAATAAAATTGTAACTTCACAGTCTTTCAGAGAAGCGCCTGTTGCCGAGTATTTACCACCACTAGGATATGTTTATGACAGCAGTGAGGAGGATGTTCAGATGTCTCTGTCCTTGATTTGAAAGAATCCGTCGAGCAGTAAACAACATCAGCGTTGGTGGTTACAGTGGGCACATATTGTAATCTTCAGCTCTAATGCTGATAAAGACACAAACTCTGACACCAAGAGTGCACTTCATATTTCTTCAGACGATTGTGGCTCTTGTTTAAGGGAAACCTTTTGTTTGTAGTCTTCCCTTTCTTTGCATTTTCTCTGAGAAATCCACACAATCTAACATCATGATTGCATCATCTTACACATGTCTTTCCTGTGGGCATGTAATTAGCACAACAGCTGGGCTGTCACAAGGTGTCATTTCTGCAAAAGAAAGCAGGGGAATAAAATGGCTGCACAAGCTTTCAGAGGATCCTCCTGACACGCTGCCTCCTCCCCTGCTGCTCTGCAATGAACTGCTGAACTCCAGATGGGGCTGACTCTTTGACTTATTAAAGATTTACCAGGTGAGTGTGCCGCTGTGCCCTTGACCTTCAAAGCTGCGAAGTGGGACTGCAACTGCACCGAGACAGTGAGTGTTTGGGGATTTGAGGGTGCACAGGGGTTGACAAACGACTTTGCTGGCTTTGCCAGTCGACAGCGTTGGCAAGCTGTCAACAGAGAGAATGCAATATCATTTGTAGTAAATTACCATCCCACACAAAGTGACACAAGGCAGCGTAAGTCTGACAGCTCCTTCAGCTGCCACGCAGAGAGCAAACCTGCCAAGAAAAGAGCACACACACCCACACTCTTACCCACATGTGCCAAGAAAACACACACACCAACAAAACAAAATCAATTTTACATAAACTCCAGCAGAAAATCAAACCACGGTTTTCTTTGGAAACAGTCAAGGTGAAATTTAACAGAGTATTTCTTTTTGGAATAATGATTGCAACATTTTCCCATCCTTAATGAAAATTCTATCTAGAATAATTCAAGATATGTGAGAGTAAACATACCTCACTGTACAAGGACATTTGTTTACATTAAATTAACAAGAGAAGAAAAGGCACAGGAGCAGCTGCTGTTACAGTCTCTGCAGCACGGATAAACAGCCAACCAAAAAAATCCTCTGATGTGTAATATTCTCTCTGACAGGCCTGCTCTCAGGGGATAGTGGTATGTTTGAGGCATAAATATAAAAAGTGAGAATGGGTGAATATCTCTGCGGAATATTTGGCTGACATGGAGCAAAGTTAGTCAAGGGTCTGATTTACAGTGGGTTTAATACAGACCAGTTGGGAGTTCTCATGTGAAATGAGCTTTATGTAACTCCAGCACAAGAGCCTGGGGGAGGATGTTCTGTGGGTGTTGTGAAGAGGATGTGATCTCTGCTGCCGACTGGAGCTGAATCAGGTGGATCTGAGTGAACGAGGTGTTTTCCTCTAAATGGAAGCTCAGGTATATAGCAGTGGAAATGGAAATGGAAAATGACTGCAGATATTTTTGCTCCTTTTTTAATATAATCACTAGATTCCTCTGTAGTTTAAGGTTGTTTAAGTACTGAGGTACTTAGTGGAACATGGGTGAAACTGAAGGCTGTAAACAGTAAATACAATACAGGTGGTTGTAAATGGGATCGTGTGTAGTGTCTGTTGTGTGGGTGTGTTCAGCTCAGTGCAATCTGGAGCTAAGGACACATTTGTGAAAGAGAAAAAAATTAATTGTGTGTGCATATAACTAAATTTAGATTGTATTTTTTTTTACTATTAATACTGCTACTACTTCTACTACTACGACAACGACAACAACAACTACTAATTATTATTATTAGAATAACAATAGCATTGATAAACATTTTTGAAAACTTGATGTGCATCATTGGTCACCATTTGGAAATAATCACTCAGACATGTTGCTTCACTATTCCTAATTAAGGTGACATTTAAAGCAGGATGCACTGATAATACAGGGTATGTGTACATTTTTATTAGTCAAGAAATCTATTTTATAAGGTCCATTTCCTGCAACATGCTAACCCTACAAGAGACCAGATACTGTCATACTTTTCTTATGTGCAAATACTGCATATGCATATTTTAGGAGTAAAATTTTGTCTCTAAAAATACAGTAATATAATTTTAAAAAAGATTCCAAACTGTAGAATGAAAACTCAAAAAAATGTGTAGAGGACAACATCTCACTGTCTCTGGTGGTGGTTATGTCCCTGCTTGACATCAGACTAAATGGGCTGTCCTGTAACTTTAAAGTACAACTGAAAGGGATTTTTATTTTTTAAATCCATTTACTGAAACCAATACATTCATATCTGAATTGTGAGGATGGAATACACAGTTGTGTAGTGTGATTAATCAAAGATTTTTTTCTGGGATGAGCTGTGTGCTTTGTCTTAAATTTACAGAATGAGAACAGCTAGAAGGAACCAAAACAGTGAAGCTGGCAGCAAAACCAAAGCAAACAACAAAATAATATGTTCAGACAAGAGAAAGTGCAGAGGTTGGAGCAAATTCTCAGTGGGTTCACTCCCCTCTTCAACTTACATGCAGTCACTCACTGTTAGCTAAAAATATTAATTAGTGCACCTTTAAGATCAGCTTGTTTTCTGTGTGAGACCTAAACTACAGTGATCACGATGTTACAGAGAGGCAGTCTGTACAGACGGGAATGGAAAATCCAAAATCGTTGGCACGGTCCTTGAAATAATACTGGCAGTGCTCCTTAAGTAGAGTGGACAGCGTCAGGATGTGGTTCTGGAGAGGTGGAAAGTCCAGAGTAAAAGCCAAGTGGGGCCTCCGGCGAGGCGCAGCATGTGGTCACGCTCCAGTTAACTGGAGTTCACCAGAGGTTAAGTGGGCTAACTTAGTAAAAACTTCTGCAATATACAGTATGTGCAGGCAGGCAGGATGACAAAACTATCTGACAGCTCACATGTATTTTAAACTGTCATCCTGAATCTGGTGTCTGCTGGTGGGCAATAGTTTTGTCTTTGCAGCCAGGCCGAGTCCTAAAACACACAGAGCAAAACAAACTCTGGTTGCTGCTTCTGAAATGAGGCTACGCACAGAGTAATCGCTCGCTCTAACCCCTGGGACTGTGGGGAGACACTCTGACTTGTGAGTCCATTTTACCCCTGGCTACATGGTTCAGGCCACTGACTAAGAGCGCTGCTTCAGTGCCCACACTGCTCTCAGAGGAAGTGACCTCAATACATCCAATAACCCTGCTCGCAGAAGCGCGACAGCTGCAGAAGATTGGAAGCGCACCAGGTTTCTTATCTTAGATACAGCTAAAATGAGAGGAGTACATTGTTTTGGTGGTGTAAATGTCAAGGGAAGAATGGCTCAAAGTTTCCTCATGCAGTGGATTTATAAACGGAAAATAAGAAAAGGAAGAATCAGCTGCTAAGTTTAAAAAGTAATTATTGGGAAATTATAGAATATTTAATTGTAATGAAATGATGTTTGATTATCACAAAAATCTAACAGTTTAATTTAGAATTTTCTTCTTTTTTTTTTTTTAAACTCCCTCGAGGTTACCTTACCAGCACCTGACCTGATCAGCAAGTAAATAGAGCAGATAAAGAGCCAAACATTTCCCTCAGGAGCTTCTGAATATTGAACTTACATCCATCCAGACATTGTTAATGCTGCTCCCTGTGTAAATAATCAATAACTGTTATTTTCCTCACATCTGATAATATGTCAGTGTTGTGTTGTTAGTCGTTCTGTCCCCTGGAGGCTTAAAAAGATCAATTAATCCAGATGATTTTGTGATGTCACTGACATTTCTCAATGAACAACGACAGCTACAAAAGTCCTCGAGGCATCTTAATAAAACCTCCAAAGAGCTGAATCAGTTTGCAAGGTTCAAATTATCTTAAGTTATTAATATTAAGGGTAAGGATCTGGATCTGCAAACTGTGTATTTCAGCAGCTTGTCCCTCCTTACCACTGCTGCCACCATGAGACGAGGCTGTGGCTGACAAGATAGAAATCATGCAGGTTATTTCACCCATGGCCTCTGTCTCCACAGGTGCTAACCAAATTTCAGTGCTCTTTGCAGTGTGGTGATAGTTGAGGTAACATAGTGAGCTGCAGGAGCTGATTTGTGCTGATTACCGGGGCCTGTGCGACTGTGTGCACCACGTCTAGGTGATTGTGTGGGATCCTGTGTTTGGCACTTGTGACTGTTGTTTTCCATAGAGATGCTAATCATCCAGCATGCGCCGGAGGCATGATTAAATGTCACACAGCTCCCTCTGCTTTGGCCCTCTCACTGTGAATAAATCTTTCTCACCCACAGGCTGAGGAGGCCTGGAGTCTGCAGCCACACTCCCAACAACCTCAGCTACACAGAGCCACAGCTCCCCCTACAGGCTGCATGATAGAAGACAACTACAATTTCCAAATGATCCCCCCTCTCCCTCCTCCGTCTTCCTTCAACAGATATGTTCTTTTTTATTTATCCTGTTGAAGTTTTCTTTTATGTGTTTCATAAAGTTGCACCCACCAAATCACAGTAACCCTGAGAAAAAGAGAAGGATTTTTTTTGTCATATAAATGGTGAAAAACTGCGGAGACCCAGAAAGGATACGGAGAAAAAAAAAAAAAAACACATGAAGAATGCCGAGAAACTCCCCCTGTGTCCCCCGTGATCTGATTGGCTACCTTCGTATGCCCCCCCCCCCCCCAGACACACACACACACACACACAATTTTGGTTAGAAATTTACATTACTGATAGTCCGATTTCACATACATTGTATATTGGACAAATAACAAGTCAAAGGAAAGAGACATACATTGTAGAATTGTAGTGATTGTGGGCTGACTGATTTACTGATTATCAGTATTTTATTTTTTTACTGATTTACGGTAATAAATACATTTATAAATGGTGCTACTTTGGCTCTGAACCTTTATCTACCTGTGGTCGCGCTGTCTTCTGGAGTGATTTGATTGGTTACATGTAACGAATAAACCTAACATCTATAAACAAAACAAAAATGTGTCAACAAAGTTTTCTGTCAGAGTTTGTGTTCTTCTAAGCTTAACTCCGAGATTTTAAATACTTTCATTCACTGCAAATGAGTATCTCCTCCTAATATCTCACTATTATCAGCCCTAAAAACCCACAAAACACCCCTCTATACTGGACCACACTTAGTACGGTCCGGTTCCCCCTTCTATAAATCTGCTTGGAATCTTCTCCTTCCTGTTTGTCAAAGTGGCCTTCTACCTGGACAGGTTTTGTTGGAGCTCATGCAACAAACATTTTGGGTAACTGCACTTTAATATGGATGGATGACACTGAATTAGAGTTTGTTTTAATGAGACTGAGGTCAGATGTGTAGCTCTGTCATTAAATAGGAAATTATTTCTCAGAATTCACAGAGAAAAATCTGAAATGTTTGCTAGGTTAGCATCCCACATGTTCTGTGGCTCAGCTAAAGCTAACTCTGTCCAACTTCTGGATCTCTTGAGTTGCTTGTTGTTAAAATATCTTGCTAGAGGTGCTGAAGCTCAAAGTCTGAGATGTTTGTTCAAAATAAGCTCATTCTCAAGTCCTATCTGAACTGTCCTCTTTTGTTTGAACTTTCCCTAAACTTAGGAGTTAAAGGCATTATGGAGGATGTTTTTTTTTTGTTTGTTTAATTTGTCTGATTCACATAAAATGAATATACTGACCTTTAGTGGACTTGTATGTATGGTTTCTAAAAAAAATAACTGTGGACATGGCAGGACCTGAAAAACATCAGCCAATCAATGCGCTCGGACCGAGGCGTTTGGTTTGCTCCCTTTCCTGTCAATCAAAAATCTTCTGGCTCAGGCCTAGTTACGTAGATTACGTACGCCTTAGACTTACGTGTTTTCTATATGTGTTGCTTTGGTATAGCTTCGTAGTTAGCTGGCAACTTGTTTTGGTCATCTTTTTTTTACATAATGGCAGATAAAGATCCAGGGGGACCCAGCCGTAAAAGACAACTTCACGAGTCCTACGCAAGTTTCTGGATGGGGGCGTTTCTTCGTAAATGTTAAGAGGGGGTGGTTAGAGGGGGGTGAGGGAGAGGTTGTATGTGCGCATGCACATGCTACGTTCAAAGTCGTAGGAAATTAAATCTCCTCTAATGCCTTTAATGACAGAGCAGCGCGTCCAGACTCAGTCTCATTTATGTAGAGATTAAACTTCAGTGTCATTCATTGATGTTAAAGTGCAGGTTATCAGATGTTTGTTGCACATGCTCCCGACCAAACCAGTCCAGGTGGAAGACGATGTGAAGAGAAGCTCCAGAGGATGAATATCACACATTTATGTTGGAAATAAATGTCCTTTAATTCAACATTGTCATGCAAAAGTTGGATTTCCCGTTAATGATGTTCAAATCTTTGTTGACTGTTTGTTGATGTTGGTTTCTAAATGTTTTTTGACACTCAGCCCCAAAGATTAAAACCTTTTACGGCTCACAAGCTGCAACAGTTCACACATTATCAACTATCTTTCTGACTAAACTAAGATAAAAAGTGAAAAACTGTCTGATTCCTGTGTCATGAATGTATATCTTTTTGGTTTTTATGACAAACTGAATATATTTGGGTTTGACATTTTATAAACCAAAACAAGAAATGAATTACTGGAGAAAACAATCAACAGATTAATGGACAAAGAAAATGTGTTTTCCAACATATATGGCTGAATTCCTCCAACATTACAAGCATACAATTTAAATTCAATTTTATTTATATAACACCAATTACAGGCTAAATTGTCTCAAGACGCTTTATTTTTATATTTTTTTTGTCATATTTAAAATATGACAAAATAAGAAATTTAAACCTCTTGACTAATCCAATTTATTATTTGGTTTTTAAGAGACTAATCGACAAAATAACTTTCTCCACTAAAACTAATAAACATGAGGTCAAATAGAAGGAAGAGTTTTAAATACTGCAGTCCCACGACAACAAGAATAAAGTTTCTCAACAAAAACTAAATCTGCTGGTGGATTCCAATAAATTCCTAATAAATGATAATAAACTGTGATACTAAAGGTTTGTGGTGCTAAAAATCTCAAAGTAAAGATATCAAGTTGAACATCTGGATGGAGTTTGATAAAAGTTGACCTCCCTTCATTTCTCTGGAGCCAACTCCATGGATTTTAGGGATGGTGGTTAAAGACCTGGGGCCTCATTTATAAAGCTTGCGTACGCACAAAACAGGGCTAGAAAGTGGCGTATGCCACTTTCTACGCAAAGGTTGTGATTTATAAAAACAAACTTGGCGTGAGAATGTGTGCACCAGTGCGCCAACCTTGATTCTTGATGCTTGCTTACGCACAAAACAGGGCGTAAATCACAAACTTTGCATAGAAAGTGGCGTACGCTGTGTACGTTGTGATTTCTAAAAACAAACTTGGCGTGAGAATGTGCACACCGGTGCGCCAACTTTGATGCTTGCTTAAGCACATTTTGGAGACAGAGCCATGTGGTCACTTTATTAGGAACAGAAACTACGATGTCAAAGGGACGACGAATTTATTTCTTTTTACCTCATCTGTAGCTCAGTGAGTTAAGGGTTTACCTATGGAGCTACAGGTTGCTGGTTTGAGATCAGACCCTTCTTAAATTTTTTGAAAAACTTAGACAAAGACAAAGAAAGAAAAATGCCAGTGGTAGGTCTTGAACCTGCTACCTTCCACCTGGTAGTCTCGCTTCCCCTGCGCCACTCACTCAGATACTAATTCTACTTTTTTTGGAGCATTTATCATCTATATTTTGTCGTTTCCGAGTTCGATGCCTTCAACTACTAGTAGACTTTATCTGGAAAGCAGTTTTCTGAAATGAGTTCTTAGTAAATCTGTCTACAATCAAACCAAGAATATTGAAAGAGGAAATGTTTGAAGAAACAACTTGATGTTTTCATTTCAGACTAGAAAACGCTTTAAGACCTTTATCTGTTTTTGCTCTTTTTGATCGTTTTATTGTCTCTTCTGTTTAATTTGATCTTCTAAAGTGTAACTGGTGTCTTTTCAGATGTTTTGTCTTTAGTTTGATTCTTTTTAAAGGGGCACCAAGGAAGATTTTTATGCTCGTAACAAAGTCTCATATTAATGTGGATGAATCTCCGTTATTTACACTTATTAATGCCCCTATTTTTGATTCATGAATCATTTTGGTTTTGTAAATATTTGTATTCTATTAATTTTTTGTCAACTCGTCTAGAATTTCCTGTGAGAGACGGAGCGATTTACAGCAAATACGGTGCGCGTGCGATGACGGAGGGTAGCAGAGCGGAGCTAGTTGTTTTTAGCAGTAGCAGAGCGGAGAGTTGGTTGAGAAGACGGCACACATGGAGCGCAAAAGGAAGCGAACGGAGCAAAGTCTGCAAGCAAAAAGGTTGTCAGATCGACAACGAAGCAAAAGAAAAGTTCATCTTGGACAGGCATTTCAGAGGTGGAGAGAATTCCGGGAGCAAAAAGGAATCAAAACAGATGCCGAGCTGGCTGTGCTTCTCCTAGACAGGTACGTAACTTTAGCTCTTTGTAAGTTTGATACAATTCTTTTGTCTTTTGTGTGTGTTGCTTGCGATGTGTGGTTAGTAGACTATGGGATTAGTTTGACTGTGACTGGTTTAGTTGACTAACTTTGTGGCAAAAACACTGTGTGGGTATTGACTAATGTAACGTTATCTCCGAGCTAACGTTTGGTTAACTCCGTAGCTCGGAGCAGCTTTGAAAACTCGATTTTACAACATTAGACCGCGGAGTCATTTACACACGTTATTGTTCAACAATGATTTCAACTCCGCCGGCTTTCCTGAGGCTTGCTGGCTCGTTTACAATGGTTTGCAACAGTGCGCGCCGAGGCTCACGGGAAATGTAGGCAACGCTACATTTCCGCTAAAATCTTCCTCGGTGCCCCTTTAAATGTTTAGTTTTGGTCTTTTGTCACCTTTTATTCTTTTCTAATGTCTGATTTGATTTTGAAATGTTTTGTCTTTTAAATGTTTAATTGTTGTTTTTTCAAATGTTTTATCACCTTGTTTATAGTTTCCTTTTCTTTTCCAATGTTTCATTTTTCAATGAAATCTTTAAGATTTTTCTTTTTAAATGTTTTACCACCTTTTAATGTTTGATTTTCTTTTTAAATGCTTCATTGTATTTTGTTTAATTCCTTTTTAAAGTTTTGTCTTTAAGATTTAATTTTCTAATTAAACATTTAATTTAGTAAAAAGTTTTGTCTTTTTAAAGGTTTAATAATCTAATTAAATGTTTTGTATTTTTTTAAATGTTTAATATTCTTTTTGTTTAATTGTATTTTTTAAATGTTTATCTAAAATATTTCATCTTTAATGTTCAATATTTTTGTTGAAAAAATGTTTAATTTCATAATTACATGTTTGTATCTTCTGTTTAGTTATCTAATTAAATGTTGTCTGTTTAATACAATTTAATTGTATTTAATGTTTAATTTTTAAAAAAAGTTTTATTGTGTTAAATGTCTTTTCCTTTGATTTAATTGCTTTTTAAATGTAGTTTATTTCTTTAATCTTTTTTTTCCTGTCAAGATTTTAACCCCAACCTTAAAAATGAAACAACCCCTTAAATCACAATGAAAATACTTCTGTTGTCAAAATCATGAGTTAGTCAATTCTTCAGTTTATCAATTCAACTTTATTTGTTTAGCACCTTTCACACAGATGACAAAACTAAACAAGCAAAGAGAAAAAACTATGATTAAAAATCAAACATGGTAATAAAATGTGTTGTGTCCAGGGGATGGAGGGAGTTTATTGAAGTCTTCTTGGGCTCACACAGTAAATCATTTAATATAGAAACTTGATATTCAGTCTAAGGAAACTGCAGAACAACAGAAGAACCAACAATATCTCCTGTTTTCTCCTTTAATGAGTCGACTCTTCTGGTGCTTTCAGACCAAAGAACTCCAGACTCTTCACAACCTGCTCAAACTCTTGGTACAAGACCTCACCACACGGGTCAAGAAGGTTTCCGTCTCATTTCTACTCTGAAGCTCACCTTCTCCTGCTCAAACTGCTGATAAATGTTTTGTGCTGCTCTAAAGTCTGGTCTCCAGAACTTCCTAGAAACTCTCAAAGTCTCTTCTGCTATAGGTTGCTTTGTAGAACTGTTACAGAAAACCTCACTAAAGCACATGGAGGGGCCTCAAGATAGTCGTCCAAATGAAACTGTACAAAAACTAAACTAGCACAACCCAAATACTAAAGTCTCCTGCAGCCTACCAGAGAAGCTCTTTAAACAGAGAATCAGGATAGGAGCTCTTACCTTCTGGACAACCAACATTGGTTCACAAACAAGAATACAGAATGTGTCTGACCAAAAACCTCTAAAGACTCACTACAGCCAAGATAAAGACACAACCCAGCTGCACCAAATCCACTAATCACTGCACACATTAGCTGGAGCCTATCCCAGCTGACTCGGGCAAAGGCAGGGGACACTCTGGACAGGTCGCCAGTCTGTCACAGGGCTACATATACAGACAGACAATCACACTCACAGGCAATTTAGAATAATCAATTAACCTCAGCATATTTTTGGACTGTGGGAGGAAGCCAGAGTGCCCAGAGAAAACCCACGCATGCACAGGGAGAACATGCAACCTCCATGCAGAAAGATCCCAGGCCGGGATTTGAACCAGAAATCTTCTTGCTGCAAGGCAAACGTGCTAACCAGTACACCACTGTGCAGCCCTTGTAGTCTAATAGTGAAAGAAATTTTTATCACTATCAGTTCATACTTTAAATGTCACGTAAAGGAATAAAATCAGTCCACAAAAATAAAGCTTTGACAGGGCCAGGCAACTCAATCTACAGGAGTTTAAAGTAATATTTCATTTTAAGAATTATTGTTTAAAATACTCAAACCATTTAGCGTAGTCCATTGAATGGACTACGCTACGAATGGACTACGAACTTTCTCTCAACACAATTTACACCACCTGTACACACTAGGGTCATAATTGATAGTTTCTTGTTGTATTTTTGTGTTTTTGCCAATTTTCACCACTTGTGACAGAGAAAAAAATCATCAGGAGCAAAGCAACAAAGTTCTAAAACAATTACTTTAAAAAAAGAAAAGATGTAACATGTAGTCTCCAGAACTGCACAAAAATCATGTTTTACTACAGCAAAACAGGTTTTTGTATTCTCTTCTTTTGTGCCTCAGAACAGTGACATGGGAGCGATGCAGTAAAGAGGCTGATATGTCTAAAAGTAATCAAACGCTGAGTAAGAAGGTTGTTGCATCAAAAGCAGTGGTTGGACTTTGAAGAGATTTATGACATAAGGAAAACACTGACACACTTCAAGGTGACATCATTTGACTTTCTGAGCTGATGAAAGAAAAATGTAAAAGCATGAAAAAACCCACATGAACATATGATTTATGCTTCTATTAAAGTATTCCATCAAAATCAAAATGGTAGTGGCCATACAAATGTATAATGGACAATAAGTCTTCCAACACGTTTTCCAGTGAATGACAAAAATTATGGTCAGCATAAAGTCACATTAGGTTTTCATAAAAAAACACTTCATTCACCCCACCACCCCCCTGAAAAAGCTCAGTGCATCAGTAAGTATTTGAACCCTTTCATGTTTTTGCACTTTGTGTTGTAGATTTCATTTACACTGCATCAAAATGTATTTTTTCCCCTCAATCAAGCTACACTAAATAACAATGTCAAAATTATCTGACAGGGCATAGTTTAGTTAGGCACATAACCCAGTTTATGAATATAGGTTTCACACAATTCAGACGGCAGGTCAGGTCAAAATACAAGGAAGCTACCATAGATCACTGGCATAAAGTCATGGTCGCTGGTAGGTAAGGCAACGTATAAAAGGTAGAAAAGCATTTATAAAACTATGCGACCTCAACAGCTCAGTAATTGCACAATGAAAGATGTGTGGAATGAGTCCTTATTCAGTACTTTATCATAGGTTGACATGGTTTAAAAACAGTCTAAAATATCACAAATGCATGATTGAGAAGGTCAAGAATATTAAATAACCCGTAGATATTCTTCTGAGAAACATAGCAGACCACCTTCAAAGTGGATTCATAGGATGTGATACAGAATGGATTGTTGTTGGATACCCTGACCATTTTTGCTGTGCTTGTTATTCATGCAGTCTTGTTTTTACGCTGCTCAGTTTTTTGAAGGATGAGTTTGTGGCTAAACTCTTCCAGGTCCGTCTTGACCTTACTAGCTTCAGGTCGGTCTTGTGGCTCCACACTCAGCAGTTTCATGATGATGAGGTGCTGTAACATAAAAATAAAAATAAATTAGTTACAGAAAACTAAAAACTCTACCAAACTGCAGTATTTCTGCAGCAACACTATAGTATTACCAACATAGGTAAATGGCATAAACACATCAACCAAATACTCCCACGTCCTTCCTGATGTTTCGTCTTCAGTGTGAGTCATATTTGGTCTCCCCATCCTTTGAAATTTGCCAAACAGATGACTGTTGTGACCAGTGGCGGTTTTTCATGGAGGCCAAGGGAAGCCTGGCTTCCCCAAAAAATATGCAAGAAAGAAAAAATATAAATAATCTTCACCACTATGTATTTTATGTTTTATATTTTTGTCATTCCTTGTTGTCAAAACACTACATCAGGCATTTCTGCTTTGTGAGGAGCAAAACAGCGCCCCTCTTGTCAAGCTCTTTTTGTGCATTACACTACGTCTCTCATGCCCTCTGTGCTGTCTGTCTGTTCAGAGGCCAGCTTCGCCTTGCCTCCCTTAGAGAAAAAAACAGCCCGTATTAGCCAATCAGATTGAAGCACGGCTCATCGCTTGATGCATCATTAAAAAAAACAAAAGGGACGCCAGATCAAATCTGGCTTCCAACCAATCACAAACTGTGATGAACAATACCCACACTAATGCAGCTGTCCCGCCAGGCGCCAGCAAGCCCACACAGCAAGTATAGCCATCAAGCTAGCCAGAGAATGGATGGTGACAGGGACCTTGAGTTTCTTGTAAAAAATGACTTCACAAAACTTCCTTTTGAAGTTCAACTACAAGTCAAAAGGGACGGTAGGCCAACTCCAAAGCTCAATCTAACTAAGTGTAGAGCTAATGGAAAAGCTCACTCTTTTTGTGAAGCTAACTATGCCAGAAACGAGTGGCCAAGGAAAGTGCCAAGCTTAACCGGCTTTTCTGCTGGCCATGTGTCCTATTTGACCGGTCTACCGGCTCCCTGAACAACCCCTGGAGCACTTAACCTCTTTTTTTCACTGAAATGAATGAGAAGTCGGTAGAATAAAGGTACTGTAACAGTAGGTTGATTTGTTTACATGAAAATAACAGTTAAAACACCGAATCTAATTTGTTGTTCACACTGGCTTCCTCGGTAATTTTGGTCACGGGCCGCCACTGGTTGTGACAGTTCAAACACTGACATGTCAGCCTCCCACCTCCCCTGCTTGGAAAACTACCCATTCCACCAGCACATACAGGAAATACTAATTTATATTTGCAAATACACAGAGAGAAAGCTGATGTACCTCTTCAGTAAATCTGTGTGCAAACTCTTGTGGAACTTTTCCTTCTCTGACGTGCTTCCAAATCTGAAATTCATGCATTCATGAGTCAGTAAATAAATTTGCAACATGCTTGGCAAACTTGACAACTTAATCAACAACTACCGTGTTAAACAAGCAAGTTACTAACTAGCATATAAAACTACTCGACATGACTAGTTCTGGATAGTGATGACAGCTCACCCCATCTCTCTCATGATATGTGGAGATTTTCCAAAGAAGCTCAAAGTAGATCAGCCCCAAAGGAAATATATCAACCTTTCTGTCATAAGGCTTGTTAGCCTTCTGTTGTAAAACAAGAACACAGAGTTACCAAAAGACATGAGAAACCAAAAGAACATACAATAACATTTTTTCTTTAAAAATAGCCATATAGAAGACAAAGGTCCCATATTGTGCCACTTTTTAGTAAATTTAAGTTTATCATATTCCCAGAATGTCTTTCAAATTTAGCTCAAAATATAATTTAGATGGTTAATTTTACAGTGACTGTATAATTTCTGGTTTAGCCCTGTTCTAAATGGGATGTTTCGGTATCTAACACCGTCAACGTCGCCTTCAGGAAGAAGACTCTCACTGTGTCTGTGTTTGACAGTACAGAGCTGAACAGTTTACCACACGGCAGCTGACATACAGGAATCAGTGAGTGACAGTGAGTATTTTAGTGGTGCAGAGCTGCAGATTGCAATGACTCTGAAATGACTGCTAGTTAACAGGTAGTCTATAAGAGCTACACTTCAGTCATCTTTTCACTTTCCAGGTGAAATGACCAGATATTCCTTGGGGGTGTTGCTGCACCATCTTCAAATTAGTCCTAAATTTACATGCCATTAGATAGTCACAAAAGTACTTTCTATGCAAAATTGTAGGCCTGTAGCTCAAATAGTTTCTGAGTTGTGGGGGTCTGAAATTTTCAGAATTTGGGCTATAAAAAGCCTCGCCAGCATTTTTTGCATCTTTAAGTGGTTATTTCTCAGCCTCTAGACATACCAGAGAGCTGTGAGTTGGTAAACAAGGCCTCTGCATGTAGCTAGTGCCCCACAAACATGTCCAGGTGTTTCCCTACACTCTGCAGGCCATGGGGGCTTGCTAAAAATGCTAAAAAATTAAGAGATACCTACTCACGAGTGGGGTTTGGGACATTAAAAGTACTAGAAATACTGCACAGAAGTGTTCTAACACCCCTGGGTTCCATTCTACACAAACTTGTGTGATAAATTAGCAAACTGGAGCTTTCTAGGTACCTCAGTTTGGAAAATATGAGCCCCCAAAGTTGGACAAGATTTTTAATTGGCTATTTTTGGTGGCAAAAATCTCAGTGTGGGACAGGTACCAGAGATCCCAATTTTTTCTACAAGACAGTTCCATCTGTCTTCTATCACTGTACAAAAAAGCAGCAGGGTTATATTTGTAGTTACTGAGATATTCTTACTCAAAATGGCATGGGTAATGTCAAAGTCGTTTTTTGCTTTTCAGTACTTTAAATTGGGATACAAGTATTAGTAGTCATTCCAATGGTAGTATTATGTATGTTTTGTTCTTTTTGAAATGTTAGTTGTTAAAGGTGACTACCTTCAAAAAGTGTAATGGTTTAACTTAGGTATACCTAAGTTATAACTGAGGTATAGGTTCTTTTGCTTGTAACATGACATTGTACAACTAAATTTAACATGTTAAATCCCACAGCACTGATACTGTAAAATTCAACATTATTGTTGTTATTTTTAAATTAATCAACCATGAACTACTACAGAGCTCCCTGAATTCAGGTTAGTACATGTAATTTGTATGTGCCTGTTATAATTAGCTGCAAAGTGGCGTAGTGGTTAGCACTTTGGCCTTGCAGCAAGAAGATTCCTGGTTCAAATCACGGGGTGGGCCTGGGATCTTTCTGCATGGAGTTTGCATGTTCTCCCTGTGCATGCGTGGGTTTTCTCCGGGTACTCTGGCTTCCTTCCACATTCCAAAAATATGCTGAGGTTAAATGGTTACTCTAAATTGCCCGTAGGTGTGAATGCGAGTGTGATTGTTTGTCTGTATATGTAGCATTGTGACAGACTGGAGACCTGTCCAGGGTGTCCCCTGCCTTCACCCGAGTCAGCTGGGATAGGCTCCAGCACCCCCCACGACCCGAGTGAGGATAAAGCGGTGTATAGAGAATGGATGGATGGATGGATGGATGTTATAATTACATGTATCCATTGCAAATGGGTGTCAACATGTCATGATAGCTACTAGGGATGTACGCGACTAGTCGTTTAATCGTTTAACCGCCTACTCATTTATTAAACGTTTAGTATTTTACTAGTCGGTTAAACGCTAGTGTGCCCCCGGTCCCGACCGGGCGCCACCATGCAGCTCTATGCTCGCTCGTCCCGTCTGGGCTACCTGTTTGATCCTGCCAGTAGCATATGCTTGTCTCTTTTTTCAACCCCCGCTATCCCCCTCATCATTAGCGGTGTGCAATGCATACATGTAATTAAACATACACATACAAATTACATGTACTAACTTGAATTCAGGGAGCTCTGTAGTAGTTCATGGTTGATTAATTTATAAATACAACAATAATGTTGAATTTTACAGTATCAGTGCAGTGGGATTAAACATGTTAAATTTAATTGCAAATGGGTGTCAACATGTCATTACACTTTTTGAAGGTAGTCACCTTTAACAACTAACATTTCAAAAAGAACAAAACATACATAATACTACCATTGGAATGACTACTAATACTTGTATCCCAATTTAAAGTACTGAAAAGCAAAAAAGTGTAAAGCCCTTTTTGTGTCACAAGGTCTAGTTTAGAGCCATACCTGTAGATATCATGACCTGTTGACACCCATTTGCAATGCATACATGTAATTATAACATACACGTACAAATTACATGTACTAACCTGAATTCAGGGAGCCCTGTAGTAGTTCATGGTTGATTAATTTAAAAATAACAACAATAATGTTGAATTTTACAGTATCAGTGCTGTGGGATTTAACATGTTAAATTTAGTTGTACAATGTCATGTTACAAGCAAAAGAACCTATACCTCAGTTATAACTTAGGTATACCTAAATTATACCATTACACTTTTTGAAGGTAGTCATCTTTAACAACTAACATTTCAAAAAGAACAAAACATACATAATACTACCATTGGAATGACTACTAATACTTGTATCCCAATTGAAAGTACTGAAAAGCGAAAAACGACTTTGACATTACCCATGCCATTTTGAGTAAGAATATCTCAGTAACTACAAATATAACCCTGCTGCTTTTTTGTACAGTGATAGAAGACAGATGGAACTGTCTTGTAGAAAAAATTGGGGTCTCTGGTACCTGTCCCACACTGAGATTTTTGCCACCAAAAATAGCCAATTAAAAATCTCGTCCAACTTTGGGAGCTCATATTTTCCAAACTGAGGTCCCTAGAAAGCTCCAGTTTGCTAAGTTATCACACAAGTTTGTGTAGAATGGAACCCAGGGGTGTCAGAACACTTCTGTGCAGTATTTCTAGTACTTTTAATGTCCCAAACCCCACTCGTGGGTAGGTATCTCTTAATTTTTTAGCATTTTTAGCAAGCCCCCATGGCCTGCAGAGTGTAGGGAAACACCTGGGGATGTTTGTGGGGCACTAGCTACATGCAGAGGCCTTGTTTACCAACTCACAGCTCTCTGGTATGTCTAGAGGCTGAGAAATAACCATTTAAAGATGCAAAAAATGCTGGGGAGGCTATTTATAGCCCAAATTCTGAAAATTTCAGACCCCCACAACTCAGAAACTATTTGAGCTACAGGCCTACAATTTTACATAGAAAGTACTTTTGTGACTATCTAATGGCATGTAAATTTAGGACTAATTTGAAAATGGTGCGGCAACCACCATCTGGTGAAGCCACATGGAATGATCCACTTGTTTTGTCTGACAACAGAATAAATAAGTAAATGAGAAAAAATGTGTAAATGCAGCTTTTTTTTTTGAAAATTTGGCTATATTAAATGCAGTGTATGTTTGAACAGAGAGCAGAAGAGAAGCAAACAGATAAACACTGTGTGAATTCAGGTTCTACTGAAGCATAACATTTGACATGAAAACACAACACACCAGGGCTTTCTTTGTTGGTTTAAAAGCAATCTTAAAGTTTCCACCACTTCGGAGTGTCCCTCAGCATTATAATTTCCACCAACCCCTGACCTGTGGTCATATGAGCAAAGTCAAGTAAGCTAGTAATTAGCTATAATAGCCACACATAGTGCAAGCACAAAGGATTTTTGTCTGTGTAGGTTCTCATTGATCCAGGTCATGGTAGTCCAAAGTAGTTTAAATCAATCCACTGGACTTTA
The DNA here is from genome assembly GCF_021347895.1 of Acanthochromis polyacanthus. Lineage (NCBI taxonomy): Eukaryota > Metazoa > Chordata > Actinopteri > Pomacentridae > Acanthochromis > Acanthochromis polyacanthus. Next base: position 16,564,062 of record NC_067127.1, on the reverse strand, counting down.
AGAAAGTTCCTTGAAGACGTTTCACCTCTCATCCAAGAGGCTTCTTCAGTTCTGGTGGTGGTTGATGTTACCTCAGAACTGAAGAAGCCTCTTGGATGAGAAGTGAAACGTTTTCAAGGAACTTTCTTAAAGTCCAGTGGATTGATTTAAACAACTTTGGACAAACGATTTTTCTATAGTTTTAGTTTCGCAGGTTAGATCTTGTACAAGAGTCTCTTTGAACCTATTGCTGTGTTAATACTGCTTTTAAAAAAACTAATTCCCAGAGTCTTTTGTTCCTCTTATGGTGGCAGTACTAGAGTTAGGTGGACGAGGGCAAACAACAGTAAAGACTGGGAAGCAGTTAGAGATTTATCAGGCATAATAAACAGGCTTAGAGGAGATGCTGTGGCAAGATTAGAAAAGATGGGAGATGCAATCTACTCTTATGGTCTGGAGAGATTTAGCGTGCTTGTTCAAAGCAGAGCTGAGAGGGTGCAGGTAGTCAGGTGTAGGCGCCAAAGAAAAATAGACAGGCTTGTAAAGGAATGGAGGCAGTTATGGAACCAGTGGAGGAAGACATCAGAAGTAGAAAGGGAGGGAATTAATGTGTTGCAGGAGGAACTGAGAAGCAGGTTAGCAGTACTCAGAAGGGCAGAACACGTTAGGGAGAAGAAAAAGAAGAAAGAACGTGCAATGTTAACATTTTGTACGAGCCCTTTGTACGAGCAAAGTCAGAGGTCGAAGAGTATTTGAGGATGACATATTCAGATTCAGAGGAGAATAGAACCATAGGTCTTCCACCTCACATTTTACCACTGGGGGAAAGTGGGTCAGGAGATGAAGCCTATCAAGATGAAGAGAAGTTGTGGAGGTGCTTAGGCGTGCAAAGGCTTTGTCGGCCCCAGAGCCTAATGGAGTCCCCCGACAGGGTCTCGAAGACCGCACCTGGTGTCTTAAGGATACTGTGGCGACATCTGAGAATGGTCTGGGAGAAAAAAAGTATCCCAAGAGCAAGGCGTAGGGCAGGAGGTGTTTTCATCACTAAGGAGGAGTCATCAGACCTTAGCCAGTTTCAGATGATTTCTATCCTGAATGTTGAGGGAAAAAATTTCTTCAGTATTGTAGCGCAGAGGTTAGCTAGTTACTTCGTGAAGAATGGTCTGATAGATTCTATAGTGCAGAAAGCAACAGTACTGGAATTTTCTGGGTGCTTGGAGCATACTAGCATGATTTGGCATCAAGACAGACAGCTAAGAGGGAGAGGAGAGATTTGAATGTTGTAATTTTAAATTTGGCTAATGCATTCAGATCAATGCCACATAGCCTTATTTGGAGTTCCTTTCACTACTTTCAAGTTGCACAGATGGTTGGTAACCTGGTGAAAGCATATTTCCAGGACATCAGATTATGTGCAAGTATAGGAGATTCTACAACAGGCTGGCAAAGATTGGAGGTTGGTATTATGGCAGGATGTACAGTTTTGCCATAAGCTTTCACAATGGCTATAGAGTTAATTATCAGGGCTTCCAAGTGAGTTGTAGGTGTAAAGAGATGACAGACGTCAATCGTGCCTGCTGTGCTCAGGTACTGCAAGCTTACAACATATTTTGTCTGGTTGTAGAATTAGTTTATCACAAGGCCGGTATACATGGTGGCAAAATCAGGTGTTGAGAAGCTTAGCTGGAGGAAATGAAGAGAGGAGAAAGCAGGAGAATTCTGGAGGTTCTAGTCAGGAGAGGTTAGTGGTAAAATTTGTACAATTTGAGGACAAGCCCTCTCCTTCACTCTGCTTTTCCTGTCTTCTTTTCCATCTCCTAATGGGCAGAGATCCAGGAAGAGGAAGTGTAGATAAGGTGGGGGAGAGGCCTGTTAGAGTCTCTCTGGGACCATGCGGGCATCTCAGGTAAGTCTGTGAGGTAAGGCAGTGGCTGTGTCTTTGTCTTTTTTTTTCTTGTTAAATAGCATTAAGGAGTAAGCAATTGGTACTTGTATCTTAAATAAAGTCTGTTTGTACAGTCTCTGTCTGTGGTGAGCTTGGCTGAAGTAGTGAAGTATTTTAGCAATTAGCGGTTAGTATTAGCATGTAGCACTTTCGAGTTTGGTGAGCTGGTTTGTACAGATTCTTTGTCAGAGGCAAGTTTGCTTTGACATTGTAGTAGTCTTGCAGTAGCATTAGCATTTAGAGGGGCTTAGGGAATTTATAAGTATAGTTTCTTTGTCACTTTTTAGCAGTTGACACTAGGTATTCAGCATCTTGCACTAGCCAACTGGTAGCATCGGCACTGTTAGCACAGGTTATCGGCAGTGCTGTTTGGATTGTGTAGTAGCAGTGTGAACTGGGTGGTGGGGGTGAATCTGGGATGCAAGAGTTCACTGCCTTGCCTCCTGGAGGTGTTGTGGGACTAAACAGGCAAAACACTGTTGAAGGGAGGTTTCCACCTGATGACCCCCAGAGATGTGTTATATTCATCCATTCTCTATACACCGCTTTATCCTCACTAGGGTCGCAGGGGGTGCTGGAGCCTATCCCAGCTGACCCGGGAAAGGGCAGGGGACACCCTGGACAGGTCGCCAGTCTGTCACAGGGCAACATATACAGACAAACAATCACTCCCACATTCACACCTATGGGCAATTTAGAGTAACCAATTAACCTCAGCATGTTTTTGGACTGTGGGAGGAACCCGGAGTGCCCAGAGAAAACCCACGCATGCATAGGGAGAACATGCAAACTCCATGCAGAAATATCCCAGGCCCAGGCCGGGATTTGAACCAGGGATCTTCTTGCTGCAAGGTGAAAGTGCTAACCACTACACCACTGTGCAGCCCGATGTGTTATATTGTGTTGTTTAAACTAACGTATTTAGTGACGAGCTGTGGTGGACCTGAGAAATGGCAGAAGTAAACGTCGTCAAATCTTAACACTTCCAAGTTCATTACAACCATAAAACATAATAAAAATGAATTTTCACCATATAGGACCTTTGACGTAAATACAGCTGGTGTCACCTGCTCAGGAGCCATGTAATTTGGGGTTCCTTTGTTCGGAGTTCTCTTCATCAGTTCTCCACTGTCATCAGTAACCAGACCAAAGTCACCAATCTTCACTTTTTTCCCATCCAGCCCAAACATGATGTTGGAAGGCTAAAATGACGAAACAAACATGGCTTTGTGACTAGTTTGCTGTAACAAAGAGAGTTTGTTAAGCACACATAAGTCTTTAAATAATTTTTCATGAACATTTGATAAAAATGAATATGTTTTCTCGAGGCTAGCTTGTACATGAACAGGCCTGTGCACTGCCTAAAGCCAGCCTGTTATACACCTTGTCTCACCTTCAGGTCTCTGTGGATTAACTTCTTACAGTGAATGTACTCGACTGCACTGAAAATTTGCAGGACAATGGTCAGACTTTCTTTTCTTCTTGTTGAGTCTCGCTGGGATCTTCTCTCATTCATGTCATCTATCCACTCTCTAAGTGTTTTGTGGTCACATAACTCCATCTGAATGAAGAGGCACTTTCCAGATAAATCAATGGTAGACCTAGTAAGGGTAAGAAAAGGAAAATGGTAGCAAGATAAACTTTTGATAAATAAGGATTTTATTTGGTGAATGAGACTGACTGTGAAGAGCTGCTGCTGTCGTCTGTACTGTCCCACTGGTATCCTGAATCCTCCTCCCAAACCGAGAAACATCTAACAATGTGAGGGTGGTTGAGGTCTGAAATCGCCTTCGCCTCTCGTAGAGCTTTCCTGATCCCAAAGGCAAGAAAAAGTCTGAATTGAAACTTTGAGCTTGTTTGGCATTACATCTGTATCTAATAAATAAGCACATGTTGGAAACATTAAAATTTACTGAAAACTTGACTTACTCATTGTAGGGGACAATCTTAACAGCAAAAAATTGGTTCACCAATTCATGTTTCACCCTGAAAACCCGACCAAAGCCTCCTCTACCGAGGCGGTCTTTCCAGATGAATTTTGACTTGGTACTGTAGAGAAACATCTCTTATGGAATATCAGCTTGAAAAAAATCAAAGAAATGCAATAAACTGATTACATTGTGATTTAATGATTTTCTTTTACACACCTGAATTTTTCTGAATGGGTTGACATCATCTCACTTGGACCATTTCCTGGATTTGTTTCTTCAGGAATATCCTTAAGGAAAAAGAAAGTATGGTAAAGAGCTTACCGGTACATGGACAAGAAAAGGTGTTTTGGAAATTTGCATGAAAACAGCTTAGCAGGAACACTGTCATTTTTCAACATTTTTAATGGCTTAATGATTTGTGAAATATTATAGACTGTAGCTTCAGATTTAGTCTGAATGCGACTTGCTCTCTTTTGGGCTTATCAAAAGATTTAGTTCTTTTGTGAATTGAAAGAATGTAGAATGAAGAATAAAGAATGAATGAAGAGTCTTTTAGCACTATTCAACAGCCTGTCAATACTGCATGATAAATGTTGTTTTGTGAATGTTCTTTTGGTTAAACAAATGCAAAAAATAAAGGCATTAAACAAAGCTTTTTGTGGGAAAAATTTTCAACTTAAATATCAGTAATCAATTTCCTTCAAGACTAATAATCAGAATTGGTCCTTGCAAAAAAGAAAAGAAAAACATTTGGCCCCTCACTAAAAATTTGTCTATTTTATTTATCCCAGAGAATTACAAGTAAATATGTAAATCATGACTCCATGTCCTGTTATACAAAAAAAAAGCCGAAACATCAAATATGTCATCATATTTTAGTTTAAAAGGTTTTCTCATGTTCCTATCATTCCTCCAGAATTACCAGACAGACAAAGTTACAGAATATCTCAGTACTGACTAAGATATAAACCTATATATAACCTTTTTAGGGGCTTTGACTTAAATGAGGATCAGACTGTGGATTTTACACATAGACTGGAAAAGTAATACCACACCTGAACAATGGGATGGTTCGATGTATTCACAGTACTGACCATGATTTCTGATTCTGCATCACATAAATCGCTGAGCAATACAAAGAGACACATTATTACAAATTTGAATTAGTTAAGGGTATTAGCATTAATTAAAATGTTTTCTTAAAAATCAGTCAGAGCCTTACGTTGTGATTTGTAGTCTGCAGAGCTTATCAGACACCTGAAACACAAAAGACAGTCTTTAACTTCTGAATGCATCTTCTTTTACAGTAATTTTGCACTTACATTTACACCGCTCTGAGGGAACTGACCTGGAGGGTTACACCTCTGCTGTCCCGTACTATATACATTTTTGCATTAAGGTCGTACTGCCTACCAAAATGGAAATGTACTGTTGCTGCTCAGAGACGCTGCCTACAGGTCAGGGGACCAGCTGGACTACAAAACTGCCAGAAAAAACCTTCCTAACAGCACCAGCTGAGATCCACCCGGAAGTGGATCAACCCCACAAAAGCATCATGACCGGATGGCGTGAAGGCTGCCTACTGAGAATATGTGCTGACTAGCAGGCTGAGGTGTTGACAACGATCTTCAACCTCTCCCTACAACAAGCTGGAGTCCCCACCTGCCTAACATCGACGATCATCGTTCCTGTGCTCAAAAAGTCTGCCATCATAACCCTCAATGACTACTGCCCAGTTGCCCTCATCCCGGCCATGACGTGCTTTGAGAGGGCGGTGCTGGCACACATCAAGAGAAGCATCCCTACAGATCTGGACAGACATCAGTTTGCGTATCGGACAGATCTACAGAGGATGCTGTTTCAGTTGCGATTCATACAGCCCTAACCCACCTGGAACAGTTAAATACCTACGTTAGGATGCTCTTTGTGGATTTTAGCAGTGCCTTCAACACTGTAATCCCCTGTAAAGTGGTACACAAACTTACCAACCTTGGACTCTCCACCACATTATGCTCATGGATTATGGACTTTCTGACCAACTGGTCTCAGAATGTCAGGATGGGGAATCTGACATCCAGCACCATAACCATGAACACAGACATACCACAGGGGAGTGTGTCCCCACCCACTCCTCTAACACATTGATAAAGTTTGCTGATGATACTCCGGGGGTAGGCCTTATCAGGGACAACAACGAGACCTGGTAGAGGCAAGAGGTCCAACATCTGGTTGGGTGGTGTGCAGACAACAACCTGGTCCTCAACACCACCAAAACCACGGAAGTCATCATAGACTTCAGGAGGACTCAGAGAGTCATACAGTCCCCACTCCATATCAGCGGAGATGAGGTAGAGTCAAATTCCTTAGTATGCATATACCAAGGATCTGACATGGACACTAAAGACCTCCAAACTGGTGAAAAAAGCCCAGCAGAGGATGTTCTTCCTGAGGAAGCTGAAGCAGGCTGGTCTGGCTCCACAACTGTTCAGAAACTTCTACAGAAGCACCATCAAGAGCATCCTCTCTCAGGGCTGCACAGTGTAGTACAGTTCCTGCACAGCAAAAAAAAAGATAAGATCTGTCCAGGGTGGTAAAGGTGGCACAGAGAATTGTGGGAGGTGAGCACCCGGACTTGGATTCTGTGTATGTTACACGCATGCAGAGAAGAGCACGGGACATCTGCATGGATGTTAGCCTCCCACGACACTCCCTGTTTGTCCCACTGCCATCAGAGAGGAGATACCGCGCCATCACAACGTGGACTACCAGGCTGAGGAACAGCTTCATCCCTAGAGCTGTTGCCTCCATTACACCATTACAACACCTCCTTCCCTCTCCCCTGCCCACAAACATGCACAACCTTGAGCTGGAACTTGGCTACTTGTTTTTATAAAGCTGTTTGTTGTGCTGTATTTTTTAAGTGCCAACAAAGTTTCATTGTAGAACTACAATGGCAATAAATATCCTTGATCCTTGAGGTTTAGTTATTATTGGCCTAGTAAAAAAGATTGTGTCATCACATGTGCAGTTCTATAGATAAATTAATTTGGTGGTTGTCTTAGAGGTTCAAAGAAAACACATTTTCTACATTTAGAGCTAATTAATAAACTAGCGTGGTCTACAGATTCTCAGTATACTTCTTTGTTCTGTAAAAGACTCCTTGCAACAACATCAAATTTCAGTTTCCACCCCTAATGACAAATTTCTACATATGTACTATTGTATATTAACTATACTATAGTGTATTACTACTTACCTCTGTCATTTTACCCACACATGCCTTCTCACATTCCAGCTTGGTTGCAATATTTCTCTGATGAAGTGGAGCAGCAGGATTTTTTGACATATTTTTTGCCTGAAATAAATAAATAAAATAATGTTTAGCAACAACTGCCAACCAAATGATGTTTGCTGTGTATACAGTCAATCTTACCACTGGTCTCAGATTTTCCTTGTCATTCAAACTGCTCAGAGCACTTTTTGCTGCATTCTGCTTGGCTTCATTTTCATTCCTCCCAACACCAGTGGGGAACCCTTGACCATCGATCACAGCCTTCATGACGACTCTGTTAAAGAATTACACCACTTTTAGTTAACATGACCAACTCTGACATGAAAACATAACAATAAAAAGTACAGTATCTACAGTGCAGTAGCTACATGTTTGTTAACAGTAAAATGTGTTAATTGCCTTTGTTTACCAAAAAGGCAGAAGATATTGTACACTACCTGTTGTACCTAGTTGAGCCTCCTACTGTAGAAACTAGGACAGGAAGTCACTATGGGAATTTCAGTGTGGACAAGCAGAGAGTATTGTGGGGGTTCAGCTAGCAAAGGACCACCATGACAGAGACTGTTGTGATTGTAAAAAGCTTCAGGCCAGAGCTCATGTACTGAAGAATAGTTGAAATTTACTAAAAAGTTTATATATTTTTAAATGGAAAAAACTATTACTCCTACTAATATTGTGACTGATATCACAATATCTGTCAAAGTAAGAGTCAGAAGCAACTGTTTAGCCCTTGGACAGTGTTTACTACTCTGACAAACTCAGTTCATCACTCTATATACTGAGGTTGAGCATCGCTGTCTTTGTTTCCCTGAGATGACTGGATTATGCTGCAGATGCTATTTTTAAATGAGCTCAGTAAATATAGTTTTACCCACTGTGCACATGCAACCTTGAATAACCTGCAGAACAATTTAATGTTAGACTCATTCTTATTTTGAGTGCAATTCAGGTTTTATTTAATTTCCTCTTATCTAACTTACAGCTGATCTTGTTTGAGTTTATTCATTTGCATTTGAATTTGAAATGCTATAATTCATCATTTTGCTTAGTCTTGTAACTTTAATATTGGTATTGCTATTCAAGATATGTATTTGCGCTGGTAAGTGACATGTGCATTCCAGTGACTCAACTAAAAGTGGTGTGTCGTTTAGACTGTCATGAAAAGATCAGATACAGGTAGCATAGGGGCAAAAAATCGGATTTGTGTCATTTTAGCCTGCAGTGTGAACGTAGTAGAACAAAGATAATGTTATTATGCATTTACTACAATAACAAAAGAATGTCGGCCATCAAAATGGCATGATAAAGAAGTAGTTCGTAGAGGTAATTCCGGTAACTTGGGCATGTGCATAAAGGATAGCGTAGCGGTAACAAACAGCATGAAGGTTTTAAAAGGACGAGATTAAAACAAGGAAATGAGCGTCCCACGGCCGACCGAGTTAAATTGTCACTTGACCAAACTTTACTATGAGAAGAAAGTTTCTGTGTAGTAGCAGGTCATAACACGGTTTAAACTCACCTCTCAGGTCCCTTCGACACAACCTCATACTCGAGCACTATGCCATTTCTTTGTGCGTACTCCTTCAGTTTCGCTACGGGCTTTTTCTTTACCATTTTCAATCATAAAACTTGTACTAATAATGGGTGTGGGGCCGCTGCAGAATCTGCTATATCAGAGACTTAACCCTTTGATTCGCAACATGGATTAAAAGTGACCTAAATCCAATGGAAATGGGTATCTCCTGACCCACACTGCGCATCAAAGGGTTAAAGTTCCCTCCTATTTCTTGCAACCCAACCACAACAAGGAAGATCGGTAAATGACGTCACCACAATTTGCATAATTTCACATTTGCATGTAACTGTAATCAACGTTGTAGGAGAGAGCAATAATGTTGTGGGAGAGAAAAAAAGTGAGTACAAAACACCCAAAATACGTTTTTGAACAAGAGGCTAAATGCAGTGATTTATTTTGGTATGACAGTGAAGAAACGTTTTTATTTATTCCCGCTCTGTAAGCCAGGGCGGGATCTGCAGTGACTTTGCGCATGCGCGATTCATCTGCCGTCTGGCGGGGACTGATGTGGGCATAGATCTCCTCTAATCAGACAGTGGGACTGCTGCGGGGGTTACTAGACTGACCAATAAACTGTATATAAAAATCTTTTCAGTATCCTGGAAAAATAAATAGATTTGAGTCGAAAAGTTACAAGCAAACAAGAAAATGACTCCCTCTTGCAGAAAATGTAAACATTGAATCTAAAATTGTGAATAAAATTATTGCATGCACATATCTGTGCAAAATTTTAATTTAAACTTCTTTATCTTTACTGAGGACAAAAAAAACATTAAATTAAGAATGCTAATGTAAGAACACATGACTTCCAACATTCCTTGAGAACGTTTTCACCAAGCCACCGGTCAGAAATCACAGCTGAGAAGAGTTCACATCAGGACAGTTTAATGAACATCCATCCATATATTATCTATACACCTCTCAATCCTCATTAGGGTCACAGTGGGCTGGAGTCTATCCCAGCTGACTTAAGGTGAAGGCAGAAGACACCCTGGGCAGGTTACCAGTCTTTCACATTCACACCTACAGACAATTTAATATTATCAAATTAACTTCAGTGTTTCTTTGGACTGTGGGAGGAAGACAGAGTACCTGGAGAAAACCTACGTATGCAAGATGATTCAAACTCCAAGCAGAAAGACCCCAGGCACAGGCAATGATGCAAACCAGGAATCTTGTAGCTGCGAGGCGACACTGCTAACCACCAAACTACTGTGCAGCCCCACATTAGTAGTCAAAGTTTAACAGCAGTTTGATGGAGAAAGAGAAAGCAGAGTTTATGTTGTTTATTCTTGCCTGCTGTGCAGTGGTAACTTAAGTGGTAGAGTGGGTTGTCCACTGATCACAAGGTCTGTGGTTAGTTCGAACTAAACCCAAAGTTGTTCCTAATTGCAGACAGGCAAGCATGGCAGCTCTGGCGCATGAATGGGTGAATGAAAAACACTGTAAAGCCCTTTGAGTACCACTAAAGTAGAAAGGTGCTTTATGAGCGTAGACCATTCACCACATCTGTTCTGAGAGTGCACTGACTGTAACTGAGAACAAACATAATCTGACTTGGTTACACACAAGATCCAAAGGGATTAATGCATTAAGATCCAAAGTGGTTTGGACACACGGTATACACAAACCATTAGCTTCCTTCTGCCAGGCTAAGCAGTTAGCATCATTAACTGGGTAATATACAGTACAAGCACTGAACATCAACCAACCAGTTTGGCTTCTTTGAAAAATTATATTCTGTTGTCTTTCAAATAGGATAAAAGTTTACCCAATTTGTATTACACAATCAAATATCTTTCAAAGTAAGCAGCATAAACAATACCGTATGAACGGACCTTCTTCCGTTAATAATAATGTATGCGTTTGATGTATATTGCAATTAAAACAGGAAAAGAAGTTCATGAACAGCATCTTTTTGGGGGAAACCTGAGTGAAGTCCAGGACTGGTAATTTGATCTGTTGTCTGTTCACATGTCACAGTGTCTTTTACTCAGACACTGAACCCCAAGTTGGTCCTGATGACAGACAAGCACCTTGCATGGCAGCTCCACCACCATTACTGTTTTTGTGTGTGTGTGTGTGTGTGTGTGTGTGTGTGTTCTTGTACTTGCTACATTGTGAGAACCATTTTCTGCATTTAACTATCAAAGTGAGGACATTTTTACAAAGTGAGGACATTTTGGCCGGTCCTCACTTTGAAACAGCCATGTTTGAGGGTGAAGACTTGTTTTTAGAGAACAGGTATGAATTGAGGTTTGGTTAGGGTTAGGGTAAGGATTAGGGTTAGGCGATCAGTTGTGACGGTTAAGGTTAGGGTAAGGCTCTAGGAAATGCATTACGCCTATGGATGTCCTCACTAAGATAGAAGTACAAACGTGTGTGTGTGTGTGTGTGTGTGTGTGTGTGTGTGTGTGTGTGTGTGTGTGTGTGTGTGTGTGTATGTGCATGTGTGTGTGTGTGTGTAGGGGTGAATCAGAATGACTGTATAGTGCTTGAAGGTATCAGCATAAAATATTCCCTCCTTTGCAGGAGACAATAAAAACAGTTACAAAACAGCAAAGACCACAGAGAGAAGGTAAAAGTTAGTTCTTAAAATCATGACTGATTGATTTCAGTTTTCATTCCCGGATCCCATGAGACTGTCCCTTAATTACATGTTTCATGTTTCATGATTTGCCCTCCATCACATGTAACAGCAATACATTAACATTTGTCTTAAAAACCTGATAACACAACAGTGTATCAAATCCTGTCCTTAGATGATCATCAGAAGACACAGATTTCCATCATGTCAATAATATCTGACAAGCTCTCTCTTTACATTCAGACAGTTACATTTTCCTGGCTATTTCTTTGTGCCTTGAATATCTGAGCACACTTTTCCAGCTCTGCCTTCAGTGCAGTTGCTTCAGGTCGGTCCTGCGGCTTCTCACACAGCAGCGACTTAATAATTTGGTTCTGCAAAAAAAGCAAGACATTGCTAGAGATCCTCGTACCAAACATAATAAATGCAGTCATGCTGTCACACAACTGAGGCTTAGTTTTTCTGACATTTAATGTTTTGTTCAAGAAACTGACCAGTCAGTGAAAATGTATTGAATCTGAGTCAATGTGTATATGTCAGCTGCTCTGGTGTTGATAACCATGACCACGGCTTATGTCACATATACAGAGAAATTCTTTTAAAACTGTCTTTTACGCCTTTGTTCTGGAAAAAAAACAACCTCAACTTACATGAAAAGGAAAAAAATACAATTGGGGGTTGTGTGAAGAGCATGTCAAACAAATGGTGGTGATACAACCCAAAAGCCATGCTGGCCAATCAGAAGCCTGGTTCCAGTATCCTCCTGACAATGGCATCAAGGAAGGAAGTTGTTGAGTGATTCTAACACGAGCATTCCTCAATATATTGGCAGAAAGTGTATATTAAAGTCCTGGTAGCAAAGTTACCACTAGCACTACTTTGGCCACATAAGCTACTGCACAAAATCACCTCATGTAAACAAAGGAGATAAGGTTGCACATTTTATCTCAGAAAACTCCATTCCTCCTGTCTGTAAAACAATGATTTATGTGATATATTCTAAATAATATCCATGTAGATATGGATAAAGCCTAATCTTGTGGAAAATACAGTTTCATGTGGCAACTAAATCAGTTAGTATAGTAAAAACATGGTAACCTACCTCTTGGAGAAAAGTCAGTACAAACTCTTTGGGGAACTTCCAACTTCTGAGGTCATCCCATATCTTGAAATCACGCAGCAATCAAAGGACCAAAAAGCATGTTATTTCCTTATAATAAACTAGTAATCTGAATGAAGCTCTACTGAATATTGCAAATAGATACAAGAAAGAAAAAATAACATATACAGAAACATTTTCCCTATGTTTACAAATGTATCCATTGGGCTAGGTAATGCAGTAACATTGTGTGGCAAGCAATATTTAAAACTTTAACAATACTACACTGTGTAAGCTTCTATTAATGCGATGCTCACCTTTGCTCTTTCAAAGCCAGTGGAGAGTTTCCAAAGGAGTTCAAAGAATATCAGCCCCAAAGCGAACATGTCCACTTTCCGATCATACGTGTCAGTTCTCTGGAATAAAATTATGAAGTAAATTGAGTTAATTCGATATCTCTGCTTATCTATGCAGAAAAAAATAAATGTTTTTCTACCATAAAAGCTGCTAACAATGGAACTACCACTACAATGAGACTAATGTAGATGATGAAAAATTACTAATGAATTTAGTTTGCACCAACACATAGAAATACATCCATTTTAAAACAACTATGGAACAGAATCAGATGCTTGTGTCAACATGAAGTGAGTATCTCACTTGCTCAGGAGCCATGTAACTTCTGGTTCCTGTGTCTTTCGTTCTCTCCATCATGTTTTCATCGTCAGTCTCAACAGTGACCAAACCAAAGTCCCCAATCTTTACTTCGTCATCCTGTCCAAACATGATGTTGTCAGGCTAAACAAAGCAGCAAAAAAAAAAACAACAAATTAATATCAAGCTACTTAAATGATGTATAATAAGAAGTGAGCTGATTAATTTAATGGCTTAGCATGCATTCAAACACTCAGTGTAGCAACTATTTTGTTTAAATGTTTAAACGACCAACTGGTGGGCTTGTGTTTCAGTGGTGGAAGAAGTATTTAGATCTTTTGTAAAATAAATGCACTGATCTCACACCGTAAAAAAAAACACACCAAGACAAGTACCTCCAGTTTATACTTATATAGAGTAAACAAGTAAATTTAATAGGTTACATTCTTCCACTGCTACACTTATACCAGTTTTATGCACACAGAAATAACAAACTATTTTCTGTTTTACTTCTTTGACATTTAAATTGCCACTTTGGTTCCAGAGTGAAATAGCCTGACAATTATTTGATGGGTTGCCATTAAAATCAGGTGTGGAAACATTTAATAGTTGCCTAAAATATTTTCTGAGAATAAGGAACAATCTAAAGAATAAAAAAAAAAATCATAACTTGAGTAACAGGACAGTTTCCAAAGGCAGCTTAAGTTAGCTGAGGTCCCTCAACATACAAACTCAGTAACCTTAACCAGAGAGTAACATTCAGTGTAAACGGGAATACAACACAGTATATTAACAGCACATAGTGGAGCAGAACGCTAACGAGTTAGTACTTGGTGAGTAACACTAAAGCCTCACCTTAAGGTCCCTGTGGATGAGTCTCTTTGAGTGAATGTACTCGACTCCACTGACTATTTGCTGCATAATCAGCAGACTTTCTTCCTTTCTCTTGGGGTTTTGCAGCGCTTTCTTGTTCTCCTCTTTTATCCACTTTTTAAGCGTTTTGGAGTCACATAACTCCATCTTAATGTAGAGGTACTGTGGGGATGAACTACTGTTAGATCTAAGAAAGAAAAGAAAATGGTGAAACATCTTCATTGTTACAAGAAGTGGAGTACAACAAGTAATGAGAGGATGAGACTTACTGCGAGTCGCAGTAGCTGTTGTCTGTGTAGTCTGAATCCTCCATCCAACAATCGTAGTATCTAACAATGTTGCTGTGACGGAGGTCTGATAATGCCCTCACCTCTCGCAGAGCCTTTCTGTTTAAAGAATTACATGTAAGGTTAGGTTAAAACTATCCTGTAATGCAAGTACACTACCGTTCAGAGGTTTGAGGTCACTTAGAAATGTCCTTATTTCTTAAAGAAAAGCATTTTTTTCAAAGAAAATAACATTAAATTAATAAGAAATACAGCCTAAATATTGTTAATGTGGTAAATGACTATTCTAGCTGGAAACAGCTGATTTTTAATGGAATATCTCAATAGGGGTACAGAGGAACATTTCCAGCAACCATCACTCCTGTGTTCTAATGCTACATTGTGTTAGCTAATCATGTTGAAAGGCTAACTGATGATTAGAAAACCCTTGTGCAGTTATGTTAACACATGAATAAAAGTGTGAGTATTCATGGAAAACACAAAATTGTCTCGGTGACCCCCAAACTTTAGAACAGTAGTGTATTACTGAAATACTACTGTGCCTCTACACTGAATAGCACTACAGTGACGTGCACTTTACTTACTGTTTACCACGAACAATCTTCACAGCGTACCACTTGTCCACCAGTATTTGTCTTGCTTTGTAAACACGACCAAATCCTCCTTTGCCAAGGCGCTGTTTGGAATCGTAGTCTAACATAAATCTGCAGACATTCACAAAAATATTAAGGTATAAATGTAAAAAGCAGTGAATGATGCATGATTATGCGTCAATTAAATTAGTATTGCACCTCAATGCTTTTTCATACCTTGACTGGATTGTTGCATTATTTACGCCATTTTCCACACTCTTGGTTGTGACAGCATTCTTAAAGAATAAAGCAAACACGTTGTATGGATTTAATATGTTGAAAAGTCCTCACTCACTTTAGAGCGACATCTCTCAATGGAGATCAGAAGGACTCATTGATCATTGCTCATTGCATCACTGGAACTCAGCTGCCAGTTGTCAGACATTTACCAGGCTCAATGTAAAATCCGAGCCTCCCATATCCTGCACATCACATATTCACACTCCTCTCTTCATAAAAATACAGCACCCGCCTCACTCGCAGAGCACTAAGCATTGCCGGTGACCCCACACACCCGTCCCACAACCTCTTCAGCCTGCTGCCATCAGGGAGGAGACTGAAGAGTGTGAGGGCCAGGACCAGCCGACTGAACAACAGCTTCATCTACCAGACTGTCAGGAAGCTGAACTTTCTCCCCTCTCTGCCCTCTCTGGTCAATAACCCTCTGATCTGCACTGTAACAGCACATGGACTGTTTGACACTAAGTCACTTTAATGCCAATTTACACACCAATTTGTACTTGTCTTCTGTGCCTTATGTAGATTAGGATGTTGTCTTTTGTTTTTCTCTTATGTTGATGGTACTTCACATTTTAGGGTTAGAGAGAAATGCAATTTCAGTTCTCTGTATGTGTACGCATGTAGCAGAACCAACAATAAAGCAGACTTTGACTTTGACTTCAGGCAAGAGATACAAGACAATTCACACACACAAAACTGCAAAACAGTTTTTCCTATAGTGCTGTGTTACACTGCTGAACACTACCTGAACCCTCCTCTCCCCAATTCAACCTACAGTCACACAACCCCACACAGACTGAACTGTCTCTTGGGGGAAATGAATCATGTGCAGTGTTGTACCGATATCTGTGAATCCAGTCACCTTTCATTGCACTACCCCATCATGTGTTCACATTTCCCAGATATTATTTAGACATTTTCTTATACTGTGTAATTTTCTATCTATTTCATTCTATTTTGTCTTGTCTTTTATTCTATTTTAACTCAGGGAGTACCACCATAACTTTGATGTACACACGTGGACAAAATTGTTGGTACCCCTCAGTTAAAGAAGGAAAAACCCACAATTCTCACTGAAATCACTTGAAACTCACAAAAGTAACAATAAATAAAAATTTATTGAAAATTAAATAATCAAAAACAGCCATTACTTTTGAATTGTTGATTAACATAATTATTTTAAAAAACAAACTAATGAAACAGGCCTGGACAAAAATGATGGTACCTCTATAAAAGATTGAAAACTATTTGACCAGAGTGACATGATTAACTCAGGTGTGTCATTTAATTGACATCACAGGTGTTTCCAAACTCATAATCAGTCAGTCTGCCTATTTAAAGGGAGACAAGTAGTCACCCTGCTGTTTGGTGAAAAGGTGTGTACCACACTGAACATGGACAACAGAAAGCGAAGGAGAGAATTGTCCCAGGACATCTGAAAAAAAATTATAGACAAACATCTTAAAGGTAAAGGCTATAAGACCATCTCTAAACAGCTTGAAGTTCCTGTGACAACAGTGGCTCATATTATTCAGAAGTTCAAGACCCACGGGACAGTAGCCAACCTCCCTGGACGTGGCCGCAAGAGGAAAATTGATGACAAATTGAAGAGACGGATCGTTGGAATTGTATCCAAAGAGCCCAGAGCAACCTCCAAAGAAATTAAAGGTGAACTCCAAGGCCAAGGTACATCAGTGTCAGATCGCACCATTCGTCGTTGTTTGAGCCAAAGTGGACTTCATGGGAGACGACCAAGGAGGACACCACTGCTGAAAAAAACTCATAAAAAAGCCAGACTGGAATTTGCAAAAATGCATGTTGACAAGCCACAAAGCTTCTGGGAGAATGTCCTTTGGACAGATGAGACCAAACTGGAGCTTTTTGGTAAGGCACATCAACTCTATGTTCATAGACTCAAAAACCAAGCATACGAAGAAAAGAACACTGTCCCTACGGTGAAACATGGAGGAGGCTCAGTAATGTTTTGGGGCTGCTTTGCTGCATCTGGCACAGGGTGTCTTGAAAGTGTGCAAGGTACGATGAAATCTGAAGACTATCAAGGCATTCTGGAGAGAAATGTGCTGCCTAGTGTCAGAAAGCTTGGTCTCAGTCGCAGGTCATGGGTCTTCCAACAGGACAACGATCCAAAACACACAGCCAAAAACACCCAAGAATGGCTGAGAGAAAAGCGTTGGACTATTCTAAAGTGGCCTTCTATGAGCCCAGATCTGAATCCCATTGAACATATGTGGAAGGAGCTGAAACATGCCATTTGGAGAAGACACCCATCAAACCTGAGACAACTGGAGCTGTTTGCTCATGAGGAGTGGGCCAAAATACCTGCTGACAGCTGCAGAACGCTCATTGACAAATACAGAAATCGTTTAATTGCAGTGATTGCCTCAAAAGGTTGTGCAACAAAATATTAAGTTATGGGTACCATCATTTTTGTCCAGCCCTATTTCATTAGTTTGTTTTTTTAAATAATTATGTTAATCAACAATTCAAAAGTGATGGCTGATTTTGATTATTTAATTTTCAATAAATTTTTATTTATTGTTACTTTTGTGAGTTTCAAGTGATTTCAGTGAGAATTGTGGGTTTTTCCTTCTTTAACTGAGGGGTACCAACAATTTTGTCCACGTGTGTATTGTTATCTGCAGCTGTACAATGACAATAAAGGTCTTCAATCTTGAATTTATCAGATTTATTCTGCATCTTTTGTATTTTTAACTTAGAAACATTAGAAATAGTACTGTTATTATATATAGATCATACAGGAATGAACTCTGACAGAAAAAACAGACCTGATCCTTGGAAGGGGTTGATGGATCTGCAGATATTACCCAGTCACCAGTATCTGTTTTCAGACTCTGTGCTGATGGCTCAACAGACTCTCTAAAAGAAAACAATGAGGGATATTAACAGCCTGCAGTGCTCTGAGCAATACTGTAAACTCTACAATCTGCTTTAATACGACTGTAAATAAAGAGACTTACTGTGAAGTTGGTGTTGAGAACCTGGCTGGTGCACTTTTTCCTGACTCAGACAAACTGATAGAAACCTGAAATGTACAAAAATGTGGTTGGTGGACATATGTTACGGTTAAAGTCCCTCTCTTGAACCCCTAAAGCTAAATTTTTGTTAATCAAAGTTACATAGTCATATGTTTTTTCCATGGAAATGTTCCTCTGATCAGATGCTACTACTTTGACTGTCATTTTACATGCTTAGGAACATATCATAAAAGAAATGTATGTATCCTCTAGTATTTTAAAAAAAAATCACATAATCATCTCATCTTTCAGTTCACCTTGGTGGAACCATTTTCATTATGATAAATAAAAGACATGCTCTCACACTATTACTATAAGTTAGAATCACAGCTTGCAGTCATCTCTGTCAGACATTTTAACTCAAAAGCAAAGAAGAAAAAAAGCTCTGCTTGAATTCAATATTTTATCTGAACTCTTTTCATGTAGTTCACACTTGCATCCCTGACTAACTGCTGCAGAAAACACACCCACACAAAGGTTTCTTTGTTTGGGTGTGCTCATACAGTGAGATTTCCAGTAAAATACTCTGAGGGTAGACTGTTGCTTTACCTGCTACAGATTTCTTTGAAATTTGTGAAAAACTGACCTGGCCCCTGCAGGGATTTGATGAATCAATGAAGACTATTGAGTCACTTGCACTTGTGTGCATGTTTTGTGATGATGATTCGTTGGAGTCCCTAGATATAGAAAAACAAGAGACATGACTACAGGTTCCTCAGAATATAGTGCAGATTATACGGTTACAATTCTGCTGTAATAGACAGAGTGCTTTATCGATCCTCTAAAGAAAATGTCAGTAATGCAGCAGCAGTTTACATATCAAAAACACAATAACCAACACTGAGCTGACATGAGGTAGGTAAGAAAATAACACAATTCTAAAAATATAGAGACATTTGTGTAAAAATACTGTACTGGATAAAACATAATTTAAAAAAAAACATAGAATAGGATAAGACAGAGATAAAATACAGACTATTTAACTCCTCAATCTGCATCCATAGAACGTCAGTAAGTGCCTTACTGTGTAGTTGGAGGTGCTGACGATACAGATGATGCTCCATCATCTGACGCTTCTGACGTGACAGACACCTTAAATGCAGAGAAAATGAGTTCGGCATTATGTTAGACCGACTGATGTAATCAAGTTTCAGCACAGTGAAAATATTTTCATTTCAAAAAAAGTTTTTAAAATCTACTGCTACCACTGGTAACATGAGACATCCTCGCTAACTACCACCGAGTGTAGAAAATCAGTAAATGAAACTGATCAGCAATACATCTGATGATATAAAGCAGAAAAAATTTAAATACTTTGCTGTCATAGTCTGATTGTTCCTGAAGAGCCCCCCAGGCCAGCTGGGCTGCATTTTGTCTGGCCTCCTTGACACTTTTACCCTCACCAACA
Source organism: Acanthochromis polyacanthus (assembly GCF_021347895.1). Lineage (NCBI taxonomy): Eukaryota > Metazoa > Chordata > Actinopteri > Pomacentridae > Acanthochromis > Acanthochromis polyacanthus. The sequence goes on along the minus strand of NC_067127.1, from coordinate 16,544,503 downwards.
GGGTAGTCCTTTTGGTCGATCACCAATTTGTAGAAAAATCTGCGTTGTGTAAAAGTAGAAATGGTTACGCTCACTGTAGTAACGGTTATAAATTGTTGAACATCATTCCAAAGTTAGCAAAGAGTGTCTGCAGTGTTTATTCAGGTTACTCACTTGAGGTTATGAGATGGGCCAGATCTCCCAGCTTCCATAAAAGTGTGGGGGCGGTTGGTTTTCTGGCAGTAGCTATTAACAAGTCCTATGAAATTAGTCTCTGTAAAGCTGTTGTTTAAAGACTTCACACTCAGCTGTCTTGTCCCATCACTGCAATAAACAAGTAACAGTCACATCCATGAAGATGTCAAAATGAAACAATCAATCACCATTGTTATTTACTCACCAGATATCAGAAACACTTTGACTGAATTCCTCATTTTGTTGACCAGGATTATTGTTGCAGTTTTCATCTGCAGGCTTTAAATGAGAAACAGGATGACTTTGAGATGACTCACACAGGGTAGTATGTTTCAGGAGTCTGATCAAACCAGGATGAACTGGTGTGTATTACTACTACTTACCTCTGTAGTTCTATTGCCATGTATGCAATCATAAACCAGCTTGGCTGCTTCCTCCTTCGCTTCCCTCTTTGATTTCCCACACACCTCTGGATACTCCTTACCACCAACTATGAAGCTGCAGCATCTAATGGCATAAAAAACATTTATTTAGTGCATCTTTACATGGTGACTAAATAGCTGAGAACTGGGTTGCAGTTAGGAGGCTTACGGGATAGCATTATTTGGACCGGGTCTGGTTGACTGCACAGCCTTTACATTCAGTCCATTCTTCTGGCCATATTCGTTGAGCCAACATATGTAGTTGATGCTTTTCTGCTGAACTGATGCCGACGTTTCTGATGTATTTTCTGTCTGTCAAGATAGCAATGAATATACATAAAGTATGCATACAGGAGACATGCAGATTTCCCTGTCTCTCTGACATGGTCTAGTTTAATCCTCCTGTTGTCTTCATTTACGGGCTCCAAAAAATATTGTTTCCTTGTCTGAAAAAAATTCAAAAATTCAGCAAAAAATTCCCCAAATTTCTGAAAATTTGCAAAACCATCAGGAAGAAAATTCAAATATTTATTTAAAAATTTCCCTTAAATGTTTTATTCAAAAAAAATCCCCCAATTGTGGCCAGAAAATTATTGTAAATATTTTCAATTTTTTTTTAAAAATCTTCCAAAAAAATCCTAAAAATATCTAAAGTTATTACATTCATATCAATAAAACTTCTAAGATCTTCTTTAAGAACATTCACAAAAACATCAAACAAAATCCAGCGAATTTCGTTGGATTTTGGTTGATTTTTTTGGTGAATTTTCTTAAAGAAACATTTTTAACATTTATTTTTTCCAGCAAAAAATGTTCAAAGACTTCCCAAAAATGTTGAAAATGTGGATATCAGAAGTGTCACTGTGAAAATATATTTTTTTCCCACATTTTCAAATTTTAAAACGGGTCAATTTTGACCCACAGGACGACATGAAGGTTAATGAAGAGGAACTAAATCTTACTGAGTCAACTGAGTCCTGGTGTTCATCCTTAAACAAACACTGCAGAGCTCTTTGAGCTGCATTCTGCTTGGCTTCCTTCTTCGTCTTCCCTGCACCACTGGGATAGGGTTTACCATTCAGAATTGCCCTCTGGGTGAACCTGTAGAAAAATTGTCAGAGCTTTGTTAGACAAGAAAGAGAGTTGGGTTATAATAAATGACATGAACCTCTACATACCAGTTTCAGCCAGTGGGAGGCAATATTTGACCACATTATCTTTGCTGTGGCCGCTTTGACACAGCAGGATATTCTTACACCAAAGCTCTGCTGAAGCTGTGCTTACATTCAAAATCTGAAGCTGTAACAACTTGTATTAATTTGCTCACTACTTAAAGTATCCAAATCAGAAATGAATTTTGTTCATTGTTGCTTCTTTTGGATGTTAAATCTTCACTAACATTTCCCTCTTTGTGTCAGTCCTGTGGTGGACTGGGAGCCTGTGCAGAGTGTAGCCCACCTCTGGGACGATATAGAGACTCCAGCCCCCCTACTGCCCTCTACAATAAAACACACAATGTAAAAACTAACACATAAACTGAGACGATACGAGGGACAAATGGACAAAAAAAAAAAAAATGGAACAAATGGACAGAGTAAAGGACTGAAACCTCTGATGTGGAAATGGATCAAGGGAGGAAGTAAGATCAGCAAGACTGATTAGGAAAGCAGATGTTTTATAACCCAAACATTTTTACATGATTTTGTGTTATTCTATTTTGGTTATGAAAATTAAAGAAAAAATAAAGCAGGTACAGCTGATGGAGGGTTTGGATGGGTGGAAAGTCACTGTGCAGAATGGTTTTCAAATTATTCTGCTCAAATTGGAAAGTTTCTCTAAAATCAACTAAAATCAGAGTTTATGGCATCAACCTGAAAACAGGATTCACGGTGTCACAAATCCAGTAGGCTGTTTAAATATGTGGAAACTTGAAGCCAGCTTTGCATATCAGCTCAGAAAGGACTTTCACAGATGAAAGAGGCATCTTGAATCCAATATTTGCAAATGTGATGTTTATAATTTCTAACCAAGTAATGGGAGTTCATTATTATTATTCGAAGCTCAACAGGTAATATATCTGGAGGATATCTGCAAGTATTTGTGCTCAGGTTTTTATAACTCTGTCAAACATGATCACAATTTACCATTCACATTACAAATGAAGGTTTTGGAGAGCACTGGGACAACTGAGAGCTGGAGGAAATTATTCCAGGTAAGTCAACTCTAAAGATCAACATGTAAAAATGTCAGTTAGTGCTGTTATTCTAAAGTTATGGAAAGTTACTATGAGAAAATGTGTGAATAATGTCAGTAATCTATCCTATAGTGCCATAACTGGATGCAGTTGTTGTCTCCAGCCATCGAGTGGGATACTGAGGCGTTTTCTGACAGCCAGGCCTCTTGGTAAAATGCAATAATTACCAGCTTTCTGTGCTGACTCATATGAAGCCACACTTACCAGAAACTCAGCTCACCTTTTGTCATGATCGGGACCATCTGAGTCCAGTTCTTCATAGCGCACCACCAAGCCGGATTTCTGTGCAAACTCGTTCAGCTTAGCAACGTAGTTTCCAGCTTCCATGAGAAATGACACTGCAAATTTACACACAAAAAACGTGAACAGACAGATTCAATCTCACCTTATATCTATTTATTTACCCTCTCATCTTACTTCTGCTGCCGGATCCGCGAATGTCAAAGCTCTGTTTCGATTCAGCTGGTTTTATTATCTGTAAGTTTCGATTCCTTCCTATTTTGTTAAGACATGAACAATCGAAACTGAAACTGGGATCCAGCTGAACTACAACTCCCACAAACCAAGAATGTGTTCATATTCTGTGTGCGGAAATCAATGAAGCTGTCCAGTGGTCTCAGGTAACGTGCTTGCCCATCTGTTTTCCATAGCTGAATTGTGAAAGTGTGTTAGGCATATTTTGATGCCAATTCTTCTTGTACTTTTGCTTAAGTGTAAACTTAATTCATTACTTGTACTTGTATTTCTACACCGTAGCATCTCCTGTTGTGTAAAAACATATCTATTGCTGTGAAAGAAAAAATCTATGCCTGTGTGTGTGTTTACTCTGATGAACTGGTCCTGAACCTGTTGTGGAAAAAAACAGTATTCTCTGCAGTCTAACAGAGATGTGTTATCTGTGTAGTACAATGTGTGTACTGTGTGTGACCGTGTACTCAGCGGCGGCCAGATGTTCAGAGGTGTGAGCTGACTGTAGTTCCAATGTGTGTGTAATAATCAGTAGTGAGACCTTGAAGTGCCAGGTGCCACTGGCCTACGTGCAGAAAGAACACTAAAAGGAACGAAGCATCCCTCCTCATGGGGACATCCTGACCTAGTCTCATATTTTTGGGTAAAGATAAGAGAAATACTAGCCTCTGTTAGACCTCGAGAATATGAGGTAATGGTGTAGAAGTGAAAGTTGGGGAGCGATGAAAGTAGGAAGGACCGGGGGTGTCACCTACCCCAGCCAAAATAGTATAAATGAGTCAGCATTCTGGCAGATATTTAGAACATATCTCCGGAGGTATTTTCTCAGTGTTTTACCTGTCATGTGCAGAAATAAACACTTTTGTCTTGGCATCTGAAGACTGACTCCTGGACCTCTTTTTCATCTTTTTCTGGTGAGACTTAGATTATTTTACAACAAGAACCTAGCAATGATTTATAAGTGTTAGTATTACTGAAGTGAATAGATTAGTGATTGACCTTAAGTAGTGGACATCTGGCCCAAGCCACTACACTCCCACCTCTAAAAAAACTGGAGGACATTATTCCTTCTTGTACAACAGTATATGTAAAAAAAAAACTTGCACAGAAGATGAATGACCATTAGACCACAGATTGTTTTATTTTTCACTTCCACCTTCCATAATAAAAAAAGAAAAGTGCCATGAAAAATGGAATGTAACGTCATTGTAAGTGTGAATACACTCAACCATTCCAGCAAACAACAACAAAAAAAGTATTATCCAGCTGACATAGCTAAAAAACATGATTATTTGTAAAAACGGACCGATGTAATTCATGTCGTATTCACTGATTATAAAACTCGTCTTTTTCCATCAAGTACAGTTCCACATATACTAGAAAAGCACTCAGTTCTTTGCCAAGGCTGTTCATTCCTTGTATCATTTCTGAAGGCTGAAGTCTTTAAAAAATCTGGGGTTCCAGACTATAAGCCGCATCACTGCCAAAATCTAATCAATTGATCCTTGTGTCATTTCTGACCTTTCCTGAAAATTACATATTTATCCATGTTTGAGTAATGTTGCTAACAGAGAGACAGACAAATCAACGCCGATCATCACATAACTCTGCTGAGGATTCTGCTTGGTGGAGTAATAAGTATGATGTGAACTCATGCCATACAACTTATTAAAAGACATTCCAGTTATTATTTAAAACCTTCACAGCCTTATATAGCGTTACGGCGGATAAACAGTGGTACTTGTTGGACTTTGATGAGTGTTTCTGTGTTTCCTTGCAGTAATCAGACACTGTGACTATCACGTTGTATCTTTTCAGGCATCACGAGTGACTGTTTGCACTCTTCCAAGTCAGTCTTCAGTTTACTTGCCTCTGGTCGGTCTTCTGGTTTCACACACAGCATTGACTTTATAATTTGGCTCTGCAACAACAAAACAACAGAAAGAATAGCCACTTACACTTCTATCAAGTTCACTTCTCTCCAAACTTTACCTGTCCTGCTTCATATCTAACACTTTTATGCACACAACAATCTGGTTCTGACCATTTAAGAATCTGAGATTAATTGTTGCACCACAGAAAACCCCCTTTTCCACAGCCTCAGTTTCTGCCCTTTTAGTGGCCTTCACAAGTGACTATTACCCACGAGAAAATACCGCTTCATGTGTCAAACAAAGTGAAATAATGTTGATGTACCTCTTGCTGAAAATGATGAGAAAATCCTTCAGGAAGTTTCTGGTTTCGGACATCCTCCCAAATCTAAAGTTCAGGAAGAACATTTCAAAAGTGTGACATAAATAATAAATAAGCTCTTGATTAAACTTTTCATATCAAAGCAGACATTTAGACTCAGAGCTCAAATGTATATGATGAACTTAGTTTCGGCTGAAACCCATTTAGCTGCTTCAGTTTTAGGGTCCTGGTCTCGTGCATCTCGTGCATTCTGCCTCTGTCACAGACTTGCTGGGACACTTGAAAAGAGCAGAGCCATTGATTGTGTTTACATGTCCACCAGTATCAATGTTGTGATGCTCATCACAGTTTGACATTACTGGAGATGTGGTGTTTACATGGAGCACAGAGAGCATTCCAGTTACTACTGTTTGTGCAGCTGCCTGTGATGTTTACGAGACAAAATTGAAATTTGTCTGGATTTCCATTAAGCCTATCCTTAAATTAATCTCAGTGTGGCTCCTGAAAATAAAGTCACTTTGGCTTACAGCGGGCTTAGCACTGTTAAATCCCAACACTGTATTGTGGACTTGGCTTATACATCTTATTGCCAGCACTGGGAGATAGGGGTGACAGGAAAAGTTAAACCTAATCTCCACTTGTCAGGCTGTCAGTGCCACTGTTTAGGACAAGGAATAGCTGAATGAAGATACTCAGCCATGACTGGTAGGATAGCTTAGTCTTTAGTTAACCTTGCACAGGTTGTCTGACACAGTTGAACCATAAATGAGACCAGAAGAAACAACAATGTGAGCACAAGTTCCATTACTGATAGGAGTGGCCTCAGTCAAAGTCCTTATAGGCAAGTCTCGTCATGTTTTCAGCCAGCTAACAAGACCAGATTCCAATCTCAATAATAAATCAAAGAGTCATAACGACATTTTAAATGGTCATAGGACAAAAAAACTGCAGGTATAGAAACACAGTTTAAAAGATTTAATGACTCTGACCAAAAATAAGGTTTAAAAAGTGTTTTACCATACAATTTGGACTTCATCTATTTTCTTTCTACAAAGTTTGGCAACACCGCGCTTGAGTCTGACTGGATGTTTCCCAGTTTGGCTGTTACAAAGCAGACAACTGGCTTTGTGGGGGTAGTCGTTAGGCATACAGTATGTCATGCAACTGCTATACTTATCAAACACTCCCATAGATTGCTACTCATTATTCTATAAGTGGCGAGTCTCTCCTTCATCACGTCTCGCCAACGTATTGTACAAACTGTGAAGTTGTGATGAATATCACTTGGGTGCTATCTAGTTTGAGGTTTGCAGAAACACAATCCAAAAATGTCTATGTATGTTCAGTCATGGTGTTTAAGGACAAAGCTATGACCTGCTATATAAAGTCCCAAGTGAGGAGGAAGTCATTTAGACACTTTATGTTTGTGATATGTCACTTGGGTGAAGCCATGCCTGTGGAGGTAGCCGCTAGCAGTCACAAACAGAGACAAGATGACATGGTCATCAATATCCCCCGCCACATGTGATGTCTATGAGTCTATATGCAAAATAGTGATAAAGGGCCATAACTCTGTTAAATATTATCGCACAGGTCTCATTTTCGAACTTGATCAAGGTGTCCATGGTGTGAAGCTACATACTAAATTGTTAGCTGTAAAATTAAACGTTCACTCACATAGTGTGCATCTCCTGGGGGCTAAGCCCCCCCTGTCCTGAAAACCTAGTGCCGCCCTTGCAGCAGTTTACAGCTTGTCAGCTGCAGTCGCGTTCTGTCGCTAATTACGGGCTAAATGTGAATGCTAGCTCAAAAGTAACCGGATGGTGAGTGGCAGGATGAGTCACGGAAGAGGTCGGTATGTTTAATGTTGCTATAGAGTGAAAAATGACCGAGAAACGGCAGTTTTAAAATCGCTGTGTGTGAAGCAGCACAAGGCCTAAATTTGCATTGAGCCTTATGGAGGGCGATTCAGGTTCCCACGTCAATTAAGGGCTGGCGCGTGACGTAACAATGTGCCAGGTGAACAATGTCGGACTCATATGAATGTAGAGAGTCTTTACTATAGTCTGTGAAAGGATTGTCCTTGTAGTATGTACCGTTTGGCCAGGATGGCGATTTAAGTAAAAAAAAAAAAACGGACAGATTTTGTCCCTCTCCACACTCTAGTACCAGAGGAGCACATGCTGTAACATGGGATTTTTTGCTCAACCTAGGGGCTTTTGGAGCCTCCTGTATGGAAAACCATAAATCCGACCATCACAATATGTACATGCCTGAAAAGAAGAGAGTTGGGGCTTTTTTTTAAGACTAAAATGAAGTCTGTAGGTAAAAGTATGGCGAAGCAGTACTGTAGCGTTTGGAAAACAGTGCATGACATGGTCATCAATATCCCCCGCCACATGTGATGTCTATGAGTCTATATCCAAAATAGTGATAAAGGGCCATAACTGTGTTAAATATTATCGCACAGGTCTCATTTTTGAACCTGATCAAGGTGTCCATGGTGTGAAGCTACACACTAAATTTCATAATCCTAGCTGTAATAGTTTCCGAGAAAAGCTGTCCCCTTCATCTCGGACGGACGGACGGACGGACGGACGGACGGACGGACGGACGGACGGACGGAGGCCAAACCTATATCCCCCTTTTCCACTTCGTGGAGGCGGGGGATAATAAGATGCAAAATGCAACAGTATCCTGGTTTCTTTCAAAATACTTCAGCAGATATAGCTGCTGAAAACTAAGGAAAGGGCGTATTCATGTTTCCAAAATGTTTACATGTGCAAATATAAAAGTAGGAAAAAGCAGATCATAGTCGGAATGTTTAAGTCTATGTAAATCAGTAAATGGTAACAGTAAATTCTGTAAAGACACTTTACTAAAATGCCTGATACTTTACCAATCTTTAAACCAAATTCAAAGACATGTGATAGTAAACAATTAAAACTAAAAAATGTAGCATCTTCTAAGAAGGTGTCTGTGAACAACTCACCGCTAGTCTTTCATGGCCAGTAGAGATGTTCCAAAGGAGTTCAAAATATATCAGCCCCAATGCAAATATGTCCACCTTCCGGTCATATGTGTTTCTGCATTTCTGTCATTAACAAGACCACAGTAATAACAAAATCAATTCAGTCGTTAACCCTCCTGTTTTCCTCATTTACAGGCACAAAAAAAAGAAAAATATCGTTTCCTTGTCTGAAAAAAAATAAAAAATTCAGGAAAAAAATTCCTCAAATTTTTGAAAATTTGCAAAACCTTCAGGAAGAAAATTCCAATAATTCCTTAAAAAGTTCCTTGGATGTTTTATTCTTTAAAAAAATCCCTTAATTTGGTAATAAAACTCTTGTAAATATTTTTTTTTAAAAAATGAGTAAAAATTTTCCAAAAAATCCTAAAACTATCTGAAGTGATTACACACACGTACACATATATACAGTATATCAGTAAAACTTCTAATATTTTCTTTAAGAACATTCATATAAACATCATCCAAAATCCAGCGAATTTTTAACATTTCTTTTTTCTCATCAAAAAATGTTCAAAGATTTCCAAAAATGTTGAAAATGTGGACATCAGAAGTTTCACTGTGAAAATATATATTTTTTAAAAATGGGTCAATTTTGACCCGCAGGACAACACGAGGGTTAAAATCTCCACAGCTAACTGCAGTATGATGTTCATTTATACAGCAAAAGATGAAGTTCATGTAAACAGAGCTGATCTCACCTGCTCAGGAGCCATGTAAGACGGGGTTCCTTTGTACACTGTTCTCTCCATCAGGTTCTCGGCATCATCATCATTCTCAGCAGTGACCAGACCAAAGTCTCCAATCTTCACTTCTCCATCACGCCCAAACATGATGTTGGCAGGCTGACCGCAGAAAAGAAATGATCACACATTTGTACAACTGCCGTCATAAAACATTCAATGATTTTACCCACGCTGTCTCACCTTCAGGTCTCTGTGGATGAGCATCTTGGAGTGAATGTACTCGACCCCGCTGACTAGTTGTGGGGCAATGCTTAGACTTTCTTCTCTTCTTTTGGAGTCTCGCAGAGATTTCTTTACGTTCTGAGCGTTCTTCTCATAAATCCACACTCTCAGTGTTCTGGTGTCACATAACTCCATCTGAATATAGAGATACTTGGTGGATGAATCACTGGAAGACCTAGAACAGTAAGAAAAAGCAGAAGGTGAAACGATCTCTGTTTATAAAATGCAGAGACACTATTTTAGTGTTAGTGGATGAGCCTTACTGTGTGGCGGTGCTACTGTCAGTGTGACTCTCCCAGTGGTATTCTGAATCCTCCTTCCAACACGTGTAGTATCGAACAATGTTAGAGTGGTCCAGGTCTGACAATGCCTTCACCTCTCGTAGAGCTTTCCTAATCCAAAGGAGTACAAGAAAGGGGCTGAGCTAATAAAGCTTTCAACTTCTTCTGCATTTATGACCACCTAAAAACACCATGCAGCACTCCAGAAAACACAGTAAACCTCATGCAATACTCAACTTACTCTTTGTAGCGAACGATCTTTATAGCATAATATACGTCCAGGAGTTTATGTTTTGCCTTAAAAACATGACCGAAGGCTCCTTTACCGAGCTGCTCTATGGAATCAAAATCAGTTGTAAACCTGTTGGAAATATGAAATTGTGTTTCAGACTATTTATTTGTACACAAACACTATACAACATGTGTGCAGTGTCTTCATTTTCCATACCTTGAGACTGACTGACTTGCTGTTTTCTCAATCTTTGTACTTCCTGCAGTCTTCAGCTTGAAATTGGGCATCAAATCCTAAATGAAAGTCATCATATATAAGCTAAAATATTAAACGAGAACAGACTCAATAAGCTAGCAGGATTATTGTCCTTACTTTACCTCTTTGCTGCTTTCGTTATCTTTTGGGAAATTTGCTGCAATACTAACAAGAAAATGTACAATCAGTGGTAATATCAGATGAACTATTATGTAGCTTTACAGTGAGAGTCAGAGATGACTAACCTCATTTTGATATCAGGGCTTGCATGCTTTGCAATGAAAGACAGAAAAACAACTGTTATATTTAAGCATGCAGCCCTTAATAATCCATTGATTAAATAAGAAAAATGGCACAAGGTCCTCCTGAACTTATCAGTAATCTGAGGATCTCAGAGCACAATGCAAAAATATGATTTGATAAAATTGTGTCCTGAGAACTAGACCAACCTTCCTAAAAGTACTGACACACTCTCAGTCTTGTAACACTATTTTCTATGTGATTGGTCCACCAAATACAACTGTAACTCTCAGGAATCACTAATCCATTCATGTCTTTTGTTACTGTCTGGAATATCAAGTAATCAAAGTCAGTTTCAAAAAATTTATCTTACTTAAAACTGATAAAAATTGACACAATTTTTGCAATTGCATGAAAATTACAAACAGATGAACCATGGCAGTATTAAATTCATTTACACTCACCGGCCACTTTATTAAATACGCCTGTTCAGTTGTTTGTTAACATAAAAGGCTAATCGGCCAATCATATGGCCACAACTCATTGCATTTAGGCATGTAGACGTGGTCAAGATAACTTGCTGAAGTTCAAGCTGAGCATCAGAATGGGATAAAGGGGTATTTAATGTGCATTTACTTTTAATGTGACGTGGCTGTTAGTGCCAGACGGGCTGGTCTGAGTATTTCACAAACTACCGATCTACTGGATTTTCACACACAACAATCTCTAGGGTTTACAGAGAATGGTCCCAAAAAGAGAAAATTTCCAGTGAATGGCAGCCGTGTGGATGAAAATGCCTTGCTGATGTGAGAGGTCAGAGGAGAATGGGCAGACTGGTTTGAGATGATAGAAAGGCAACAGTAACTCAAATAACCACTCGTTAGAACCAAGGAATGAAGAATACCACCTCTGAACGCACAACACGTCCAACCTTGAAGAAGATGAGCTACAGCAGCAGAAGACCACACTGGATGCCACTCCTGTCAGCTACAGGAAACTGAGGCTACAGTTCTCACAGGCTAATTAAAACTAGACAATAGAAGACTGGAAAAATGCTGTCTGGTCTCAGTCTTGATTTTAGCTGTGACATTCAGACGGTCAGAATTTGGCGTAAAAAACATGAAAGCATGGATCCATCCTGCCTTGTATCAACAGTTCAGGCTACTAGTGGTGGTGTCATGGTGTGGAGGATATTTTCTTGACACACTTTGGGCCTCTTGGTACCAACTGAGCTTCGTTTAAATGTCACAGCCTACTTGAGCATTGTTTCTAACCATGTCTATCCCTTTATGACAACATCTTCTGAGGGCTACTTCCAGCAGGTTAATGCACCATGTCACAAAGCTCATATAATCTCAAACTGGTTTCTTGAATGTGACAATGAGTTCACTGTATTCCAGTGACCTCCACAGTCAAGCGATCTCAATCCAGTAGAAACTTTGGGATGTAACAGGAGACTGGTATCATGGATGTGCAGCCGAAAAATCTACAGTAAATGCATGATTTTATCATGTCAACGTGGACCAAAATCTCTGAGGAATGTCTCCAACACCTTGTTGAAAGTATTCCACGAAGAATTAAGGCACTTCCAAAGGCAAAAGGGGGTCCAACCTTTTACTAGCAGGGTGTAGCTAATAAAGTGGTCAGTGAGTGTATAGTGTAACTTTAAAATGAAAACAACACACCTGATCCTCCGGAGGGTTTAGTGAACTGCTTGTTGATTTTGGAAACCCAGAATCCCTTGAAAAACACAATGAGACGTTAGTGGTGTACTCTCAACATTCAAACTTCATCGTCCAATGTACTGCTCAGTCAGTGCCTCACAGTGAGCTTGATGGTCTGGACGGCTTGGCTGGTGCACCGTCATCAGACGCAGCTGACCAGTTTATCTGAAGATACAAAAGAAGTGTTTGGGCTGTTAGAAACTATAGTCATGGTACCCAGCCAAGTTGTTTTTGCAGCCCAAAGTTTTTCATAAATAAATGTTAACTATAATTTTCTCACTGTCAACAAACGCCATGAAAACGCCAGTTAACCTATGTAGTGTAATTCTACAAAAAGTAGTGTTTTTGCAATAAACTTTACATATGCATGTGGGACTGATATCTTCCAAAGATCAGAGGTAAAGGTGTGAAGTCACACTTAATCTTACAGAGAAGTTTGTCTCTGATACTCCACCCCGCAGGGGGAAAATAAGGTGGTGGTCTAACTGTCAATACTAGAATATTGTGAAACTGGTAAAATCTAGGTTTTCTGTCATGTCCTAACTCTCTAACACAATTCTCTGTTTCAAACAGCGCCACTGTTGACCAAAAACTAAGAAAAAATACATCACTGAGTCACAATGCAGTGCTGGGTCATGGTTTCTTCCAAAAAGAAAGCCACAGTGAAAAGCCAACAGTGGAGCTGGGTGATTCATTTGTAGTAGTTTTTGGACAACAGAAGAACTGTATGACACAGTGGAATAAGCTAACTCAGCCCGTGGACACACCGACCATGTTTTTGGGAACAATTCCTTTTCTGTTTTGCTGTTCTCATGGGATTAGTTGACAATAAGGACAACGTGAAAAAAGCCTCCAAAGTTATCCTTTAATAACTGATTTCCATATTTATTGTTTATTTTGTCTCATACGTTTGAATTTGCTTAATTTTAAGATGAGAAACATAAAAACTCAAGCAGGGGTTGGTTCACCAAAGAAAGCCTGGTCAAAGTATAATGTGGGTCATAGATTTTCATACAAATGTGGAGAAAATATTGCTTTAAAACGATGCAAAAAAAAATTTATACTTTAAACGTAACCGTTAGCAAAACTGCCAATGGCACACCAAATAATACTAAAGAAACAGGAGAAAAGGTGCAGATGGGGAACTCCAGATTTAGAAATAAAGTCACAGGGAATGTGAAAGCTCCTTGATAACCTGACAAAGGACACGGCAAGAATGAAGATGAGGACGGAGTTGCTAAATAAGAGTGAAAATGCAGAGTTACAGATGTTTTATCGTGAATCTCCAATCTGTAGGATGCCACAGCCTGATACTACAGGAACTTTCAGGAAAAGGATTTGAATTGAATTTGAATTGTCACTCTACAAATCTTGCAGCATGCCGAGTCCTTAAACTACCTCAGGTTGCCATGGTGCTTGCTGAGGAGCTATTTAAAATCAAAAGAACAGAAAATAATAAATACCTTGCTGTCATAGTCTGACTGTTCCTGAAGAGCATCCCAGGCCAGCTGGGCTGCATTTTGTTTGGCCTCCTTGACATTTTTACCCTCACCAACGGGGTATTCCTTGTTGTTAATCAATAATTTGTGGAAAAATCTGCAATATTTAGATCATCATCATGCTTTCATTACCACCATTCAGACTTTTTTAGTGTCTACTCATGTTACAGAGATTCAGTTTGACTTACTTGCGGTTATGAGGTGGGCCAGATCTCCCAGCTTCCATAAATGTACAGGTGCGGTTTGTTTTCTGACAGTAGTTGTGAACAATCCCTATGAAATTTGTCTCTGCAAAGCTGCTCTCTTTAGTCCTTACACTCAGGTTTTTTGTGAGATCACTGCAACAACAAGAAAAAAAACAATTATATCTTTATTAACCAAACAAAAGCAAAAACTAAACAATATTTTACTCAGTGTTTCACAGTCAGAAAGAAACCAAAGTGAGACCATGCATTCTGAGCTCACCAGATGTCTGCCACATTTTTGTTCAATTCCTCTCTTTGTTGACTTGATGTGTTGCTATCTTTCTCCTCTCCAGTCTTAAAAAACAAATACACACACACACACATATAAGACTAAAACATATGACTAAACATTCAGTGTTTCCCCAACACTGACTGCCTAGTTTTTGAGTTGCTTTGAGTTGGGTTGCAGTTTGGGTGTTACAAGACTGTACAGAGTGCAATAAAGTGTACGGTTTATTTGCTTTTGCACATCACTCTTGTCGCGTCAGGAGGACTAATTCCTCTCTGGCAGCCAGCATAGGTCAAAGACTATCCTCCTGTGTTTGTAAGCTGGCGAAGATGTAACGTTATCAGCAGCAGAGCTCCGACTGCCATGCACATATTCCAGGCTCGTTGCCACTGTGGCCAGATTCAGGATAGGAAAACTTAAAAACCGAGATACTTTGGCCGAACTTTCAGACATTCAAGTTTGCAATTCAAGTAATGCATTAAGTTGTGTCAAACTGATTTAGGTCTTGTCTTCACCTGCCTCTCTTACCTTTGTAGTTCTACTGCCAAATATCTCATGGTATACCAGTTTAGCTGCTTCCTCCTTAGCTTCCCTCTTTGACTTCCCAGATGCAGGGGGGTACTCCTTATCACCAACCACAAACCTACAATATCTGAAGCAAAAAATACATATATATTAATCAAGCTTAAACAGTGAGCACACAGCTACAAATGAAACTGGATGCAGTGCAGAGACTCACTGAGTTGTAAAAAGTGGTCCAATCTTAGATGACTCCACAGACCTTACATTCACCCTGTGCTTCTGACCGTATTCATTTAGCCAACCTACGTAGTTGGTACTGCTTAAGGTTGTCTGACGAACTGGTGTAGTAGAAGCTTCAGCTGCATGTTCTGTCTGCCAGGAAATCAACAAACGTAGAGAGTACATCAACACAAAAACCACACATACAGTCAATGACGAAATAATGTCATCATCTTACAGAATCAGCTGTTTCCTCCAATAAGACTCTCAAGGCGTTTTTAGCTGCATTTTGTTTGGCTTCCTTCTTGTTCTTGCCCACTCCATCAGGATAGGCCTTACCATTGACGACAACTCTGAGGGTAAACCTGAAAAGTAATGAGGAAACCTTTGTTAATCTGACAAGAATGTGTTGTGATGGAGGGGCAGAAATGGATCTGCAGAACTGACATGCTATCCTGATAGTCCATCGTTATGTGTAAACTAGAAATGCTGGAACACAAGAATACAGTCATATATTCTGTTACATCTGACTCACAAGGACAGTATCACTGGCTAGTGGTTGTCACTTCACAGCTAGAAGTTCCTGGGTTTGCATCTTGGGCTGGGATTTTACTGTGATGAGTTTGCATGTTCTCCCTGCACAGCATAGGATCTCACTGGGTTCTTTGGCTTCCTCCCACAGTCTAAAAACATTCTCAGGTTAACTGGTGATTCTAAATTGTCCGTAGGTGTGAATGGGAGTGTGCTTGGTTGTCTGTTTTTCTCTGTGCAGCCCTGGGATAGACTGGTCCCCTGCCTTGACCCTAAGTCAGCTGGGATAGACTCCAGCCCCCCTACGATCCTACTGGGGATATATGTATAGATAATGGATGGATGGATGATTGACAAGGAGGGGCCACACTATCAATGATTGTTTATCAAGTTGGACTATCAGAGTGATTTTTTAATCAGAGGTAAGGACAGTGGCTGTGGTGTGAGGAGGCCTGCTCCTAGGCTGGTGCGTCCACACCTGAAAGAAAGAGAAGAAAGGCAGCAGAAGACAGGGGGAGGAAGGGAGAGACAGTGGATCAAGTGGGCGAGGCTGGGATTTCTAAACATGGATGACAGGATGGTAAGTTTTTGAGGTGTGGTCCTGCTCCTGAGCTTCAACCAAAAATGTTAACTTCAAATAATTATGCATATGTATGTTACAGTTACATTACTTTTAATGGAGCTCACTTATTATTCTGTACGTAATCATATTAATAATCTTAATTCGATCTTGGAGGTATATTAGGAATGCATGTGTGGCAAATAAGCTAGATATGTGACAACAACACACTAAGGAGGACGGATCAGCATACATGAGGACACTGAATGTCATAAAGCAGCAATAATAATACAATACACCTCATGCCAAATTAATAAAATATGTCAAATATATAAAACCCTCTTGGAAGAGTTACAGTGCTGACACTCATGTTAAAACACTATTCTCTGTCAAACCAAACACCCACATGTCTCCATGATGTCTTCCAGTCCTACATGTCTTTGCAGATGCAGCACTGAATGTGTTTAACTCACGTTTTAATGTGGTCAGGTCCAGCAGATCCCACGTCTTCATATCTCAGCACCAGACGATTCCTCTGGACGAACTCGTTCAGTTTAGCGACGTAGTTTTCAGACTCCATCATGAAAACTCATACCCGGCAGCCGGAATGTCAACCTAAACTACATGAAAATTGCACAATAAACGCTCATCTCATCATAAAAACTCCATCTTTTCTGTTTTCATACCGACTGTACTTCCATGACATGCAACTTTCGTTTTCTCCATAAACGTCACGGTGCCTTCATTTAATGTCGGAGATATCAGAGACTGTGTTGTTCAATAAAGTTAGAAAATAAAAAAATACAAATGTCTCGAATGCCAAAGTGGTTCTGGAATAAACCAAGTGGAAGCTAAGTCCATACAGTCTGCGGGTGTAACACTGCGACAAGCTAGCTGTTCATTTATCAGCTCGGTCAACCAGTTTGGTAACGGTTTTTATGTATGTTTTTTATTTTTGCCCCCTACATATTTACATTTATTTTTTGTGTGGCTTGTAACAAAAATATAAATCTCCCTGCTATTTATCTTGTCCAACAAGTAAACAACTACTAGTCCCAAGAGGTTTTCATGCAGCTACTGCAGGTGAGACTCATGGGAACTGTAGTCACAACACTATAGATGACATTTTGACCTGATAGTTATCACCATAGACATATATACTATATATGTCTATGGTTATCACCATGAAACATTGGGGCAATCATTTTAGCATTTGAAGCTATGTTACGTTCAAAATATGTTACGTTTAAATATACAGACAGTTAAAATATACACACAAAGCTCACGTATCTAAAATGTTAGAATTTCCATACATTTTTAAGAAGGGAATTTTAGATATCTCTTTTTATCACTCCATAGATAAGAAACCAGTGTCAACAGCCAGATTTTCATCATGCTTTTTGACATAGATGTTCTGGCGCGTGCGCGTATAAACCTTTGAAGTCTGGTTCAAGTATGGGTCACAAAAGTGGAGATTTCTAGCTTGAAGATGAGAAAAAAATCGTATAGAGGAAACCGGCTGTAAAGATATGCATTGTAAAATCTCAAATTTTCTATTTAAAATTTTTCTTTTTTTACTGGCAAAAGTGTAAACAAAGAGATATTATTAAACTTCCAGAAGTGATTAATTAGTCTAAGACAAATATAGAAAAATAACTAACTCTTCAGAAATGTTTACATGTGTAAATGTAAAAATACGAGCATTTGCTACTTAAAGTGATTTTCTGGAACTAGGAAAAAAGTTTTACGGCCTCATTTAAACGTAAAGACGAAGCAGACCATCTGTTAAGTGCTTCAAAGCCTGCAGCACTGAGTGAAATTCAAAACTAATACAACAGTACAGTATTTACCACACAAATGACAGGTACATCCTGGTGGTGAATTGTTTTATTCTCCAACTCAGCCTATTTATTACAAAGCAAAGCTCATAATATGACACCAGTTTAAATACATGACCATTTCCAGCTCAGAACATTATGTAAATCGTAGCTAATAAAATTATCAAGCACATGATTATTTAGAACAAAGGCAGACAAAGGTGAATCAATGTAAACTGACTTTTTATAGTCCCCCTCCAGTGAAAAGTTTTTTTAACCTTGCTATATGTCCATATGGTGCTTTTGTAAGCCTAAATCATAACTGAAATAAGACTACTGCCAAGCATTTCCACCATAAACCTGCAGTGGAGGAAGAGATTGTTTTGATGGAAAAAGGTCTAAATGTGTAACCTTGATACACAGAGATTTTGTTGTGTCAGTTTTTAGTTTTTAGGGCTTTAGTCAATCAATGGAGAGGGCCTTTAATGTCAATATACATTGGGATTCCATATTTTATAAAACGCACAATCGTCGTCTTGCTACGCTGTCCAATGTTGACATGGTTGGTAAGTGACCCTGGTCAGCATTTTGAAGAGATCTTAAGAAGAACACATAACCATGAATCGCTGTCCTTTGCATAGTTGTGGCTCTGAAGTTAAGAGCATTATGTTGATATCAAAGAAGTTCATAAAAAAACAGATGTAAAAAAACAGATTTTTGTATTTTCCTATAACGTCTCACAAGTGTTTAAGTTATTCAGTTCCATTTTTTGAAAGATTCTATGTGGTGAATGTCTGAGCCCAGTTTTCCATCTGTGTCTTCAGTGCACTTGCTTCAGGTCGATCTTCTGGCCTCTCACTCAGCATTAACAGAATTATTAGGTTCTGCAAAAAACATCAAAATGACAGATACTGAGATCACTGTACCAACAGCAATATACATTATTTCTGAAATTGTTCAAACACAAGATTCCTTTTCTCAAAATATTATGTGTTTTCCCTGATCTTTGATGAAAACCTTCTTGACTGTGCAAATCTATGCATCTCACACTCCAACACGGTCTCACGGGGATTCGTGAAACTGTTACGTAAATTTTTTGTTTCTTTTTCGTGCGCACCAACACGATTTCGTCATGTTTTTCGTGCCGCTCACCACGAAATGTTTTTCGTGTTGCTCACAACGAAACCCGCTGTGGTAATCACAGCTGAAAGTGGTTTATACCAGCGGATTCATGACGATCTAAGCTGTCCATCGGCGTATACTGCTTGTGTGATCGCGTTTGCGGCCGCCGGCCGCCGGACATTCTTGAAATTCCTATGCAAATTGGGAAAAAAAAAAAAAAAAAAAAAAAAAAAAAAAAAGGTAAGTGTACCACCGGGTTATGGTTATGGTTAGGGTTATGGTTAGGGACGATGTCATGCAAAATATAGCGTTGGATTCGCCATGGTTTTACATTAAAAATATAATACACACATTCGTTTGAAATACGTTCTGGGTGGCACGAAAAGTCCGCCGTTTAAAATACATTGGTGCGCATTTCGTGGTGAGCGGCACGAAAAACATGACGAAATCGTGTTGGTGCGCACGAAACCGAAACTAAAACTTACGTGACAGTTTCACGAATCCTCGTGAGATCGGGCTGCACACTCAGCACTGCCTCGTTGGTGACAAAGTACCTGATCCTCAGTCACACACTCCTTCATGTGGCAATTTGATCAGTTATGAACATGAAAATATTACTTGTAATATAAATATACCTCTTGGGGGAACTTTGGTGAAAATTCTTCAGGGAGGATCTGATTTCTGGCATTAATTAAAACCTAGTATTAGAATGATAAAAGTTGAAAAAAATGTTAGTTTGGAAAAACAACAACAATAACAACAAATAACTGCAATGACAGCCACTGAAAATAATTGCAAGATATCGATCAACCACAGAAAAGTAACTTTGCATTTGTATATAATAATCATGTATTTTAAGCCAACATTGGGCAAACCTTTATAAAATTTAAAGCAGACTGTTACATTCAATACTGACTCACCTTTCCTCTTTCATGTCCAGAAGAGAGCTTCCAAAGGAGCTCAAAATATATCAGCCCCAGCGCAAATATGTCCACTTTGCGGCCATAATCTTTGCTCCTCTGTCACAAAACAGTAACACAGTGTCTTACTTGACCCGTAAATTAGTGTTAGAGATTATATTACCAACGTGCACTTGTCAAGTAAAAGAAAAATGGTCATTTTCACTACTTTGATATTGCAGTTAAATTTTAAAGTTGAGATCTATTGTCCTATAGCTGTAAAGAAAACATCACAGCACAAGTACTACTGAAACAACAACAACAATAATAATTAATGAAGATGGTAAAAAAAAAAGTCACAGTTGTCTTATCAAACATCAGTATATTTTTCTGTATACAGTTTTTATTTTCAACTGTTTAAAGAAAAGAAGCTTTCCCCAGGATGTCGCAAATTTAACTGTCTCTAGACTCCATCCATCCATCCATTCTCTATACACTGCTTTATCCTCACTAGGGTCGCGGGGGGGTGCCAGAGCCTATCCCAGCTGACTCGGATGAAGGCAGGGGACACCCTGGACAGGTCGCCAGTCTGTCGCAGGGCTACATATACAGACAAACAATCACACTCACATTCACACCTACGAGCAATTTAGAGTCATTAATTAACCTCAGCATAGTTTTGGACTGTGGGAGGAAGCCGGAGGACCCAGAGAACATGCAAACTCCATGAGGCCCCTCTTCTTGCTGCAAGCCGAAAGTGCTAACCTGTACTAACCACTACTCCACTGTGCAGCCGTCTCTAGACTCCCATAACCTTAAATTTGTATGATGAACTCTTGGAAACACATCCACCTTTGTCAAAAGAAAAAAGAGAACTAACTAGGATCTGGCATCCAATGAGATTCTGATATATATATACACACACACACACACACACACACACACACACACACACACACACACATATATATATATATATATATATATATATATATATATATATATGTGTGTGTGTATAAGAATCAAAAGTTAATGTCAGCATGGACTATCTCACTTGTTCAGGAGCCATGTAAGATCTGGTTCCTGCTCTGCCTGATCTCTCCATCTGTTTGTCGTTGTCATCATCATTCTCAGCAGTGGCCAGACCGAAGTCTCCAATCTTTACTTTTCCATCTTTTCCAAACATGATGTTGGCAGGCTGACCGTTGAAGAAAAAAAAAAGACATTTTAAACATTATTTAACTTATTTAATCACAGAAATGTCTGTCTCTTCCTGGGCTTATTCGACAGTAGAATCCCAGCAATTTTTGTACTTTGAGTAAATCACAGTTAGAAGCAAAAAGGAGAAAAATTTAAAGCACCAGTACTTATGTGAACTAGCAGTAGCTGTCCTCGTGGCTCTCACCTTCAGGTCTCTGTGGACGACCTTCTTGGAGTGAATGTACTCAACTCCACTGATTATTTGCTGTGCAAGATGTAAACTTTCTGCCCTTCTCTTGGTCTCCTGCAGACTCTCCTCATTCTTCTTATTTATCCAGTCTTTGAGTGTTTTGGTGTCACACAGCTCCATTTTAATATAGAGGTACTTTGGTGACAACTCACTGGAGGACCTAAAAAAGACACTTATCATTACAAATCTGTTTTTAAAATTACATTCAATACATAAATTCAGTAAAGAAAAGACTTAAACAAGGAGATGAGCCTTACTGTGAACTGGTGGAAGTCTCAGTTGTGATGTCCCACTGGGGTTCTGAATCATCTATCCAACAATTGTAGTATCGAACAATATTATCGTGAGAGATTTCACCTAATGCTGTCACCTCTCGTAGAGCTTTCCTGATCAACACAAAAACATGTCTCAGTTAATAAAAAGTTCTTGCTCATCCTGCTGTGTACACTGAAAACTTCCAATGCACACTGGACTTACTCTTTATAGCGAACAATCTTTACAGCGTAATATTTGTCCACCAGTTTCTCTCTTGCTTTATAAACATGTCCAAAGCCCCCTTTAGCGAGACATTCCATGGAATCAAAGTCTGAAGAAAACCTATATTGGCAAGATAAAAATCAATTACAAGGAATAAAGCACAGACCCATCGTGTGAATGAAAGTAAATTTTTTTTTCATACCGTGACAGAGCTGATGTCTCACTTTGTTTGTTGTCTGTGTTTTTGTTTTTAACAGCATCCTGAGAAAATACATGAGAAGACATGACAAGGATTTCAAAGACTCAATATTGCTAACAAAATCCAAAATCCAACGGCTAATTGGGCATCACATAAAGTAAAGGCGAACTCTTTCAGAAGTAGGATGTCTGATGTGTTGTCCACCTTGTTGAAACAGTCAAAGTGTAGTTTTTGAGAGCCGCTAGCCTTAAGATAGAAGAAAGAAAGATTCTGGGGTCAAAAATATACATAAAGCAATTGTTGATATTTGATTAAATGTCTTTTAGCCATGCTTCTGGTAGAATCTTTGACCATTCCTCTTGACTAAATGTCATTTCTGATATTGTTTCTTCAGCACAGTCCACAACTTCTTGGTGTGGTTTCAGTCGGGTTATTCCGTATCATTTCAACCAGTGGTCCCCACCCGACCCTCTCAGATTTTGCTAAGTTTTTACATACATTTAGTACATTATATATGATGGGAAAATCCGAAATTTGAATGCTTTGTTGTCATTAGTTTCAAAGTTATGGCCATTTGAAGTAGGTAGGGGGTACCCTAAAATTGCGGCCAAAATTAAGACTTGAAATTTTCGACCATTTTCAGACTTCTATAACTTCTGAACAACAAAAGATAGAGATCTGAAATTTTCTGAATCATTTCACAGTGACCTATAGTCCTCAGAAATGTGAAAATATTTACTTTATAATTGCATGTTACAGAGAATGACAAAGTTGCGATTTTATCCATCACGAACTTCTAAACTGCTACATTTGGCCACCCATTACACCAAAACTAATCATCACATCCATTAGAAATTTTATGTGGTATAATTTGGCTATCTAAGGATTGGATATGTATAAAATGAAAGTGCTATGGTATGTAATGCATGAAATATGAACAGCTAAAATTCAAAAATATCTGTCCGACTTTCGGATTCAACGCCAAATGTCCATAACTTTGAAACTAATGACAATAAAGCATTCAAATTTTGGATTTTCCCATCATAGATAATGTACTAAATGTATGTAAAAACTTAGCAAAATCTGAGAGGGTCAAGTGGGAAGTTTTCTTAAAATTGGTTGATTTCATACGGAATGACCCAGTCAGTACTTTGGCAAGGCCCATCTAAAATTCGAATTCTAGCTTTTAATTCCAAGTGCTTCTGAGGTCAACCTCCTCGATGAATTGCTTTTTCAGAGCTGTAATCAGCTTCTTAGACTTCCCCACTGTAGTGTTTGAGGCTGAGTGTAATGGGTATATCAAATACGCCCTAAATTAAAACTGGCTCAGAGGAGTCGGCAGCTGTAGTCAATTTTAATCATTAAAAAGACACTAAGAGGCCGTACCACTAAGAAAAAATGGTTACAGCTTTCTACATCATCAAAATTGATATTTCAAGTTGCTACATGTATATTTCTGACCCAGCATATTTTCTCTTATTTCCAGAAGACCTACAATTAATTAAAGAACCAAAATCCATGATTGTTTTCTTTTGTGTGAAAGCCACATGTGTTTTGAAGATTCCATCATACAGAAGTCAGAATTAAAAGGGTCACTGAAAACTCAAGACTGCTCTGATATCCATGATCTTTTCAAGTGTATGTTCACTTTTTTTTCACAATTGCACCTGCAGCTCTCTATATTTCTTGTCAACGTAAATCATTGCTTCTTGATTTCATTGCTATCTTTATACACACATAAAGCAGACTATAGGTAGATGATAGAATATTATTTTTGATCAATTTCAGACTTGATAAGATTAAGAACAAAACAACAGACCTGATCCTTGGATCGATGAGATGAATCTGTGAACAATACGGAGTCACTTGTAGACGTTTGCATGCTTTGTGACGATGCTTCAACAGACTCCCTGCCAAAATACGATAAAGGACATGAGTACAGCTTTCTCAGTTCTAAGCTGAACAGTCGGCTTTAATACTGGTAATAAAAAATGTCTTACAATGAAGATGGAGTTGACAAAATGGATGGTGGACTGTCTACAGACACAGCTGACCTGAGAGACACCTAAAATTCAATCATAGTCTGTGTGAAATTGGGAACCATGTACATTTTTTAATTCCGAAAACAAGAAAATGACACCATCCAACTCTTGGTGTTCTTTGACTTTACAAAAAGGACAATAAAAAACAGAGACCTGTGTCTTAGGAGTGTCCAATGAATCTGTCAATGCTACCGAATCACTTGTGCTTCTTTGCAGGATTTGTGAGGATGCCTTAAGGGATTCCCTTGGAATTACAAAGAGAGATGTTAGTAAAGTATTTTCTGTATCAAACTGCATCATCTGCTCTACATTTAATCTGCTAATTGCTTACAGATTAGCTGTTGGTGACGACATTGTTGCTGCACCGTCTTCGGACATGGTTGACCTGAGGGACACCTAAAATGTGGAAAATATGTAACATTATTAATTAGCTAGTGTTGAAATTGTTTGCCACCACTCTTATTATGTAAAGTATTACCATCCGGTTCTAAACATGGCAGTCTGCATCAGTTCAGACAGAAATCAGGAAATATGTTGCTCCACGGTCTGAGATTTGTTCAGATTTCACTTATTTGTTGTTTGGGATTAAAATCTAAGTTCTGTTTTAATATTCTGGTTGAAATTTGAAAATGTCATGTTTGCAGACTTGGAATTTTTTTGTATTTTTACCTACATTTTAGGGTGCAATATCTATGGAAATATAACTCCCACAGCTGTGAAATTAGGTGACAACATTGTCTCACTTGACTGAATGGCTCCAGTAGAGGCCAATACAGACCAAGTACAAAAATTTCAAATAGGGGTGACACTGGGACCCAAAATGTCCTCTGTGTGTGTTTATATATATATATATTCAACAGCTAGAAACAGTTTGAGGCCTGACTACGAGCATTGAACATTTCTGCAACTCTGCTAAAGTGTTCCAAGAAGTAAATTTTAAAACAAATATGACTGTTAATCTAATTACGTGACACAATAAAGCTATAGCAGCACATTAAAGCAATGAAAACATAAATACCTTGCTGTCCCAGTCTGACTGTTCCTGAAGAGCAGCCCAGGCCAGCTGAGCTGCCTTTCGTTTGGCTTCATCGATATTTTTTCCTTTCCCCTCAGGGTAATCCTTATTGTTGATCACTAATTTGTAGGTAAATCTGTGTAAACAGGGAGGAAATATTAAGATTTGAATCAACTTTAACACACTTTAATATTCATCAACGCTTCAAAAAGTGTGCCTTTCATTTGAATTCAGAATACACACTTTAGTCACACTTACTGGGGATTGTGTGGAGGACCAGACCTATCCACCTCAATGAAATTAAGGATTCGTTTTGTTTTTTGACAGTAGTGGTTCACAATTCCAATGAAATTTGTCCGTCTTTGGTCTGTGATACCCAAACTCTGACATGCGAGCTTGGCTGCTTCCTCCTTAGCTTCCTTCTTTGAGATCCCATAGCCAGTTGGATACGTCTTACCATCAACTATAAAGGTACAGCATTTTCTAGAACATCATGAAAACCATGATTAATTTTAGAAATAATAGTAAATATGATTTCCAAATAAGTGTAAAGCTTACCTAAACGTCATAAGACATATTGACTCCTGAGGTTTAATGGTGATCTTCCTCTTCTGACAATAAGTATTGAGGCTGGTCACATAGTTGGTATCAGATGTACTTGTCTGAAGAAGCTGCTGTGTTAGATTTTCAACCTAAAACAAAAAAGGGAAAAAAACAGAAACTTCACCTGCACTGTAAACTAGTCGTTCTGTCACTTGTTGACTACACAGGAGCTGATAATCTTACAGAGTCAAGTGGAGCTTGTGCCATCTCTGACGAGTATCACCGTTTGGCTTCCTGGTTAGTCTTCACCCCACTGCGGGCACAGTTTACCTTTCAGGACTGCTCTAGAGGGAAATTTTCAAAGCTTTGGTTATACAGGCAACTTGATTGTGGTGACATTGGTGGGGATACATTAAAAACACGTAGCTAGAATTAAAGACAAAGAAAAGTATCTACAATTTAATAGATTGATTTGGAGGAATGTTTAGATTCCTGATTCCTAGATGTAGGCTGTCAAACTAAATGCTGCTTTGGGGTACTTTACAATATTACTGAATATTTGTCCTTCACCACATTGCATCTCTACAGGGGAAATTAATTGATTTGTAATAGTGCAGGATTTAAATTGTGGTATCAATAAGTTTACAAACTTCCTGTGTGACAGTCACAGTGTAGATGGTGTCCCATGTTGTGATCCTCCATCATGTTTCAAATATGTACACAGGAGCTAAAACGCGCCCTTAAAAAATTGATTGCAAATCAAAAAATGGCATAATCTGTTAGAAAAATTGCAGTCAGACACCAAGATCATCTTGTAAATTATCATGGTTCGGAAACAGGTTATTCCAGCACGCTAGTTTCTGCTGCTGCTTCTTTATTAACACACCTTATTTTTTATTGTCATAACAAGTGACTTTATAGTCTTTGCTCAAACCATTCTGTTCATTGAAGAGGACAACATTGAATTCACTTTAATAATATCTTTTTTGCAGCTGCTTATGAAACCTTGTGGATGAAGTAATCCATCACATCGCCTAAAACGTTTCTTATGCTGTGGTAGTATACAGTACTCCATAGACAGTAATGTCAACTCAAACTACACCTCAGATGTATTTTTATATGACTGCAGCAGCTCTGATTGGCGCTGATAATCCAACCACAGCATGACACAAACACAACTACGGAAAGATTAGCATTAGCTAAGTGTAGATCCAAGCTTGGGTGCCAAAATCTTTTTCCACTCACGTTTCGTCGTGGTCCAGGTCTCCACAACTAAGTTCCTCACATTTCAGCTCCCACTATGTATCCCATCGTAAACGACGAAGCAGTGAAACTTCAGTTTAAAAAGCTGCGACAACAAAGTGCCAAACATTTATCTTTTTCCCGTAGTCATTACTTTCACGTTTCTGTGACTGTAGGCGCCATCATTCAGGTGCCTTTTCCTACTTTAAGTTTCGATTTCTCCTTGTTAATGTCATGTCCACGCCTTCAGTGTACACGACACATATGAAGGCGGAACTTCATCCACAGAAAGTCACCGGGGCTACTTTCGGGCAAATGACACAGTGCTGCAATATCCCCCTGATGTCATCAGCAATTATGTGTTTAACGTCAATAAGATATCACACATATAGCAGGTGCTTGAACCCACAGAATATAGATCACTTCTTTTCTGAGTTTGCCCGGTGATGCCAGGAAGAATTTAAATGCCAGAGATCCTCTGTAATGCTAAAATAATAATAACACATCTGTGCAGGATCAAAAATAAATCATTTGCTCCAGAAATGTCCCCAAGTTTTATCAGTATAGTCTGACAAACAAAAAAAAGTCTCCCCCCTCCAGACAAACACACACGTGAATGCACTAAAATATGCACATGAAGTATTATACCATTAAACATGCACTTTTAACTAGCACTAACCAAACCAAGTGCATTCCAATCAAAAATGTTTGCTTGTTTTGAATGTTTGACCTGCAATGAAGTGTGAACTGCGGTCTGTTTCTGTACTACCAATGTGATGAACTGCTCATCTGGCACATCATAAATCCTACATCTTCATGTTAACAGGGTTGCCTTGCAATTACTGTTTTAAGAAATAATGGCAAACTCATCCAGTACAACCATTTGCTTCATGATGGTGATTTTTTTTGGAATTAGCTAATATTTTTGAAAGACTATTTAAAAGTAAAAACGAAGCAGATCATCAGTAAAGTGCTTCAAAGCCTCCAGCACCGACTGAAATTCAAACTTGCACAACAGTATTTACAAGACAAATGACAGTTACACCCTGGTGGTTGATTGTTTTATTCTTCAACCCAGCCAAAAAATTACAAAGCAAAGCTCATAATGACATCCGTATAAACACATGACTATTTCCAGCACAGAATAAAATGTAAAATGTTGCACAAGATTTCTTAGAGCAAAGGCAGACAAAGACGAATCAATGCTTAAGTCACATTTTAAGGAGCCCAACGGTAAAATGAGTGAGAAATGTGTGAAATAAGCAGTCAGCACAATTGCCAAGTATTCCACCTTAAACCTGCAGCGAATTGATGACAGTCTGAAAAACATGGATTCATACTTTCAGGGCTTGAAACAAATCTAAGAAGTCCATCCTGCCACTGTGGAGCTCAGAGCAGTTTTACAACATTTAAGCAGAGTAGTAGGTGAGCCGGTGTGCTCAAACTGCAGTGAGATGGAGATAGAGCCAGAGACTTCATATATCAGCACATTGTAGAGAAAGCAACAGCGTAGGGTTACATCAAAGCTATTTTAGAGGAGGAAGGGATTCTTTTTATGATTTAAAAATAGATAGACCCCTGTCACCACTCTGAGGTGCTCTTAAGAAGAACATTGCTTCAGGTCAATCTTCTGGCTTCTCACTCAACATTGACAGAATTATTTGGTTCTGCAAAAAACATTAAAAAAACAGATACTGAGATCACTGTACCAACAGCAATATAAAATATTACCTGTCCTTCCTGATCTTTGATTAAATTTTTGTAAGTGTGCAAACCTTTGCTCCTTAAACTCAGCACTGCCTTGCTAGTGACAAAGTACCTGATCCTCAGTTATGAACACGAGAATATTACTAAGAATTATAACTCTTGGGTAGCCTAGCCGCGTTAGACAACCCACGGCAACGAATTTAATTCTCTGCCAGGGTGGGTCTAGTTACCCTCCATAAGGCTTGAGGCTGGATTCTCCTAAAACTGGCCGGACCAATCACCATGAAGTGTAGAGTCAGAAGGCGGGCGTAACTAAGTGACGACAGAGGCGCGACAATCTGACAGAAACAACCGGCGCACGATAAACAGTTATCTTTCGACTCGGCTTTGGCCACAGCCCTTAAAGATTTGAAGCTAAAATTCACTTGAAAGATAAACAAAGGACGGCACTTAAGTGTTTCATTGAGAAGAAAGACGTATTTGGACTTATGCGATGGGATATGGCAAATCCTTAATATATCAGTTGGCTCCGCTGGTTGGGAAGGCTAATGGGCTTAGCCACAATCCGCCGGCGCTCTGGGAACTCTTGTCAGCCTATTCATTGCGCTGATTGGTTGTATACCTACCCAGTTGCTGCAGAGTGATTTGAAAGACAACTTTTTAGCCCGCCTCCCTCCCTGTCGAGCGGCCCCTAGACCCTTGTGCCTTCAGAATTCAGAACATGGGTCTAGCGCGGCTAGGCACCTCTTGGGAAACGTCACTGAAATTCTTCAGGGAGCCTCTGATTCTGACATCAGGCCAAACCTAGTATTCATGTGTGGATAAAAAGTTGAAATAACCATGTTAGCTTGCTTTAAAAAACAACAACTGATATCTAGACTGTACTTTCGATGCCTAAAGAAAAGGTATCAATCACTGAAAGTAACTTTGCATTTGTATATAATAGTCACGTATTTTAAGCCAACATTGGGCAAACCTTTATAAATTTAAAGCAGACTGTTACATTCAGTACTGACTCACCTTCCCTCTTTCATGTCCAGAAGAGAGCTTCCAAAGGAGCTCAGAATATATCAGCCCCAGTGCAAATATGTCCACTTTGCGTCAGTAATCTTTGCTCCTCTGCCACAAAACAGTAACAGTGTCTTACATTACCCGTAAACCAATGTGACTCAACCTGAAGACTTACAGCTTGCATGTTTGCAGTTGTCTACAGGAGCCCGTAACCCTGCTCCTCAACCAGGTTTTCCTTCACACACCTCTTAGCTCCCCTCCAAATGCTGCCCATATCTCCTCTCCAGGTTTTTCTGCTCTCTCTTTCTCCTTCATGCTTTCTTTAATGCCTCCTCCCTCTCCTCTCTCCTCCTCCTCCTCAGAAGATCTTAGTTGAATTGACTGGTGTGATTTGTTTGATTAGATGGGATCAGATTTTATTGGAATGAATCTGATGTGATTTTGTCTGACCTTATCTAACTTTACTTGAATAGACTTAATTAGATTCAACCTATTTTTTCTTGAACAGATGTTATTTGAATTAACTTCATTTGGCAATTTTATTTGATCCAAATTACTTTTATTTTAATGTAAGTGTTTTAATCTAATTGGATTACTTGATGGTATGGATCTAATCAAATGTGACATGGCTTGTTGGATGAGAATGCTGTCCTTGTCACTGTGACTCAGGCCAGGGTGCTTAGCAGAGGTTTGGGTGGATCTGAGAGGGATAGCATATCAGTCAGTGACAGTCCACTCTGTCAGATGTTAAAAGGATGCAGGCAGCATGTGGCGGTGGTTCATATGTCTTTATGCACCCACCCTGGACCCCTAGTGGAGTCAACAGTGACAACGACCAGAATTCACAGAGGAAAACTTTAAAACAGATGCTAATTTTATACTCTTCATGCTGTTGGGCTGCTGATGAATATTTTTAAGATAGTTAACTGCCAAACATGCTCCTTCAGAAATATTTTGTGTCCTTTGGAAAAATCTAGATGATCAATGTAGTATTTCTATTCTAATCTGAATTGCTTAAATTCAGGTTAGAAAAGTTCAGTCATACTTACTGAGGGTTATGTGGAGGACCAGACATTTCCACTTCAATGAAATTAAGGATTTGCTTTGCTTTTTGACAGTAGTTGTTGACAACTCCAAAGAAATTTGTCTTCAGTGCCTAAAACAAGAAACAGAAACTCCACTTACAATGTGAGCTAGACTTTAACAGATAATTCATTATGTGCTTGTTCAGCACACGGGAGGTGAAAATCTTACAGAGTCAAATGAAGATAGTGGCTCCATCTTTCACGAGTATCTCAGAGCGTTTTCTGTTCTGTTTGGCTTCCTGCTTAGTTTTCACCCCACTGTGGACAGAGTTTACCATTCAGAACTGCTCTAGTGGGAAATTTATGAATCTCCGGTTATACGGGCAATTTGACGAGGTGATGGATACATTAAAACAAGAAGCGAGATTCAACACCAAAGGAATGTAGCCACAGGAAGTCACTTGCACTTACAAAACATAAATGATTTCCTCACTGCTATTTATCAAGAATGAACACTGGTGATGTGAGGCATTCTGATGTCAGAGATCTTCCTTAATGCTAAAATAACAGAATAAATCTGTGCAGGATCAAAAGTAGAACATTTGGTCCTAAAATGCCCCCCAGTTTTATGAGTATAGTCTGACAAACTTAAGTCATCCAATTTTACGGCACGTTACTGAGCTCAGTGCCTTAACGCCCCCACAACAGAAACACACACACATGAATGCACTAAAATAATTTACTCAGATGGCTGTTCAAGATCATATTGCAGCCTTTTTTTGACTCTGAGAAAAATGTTTGTTTTGTACAAGATTGCATCATTTTTAATACACACATATATACAACCTTTTACACATTAGAATAAATTACTTGTAGTAGTGAAGTCCTGAGACAGTAGTACAAATTTTACTAAATGTTTCCATTATAAAATTAAGTCTATGAACTCTTTTCTACCACATAAACATGACTCGCATCAGAGAATGAAAATCCAGGTGTTAAAAAAGACAGTACCTTTGGCGTTCACATCATCCATATATTACAGAACGTGATACTGAATCAATAGTCCTACTTGTCATGAAGAATGTGTACTTTTTGCCCAGTGGATCCTTGAAATAGTCAGACAGTTCTAATCTTTCGATTCATTTGTTTTAGGGTGTAAAGTGCATGAGCGCAGTCTTCAAACTCTTTCTTTAGTTGACTTGCTTCAGGTCGTTCTTCAGGCTTCATACACAGCATTGACCTTATAATTTGGTACTGCAATGACACATAATAGAAGAACATCTTGAGCGCTCTGCATGAGCAAATGTTGCCAGATTTATGAAACTTCAATTTCCTGCATTTGGATTCTACACGATAAACTACACAAAGCAAACCTTTTGAAACTCAGATTGGTCTCTTTCTCACAGAATTATCAAAAGTTCGTTTACACACACATCAACATTCCTGTGGTGGCTCTTCATACTCTGAGTATCTACAGAGGAATAACTGTTGAATGTGCTTCTACCTCAATCTCATTTCTTCCGTGTTGTCGACCATTACAGCAAAGGCCATCCTGAGGCCAATACTGTTTAATGTTACTCGTAAAAGTGAAAGAATATTGATGTACCTCTTGGGGAAAATTGTGCAAAAATCCATGAGGAAGTTTCTGGCTTCTGGCATTGTCCCAAATCTGGCATTTATGCAATGGGTAAAGATGGAAAGAACATGTAAATAGTTGGACCAAAACTCAGAATGTGTCCATGTTCTACATTGTAATTTAGGAAACAGATCCTATAACAGACTCCAAACAATTATTAGCAAGTGCAGCAACATTTTTTTGTCTTTGACAAACTCACCGCTTTCCTTTCAGGGCCCGCAGGGAGGTTCCAAATAAGTTCAAAATATATCAACCCCAATGAAAATATGTCTACTTTTCGGTCATATGTGCTTCTGCTTTTCTGTCATGAAACAACAAGAGAATATTCAATGCAGTGAAACCTTCAAATCTTCTATTCTCTACTCTTAGCTATGACAATCATTAAAAATTCACAGCCATAAGTGACATTTCTCATAGTTTCCTCATTCTTCTTGACTGCCAGAAACTGTGGGTAACTGTATTTTTTCTACCACGGTTGCCCCAGTGACAGATTGAAGTAACAGACTGACCAAAGTTCAGGACAGCAAAGAATAAAAGCCAGAAAGACAGTTGTTGCCCAAGAACTGGACGGCTGGGCTCAACATGTAGAATGTTGGACATCTGAAGGGAGCTCAGAGTAGACCTGATGCACCTTTCGAATCGGTTTAAGTGGTTTGGCATCTGATAGAACCTCCATTCCAAGATCTTCTGGCTCCAGCCAACTGGTAGAAGATCCAGGAGGTTAAATTATGGTACAAATTATCCCCTAGGTGGAGACTGGACTTTTTTGATGGGGAGAGACATCTGGACTACTTTGCTTTCTCTTTATCATTGAAACCTTACTAGAAAACTGGAATGAAGGATCTGCAGCAAGAGTGGTAGCACCAGCACAGACAATGCTTATCTGAAGGACGAGATTTCAAAGACACTTATTCAATTTCCTCAATGGACAAAATCACTAGTCATTTAGAAAAATTGGAAAAAGCCAAAGGACCAGCTTTTAGGAACCTATGTTGATCATGTCTTTATTTTTTTAGTTAGACAAAAAGAACAATGTGGTGTTTAAAATCCAAAGCAGTTGTTTCTAAATGAATGTAATAAACCTGGTGATCCTCTAATGATCATAGAGCTCACATTGCTATCATTCTTTGACAGTCCCTGTCACAAATACCAACAAGTTGAATGTGACTTTTTATATGAGGTTGTGCACCTCTTGCAGTCAGGAAGAAAGATGTGGAACCAGCTTTACAGCACCATGAAAGCTCCAGTCAGTCCCTCACTGACTAGTATAGATCTTTTTACCTGCTCAGGAGCCATGTAAGACGGTGTTCCTTTGTACTCTGTTCTCTCCATCAGATTCTCAGCATCATCATCAGTCTCAGTAGTGACCAGACCAAAGTCTCCAATCTTCACTCCTCCATCCTGACCGAACATGATGTTGGCAGGCTGACCATTTAAAAAGGAAACAAATGAACATTTAGCTCCTCGTGTAATGCGTAGTAATAAATAAAAATCTTTTCCACTCTGTCTCACCTTTAGGTCTCTGTGGATGAGTCTCTTGGAGTGAAAGTACTCGACTCCGCTGACTATTTGCTGAGCAATGCTCAGACTGTCCTCCCTTCTTCTGAAGTCTCGCAGAGATTTCTTCACATTCTGAGTATTCCTCTCGTCTATCCACACTCGTAGTGTTCTGGTGTCACACAGCTCCATCTGAATATAGAGATACTGTGCAGATGATTTACTGGTAGAGGACCTTGAAATGTAGGAAAAGACAAAAAAAAAAAAAACACCTTTTTCACGTTACTGGCACCACAGATTTAAAGAAAACTGGATAAAGTACTGTAAGATATAAGGAAGTAACTGATATGTTTTCTGCACAACCTCGGTTATCAAAATATGTTCACTGGTGCAATACAAAACATTTTAAAAAGGTAAAATGTCAAATAGATTTAAAATGTATGGCATTATATTATTTTTTTCAACACAAACACTACCATTCAAAAGTTTAAAGTTAGAAATGTTCTTATTTTTGAAAGAAAAGCAGTGTTTTTTTTCAATGAACATTAAATTAATCAGAAATACAGTCTAAACATTGTTAATGTAGTAAATGACTATTCTAGCAGGAAATAGATGATTTTTAATGGAATATCTACATAGGGGTACAGAGGAACATTTCCAGCAACCATCACTCCTGTGTACTAATGCTACATTGTGTTAGCTAATGGTGCTGAATGGCTAATTGATGATTAGAAAATCCTTGTCCAATTATGTTAGCACTTGAATAAAAATGTGAGTTTTCATGGAAAACATGAAATTGTCTGGGTGACCCCAAATTTTTTGAACAGTAGTGTACATACACATAAACATGTAGGTGTATTCGTTTTGTTTGCACTTGTAAGGCCAAAGGTAACAACTGAACCTATCAGTGCTTTTCCAGTAGTTCACAATTGAAGAGTTAATACAGGGATGGTACTTACTGTGAAGTAGTGCTACTGTCACCTGTACTATCCCACTGGTATTCTGAATCCTCCATCCAACATGTGTAATATCGAACAATGTTAGAGTGGTGGAGGTCTGATAGCGTCCCGACCTCCCGGAGAGCCTTTCTGATCAAAACGAGTACAAGAAAATGCCTGTTTTTAAAAACTGGAGCTTTTTTTTTTTACTGCCACATCACTATCAAAAACCATAAATTCCTGCTAAAAAAATTTCATGATTGATAACTAATAATTACACATTATTCAAGAGCAGCATGGAAGAGGATAATGCCACAGTCATATTTGTTAACCGCACAACACATTTGACAAAGGATCTGTTGGAGCCATTTCAGTTGGTAACCAGCACGTGGTGCTGTGACTAGTGACCTATGTATTTAAAGGCCACACTAATTGCCACAGGTGTGGCGCAAATCAAGAGGTTAATTGTTTTTGACCATGGTTTATCGTGGCGTGTCATGACAGACTGTTTGTTGGAAAGACTTTGCTCTTTGTTAAGTTTGATGAACTCCAGAAGGTAAATAAATAGATGAATTCATTCATAATTGTGAGTTTGGACAATGACCCTTTTTGAATAGACTCTACTGGTGTTGATTTTGTTATCTTTGGACTACGAGGGAGTATAAGAGCACGTCAGAAAGGCCAGAAAGCCACGTGTTCTTAACAGAACCGAGTTTGCATCAACAGGATCTATGCACTAATCAGGGCATAAAGTACAAACTAGAGAAAAAAAATATTTCATTGATTATTTTTTCTTCCAATTGAGTAGGCTAAGTCCTGAAATAAAGCATGTTTGTGGTCTGATTCATTGAGATTGTTTGCTAGAACACCAAAATTGGAATTGACATCGCAGCAAATAGTTCAGTATAAATAACTCTGATCTTTCACAACTAGTTCATGAGTGAAGTACAGTCAGCTCAAACTCTCGGCTCTTTTAAATCAGGCTTGAAAACCAGATTGTTTACTGCAGCTTTCTCTCAGATGCTCTATTTTTTTTGTCTTGTCTTTTAATGCACTTTTACGATCTTAATGTCTACTTTTATGTTTCATTTCTATGATTTTAATGTGTGTCTACCTTTAAATAATTTTTCTGAATGTATTTCTTTGCCATTGTAAAGCACCTTGAATTGCCTTGTTTATGAATCGTGATATACAAATCAACTTGTTTTGCCTTACAATGACAATATTGCCTCGTTTTTTATTGTCTTCTGCACTGACCACTTCTGATGTTAATTTCTGCATACAGCTTTAGGTTCAGTCTATTATCATGATGTTATGGAGCCATCAAATGCACATTTAGGACTCCTTTTACAAGATTCTTGCTTTCAACAAGCTACCTGGAGACACTGAAAAGTCAGAGAGAAACTGTATCAAAGCAAATTGAAAACTTGACTTACTCTTTGCAGCGGACGATTTTATAGCAAAATATTTGTCCAGCAGTTTTTGTTTCGCCTTAAAACTCGACAAAAGGCACCTTTGCAATGCGCTCTATGGAGTCAAATTCTGACATAAACCTGTTTGGAATTAACACAAGCACTGTTGAGGCAGAAAGCTGAAAATGTGAAACTTTCTTTCCAGTTGTACGCATATTGTATTAACACATGCTCACAATGTCACCTAGTGTTTTTCATACCTCGAGGTTACGCACTGACTTGAATGTTTCTGACTGGAACTTTTTTCTTTATGCTTTTCTTTGACATCAGAGATCTTCACATCCTAAAAATTAAATATATTTGTCACATTGACATTAAAAAGGTAAACAAAAACAACTGCATGCATTTAATGAATCATGATTAAGCAGCATATTTTACCTCTTTTCTTTTTCTGACAGAATTTATGGAGTTTGCTGCGAGTCTAACAAGACAAGAAAAATGTCATCAGCAACAATGTCATGAATATGACAAGAATGGGTTTACAACAGATTCAACATATCTTACTTAACTTGGGCTTCAAATCAGGATTTTGATCCTTCATTGGAGACTGTGAGGAGATATAGTCAGTCCAAATATAACGCATAATGTTTGTTACGTACAGACATAAATACAAAACTGGCATTTTTAGAGATGCCTACTGCATTAAATGGCTGCTCTTGGAGTGAATTAACAGTTCAGATGACTTTCCTCGAAGTAGAAAGATGTATTTCAAATAATTTGGACAGCGTTTTAATCCAGACTCAACATTCACATTTGTTTTTTTTTAATGCCGAGAGAGCACTTTAGATCTTAACATGGTGACGTAACACACTTGAACAACAGACCCTTGACACAGACAATCTAAATCAGATTCCACCTGTTACTGCCATAAAAGGTTCTAATGGATTTGATAGTGTGATACAAGTGATGACATTTCCATGTAACGGATTCTCTCTTTTTTTTTTTTTAAATGTATTTAAGAGATAAAAAATATATGGTTTTAAGTGACATTTGCTTAAGTGTGTATCACCTATATCTGTAGGCACTGGTTCACAAATAGGAACAAATTTTAGTTTGTTCAAATTTGTTGAGAAAGTCAATAATTCCCTGATGATTTTGCCATTTTTCACATGACTGGATATGTGCAGCCCTCAAACAAATAAAAGCTTTTTAAAAATAGATTAAAACCTTACCTGACACTGATTCGATTGAGCACAATAAAGGTATAGTTGTACTTAAATAAATTCTAGCAGCTTATTAGAGCTGATCAGCTTGAATAATTTCAGACCACGTGTTGTTTTCTTTTACAAAATTTTATAACTTTATAACAGTGATGATTTATTTGAATTTTATCCTATTGGTTAAATAGTTATAGCATCTTTTAAAAAGACATAGGAGAGTCTTATAATAAATCAATACCTAAAATTCATGAGGTTAAAAATGATATATTCCTAAATTCCTAAAAAAAAAAAAAAATCTAATTCCTACTAGATGGCCAGAAACATTTTTTGAGTAACTATTACTTTGTGTGTAACGCTGTTATGTAATTTAAAAGATATTCCAAGATTAAACTGGCACTCACGATGCCTTGAGCGGAGAATTGTGAGATGACGAGAAAAAAGCCATCATGAAGGGAATGCAGCGAGAGAAACTTCACTAACCAGCCTGGAATCAGCAAAGCAAATGTGCATTTCAACTAAGAAAAAAACGCAGTATAAATACGGTGGTCACGGTGGTCTGACAATTATTTCCAGATCTGTAAGATCACAAACAACAGACCTGATCCTTGGAAGGGTTTGGTGAACTGATGAGAACAATTGCTGAGTCACTTGTAGATGTCGGTGTATTTTTGCTTTTTCATCAATGGATTGCCTTAAAGAAACACAGTGAAGACATTGATGACACATCCACAGCATTAAACGTTACCATCTGTTGTGTTTACTCATTCAGTGCCTCACAGTGAGCTCAGTGCTGTGGACGGCCTGGACGGTGGAACATCATCAGACACAGCTGAGCAGGACGTCACTGAAAGCACAAAGTGTTCGTTGCATACTGGTCTAACATGCTTTGCAAGAACTGATCCTCTAATGCGCAATAATAATAAGTAGCATTATATTAATCGTGGCAGCTTCTTGTGGGGAGAGAAAGGAGGAGGGTGACATGCAGTTTTTAACCATGTGGTTTCCACTTTAACCATTTGGGCCACTGGGCCGCTTTAAGATCAAGCATGTTTCACGTCTTATGATTTAAAACCACAATAACCTCACCTGGCATTCTGATACTACCACTGTATAACTGCAGACAGTGGGATTTATTTTAGTGAAGCAAAAATAGTACAACATTAAAGGAATATAGTACAAAATAAACAAAAATATACATAAGTACTAGTTCTAGAAATAACATTATGCACACATCAGTGGTACTGTGCAGGTTTTTGATGAACAGAAATACTGCGAGAGTAATAATATTGCACAGATTATCAATATTGTACAGATTGTGAGTAAAAAAATAATGATATACCACCACCAGTCAAAAGTTTCAACACACGTCTCAATTCAGCGCTTTGTAGATTAATAATGAAGATGAACACTTTTTTGTTTACAACATAATTCCATATATATTCTTTTATAGTTTTGATGTCTTCAGTGTTAATCTACAATGTATAAAATCATTAAATAAAAAACATTAAATGAGAAGGTGTGTCCAAACTTTGGACTGGTAGTGTAGCATATATTCTAGTGTATTTAGAAAAACAGATATTTTAAAGTGCAAACTATTCATAATTCACAGAATGTATGAGAAGTATGACAGTTTTTTGATGTGCAGTCTACTGGGAGCAGTCCTTGTTGTAGAGTCTGACACCAAAATAAACATTTTAAACAGTTTTGTAGTTTCACCATCATTAATCATTCTGATCCTCCTTTTGTCTGGTGGTGAGCAATTGATGACTGCATACAGAAAAGTGACAAAGTGCAAGAATATCTTTAGGTAGGTAGGCGGGTCAGTGTTTAGTTATTCTGAACAATATGACTACACATGTGAGGACTCATATAAAAGTTGAAGGATTCTCCATTAACACGATCTCACATTTATGCTGACATACACTGTCAAAATAATTTCATTTTTATGAATATTTTGACTAATGATTATTTTTCACAGTGAAAACAAAACGAAACTAGATGAGCCCGTCAGTAGAGTGCAGAACCACGCCTCTGCTAGTGAAAACCCTGTCCTCCCTATACAACTGATGCAATATGTATCAATTTAGATCATCGTACGTATCCCTCCCTACTTGATCTGCTGACCTGTAACTCCACAACTGAGCAGGAGACCTTAGACTGATCTTCAGTGTCAAGTTTGATTATCCTGACTTCAGCGGTTGCAGAGATATCAGACCGGACATACATGCAAGCATGCATGCATATACATACATACATACATACATACATACATACATACATACATACATACATACATACATACATACATACATACATACATACATACATACATACATACATACATACATACCCAGCCAGATACCGCACCGAATGCAATACCCCGCCGACGTACCCATCGTGGTTAAATAAAACGTAACATTTCAAGATAAGACATTTTATGAAAGAATTCTTGTCAGTGAATAGCGGCTAAGGCTAATGTAAAATGCTCAGATGGACAGATGAACGAATCAATAATGTTTCCTCTGCTACCCAAAACATTTCTTCTGACGTTAATGATGTTAAGGATATCTTTCATGTTGCTGTCAGAAGGAATGAGAAAATTGCAGGATTAATTTCAACACTTTATCACCGCATTCATTTTTTAAAAGGCTAACACTGACATCATACTCTAAAAGCTGCCGTAATGCTAATGTTAAGGGAGTTGGGTAGACACAGAGAGATTGGCTCTGTTCAGGGTTTGGAAATGACTGGATTTACAGAGAAGAGTCACTGCAGAGCACAGGAGATCATCATAGGCCTTTCTACTGACCTGCCATAGCTAGGTCACAGGAGAATAACACCTGTGACCATGGCAACTGTACATAAAGAGTCACAGGTGTGACCTCAAAATGCTTAGAAAATTTTAAGCATAAAAAAATACACCAAATTTCACTAACCAGAGAAGCTAGACTTAGAATTTTGTTGGCTAAAACTAAATGAAAATCAAATGACTAAAATTCTACAAAAGCAATACTCATTTTTGGCAACATTGATAAATCAGTATCAGGTGCCAGAATTACACTGATGCAGAAAAAGAAAAACACTGGACTTGTATGGTTTACAGTGAGAGATAAAAAAAGAAGTGTTTTTTTGGAGAACTGATGGCTTAGTACAAATAAGTTATTTCCAGAAAAACATCAGAAATCTTAATAACTTGCTGTCCCAGTTGACGTTCCTGAAGCAAACCAGGCCAGCTGGCTGCATTTTGTTTGGCCTCCTTGACACTCTTGCCCTCACCAACAGGATATTCCTTGTTGTTGATCACTAATTTGTAGAAAAATCTGTATTGCAGGAGGAAATATCAGATTTTTCTCTCATATCTACCAAGAGCAACTATCCAGTGTCTGCAGGCTACCAGAAGTGCAGTCATACTCACTGAGGCATTGGTGGACCACATTCTTTCAACTAGGATGATTCCTGGGTGCGCCTTGTTTCTGACAGTAGAGATTGATGATTGAAATGAAATCTTTTTCTGTAAGCTGCTGTCTTCTGTCTTTACACTCAGGCTCTTTGTCCTATCGCTGTAAACACAAAGACAGCCACATTCTGATTAGAAACTTTAATAACCATCAAAAGAGTCACAATGAAACAATGTGTTGTCGTGCTCACCAAATGTCATCTTCATTCTGACTCCATTTTCCTTTGTGGACTGACACAGCACTGTATTTCACATCCTCAGTCTGAAAAAACAGAACAGTATGACTGCATTACTCACTGATTGAAGCACAGCTAGTGTCACATTTCAAATTGACACTGACAAGCATTTTGGTTCCTCCATTCCTTTCTCTTCATTTCACTCAGGACTTTAATAAGGACGAACTGGTGTGTATACTATTACTTACCTCTGTATTTCTACTGCCATGTATGTCATCATATACCAGCTTGGCTGCTTCCTCCTTAGCTCCCCTCTTGTTTTTCCACAGACCTCTGATATTCCTTATCACCAACCACAAACCTACAACGGCTTTACCATTACAAAAAAACTATTTAATACATTTCTAATAGCGAATACACAACTTTAAATGGTGCTGGATGCAGTGTGTACACTCACTAAGCTGTATTAAGTTTCCGAGTTTGGTCATCTCCACTGGTTTTATAATCAGCCTCATCTTCTGACCGTATTCATTCAGCCAACATATGTAATTGATGCTTGTGTGACGAACAGGTGTAGAAGAAGCTTCAGCTGCATGTTCTGTCTGTCAGGAAATCAACAAACTTACAGTACATCAACACAAAAACGCATTCATACAGTGAGTAACCAAAGTGATGTCATCATCTTACAGAATCAGCTGTTTCCTCCAATAAGCCGCTGAAGGCGTTTTTAGCCGCGTTCTGTTTGGCTTCCTTCTTGTTCTTGCCCACTCCGTCAGGATAGGCCTTACCATTGAGGACAGCTCTGAGGGTAAACCTGAAAAGTCATAAGACTGTTGTTAAAGAGACAAGAATGTGTTGTGATGGAGGCTGTTTAATGAAGACATGTATCTGAACATGTCTTCAGATACATATCTCTATAAACATCATAGTAACGGATCCTATGTGGAAACTAGAGGTGCAGTTTGTTCTGTTTGTACCTGACCAGATCATAAAACAAGAACAATGGCCTACTTGT
Organism: Acanthochromis polyacanthus; assembly: GCF_021347895.1. NCBI lineage: Eukaryota > Metazoa > Chordata > Actinopteri > Pomacentridae > Acanthochromis > Acanthochromis polyacanthus. The sequence goes on along the minus strand of NC_067127.1, from coordinate 16,502,560 downwards.
TTTATGAATTGGCACTGGACTGGCTCAATCACACCTTTAACCCCTCAGACTGCTCAACAGTATGTCATGAGAGATGATGATAATTTGCATGATGCTACTCTGCACTGCAGGAATACAACTAGTTTCCCCTTAATCAAACTCAGAAAAAAGTGCTAGTGGTGAATAAATATTCAGACCCTTCATTTAGTACTTGATTAAAACATCTTTGGCAGTAATGACAGTCTAAAGTCTACTTGAGAATAATTCAACAACCTCAGCATGCCATTTTTTTGAAAGTGTCCCTGTTGGCAGAATCATTCATCAAAGTTGGTGCACAGCCATGTTCAGGTATTTCCATGGATATTCTGCTGGGTTCAGGTCCAGACTCCTAAAGCCACTCCTGTGTTTTCCTAGTCTTGTTGAGATGTAAACTTTTGCCTCAGCCTGAGATCAGGAGCGTCTAGAAAAGGTTGTTATTCAAGATGAAGCTGTAGTTTTGTCTCCTGTCCTCCCATCTCCAGAAAATCAGCTGTGGATCACAATCACAGTGACCTCCCCAACATCCTTCATTAACATTACTCAGTTCGGCTCAGGACCAGATCTGGTATTAATGGAAGATCTGCTATGCATTAAGAATGCTGGAAGGTACTGTGTTGGGCACTTTTAATGCTGTGGAGGTTTTCTTTTAGATTTCCCTGATTATCACAATCATGTTGTGCAAAGTCTACAGACAATTTGCCTCACTCTCAAGTACAACACCAACTGTGAGACCTCACACAGACAAACTTTCCAAATTATGTCCAAAGAATACAACCAGGCACAGGTAAACTAAATGAAACGGTAGAGGCATCTCAGCTGATAGAAAGATTTGGTAGGATGCGAGTCAGCTACTTTTGGAAATGGGACATCAGTCTTTGTCGCTGTGGAGTACTGTGTGTACACTGATGAGGAAGAAATAAGTAAGATCAATCTGAAGATGCTGAAATATAAGAAAATGAGGAAAAACTTAAGAAGGTCTGAAATCTTTCTGAATGCACTCTATGTGTATTGCACCACTACAGCGTGTCACTTTTAACTGTAACACTTATAACACGTTATAATACTCAAGGTGCAATTGCTTTCCCCTCCACAGGAAACAATCAATTATATCTCAGAGCTAAATACTGCTGGATCAACATAGCTTGGTCACTGAATGGTCTAAACCAGCCTGTGAAGTACATTTTGTCTATAAACTTGTGCCATTTCCATTTGTCAGATGTAAGCATGTAGAACACCACTGCTGCACAGGTTTATCCTACTAAAGACACAGACGTCTTCCAAGTTCTGCAGGACCTGGCAGGTCGCAGATACACCAGTAAATGTGTTTAACTCACGTTTTAATGTGATCAGGTCCAGAACATCCGACGTCTTCATATCTCAGCTCCAAACGTTTCCTCTGGACAAACTCGTTCAGTTTAGCGACGTAGTTTTCCGACTCCATGATGGAAATTAAAACTCAGCAGTCGGAATGCTAGCCTAAACTACATACATGTAGGAGAACAACGTACAAATCTCATATTAGTACGTGTTTTCTGTGATAACTATTATTTCCACGTCTGTGTAAGTTTCGTTTTCCATGCAAACGTCACGGTGCCTTCACTTAATGTCGGAAATACCAAACACTGTGTTGCTCAATAAAGTTATCAGTTAAAAAAAAATGCTTCGCAAACATGAAACCGATGAGCTAGCTGTTAGCTATTAGCTCTGTTAGTAGTTACTCTGATTTAGATTTAGATTTCAACTACGTCTGATTTAACTTTACGTAGCTTGAAGTAAAGTATGCACCTTCATGTGATTCACGAACAACTGTGTTGCCATTAAAATAAACCGCGACTTCCAAGAGGTCGCGCCCGTCGCTAAGACTCATGGGAACTGCAGTTCTTAGTGTCAAAAACGGATGAGGTTTACTGTCCAGATGGTTGTAGACTTATCTTTGCCGTGTTCTACCACAATCTTATCTAATTATTTCACAGACAAGAACAAAAGAAACTCACAATTTCAAGAGGTTGTTAAATGTGTACATTAGAATCTTTCACAACACCAAAAAGAAAACTGTGATTTACAGTGATGTTTTATTTATCCAACAAGTGTTTTCTGGTTGGAAGTGACAAGAGTGACAAAAGACGACAACAACAACAATAATAATATTAAAAATAACTTCTTGTATAGCCTCTTTTCAAAGAAAACAAATGTTAAAGTTAGACAAACAATGAAAGCTAATTAACAAAAATAAGATTGCAAATATTAATATGTACAAGATAAATTTACGTCAAGTCGATTCAAAGTTTTGAGATAACCCATATAAGACAAAAGCCGCTGCACCAAAGTGCCTTCCAGTTAAAAGGATTAGGAATGGTGTTACAAACGTAAACAAACAAGACTGAACATTGCAGTTAAGAGCTATAGTGTTATCTAGGTGATCTGAGTAAGACGTGAGTTGCAGATACTAATGATAAATGTGGATTATTTCTGTTTATGAATTTCTATCATTACTCATACTCTTTCTCATTTGTCAGAGCAACACCTTATTTGGCAACCCAGATATTAAACCATTCTCATCATTGCCAACAAGCTCCACTTGCATTTTGTTCCACTCCTCTGTTGCGATGAAATCCAGGTGTTTGAGGTTGGAAAGCTTCTTTTTCAACTGACTATAGAACCGATGACCAAAAGCTTTCTTTGTCCTGACAAACTTTTTGTGTTGTTTGGAGTTCTCCTGATCAGCATTTATAAAGACCAGCCTTGTTCAGTGTCTTCTGAAGTATTTGCCTTGAAATGTTGGTACCAGAATTATATTTATCTCAGTGTTGTTCCTTGGATTCTTATTAGAACACCAGAATCATTGGCAGTGCAGGAATCAGTTTTAGCTTCCCATTGCACCCTCTCAGATTTAGCATTGATTCACAGCTTTTTACCCTGTCTTGTAATGCTCACCAAGCTCTTAACTGTTCTCAATTTGTGTATAAATGCACTGGAACATAGTATAAATTACCAAAGGATCATTTGGAATGGTATAAAACTTGCATTATGCCATAAATTTGTGACAATTTCAAGTTTGTACATGATGAACACCTGAAACACTGTTTCTTACCACACGTATTTATGTCATTTAGTCAAAGGAGACCTAAATGTCAAAGAAAATCCACTAATAATCCAAATCTGAGTAATTTTCGTATGTATGGAAGTATGATGCTGCCATCATTCAAGCTCCAAACTAGTAGATTGTGGGAAAGTAAAACAAAGTGAGACAGAAAAGGGAAAAATAATAGCACTATAATGACAACTTTTCAAGTAAATCAAATTACTACATCTTAGATTGCGAAATGAATAAAATTAAATGTAAATGGTTGGTTTCATAAAACATTTAATGAAAACATAGGTATGTATTGCTCTTAAAACATATCACAGAATTTTTTGGACTTCTTCTTTTAAAAAAGAAACCATTAACATGTATCTTAATTCCCCACAACAGTCCCACAAATGTAAAGAAAAACTCAAGACTTTCACCATAAACACAGACGGTGATGTCCTTCTAGCAATGGACAGCAGATACAAATACGATGATAAATAAATAAATCCTAATTCTGATCACTTTATTGCCTGTCTGCAACATTTGTACCTGCTTTTTCCACAGGGAACTACTACGCATAAGTTGTTTTCTTAAATCAAGTTTAATCGTGGTCTGCTGCTGTGTCCCCAGGACAGTTTGAGTACAAGTCCTCCTCATCTGTAAAATTAAAGCACAAGAAAAAAAATGTATACCAGCAAAGGTCATAAAGACAATCATAAAACTTCAACCATGTTGCCATCACTCTTACCATTATATGTGGTTCCACACCATATGCAGTAAAAATGGACTCCTCTCAAATACGACGTCAAAATTTGCAGTTTATCAAAGGACTGTAAAAGGGAAGCACATAAAAATGCACTTTAATAACTCTTGGTGAGACACCCTGAAATCTTATGCAGTATTGCAGCATGTTCCAGTATATTAAATGTGTACTAGTGCCCTATACATTGAGTTAGAAACAAGATTTCAGAACAAAATGATGATTAATTGGTGTGAGAATATATAAGAAAAACGGCCCTAAAATATCTGATTCCAATGTCTTAAATGTGTATATTTCCTTGTTTCTTTACCTCTCTATGGCAGGAACTGAAGATCTTTGAGTGGTTGGCAAAGATAGGGTAGTCTTGGACTGACCTGGCATTTTTCACCACTTTTTGACATTTTATAGACAAACAACTAATTGATTACTTAAGAAAACTAGAAAAGCATTCAGACAGCGCAGTACTCCACCAAGGCTGTTCATTTGCCCATATGGCATGGTCAGAAACTTAATTAGAGATTTAAACAATTGTTCTTTATATCATTTCCCACAGATAAGTCATGCTAAGTACGCAGTGGTTGATTTGTAGTAGGATCGCAATTGTCTGATCGTCATCAGGCAGCTGAAGTAGTGTTCACTTGTTGTCATAGTTACAGTGACACCGTGCCATTATCTTGCAAAGATACAGAAATCTTTAACAAACCCATGGATCCAGACTATCAGCCACATCACTGCCAACTCTAATGACATAATCCTTGTGTCATTTCTGACCTTCCTGAAATTTTCATCCAAATCCATTAGTCTGTTTTTGAGTAATGTTACTAATAGACAGACAGACAGACGGACAGACAGACGAACATACACCGATCATCACATAACTGCTGCATTCCTTGGCGGAGTAATATTCACAGGACTAATCAACAGTGAAAGTAACTGTTAGTTGTAGAGCTAATACAACATACAGTAGACAGAATTTTTGTTCATAAATTAGATTCACATTTAAATCATAATAAATAATCTAAACTAATACTAACAGTCAGTTCCATGATCTTCCTCTCTCGTCTTTCTCCTCATTCTCCTCTCCTCTTTAAACCATTTCCTCATCATCAGCATTTGCTTTAGGCAGTACCAGTCTTCTCGAGGTACAGTTATGCTCTAAAAATGAAGAAACATGACAGCTGAGGGATTCACACACAGAAACTCTAATTATGGTTTCTTTATTGATGCAGAGTAAATAGTGGAATGTGGCATTCAGTTGTTTTTTTTTTTGCTGCATTACGCATGTAATTTTCTTTTATCACTGCAGAGGGACAGATCAAAGATCTGCAAAAACAGCATAAGCAGAGAAATGTGCAGATGATTCCATGCTATGATATATTCTTCCTACCTTCTGACTGTCAAGCTGCTCACAAGACCGCTGACTCCTCCTGAGGTCACTTCAATCTTTCGTTCCTCTCTCTCTGTCCTTACCCTTGACCTTAAATGAAAAAGCACAAGATTACACCAAAGCCTAAAAATGTTTTATTATGTAACAGAGGACAATGTTTAGTTGTGGATTTCATAGCATCTGGAAGTTTACCTAAAATCTTCCAGAGATTTTGTCTCATTCTGTTGTTCGGCTCGCATTTTTTGCCGAAATGTTCAAGTTCTTCTCAGCTTTTCTTTTCTTCGCCTCTTCCATTCCAATGCCTCCTCTGTCTAATTGAACATAGAGAGATAAGAAATGTTGCACTCCATCAGTTGAATTGCACACAACATTAACAAATACACTTTCAATAATGTATTGCCTACCTGTTTTGATATTAAGTGGAATTGGATCAACCTCCCGGCTCCTGAAGAGATAACAGAGGTAATATTTAGGATGAATGCAAATAAATTCAAATAACATAATTCATACTGAAGAAAATATAACCATAGCGTGTAACAGCTTATCTTTTAAACAACACACAGAGCACAACTGGATACATTTTCCTAACCAGAACAACAGAAATGATTTTTTTTAAATTCCACAAAACAGGCTGTTTGCATGCTGTCTATATTTTTGTTGCATTAAAAAAAAGACACTTGCCCTCCTTTCCGAGGCCTTGACCTGCTTTGTAACCCATTTTTTGTAGAAGTGCAAATCCCTTGTTCTCATTGCTGATGGAGCTCTGCAGAGCTGTTTCCCTGCTTTCCTTCTCCTGCTCCTTGTAGGTCTTCTGACGGTTCTTGATGTTCTTTTCCTTTTGCTGTGCCTCCTTTTCATTGCTTCTTTTACTCGCCTCACCATGTTGACGCCTGGTTTCACATCTTGACTAACAGACAAAAGAACAGAAAAATGTTACTGGGATGAAAAACAACGGAGTTATTCAGACAGCACTTACTAAATATCATACTTCTATATCTTTACAGGTGACATTTCTTTGAACACTTGCGAATTAACTTGTGCTCTAGGACTGCTAGCACAGACCAACAGACTACATCATTGTTTCTAATTTAACAATATTGACGTCCTCGGGTTTCATTACCAACCGCAGCTACGAAAACACTTACATTTTACTAAGGAATGCGTCAGACATATAGTCCTCCTCCTCGTCAGACATTATGGAAGCAGAAGGGAAATAAAAGTAGAAAAGAACAGTTAAAGAATTTCAGAATTTAGCCGCTTGTGTATTTGTATATGCTCCGTTGATGTTTGGTTCGTTCACGGATACATTCCGACTAGCTGCAAAGTAAAGTCTAACGTTCCTGTGCGTTTTACAAATAATTCAGAGAAAGTATTTATTATGTGAGACTAAAATAATTCAAAAATGGACACACATAATAAGACACATTTTTTATGTAGCATACTCAATTTGACTATTTAAGATACAGTATTCGTTCAGTTTCGCATCGGACAAACTTTAATGCGACACCGCAGATACTCGTCGTCATTCATCCTGGGTCATCGAAACACAGGTAGGAAAGACAGTTTGCTCACATATATCACACAAAACTAGAATGTGTTTGTTTCTTATGTGTTGTTTGGAAAGCTTAATGTTTTTAAAGGTAACGAGAGGCAGCTAAAGCCGTGTTTGGGTGAGAGTGTGCAGCCGCAGTTTAGCTTGTTCCTTGGATAAACTAGCTAGCTTAGGCTGCTAACCAACTCGCCTGTCAACAGCTGGAGACTGGCAGCTGTCAACATCGAACAGCAAAGTGTTAACGCTACACAGCGCTGACATTGAGTTTGATGCATTTCATCCGACACATATGCTCTAATTTCAAAGTGTTTAAGGTTTTGAACCTGAGGTCCTGCTATAACTGTGTAGATGATATCCAGAGTGAACGTTGTTGACATTTAACGACAATGTTCCCCCCTTAATATGGCATTGCAGAGACGAGGGTGTACAGCTCTGTGCTCAGAAGTCCTCGCCATGGAGCTGGCTCACAGTCTTCTGCTCAACGAAGATGCTTTGGCCCAGATCACTGAAGCAAAAGGCCTGTGTTCATCTTTGAATGGCTCCGCTTCTTGGATAAAGTGCTTGTGGCAGCGAATAGGGTAACCATTCCCATTTAGACATCATATTTCTGAGTGGGTGTCAGAAGAAGCAGTTTGTGACTTTCATTTGTGTTCGAATGACAGGTGGATGTGAAGGAGAAGCAGAAGAAGCTGGTGGAACAGCTGACTGGACTGATCAGCAGCGCCCCCGGACCACCAACTAGAAAACTCCTGGCCAAAACCTTGCTACCCTCTACAGCATTGGAGACACCTTCACTGTTTTCCAGACTCTGGATAAATGCAATGAAATCATCAAAAGCAAGGATGACACACCAGCATACTTGCCAACAAAACTGTAAGACCTCATATAATCACCGTCCTGTATATATATTTTGCGGCTATTTGTACAATAATTGTGCATATTGATGCTCAGTTTGAACATATACACATCTGCATCAAGATATAAGCTGTTCAGCACCGCATTTGGAGTTTCAGGCCTATACAGTAGGCTCACCTTCAAGGGCATTAGCAGTTAAGCCAAGCGTTAATCTGCAAAATGACATTTCATGTTTAAAAGGGGGGATTAAGTAAACATGAGCAGATATTATGCTGTGTGTCTTACTCGCATTAAAGGGACCTAAAAGTGGATGAAGCCACATCATTGGTGTCCTGCAGTGTTTTCTTTTTTTCTTCGTTTTTCTTGCTTCTGTTGGGATTCAGAAGGGATGACGGGTACACATGGGGTTCAAGACCTATTGCTACATCCACAAGGCTCTTTCTGCACTATTTCTGTGTGTAAATCTAACCATTATGCAGGCTATTATGCCAGTATCACCAGTTTATGGTTTATGGCATTTTGGTTTCTCACAGTGATTGCTTTCCTACTGTTTAGCAAATAATTTTAAAAGGGAATCATATTTTTTTTCTGAATGCTTGCACTTTCCTTGCAGGGCTGCAGTGGCATGTGTTGGGGCTTTTTATGAGAAGATGGGCAGGATGTTGGGAAGCTCCTTTCCGGACACCATTAATAATCTTTTGAAGGCATTGAAGAGTGCAGAGGTATTTTTTTTTTAGTACGAAACTGGGACATGTAATGCAGTATTTAAAGACTTGCACCAAATTGTGCATTGGCATAACGAGGACAGTAATGGATATTTAAAGGGATTAAAGAAATCTATTATTCAGAAATTGTCGTGACATTTATTTTCATTGTTTTATTTCCCCCTTTTCTTTATTGATATAGTCTCAAGGTAGAGGAGAGATACTCCTCAGCCTGCAGAAGGTGCTCAGTGGACTGGGTGGAGCTGCCGCTTCATGTCACAGAGATATTTACAAGAATGCCCGCTCTTTACTCACAGACCGGTCCATGGCTGTGCGCTGTTCAGTGGCAAAGGTTGGTATCAGCAAAACCATGGAGCTGTAAAGCAGTTGACAAAAGTAAATTTAGCAGGTGTAATCAAATTAAAGGAATCATTTGCTCCTTTGTGGGGATTTCTGGCACTGGTGGAGGATTATTACAAATTAAACTGGCTTTTTGTGGTCTAATCATCAAACGTATCAACACTAGCAAAGACTGTGGGTGTCCATACTTCCATATTATATAGCATGTCAGACAAAGGTTCAGTATGTCAAATGCAGAATGCCAAAATGCCAGGATGTCCTACTACATCTGTTTTTATTTCACAATATGCAAGCCAGCATGCTTTTCTGGCCATCCTGACCTCCAATCCTTTGTGCAAAGGAAGATAAATCGCATATATCCCGATGTTCAGTGCAAATATAAACAATCTTGAGCTGCCAAGAGCACAGATGCAGATGGCAGTTCATTTCTCACTTCAGACTGTGACGGCTGTGTCAGTAAGATGTTAAAAGCATAGGGCTCAGTATTATGACAAAGCAAATGTCCCATTTGTCTGCATACTGCATGCAAAAAAACATGCTGAAAGTATAAGAAACATTGTGCAAATTTGAATGCAGCCTGTATTTTCTGTTCCTGTCAAAAAAATGAACCAGAAATTTTTTTATGATCACTGTTTAATCAATAGTCTAATGTTATTAAGATAATTAACACCGCAGCATGTTAGTAGGAGTACATTCCACCATTAGAAGAAACCGCTGACTTTTATACTTTTGCTGTGTCATTTGTGTTAAACAGACTCAGATATGTTGCACAATCCCCTCTCCTTTGTTGTGAAAGATGATTTCCTGTTAGACAGCATAACATCAGTCATACTACATATGATCCCAGTTGTGTTAAGCTGTATATACATAAAGTTAGTAATCACCTGTTTACCTGTAATAAATTATGTATTTTCTGTCCACTCATAATTGTTCCTTCCTGGTCAGTGCCTTTTGGAGCTGCAGAATGAGGCAGTATTCATGTGGACCACAGAACTGGAGAACATGGCCACTTTGTGCTTCAAAGCTTTGGAGGGGTCTAACTATGGTGTTCGGGTAGCAGTGGCCAAACTGCTGGGGACGGTCATGGCCACCGCCCTGATGCCCAAACAAGCAGCTGGTGGGTAACAGAGTTGCTTTGTGTAGCTCATATTTGACTACTTTTATGTGAACTAGACTAGCTCTATCCTGTTTCTCCACAGTGATGCGTCAGAATGTGAAGCGGGCCACTCTGGAGGAGGTGCTGGAGCTGATGGCCACGGGCTTCCTGCGTGGCGGATCTGGCTTCCTGAAGAGCGGAGGGGAGATGTTGAAAGGGGGAGGCTCTGTCAGCAGGGAGGTGCGGGTGGGCGTCACACAGGTGAGGCATATTCACCGGACATAAAAGGAATCATAGCCCGCGTTGTTGGATTCCACGGTCTCATCCTCCTTCGTTCTCCTCAGGCTTACGTTGTGTTTGTGACAACTCTTGGTGGTCAGTGGCTGGAGCGCAACTTTGCCACGTTCCTGTCCCACGTTTTGGACCTCGTGTCTCACCCGCGCGCCACACAGACACATGTTGAGGCCGTGTACTCTCGCCGCTGTGTCTCTTTCATGCTACGCGCCACCCTGGGGGGCTTGCTTGGAGAGAAGGCACAAATTGCAGCCGGCAAAGAAATCTGCCAAGCCATCAGCAAGCAAATGAGGGCTGTGGGTAAGGAGGATGGGGGGAAATATCACGGTTCAGAGCATTGCAGAGTAAGTACTCATCCATTATTATCACCTTTAATTCACCCTTCATTCTCTATCTGAAATTCTTGCATGGTTTGTGCTTGTGTTGTGTACTGAGGTATCTTTCCATCGTTTTGCTCTCCTTCTTGCTTTCTTTGTTTCCTTCTTTTGGATCACTGTCCACTTTCTTTCATCTCTTTAACCACAAACAGCATCTTAATGTCAGGAACATTAGCCATTGCCAGCTCAGCTTATGAATTACTCATGCTTGCATTACTGCATAGCCTTCATAGTGTTTTGCTTGCGAATTCACATTCTGTTATTGCCTCGCACTCCCTAAGGAGCAAATGACATAACTTCTTCCTCACTGTTGACATCTGGCTTACACCAACACAAAAGACTGCATGTGCCACTAAATTTGCAAATGCAAAGTAGGAAGAGGCTGTTTTCCCCCACAGCAACAAAACATCATGTTTGCAAGTTTGCTGCACCAGATTTCGTTTTTTTCTGCTTTACATCATCGCATCAATCATTTTTAAAATCATCTTTATCCCATTCACAAAGGATGATTCTTACTCTGATTTGCTGTGCAACCTTTGAACTGATGTAAACTATGTCAAAGCGACACTATTTTGTTCATTTTGTTCAAGACAGAATTTGAAAAAAGATGTTGAACGTTGGCGTCTCTCAAGACATGATCCTTGACTCTTCATTTTTTACTCTATACTTGCTGCTTTTTCAACCAGCTTGATGTTTGAGACTTCTTGAAATGACACTTTGACAAATATCTAAGCTAAATGTAGCTGGGAAAATGTTACCTGAAACCATGATGGAAATGGGACCATCTGGTGTGTGTCCCCCTCTGTATTGCACTCTTGGTTCCTTTTGTATGGAAGGAAATACTGCCACAGTTCAAGAAGCAGCTTTACATTTCTTCCTTTAATCAATGTTTCTTTTTGTGTGATCTGTCTTGACTGTTGCTTATTTAGAGCTCTGAGGATTTCAGGCCTTGATAAATGATTCACTTATCAGCAGTTAAATTTAATTTTCCTCCTTTCCTCTTTGTCATGTTAATCCATCGAAGTGACGATAACAGCTGTTTACTTTTTAGATATTGTTTGGTGTGAAAAATAATCCTCAGAGCTCTGAGTATTTGGGATTAATAGTACTCTTTTTTTAAAGTGTCACTTCTTTAGTGACAGAACTTGACTATTAATGTGTGACAGCGCTGCATGGCCTGATGTGGTTAGTTATGTTATGACTAGCTACCGTGTATTAAGTGAAAAGTATTGACTATCTAATATAGCTTGTTTTTTCTAAAAGCAAAACAAAACTTAACTCTTAATTCCTGTTGATTTTGAGCCACTTCATCCATCAGAGCTGTGCACTTATTGTATTTTAAATTAATGAAGTTTAATAATGACTCAGAAACCAACTGAAATGTTTTTATTGACAATCCTTTTTGCTCCTTTCTCTTTGTCTACCATATGTTTTTCCAGAGGCAGTAGTGAACGACATCAGTGGGGAGAACAAGGCAGGGGCAGCTGATGTCTCTGCCAGTCAGCATGTTATGGTGTGTGCTCTTAAAGAACTGGGCAGTTTAGTTCAGAGTTTGAGTGCCACAGCTTCACCACTCATCCAGGAGCCTTCTATAGGTGAGACACACCAGCATTAAATGAGATATTCATTTTGTTGCTCATGGCACAGGATAGTTTATTCTGTAAGTTTGGTAACTGAAAATTATTATTTACTGCTGAGAACACAATCATTTCATTTCTTACTTTTCACAGTGCCCAGGTTACTGTTACTAGATGAAATAAGGTGGAAACTGAAGTCAGAAGGAAAACAGTTCAACCGAATTCATTAGCTATTTAAAACATATTCCGTGCTTTCTTCTCCAGGACTTCTTGAAACTGTGACCTCAGTGCTTCTTCACCCAAGCATGGCAGCACGTTTGGCGGCAGCGTGGTGTCTGCGCTGTGTTGCTGTGGCGCTTCCTTATCAGTTGACCCCACTGCTGGACCGCTGTGCAGAGAGAATCAACAACCTGAAGAGTTCACCTGAGGCTGTTAGCGGCTACAGCTTTGCAATGGCTGCTCTGCTGGGAGGAGTACACCAGTGTCCACTGGGTATCCCCCACTCCAAGGGCAAGGTATGTAGCCCGAGAATTAATCTTTTGCAAAAGTCAAAGGGCATGACTATGGCGGTCATCCGAACTATGATGCTTCACCCTGAAAGAGGAAGTGCTGTGTAAATACTCTCTACATGCTGCAGTCTGCCTCAGACTTTACATGATTGATCGTGGTCCTGCCCTGATGACATCCATATGACAATATCCATTCACAGTTATAGCGCCACCTGCTGAAGAGGAAATTACGTTTTACAGTTGATGTACTGTCGTTAGCCGACTGGCTTCCATTTATTTATGCTTCATTGTATTGGCTCCCAGTGTGTTTTAACCTTGACAAACTGGTTCCTGGTATGTTTTATCCTCTTTCTTTTGGCTCCCAGTATGTTTCAACATCCTTACACTGGCTTCAATATATCTTGTCCTCTTTTTTAAACCCCAATTTGAACTTTAGTATTTTCTAAGACTTGTCTGTTTCATTTACCTCCTGATAAAGCACATTGTAACTCTAAAAAATGCTCTATGTTCGTACTGTTTCTAAAAACTTTGTCATATAATCCTTGAAATTGGTCTGCTATGTCTTGAAACCTTATCTTTGGTGTCAGACCTCGACCTGCGCCACGTCCCGGCATGCATGGATGTGCGAGGAGCCGTTCAACGCTGCTTACAGCTTTAACCTCATTTGTTCTTTCTCTTGTATATCAGTATCTGTAATTTTTAATTGAACTTCTGCAAACTGAATCATCTGCGTCCCCTCCCTGTAGCTGGTGGTGAGTATAGCTGAAGACCTCCTGCGGACAGCTGCACAGAATAGTCGGCTGTCGCTGCAGCGTACACAGGCTGGATGGCTGCTCTTGGGGGCTCTCATGACTTTGGGTGAGTCTTCCAGACATACTTGTAGCTTTATAACTTGACAGCAATCCCTTCTCCCCCTCACCACCAATGTGACCACCACATTGTGTTCCTGTGTGTTCCCAGGCCCCTCCCTTGTGCGCTATCACCTCCCCAAAATGCTGCTGCTGTGGAGGAACGTGTTTCCTCGTTCCCAGAAGGAGCTGGAGGCTGAAAAGGCCAGAGGAGACTCGTTTACGTGGCAGGTCACCCTGGAAGGCCGAGCTGGAGCACTTTGTGGTAAAGAAGCCCACCTGCCTTATGTACCTGCACATGCTCTATAATGTTGACTTGTATAGTTTTGACCAATGGTGTTTGTTTCCTCTGTAGCCATGCGCAGCTTTGTGGCCCACTGTCCTGAGCTTCTCACAGAAGATGTAATCCGCAGACTGATGACTCCCATTGAATGTGCCATGACCATGATGTCTCAGTGAGTGGGATGCTCTTTACTTTCTGTTCAAGATTTAAAGACGGAGAGGAATTTAGTCTTTGTTTCTTGCACTATTTAGTGATTTTGTCACGTGGAACCTATTTCTTTAATTGTTTTCAGATTATATATCTAATAATTTGAATATTCTGACTTTTTCTCAGTGTCCCTGCCATCATTAAGGTCCATGGTGCTCATCTGAAAGCAAGTGCAGCGATGGTGAGGCTCAGGTTGTACGATATCTTGGCTCTCTTGCCTCCCAAGACTTATGAAGGTAGTGAACCGCTTTATTATTATTTTGACCTACGCTAAAAATAATTTCTATACGGTGTTTTAAAATCAGTAATCTTCATTTGTAGGCAGCTTCAATGCCCTCCTGAGGGAGCTGGTGGCAGAGTTTACTTTGACTGACAACTCATCCAACACCACCACCTCTTTGCTTCGCTCTCTGTGTCACTATGATGATAGTGTGCTCATGGGCTCCTGGCTACAAGAGACCGACCACAAGTCCATAGAGGATCAGGTTTGTTCACATTATCTAAAAATCTGGGGCTGCAAAGTAGCTTGGTGGTTAGCACTGGTCCTTGCAGCTAGAAGATCCCCCGGTTTGTGTCCCGGCCTGGGCCTGGGATCTTTCTGTGTGGAGTTTGCATGTTCTCCCTCTGTGTGCGTGGGTTTTCTATGGGTTCTCCAGCTTCCTCCCAAAGACATGCTGAGGTTAACTGGTGATTCTAAATTGTCCATAGGTGTGAATGTGAGTGTGATTGTCTGTTGGTGGTGGTCAGAGGGACCGTAGGTGCGGATTGGCAGCCACGCTTCTGTCAGTCTGCCCTAGGGCAGCTGTGGCTACAAATGTAGCTTACCACCACCAGAGTGAGAATGCGTGAGTGAATGAATAATGGATCCATTGTAAAGCGCTTTGAGTGCCCAGAAAAGCGCTATATAAATCTAATCCATTATTATTATTATTATTTGTCTCTATGTGTAGCCCTTTGATAGACTGGTGAGCTGTCCAGGGTGTCCTCTGCCTTCACCCTAAGCCAGCTTTGATCGGCTCCAGCCCCCACCCGCGACCCTAATGAGGATTAAGCAGTGTATAGATAATGGATGGATTAAGAATCCACAGGCAGTACTAGTAATTTATCACACAATAAATGTAGATGCTTGTTTGTGTTTCAATGAATACTCCTCGTGTTGAATGTTTAACAGCCACTATCTCTACTCTTATGTGATTTTTTTTTTGGTAATTATAATGATTGCTCTGTGCTATTGGTGTTAATGTCACTGTTTCATCCTACCTGAACAGCTGCAGCCCAACAGTGCGTCAGGCAGCGGAGCTCTGGAACATGACCCGTCTTCAATCTACCTGCGTGTCCCTGTTGGTGAAGCCATCCCAGGGCCTCTCCCTTTGGGTGTGTCAGTTATCGATGCTTCAGTGGCTCTGTTTGGTGTTGTTTTCCCCCATGTGTCCTTCAAACACAGGTAAACGGTTTAATCATTGCAGTGGAAACTTTGAAAAGGAGCTTTCCTGCTCAGACCATGTCAACATTTTTTGCATTATTCAATGGTTTTATGATAGAGATGTTCTCTTGTTTATGTCTTATATATTTATATTCACTGCTGATTTGTTGGAGAGCTCTTTGTGGCAAGCTTGCTTTTATTATATTCTACCTGACTTTGTGTATGATTCAGGCTGCAGATGCTGGACCACTTTGCAGAGTGCATAAAGCAGGCTAAAGGAGTTCGACAGCAGGCAGTCCAACTGAACATATTTACTGCAGTGCTCAGTGCTCTCAAGGTGAGAAAACCAAATTTAGATTATCTTAACACGGTAATGTAATGGCCAATTGTTCAGGTAATACTTGCAATATGAGATAATGTACCCGTTCCTTTGTGACTAAAGGGTCTGGCTGAGAACAAGAGTACTCTGGGTCCTGAGGAGGTGCGTAAGTCTGCCTTGGCCCTGGTGATGGGAGCTTTGGACAATCCCAATCCCATCCTGCGCTGTGCTGCTGGAGAGGCCCTGGGCAGGATGGCTCAGGTGGTAGGAGAGGCTACCTTCATCGCCAGAATGGCACAAACCAGCTTTGACAAGTATGCATATCATAGCAGTATTATCATATTTGTCTTTAGCCTATGGTAATTGTCCTGTTAAGACCAAGGGAGGCTGGTCAGAGCAATGTATACCCAGTTGTAGAAAATCAGTTTTCACATCCTATTGGAAGCCAGAGATGTTTTGGGAAAGATGAGGGTTTCAGTCTTAGTTTTTTTTTTTTAAATCTGTCTTGAACTGAATCTGTCTTACTCCCTATCCCTTTCCTTTAATCATGTGATCTACATCTCTTTTCCTTCTCTATAGACTGAAGTCAGCCCGTGATGTAGTTTCAAGGACAGGCCATTCACTGGCTCTTGGCTGTCTGCATCGATATGTTGGAGGAATTGGCTCTGGCCAGCACTTAAAGACCAGCGTCAGCATCCTGTTGGCTCTGGCACAGGATGGATCCTCTCATGAGGTCCAGGTACAGTAAATTACCGAGGAGGAATGCATTTTGAAATTCATTCATTGTTGAATGCATTTTTTTGTAGTCTTTCTTTAGCTACAGAGAACATACATAGTTTTTTTAAATTCTGTTTTATTTCTAAACATAATTATCCCTTAAGAACATCAAGGTTTGTCCATTAGCTGTGCTTTGCACCACACTAACGCACATATTTTCTACCTTACCTTTTTTCCCCAGACGTGGGCTCTGCACTCCCTGGCACTGATTGTGGATTCTAGCGGTCCCATGTACAGAGGCTACGTGGAGCCGACATTGTCCCTGGTGCTCACCCTGCTCCTCACTGTGCCCCCGTCTCATACAGAGGTGCACCAGTGTTTGGGTCGCTGCCTTGGAGCTCTCATCACCACTGTGGGACCAGAACTACAGGGTAAATGCAGCACAAACCACATCACAAACCTCCTTGTGTAACTGTAACGCTCTCATTTGACTCTAATTTGTTTAAAAGCCGTGTTGTACAGCATTTTCCTTGCCAGCAGGTAGCAGTGTAATCAACTTTTAAGTACACTGAAGTGCATACGATGTTTCCTCTAACTACTAAAAACAGCAATGTCTTTGTGTCTGTCTTTGTTTGGGTTTATTAGGAAATGGAGCCACTATTTCCACCATCCGCTCATCCTGCCTGGTTGGTTGTGCCATCATGCAGGACCACTCTGACTCCCTTGTGCAGGCGGCTGCCATCTCATGTCTGCAGCAGCTGCACATGTTCGCTCCCAGACATGTCAACCTGTCCAGCCTGGTGCCCTGTCTCTGTGTAAGACGTGATGATTTTCAGAACAGAAATAGTTATTATATGTATATGGTGTTCTTCCCAATCATGATTTGCTACTGTGCTTTGGCATTCCTGTAGGTCCACCTGTGCAGCTCTCACCTGTTGCTGCGTCGTGCTGCTGTGGCCTGTCTGAGACAACTTGCCCAGAGAGAAGCTGCAGAGGTCTGTGAATATGCCATGAGTCTGGCGAAGCGAGCAGGAGACAGCAAAGACAACACTACAATCAGTGAGTCCAAATCATGACACCGATGAGAATATTCTGTTTGGTTGCACTGTGGGTCTTAACGTGTTGACTTTGCCCTTGGTTCAGATCTGAACATCACAGAGACTGGTCTGGAGGGTGTTCTGTTTGGCATGCTGGATCGAGAGACGGACAGGAAGTTGTGCTCTGACATCCACGACACACTGGGTCACATGCTATCGTCTCTTGCTGTGGAAAAACTGTCACATTGGCTTAAACGCTGCAAAGATGTCCTTGCAGCAACTACAGGTAAATCCACAAAAACAACTAAATCTAAATCTTGTCTTTTAAATCTTTGTATCATAAATGTGCCTACTTCCTCTTTCAGACGTAGGGGGAGCTGTTGCATTTGAGGTGGAAAAGGACGAGGAAGACTCGGAGAAAAAGGATGAGATGGACGATGACACCATGTTCACAGGCCTGGGTGAAGATGACAAGTCCAAGCCCTCTGTGGCTCCTCGCTGGGTGACTCGGGTGTTTGCCGCAGACTGCTTGTGTCGCATCATTCTGCTATGTGAGAATGCAGACAAAACGCACTTTGACCTGGCAGCTGCTCGCTCTGCACAGGCCAAGAACCCCAAAGGTACCGTTCACCATGCTGTCTGAACACAGCAGCTCAGAGCTCACTGAAAGATTTCTGATTGATTTATACCACCTGATCTTTTGTCCGTCCAACTAAATTATAGTTTCTTTTTTGACTGTAAATGTTTTTGCAACCTCAAGGCAGTTCTGCTGCCAACTCTTGGAAAAGCTTATGCATGTGCTTTTGTGTAAAGATGGAAAAAAGCTCGAGATGAGTAAGCAAAAGTAGGAGCTTTTTTCACTGTGGCAGATAGATGAGCCAGTATTTATATTAGTCTCTCCTTAATAAGGAATAATTCTACAGTCTAGACAGTAATAGCACAGTGTAGTGATTTTGCAGCTTTGAAACCAGCTAAGCCAAATTTAGTGACTGGGATTGAGTGGATGGTTGGTCCGCTTGTCCGTGTGTCCAGCTAATCCCCTGAAAGGTGCACTTCAGCTAAAACTCAATTACATCCCAGCCTCAAATTTGATATCTGGTTTCTTTTGAATCACTGCAAGTGCACACTGAGACTTGAAAAACGGATTTGTTGTGTTCATCTGTATTTAATCTTCAAGAGGAATATGTTAAAAAGGAGAGACATTGAGCCAAAATTTGTAGCTTTTTGCAGATGTTTAACCCATCATCAAGAGTGCTAAATCAGATTTTTAACAAAGGAAAATGTTGCAATTAACATTGTAAATTCTATTTTTTGATTCATTATTGTGCTATCTGAGGTCATATTCCTTACAGTGCTTATAAAGGCTTTTCTATTCCTCATGCGGTCCTTGTTGTTTTTCTTCGTCTCTGTTCGTCCAGGAGATCTGTTGGTACTCCATTTGTCTGACCTCATCCGCATGGCGTTTATGGCAGCCACAGACCACAGCAACCAGCTAAGGATGGCTGGCCTGCAGGCGCTGGAGGACATCATTAAAAAGTTTGCATCTGTACCAGAGCCTGAGTTCCCAGGGCATGTTATCCTTGAACAATACCAGGCCAATGTGAGTTAAAATTGCATTATACTATAAAAGTAGAAAAATTAATAATGACAGCGAAACCGTATAACCAACTTAAAGAGAAAATTTTGTGAACTCATGTGCATTAGGTTGGAGCTGCTCTCAGACCTGCATTTTCACCTGATACACCGTCAGACATAACAGCTAAGGCGTGCCAGGTAGGACACCCTGCTTTGTTTGTGAATATTTAGTGCAGAGGTTTTTCCAGATTGGCTACCCTTTCACCTTATCTTCCTGTTTAAGGTGTGCACTGCAGAAATGCTGTTATCACATAGCAACCAGTTCTGTTTGTACTACAGTGTTCTGTCTACTAATAACCCTTATACATGTTTTAATATGATGCCTTTGTATTGTTGTGACCGAAAAATGACTCATCATCCCCTGAGCAGTGTCAAATTTTCAGGCTTAATACTCTTTGACTTAGTGATTTAAGAGTTAGTGACAGGGGCAAATAGCAAATATGCCTGTAGCAGTATTATTTAAAAAGTTGTCTCATTGACATTCTCACTTTGGGTCTCTGGATAAAAGTCTTCTTGGCTTTTGAGTCAGGTTATCGCTTTTCTAAATAGAAGATTTTGTCAGAAGAACATTAAAAAAAAACTAAATTACAAAAACAAATGAAATATTTGATTCTAACCTGTTAAACTGCACGTCACATGGCAAAACCTACACAGACTGTAGTTTGACTGTAGTTTAAACAAACTAGCAGAATAGTGTCTCACCTAGAAGATCTACATCATAACACGCTAACGAAAGACTCCTGTCCTTGGCCGCCTGACACTCTCATAGCAGTTCTTCTGGAGGGATGTAATCTTATTAATGCCTGCTCCACTTTTACAGCAATAACATGTCAGTCCTGTTTATTAATAATGGTTCTTTGACACTCCCATCCTCTTAAATGGCATGGCTAATCAACCTTGAGTGTTCCGTTATGTAACACAGGTTTTAAATTTTCCACAAATAGCAGGCGGACTAGTAGATATAATGCTATAAATCTTCATAGCAATCACAGTTTAGTTGATTTTTTGTTACCTTGACCCCTCTGTCTGTCCACAGGTGTGTAGTACGTGGATTGGTAGTGGGGTAGTCAGTGACCTCAACGACCTGCGACGAGTCCACAACCTTCTTGTGTCATCGCTGGACAAGGTGCAGGCTGGGAAGGGCTCATCCAGTCAGCTGTACAGTGAGAGCGCCACCACGATGGAGAAGCTGGCTGTGCTGAAGGCATG
The DNA here is from genome assembly GCF_021347895.1 of Acanthochromis polyacanthus. NCBI lineage: Eukaryota > Metazoa > Chordata > Actinopteri > Pomacentridae > Acanthochromis > Acanthochromis polyacanthus. The sequence goes on along the minus strand of NC_067127.1, from coordinate 16,482,323 downwards.
GGCAGAGGTAAGAATGAAGATAAAGCACTGTGTCATTTTTTTTGAATATGACAAATAATGTGCAAATCTGACCATGGACACTGGCTTTCTTGCTCAGGTGTACGTGGTGGCAATGAAGATCAAGAAAGAGGCTGAATCTAAGCCTGCCAAACCAGTCAGAAGTGGAGATGATGATGAGGACGAGGATGATCTGGGTGCCGATGTGCTTCCACCTGACAGCCTCATCACTTTGGTGCAGCCAGAGTTGCCCTCGTTGAGTCGCCTGTGGCTGGCCATGCTGCGAGACTATGCTCTGCTCACTCTGCCTGCTGAGTTTTCCAGTCAGCTGCCCCCAGACGGTACGAGACAGATTCATGTCTACAAAATGCTAAATATGATCTAGAAATGTGTAAGTTTAAAGTAGACATTTTTACTTTTCCCAATTTTATTTAGTGTCTGTTTTAAAACTACTTTTATGAATAGCTGTGTAAAGTCAGCCGCATCTCATAAATCAGTTTAGTATCACTCACTTCATGTACTAGTTTTTGAGTCCTTTGCTAAACTGTTGGTCTTCTAAAGCTGAGATTACTCCAGACATTACTAAAAACTTCATGTGATTGAGGCAATTTTTGGTAAAATGTCAACAGCATCTCTTGGAGTACTGTCAAATAGCCAATTAGATTAGATAATGAGGCACATTGTTGGAGCTGCCTTCGGGGACTTTCTGTTTGACTTGACTTTGTCATGTGTATCCTGCAACGTAATTAAATATGACCTGAGGTACATTTTGTAGAAGATTATATTTGTACAAAATGCAAATTGAATTGGCGAGTAATTTGGTATAAACAAATATTTTTCCACTGATGTGCATCTGTGTTCAGGTGGAGCATTTTATACCCCAGAGACCATAGACACAGCAAGGCTCCACTACCGCAGCTCCTGGGCTCCTGTCCTGCATGCTGTGGCCCTGTGGCTGCACAGTACTGGGTTTGGAGCAGGTGAAGGACAAGAGGAGGCCTCATCACCTCCTTCCAAGACTCCTGGCCTCCCTCAAGGAGGCTCCTCCACCACAAAGACCTTCGAGGAGTCGGTCAAAGACCGGATGCATCTAATGTTGGGTAAAGAAACACAAAGCTCTGTGTCTTCTGTGTAGTAAAGCATTTCCCATATTTTGGTTTTTGAGTCTACGTGTTGCTAATTCACTGAGGTCACTTCAAGTAAGAAATAGGAGCTGCTTTTGTTTATTTACTTTTCATTCACGGTCCACCCCACATCCGCCAAGAGTGAAAGAGTTGTAATGGATAGGAAAAAAAATAGAGGAACACACCCTAGCTGATTTTTTGTGTTTGGTTTCTCAGGTGTCAGTATAGAGTTTCTCTGCTTCCCCCGACCCGAGGAGCCCATTGAGCATGTGATGTCCTGCCTGCAGGCTCTGTGCACTCTGCTAGAATCTCCAAGTGCTAAGACCCATATTGCAGAAGACCAGGTAAAGAAAGATTACGTAAATTGTAGACGTAAAATTGAAAAATATGGTGGAAGATTTGTGTCACAATTGTAAAATTATGGTATTTTACTTGTTAAATGTTACACAATTATATTTCAAATATATATAAAATATTACTGAATGCAGCATTTTGAATCTCTGTATTTTGAAACAGAGTTTGTGTTAGCATGTTTTGATATTGGAAGGTGTTATTTTAACCTCAGCCTTAATGCTTAACTAAACAAACGTATCTCATATTGCAAAGACCAAAATTACAAAGTCAAGCACTAGTGAGTGACTTTGTTAACTGCAGATATTTTGTCATGGGAGTGTCAAATGAGAAACAGCGGGTTCTTTCATTTACACCTCACAGTAGTTATTTCATTGGTCTTTTTCAAGTTGTATGTTTACTATTGACCATCTCAGTGCAAATACATGGTAAGTACAACAGGGACCTGTGATATTTACTGACTTTAGGAGGTGAGAAGGATCCTCCATTAAATATTTGATCCACATACAGTAGATAATGGGGCACTGAAGGCTTCAAAGAACACATACGTTGCATCCTACAAATTCAGCACAAAGACAGCTTTTGAATTGGGACAGGTCTTTGGCAGCTCATTTAAAAATGTGGACCTCAGAGGATCCAGGCTCTGAATTCAGATTCAGCAGGATCATTCTTCCTTTAAGCCTGTTTTGTACACTCTACTGATGAAGCTTCTTCTTCATTAAGGAGCAACAATAAAAGTTGTATTTGAATGTTTAAGTTATTTGAAGAAATTTGAGAAACATCAAATATAATTTAGTCAGATTCACAGTCATCGTTCTACATTCTGCTCTCCATTTTTCTGAATAAAACCTGCATAATTACCACTTTGATAAAACAGATGAATATGTTGTCAAGTGCAACAATGAAGAAGTTAAACAGATTCCTTCTCTGAGGGTCAGTGCTCACATTTCTCATTTTCTTCTGTGCCACGATTGTAACTTTTTTTCAGCTCCTGGCAGTGGAGCTCCTGAACGTGCTCCACAGGCTGCTGTTGACCCGGGATCCTCCGGCTGTCCAGCTCCAGGTCACTGCTGTCGTTCAGGAGACCATCAGGGCTGCACTGGACCATCTGCAGCGACAGCGGACCAACAAAGGTCAGGAACATTCTGTTGTTAAAAGAAATGTTATATTCTGTTTGGCTTCATCTGAATGAAGATTGAATAATGTGAATTATGTGGTGGTGTGAGCAATTTAGGTCGCTGTGTTGTTTTGTTTAGGCAAAGAGGAGGAGGCCGAGAAAGACTCGCAGCAAAGCCTGGGGGAAGGAGGGGACACAGGGGAGCTGGTTCCTGGCAAGTCTTTAGTGTTTGCAGCCATGGAGCTGCTCGTGTTCATCCTTGTCCGCCACTTACCACAGCTCAATGCACGTGTGAAGGAGTCGCCCAGCCATGTGCCACTCAGGCCTCAGCGACTACCCGAAGAAAGCGCACGCCTGGTGGCAAACACAGTTTCCATCCTGGCAGAACTGCCCTCGCTCTGCTCCCCTGCCGGTGAGGCCCGAGGCAAACTGCAACAACACACACACACACACACACACTCCATGCAAAATATGAACGGATAACATATACCAAAGCAAATGTGCACAATGTACCCATTGATAGCAAGTGTCAGCCTCAGCTTGGCTGGTATTTGGAACTATTAGCTGGGCCAGGCCTACTTTATTCAGGTCTGTCTATAATTAAACACCTTGACAAAGCTATGCACAGATGGTATCATAAACGTACATGCACATTTGTGTGAGATTAAGGGTAAATGTGAATAATATTTGCATCACAATGTCAGCAATGTGGTGCTCACTACGAAATTCCTCTTGCCTCTTCTAGGAAGCATGACAATCCTACCTACTGTGCTCTTCCTAATCACCGGGGTTTTGAGGGAAACTGCAATCAAGACTACAGACAACTCGGTGCCTGTGACGGTGTCAGCTGCCCTGCAGGGCATCAAGACCATCATCACCTCCCCACTGGCCCGGGTGGAGAGCATGCAGACACAGTGGACTGGCCTTGTAAGAAGCAGCCTGGCATCTGTACTCGAGTACTCACAGCCAGGTAGGCAGATGCACGCACATGCACATCAGTGATCATGACCTGTGTTTACTCTGTAGAGGAATCAAGAGAAAAGCATGACATCGTTACTCATTAAAAGCGTACTTGCTTCTTTGTGTAATTCTTTAGACGAGTCCCGACCTGACATGGATGAAGTCAGTATGTTGACAGCCATCACGCTCTTCCTGCTGTCAGCTAGCAACGAACTGGTGGGAGTGACCGTCCTGCAGAAGGGCTGCATGGACCGCTTCCGAAATGCCCTCAACTCTAGTGATCCCTGGGTAAGCACCAGTCTATCTACCACCATTCTATACAAACACCAGTGAAGAAGCACATATTGAATGCACGACTCAAAGGTGTATGAAACTTTCCAGATGTGTGTGGGCCTGTTAAGTGAGAGATGTAACTCTTGTTGCCACAGGTTCAGGCTCGTTGTTACCAGCTGCTGTTGTCAGTGTTTCAGCACTCCAGCCGTGCCCTCTCTACGCCTTACATCCACGCTTTGGCTCCTCTCATGGTAGAGAAGCTAAAGGCAGTGGAGCGCAGTCGGCCGGGGACCGCCGCTGAGCTGCAGGCCGTGCAGGAGGGCATCAGGGTCCTGGAGAATCTGGTGGGCATGGGTGAAGAGCAGAACCGTAAGTGTGCCTCTGCCTAATGGAGCGCTGAAGTACCATACTGGTTCCATTAAAGTGTTTCTCTATTAAAGCAGGCCTCTTAAAGTATTTAGCTGTGTACTTTTGGATGTATGCTGATCAGAGGAATAAAGTATTAAATGCTAAATTTAGAATCCCTGCACTAGTTTACTGTCAGTTTTAGTATTGATTTCAATATTATACAGTATATTCTGTAGCCTAGCCGCGCTAGACAACCCACGGCAACGAATTTAATTCTCTGCCAGGGTGGGTCTAGTTACCCTCCATAAGGCTCGAGGCTGGATTCTCCTAAAACTGGCCGGACCAATCACCATGAAGTGTAGAGTCAGAAGGCGGGCGTAACTAAGTGACGACAGAGGCGCGACGATTCTGACAGAAACAACCGGCGCACAATAAACAGTTATCTTTTGACTCGGCTTTGGCCACAGCCCTTAAAGATTTGAAGCTAAAATTCAACTTGAAAGATAAACAAAGGACGGCACTGAAGTGTTTCATTGAGAAGAAAGACGTATTTGGACTTATGCCGACGGGATATGGCAAATCCTTAATATACCAGTTGGCTCCGCTGGTTGGGAAGCTAATGGGACTTAGCCACAATCCGCCGGTGCTCTCGGAACTCCGTCAGCCTATTCGTTGCGTTGATTGGTTGTATACCTACCCAATTGCTGCAGAGTGATTTGATAGACAACATTTTAGCCCGCCTCCCTCCCTGTCGAGCTTCCCTAGACCCTTGTGCCGTCAGAAACATGGGTGTAGCATGGCTAGGCTATATATTCTGTATTATTACATATAAATTATGTATATATACAGAAAAAGTTGAAGGTTGACTGACTGGTGTTCAAATATTTTCTTTAGAGGGTTATGTGAGAAACAACTTATGATATTAATTCATATTTGGATTTATTCATAATTATTATGTGGACTTGAGGTTAACCTGCCAATTATTGTTTATTAATCTATTAAAATACTCGGCTTAGGAAATCAGTTTAAATCACCTGTCGCAGCAGAGGATGACGTCTCCACAGCTCAGTAATGACAAGAAAAGCAACAAACCCCTACATTAAAGAATATAACAACCAAGAATGTTTTGTTTGCTTGAAAAATAAGTTAAATGCTTGTTTGATTTTGAGAATATCAGCGTCTGAATATCGATATAAATGTCTGTTGATCAGCTCAGTAATTGCATTTGTTATGCAATTACTGACTGCTAATTAAGCTTTGTTCTGCTTAGAGTTTCTTTTCAGGTTTTCTCCTGTCTTGTCAGAACTGTTCATCCGTCTTACATTTTATGACGCACAAAGTGATAAATTTTGTCCCTCCAAATACGTAAAAATTTGAAGGCGCGCAATAAGCTTGATATGCACGATGCAGACATTTCACGGTGATCTCACACATTGTAGACACGTACTTTGGTTTGCTTTGTTGTCAATGTGATGAATTGATCTGACAGAGCCTTTTGGTAATCACTGTCTTTGTTTGAGTGGTGAGTCATGTCTGTAGTTTAGTAGTATTTCCATTTGTTGCCTGACCTCCATTTGTGTTCAGTGCAGTTAAACTGTCACTCACTGGTTTTCTTTCTTAATGTTTTCTGCGTTTAATAGGGGTGCAGCTGCTGGCTCTTCTTGTCCCGACTCTTGTCTCCTACCTTTTGGATGAAAATGCCATCTCTTCCGCGCCCCAAGTCTCCAAAGCCCTCCATGATTTTGCCCTTCAGAACTTAATGCGGATTGGCCCTCTCTATCCAGCTGCCTTCAAGATAGTAATTGGTGCAGCACCTGAGCTTAAGACCCGTCTGGAATCTGCTATACGAGCCAACCAGGCCAGCAGCGAAGCCAAAGCTGCACTCAGACAAGCTCAGCCGACTGTGCAAGCTGCACCAACCATCAAACTCAAGAAGAGCTTCTTCTAAATACTCCAGAAATGCACTGTACACTCTCACAGTCTAATTTAATATTGTCTTTTATTTGTTTTTTTGTCTGTCCGCAGTGTACCGTATGCCACGTCTGTATCAGCTACAGGTTCTTAAGTGTATTTATTTATTCTGCATCCCATCTTTGCTTGGATGGATGACTGTTCTTCTTGAACTCAAGAAGGCAAATATGTAAATATCATTAAAAAGCACTTGAATGTTCACCTTTAAAATCTGTAAGACATTTTGATTGTGTGAATGTATCATTTCCAGCTTTGATGTGCATGGACACCATTTACATGTTCTTATTCCAGCTCATCAACCTCCAATATCAAAAATTTGAGTTTTCTGTGCCATTTTCTCTGTTTTGCATCACCATAAACCATAACGTATGGTAGTTATTTTACATTCCAATCATGTGTGTTTGTTTAATGGAGCTAGTTAAGTATGTGGCCTTTGGGGTCTGCTGATTGTTGCTGAATGATGTTACTGTCTTCTTTTTTTGAAAATGTGTTGTGCTTATAAATTATGCTTTAAACGTTCCTACCATGTGTTCTTGAGCAAAACTGAGAAATTACTTTTGATCATTATATTGAACCAAGAATGAGATTTTATTAGAATCAGTGGAATAATTAATGCACAGTTTTCCCCACTGAGGCTGTTAGTTCTTTGGCCGGTAACTGGAAAAATACTGCATCTTTTTATGTGCTGCATATCATATAGATTGTTTGCTTATGACTGATTTTAATCCATAATTTGTCTGTGTGGACTGCCTACAGGAAAAGGTGAGCATCAGCTGTCATAAATTGGCAAATTTGTTGAAATGTTAGTCACCCTGAGTTTTTTTTTTTTTTTTTTTTTTTTTTCAGAATGTGAATAAAGTTGCTTTGAGGTCACTGCTGTTGAATGTATTTTATTGCACATTTGTAACAATGAATCAAATTTGGGGCCTAGACTCAGCATACAGTTGAAACCAGAAGTTTACATACACTGTGCAGAAAGACATCACTTTTTTTCTCACTGTCTGACATTAGGTCAGGCTAACCTTTTCCTGTTTTAGGTCAGTTAGGATTACTGAAATTATTTGTATTTGGTAAATTCCATAATAATGAGAGTTCATTTTTCATTACTTTCTTCAAAGTTAGAAGCTTACATAAATTTCCTTACTATTTGGTAGCCTTGCCTTTAAATTGCATGACTTGGGTCAAATGTTTTGGGTATCTTTCCACAAGCATCTCACACTAGTTTGCTGGAATTTTGGCCCATTCCTCCTGACAGAACTGGTGTAACTGAGCCAGGTTTGCATGCCGCCTTGGACAATGACCCTAAGCATACTGCCAAATTAGTGGCTTACGGACAACAAAGTCAATGTTTTGGAGTGGTCATCACAAAGCCCTGATGTCAATCCCGGAGAAAATTTGTTGGCAGAGTGAAGGAAAAATTCCTCTCTTGCTCCTTACTAAGGTGCTTCCTTGCAGCTGGTAGCTGAAGACATTCCAGAATATCATGCAGGTTGCATCTGTCAACTGCAGTCATCTTAAATCATACTGTAGATCCTCAAATTATCCTACTGGTTATCACTTTTAAACCCTAAGGCTGTGAGCACGTTCAGGCCTTCTGTCTCTCTAATATGGCATTGAGAAAGGCAGATGCTGCAGAAGAAGATACACAAGAGAGACAACTGCTGTCCCTGACCTGGTCAAGATTAGATATTGTTTAGTCTTGCGTGCCTGAGCAGATAAGTTGAAAAGGCATATGCTTTGTGATGGTGTCATGGTTCCAAAGCACTGACTTTGTTGTCCATATGCCACTAATCTGCATATGCTTAGGGTCATTGTCCATTTGGAAGACCCTTTTGTGCCCAAGCTTTAACTTCCTGCCTGATGTCTTGAGATGTTGCTTCTTTCCTCATGATGCCATCTATTGTATGAAACGCACAACAAGATGCTGCCATCCCCGTATTTCACAGGTGGGATTGTGTACTCAGGCTCGCAAGCTTCCCCCTTTTTCCTCCAAATGTAACGATGGTTATTACGGCCAAACAGTTCAATTTTAGTTTCATCAGACCACATGACACGTCTCCAAAAATAAGGTTTTTGTCCCTTTGTGCATTTGCCAACTGTAATCTGGCCTTTTTTTATGTTGCTTTTGGAGTAATGACTTCTTCCTCGCTGAAAAGCCCTTCATCCCATGTTGCTACAGGACTCGTTTCACTGTGGATAATGACACTCTCTTACCAGCTTCAGCCACCATCTTCACAAGGTCCTTTGCTTTTGTTCCTGTTTTGATATGCACATTTCACACCACACCACAGTCACCTCTGGGACACAGAACGTGTCTCCTACCTGAGCAGTATGATGGCTGAACATTCCTATGGTGTTTATACTTGCATATAATTGTTTGAACAGATGAATGTTGAACCTGCAGGCATCTGGAAATTGTACCCAAGGATAAATAAGATTTGTGGAGGTCCACAATAGTATTTCTGATATCTTGTCTGATTTCTTTCGATTTTCCCATGATGTCACGAAAGGAAGCAATGTGTCTGAGATGTGCCTTAAAGTACATCCAGAGGGGTGCCTCCCATTAGTTCAAATGTTGATAATTAACCTATCAAAAGCTTTCAAAGCCATGACATCTCATCTGGTCCTTCCCAAAAAGTTTGAAGGCATAGTAATCTTATTGTATGGAAACTTCTGACTTTGAAGAAAGTCATAAAAAATATCTAAAAACATTCTCTCTCATTATAGTGGAATTTAGCAAACATAAATGATTTTGGTAATCCTAACAGAGCTAACACAGAAAAAGATTTGTCTGATTTATTGTCAGACAGTGAAAAAAAGGGTTCTGTGTCTTTTTATACAGTGTAGGTAAACTTCTGGTTTCAACTGCATGTCTGCAGATTCAGGACTGCAATTCTGACCCTTCTTTATCACAGCTGCACCACGTCACACTGAATGTTTGCTAAAGTGCACAAAGTATAGCTTTAAAGGTTTATGATCCGAAATAATACTGATGGTTTAAAAGATTCATTTGACCCATAATATTACTTTGAGGTTATGGTTTTAAAAGCTTATTCCACCCTAATAATGTTTTCTAATGAATAGTCCATAGTTTTAAAGGTTTATTCCACCTAAATAGTACCATCTTATTAAAAAATACTTTCTAAAGGTTCATTCAATCCAAAATACTACTTACAGAGTTATGATTTTAAAGGTGTATTCCACCAAAAACAAGTTATGTCTAAATACTAATACTCTGAAAGGCTTATTTTGCCAAAAACTACTTTCTAACAAACAAGTTATAGTTTTAAAGGCTTAATGCATAAACAAATACTACTTTCTGCCCAATAACTAGTGTTAAAACTTTATTCCTTCCAAATAGTATTCTCTAAAGAGTGACTTATGATTAGAGGTTTATTCCTCCCCAAATGCTACTATATGTCCAGATAATTTTCGTTTTAAACGTTTCTTCCATCAAAATAGTATTTTTTTAACAAATAGGTTGTGATTTTAAAGGTTTAGTCTACATAGAATAATACTTTTTTGTCCAAGAACTTATTCTTTTAAAAGTTTATGTCACCAAAGATAGCACTTCCTTACTAACAACTTATGCTTTGTTTCATTCAAAATAGTACATTCTAATAAATGAGTTGGGGTTTAAAAACATTATTACACCTAAAATTTAAACAACAAACAATTTTTATCCCACCCAAATAGTACTTAGCAACTAATAAGTCATGTTTTAGAGAATTATCCCCCTCAAAGCTGTACATAGGTCTTTCTTTGGGCTAGTGTACTACAAATGATCCTCCAAATGTCGATCTGCAATACAGTCAATTTTGCTGCTGACACATACTATTCCATAAATTTTTTTAAAAAAGTAAATCGAAAAGAAAAGAATAGACAGGAAATTTCGACTGCAGGATCTGTAAAAGAAAAAAAAGGTGTATATATGGTAGCAAATGTCTTTCTATGGCAACTAAATAGATTGTGATGCTCCGGGTTATTCGGGTGAACAAATCGAGCGGCCCCAGCCAACACGCTGTGGGCGTGGCCGTGTGCTGCGTCACTCGGTGACAGCTAGCTGTCAGAAAGTGAGTTCATTCCCCTGAGCCGAGCGGACGGAACGCCGTCGATACGGTTTTGCCCTTCCTATCTAGCACATCGACTGAGCGAGACAACGGACCGACCTTTCGACCGAGCCCGGCCATGGACGAACAGGCAGGGCCCGGCGTGTTCTTCAACAACAATAACAACTCTGTTTTACCCGGCGGTGGGAAAGGACCACTGCCTGATGGCGACGCTGGGGAGGCGGCTCGGGCGCAGTATAGTATCCCGGGGATCTTGCACTTCCTGCAGCACGAATGGGCCCGTTTCGAAGTAGAAAGAGCACAATGGGAGGTGGAGCGGGCTGAATTACAGGTAAGAAACACCACATTTAATGCATAGACCACCTCATATTAGTGACGCTAGCGGGGCATAGTGCCGTTCCTGTTTAGTAAGTCGCGGTTTGTTTCTGTGTTTGATTGTTCTGGCTACCAGGCTAGCTTGTTAGCTTTAGCTCAGGAGCTAAAGAAGCTGCAGCGCCCCTCTGACCCAAACTGCACGACGACTCTAAAACCACTAAACTTGCCTTCTGCCTTTATGAGCTCGAAGACAGGCTTTATAGGTTGTTTACATGTGAAATACATCCAATTAAAACACCAAATGATTGCTTTATTTACTAGCAAAGTAGCTAATGTGTAGCTCAAAACGTTATGTGGCTACACAGAGCGGCTACATGCCTACTTATAGCTACATGTATAGCACCCCGCCTAGATTTGAGCTGAATTTTATCTCTAAACCCACAAATAAATGAGGTGAAAAAGAGGTGATGTGTTCCTTATGTACTTTTTGAATTTTTGTTGGCTGTCAATGCCGGCAGACAGCACACAGAACTCAAGAGACTCAGGAGTCAGGATGTCTTGTTTATGAATCTTATTGTAAACTAGCTGCCATGTCACTGCCACTCCTGAAGACAGGATTTAAAATACCGTTGTCCGTCTTTTGTTAAAGCCACAAGGCTTTTAATGGTCTTACAAAGTGGTCCACTATTTAGACAGTATAGCAGACCATTAATTGAGGTCCTACCAGCTCAGTCATAGTGCTGTTTGTAAAATATGTAACAGTGGTAGTTTTTCCAGCAGTGAACCAGAACGCACCTATAGGGGCAACCTGAACAAACTGGGGTCTTGTTCAGTGTTTGGTTTGCTTTAACTAGAAGTTAATGTCTATCTTTAAGGGTGAGATTTAAAAAAAAAATTTGTTAGCATGTCAAGTTAGCCCATGTTGTTTTTTATTTGGCTTTCAGTAGAGATGTTTATAATACCTCAAAGTTGTATGTCTGGTATGTTTGTGGCTTTGTGAAAAATGACTTGGGACACAGTGTGCCAAACCATTCTTTTAACCGAGATGAGTAGCCTGCTTATTATGGCTTAACTTGTATTACCATGTCTAATGTTTGGAAGAAGTGATTTTCTTTTAAATCATGTAGACCCAGTTGTTGGCTGGATCACACACAAGTGACTAACTTTTGCAGTTAGACAGTGATTAGCTCCGCAGACAGACTGATCTCGGCAAACAAAGAGAGGAAAGGGGGAGACACTGCATTGTTTTTAGATTGGTGACGTATACCCGATCACTGTAGTAGGGTTTTGACTCATCAGCCTCATGCAGCCCTTTTAGTCTGGCTGGTGTATTCAGCTTCCTGCCTGCTGTCATGAAGCAAGCTTATCAACGAATAGAAGCTGCAGCAACTGCGGCAAAGCACAGGGAGGTTGCTAGATGGCTCGCCGGGTGGTTTGTTTGTGGCGGTAAAACAATGCGCGCTCAATTTGAGTTCTTGTTTTGTTGCACCTAACCCCGAATGCAAAGCTGTTTTTTGTTTTTAACATCATTTGACCTGGATGACAGTATTTACAACTTCTGGCTTGCTCATGATTGCTCTCTCATCAGTCGAACACAGGATCCAGAGTCCATTATATATTTTGTTTCTATTTTACTGTTGTTCATCTTTTAATAGCTTTCTGTGCCAGCGCTACACTGTATCAGAGCTTTATTGAAAAATCAGATATTGAAAAGTTTCCACGTTGGATGTAACCTTGTTTTGCCCTTGAGGCATTCCCTTATATTGCCAACATATGTGGTATTTTTACCTATTGAAGGAGCTGATGTGTTCGCACTCAGTGAAAGGACGACAAAAAGAAAACAAGTCATTTAAATGAACGTAAATAGACATGCATGAATAATGAAACGCTCCAGTAGACATAGCGTCCTAATGGAAGATACAATGCATCTTCATCCACAGTACCTTCTTTTTTGTCCACTTCATCCCTCTGCAGCACACTTATTCAAGTCCACACACTGTGGTTTAGTTACAGAATCAAAACTGATATGTTATCTTGCATGTTTGTCGAAGGCTGCATACCTAGCATCACATAAAATACCTTCAAAAACGTACATGAAACAAGCTCACCACCCAGTGAGGACTATTCTCCCACAACTTTTTTTATTACTAATTGAACAATCATTAGATGACAGACAGTTGAAACTGTGTCTCACGTAGCTGTTTGGGAGGAAGGCAAGCCTCGCAGCTTGGAGGAATGTTGTCCAGCCAGCCTGTTGGGTTAAGCTCAGAGCCACTCCTCTTTACTGGAGCAGCACAGAAACTGTACATGCCTGGCTTCTCCTGCTACTGTGCAATTTCTGTGTAATACATAGGCTGCTGTCACTCATGGTTAGGCTTCAGCTGAGTGGGCATTGATAATTCAGTTGATTGACTCAGCCATTTGCTGAGCTAGTCATAGGTTACTGCTCCAGTTAGTGTGCAGTATTTTATCGTGGTAAGAAAAGTAACTAGGGCAGCAGATAAAGATTATCAGTTAAGCTATGAATATTCCTTTGAATTTTAAACAGATGAGTGAAAATGACATCTGCACACTTTTACAGTGCTTGTTGTGCTCAATCAATAATGAAAAGCCTGAACGATACACAAATTGCAATTTTACGTATATAACAGAAATGGAACAAATCCTCACCCTTCAGATGTGATGACAACCGACTGCCAATCCTTTTGCTTGTTTAATGGCTTAGATATTCATTTTTAACCCTCTATTGATTTTTTTTTTAAATGACTTGTTTAATCTAGAAAATTGTGAAAAATGTCTCCCATGAGAAATACCTTATTTCGTTTGACCAATAGTTCAGCAAATACTAATTTCTCAGAGGTTGAAAACACACAATTTCTGTCAGAATTTGCTAAAAAAAATAAATAAGAGTATTCGATAGTCAAAAGTGTATAGAGCAATTATTCAGATCTAAAGAATAGTTAGTGAATCTTTTGTCCTTATATGATTTGTTTCAACTTTCACTCATTGATCATCCAAACGACTGTTGATTGCTTTCCTGTTGAACGCCTGAACAATTATTTGACTAATGATTTGAGGATCCAGAGTAACTTTGTATTGGCACTGAAACTGGACGATGGGTTTGCCTGTTTGTGTGAGTTTAGTTAGATATGTTGTGTATGCCAGTCAAGTGCATTGATTATTTATTCTTAATTAGAATGATGAGGAGAAAGAGGGGGACAGCTCACTGAACGTGATTATTTTATAGGTTATTTTGCATACGTAATGTAGATCTGCTAGAAAAAAATCCTTGTGCGAATTTTAATGCTGATTTGATTGAAATCACCCTGCTCTACTGATTAACGCAGATCTTTTCCAGGCCTGATGGCTGAGGATGCATCAAGTTACATCCTGTACAGGCCAGGCACTGCTCCAGTGAGTCTCATCAGCTTCCAGTTATGGGGAAATCCCTGCTCCATAGGATATCTCCTTGCCAGAATTATCCGTCAGCAGCCATAATTTGACACCGGGAGAAGGTTGAAGGTGACTCAGGGTGTAAGGTGGCTTTATGTGGCTGCAGACTGAAACGTGGACCAACTTATCGTCAATAGATAGAAATATCTCTGGTATTTCTAAAGAAAAGGCATTTGCCATGAACAAGATTATTACGTGTCCCATGCCATGGACGTGCAGCTAACTGCTTCAATACCCTGCTTCAGTTGGATGACTTATCACCGTGAATGTGTGTTTACTTTTGCTAATGGCAAAGCTTGAGGCATATTTAGCTCAATGGTGCGGCAATAAGAAGGACGGAACCATGCACAAACATACACACATGCCGTGGCATTCAGAAATTCGGGAATGGGAGTCACCGTAATTCCTCAGTTGATACCACGTCCACCCCCAAGCTGCAGTTATTTTTGCCCTTTCAGTGTGCGCCTCGGAGTGGGAAAGTACAAGAAAGCACATGGTTGCTTACCAAGAATATGGGAGCATAAGTACGGGTTTCTCAATATTCCTGCCCTCAGATATTGACATACGTTTTAGGAGCTATAAAAACACTTCATGTAGAAACTAAGCTACGCAGTGGCCCAAATCCTCAATGTTGATATTCACCAGAAGCCTCACAAAGGCTGTTATTGCAGCTCCTATCAAATATTCACCGTGTACAGATCATAGAAAGTGGTTTAAAAGGGTTTGCTTTTTTTCCTGTGAAAAGAGCCTGAAGGGACCCATGTTTATTAACTAAAGCCTGGCCCCCTGAGCTTTGCTCCACTGTCCCCATTGGACGGGCACCAGAGCCTTTCTCTGTGCTGTGGAGCTGCCTCGTCGGCCTGATAATTCCCCTCTCCTTTTTCCATTCACACTTACAGCCTTCATCTGTCTACGTGGGCGTGCAGGACAGCTGCCTGGTCGTGCCACAAAGTTGCCTGCCTCCTCCGGTTTTTACAGTAAATCCGAGGTCGCCAGTCAGTCAGAGTTGTAAATTGGTGTACTCACCAGATCAAATTGCTGTTGTCTCAGTGTGTTGTGGTGATAATGTGACGTAATCTGGTTTGTTGTTTTCCACTTTATGATGCCACAACAGTGTTTCCCTGTCTTGAAAAGTGATTAATTGGAGCAATATTTTCTTTATACTTCTGTTTACATGCAAATATAATTCTGTTATATTATGCAACTTTTTATTCATACAATATTTTTTTATTCTTGGACGCGAGTATGATTACAATGTATAACTGAAGACAACTTGAGAGGGTTTTTTTTGTTTTTATTTGGAAAAAAAACACTATTTACAGTTGCACTGTTTTACACTAATGCAAAACTGTTAGAGTTACACATTTTACACTATGCCCTGCAATTCTGCACCATGTGTGTACTAATGCGCTTAAATATTCTTAAAGTAGTTTGTAAGAAGAAGGGATGGAGGCACTAAGGACTAAAAAGTGAAGTTTGTGCCTAGCAGGCCTTGAATGCCAGAGAGAGTTTGAAAATTGAGATGGTACTTACTGACTGAGCTTCTTGTGGTGCCACACACACACACACACACACACACACACACACACACACACACAGAGGCAGAGAGAGAGAGAGAGAGAGGCTGGGCCAGGCCAAAGGGCCTCAGCTGCCTCCTTGTTTCCTCTCTCTCAGGAATAGAGCACTTTACCAGCTCTGTCTTGCACTGACCATTTGCAGACTTTGTACATCATCAGACTCATCATCCTTGTTAAATCCCTCTTCTCTCCTTTCAGATCTTCTTCATTCTGCACTATGTTTCTACTCTCTACACCTAAGCTGCTGTTTGACCGTGGTTCTACACAGACTCCACCTTAAAGCCACGCTACCTGCTTGTTAGGGAAAATGCTGATGTTGAAAAACTTAGCTCCTTGCCCGCATGTGTCCGTTTGTGCATGTGCGCTATGAGGCTTATGTAATATTAATGCAGCAACATGGGATGCAGCATCCTTGTCCTCGAGAAGCCCAACACAGCGCCTTTGTTTGCGCTCTCTGTGAGGTAGCACTGCCATGTCAACTCGATGTAAGCTTTGTGACGCCAAAGTGTAAAAAGAAGCTCAAATGGAATCTCGTGATAAGTCGAACACAACAAATCTGTGTCTTTGTGAAAGTTTAGGGTAAGAGAGAAGCTGTGCTTTTGACTGTGAACAATTTCTTGCAGTGTAAGGATTTTGTTTAGTTTTCTGGGTATTGTAGAAGTGGTGAAATGCCTGACTTATACCCAGTGATGGAGCAGAAGTCTAAATCACAGTTGAAGCAGCTCACTGTCTCAGCCTACCCCTCATAGTAAATCCTGAATCTGTACCCGTGGACGTGAGTAGAGTAGATCAATGTGCAGTGTCTGCTTTTGAAGGAGTGATCACAGGTCCTCAGTATTTCACATTGTAACTCGCTGGTTTTATGGCGCAGTAGGTGCAAAATGGAGCAGTGGATGAACTGCACACATTTGAAATTACTTTCACTGTGTTGAGCACAAAAGGAGACAGAAAGATGGCTGGATGTGGAACTGGAGTTAGTCGCTACTAAAGGTCCATTAGGAGGGTAACATTATATGAAATAGTGAAGTTTATATCAAAAAATGGTGGGTGGAATGATGATGTATACTGTGAGAGTCTCCCATCAGAAAAACTATAATAGAATGCTTTACCATTTATATTGTAGTTGCTGTCCCTTTAATTTCTCTTTTTTTGTATCGTACAGTTGTACAGTATCATGTGCAGTGTTGCAAATCATTGACGAGGGATTCTGTGTTGTGACAATACTGAACTTCATTGCAGTGATAAACTTGGGCATATCAGGTATTTTATAGCCTTGATTTGATATCTATATATATATATATATATATATATATATACACAGGGTATCTGCAGCTTTTGAAAAGTGTTAAATTCAGATTCTTTAGAAGGCCTAAGATGGCCTAAAATGTGAAATTTACTGTAGTCTTGAGTATTTTCACCCTTTTTGGCTATTGGGAGACATAACCTACTGACTTTATAGGCTGCACCATTGATCAGTAACTGGTACTATTATATTTACTGGCTACAGTGAATAGGTAACTCATTGTCTCATAATGAACGACTGTCAGTTTTAAATATATTAGAGCTGAACAGTATCCCAAAAAAAACCCAAACATATTCTGATTACTTTAAGAGATACTATAATTCAAGCAATGCTAAGATGCCTTGTTTAATTTTCAGTCATTACATTTAAAAAGTAAATCAGTCAGATCAAATATTTTCATAACTGCTTGAGCTGCATTTGAATTCTTACTTACAAAAGGTCTTGAATCTTCTGACCAGACAGAAGCCATTAAAAAAACATTCTTATATGAATGTATCAGTGGTTTTTGACTGACAAATGTCATTGTTTTTGCCATTTTACACTTAATTGATAAAGATTGAACCTATTTCAGGTGAGCTGTTTCAGACACAAACATGTCATGTTAATCTGTGGTGATCCTTTCTGGGAACAATTAGAGAAGACACTGCTGTCGCCACACTGCAGTTGTCTCCAGCACTTCTGTCTTGCTTCTGTTGTTTTGCTGCTTTTTTCTGTTGCTACTAGTGTAATGGCATGTGTGGAATGCACTTGGCCAGTTATCAGGTCGGCGATCATGGTGCTCATTGCATTGCAGTAACTCTGAGGGTAAACCCGGTGTTCGCTGAAAGAAAGGTTGTTTGCTTTGTAAATGTGGGATTTACACCAGCCCCTTTCTGTTCCCCTGCTCAGACTGTGGCCGAAGGGCCGGCATGTGTGACCATTTTGTTTGTGTGTGAGCCTTGAGGTTGTATGAGTAGCCGCTGGATTTCTTTTACAAATGGAGTGAGTTCAGCCTTGCCGCAGAGATGCATTGGGTTTTTCACAGTGTTCACTCTGTGTAGATTAAATGGCCTCTTTGTGTTGTAGATGTCTTTAGCAATGACGCAGAACAAGTCTGGAAGAAACATCTCTGGCATTCACAAATCTCAGACTAGAAGGTCTTCTTTAATTATAAATAGTGAGGATGTGGTTCACAGGCATCATGCATTCACTGACTGAAAGTTAACTTGAAAGAAGGACATAACATTTGGTGAAATAGTTTTACTCTTGCTTTTGTTGTTTGCAGTTTACTGCCAACACGCTGTGGTTAAATAATCTACTTGGTAACTTTGTCAATGTCATGCAAGCACAGAGCTGCTAAAATGAAGCAATAAAACAGCTTTCTTGTAAATAGTCCTGCAACAAAGAGTTCTGACCAACATCAAGGACTTCAGTGTCCCTTTCAGTACTCACCATAACTGGGGAAAAAAAGCAGAACTGACACTGGATCTTATCAGTCCATTTTTCCTTGTTTTACTAATGAAACTAAGGGTAGATATTTGACTTTCAGACTAGACTCACTCTGGGGCAAACCAGAAATTATTGTGGCCAGCTGTCTGACCAACTTACCGTACCAGAATTTAGAGGTTAGTGTCTGGTGCTTGTTTTCTTCTCTAGCCATTAACCTATCTCTTCTTCCTCCTTTTCCTGTCTCTGAAAAGCCCAGCTCTCTAGATGGATGCCCCATTCTACATGTCTCTTGCTCAGACAGACTAAGGAGCCCTTATCCAGCAGCGCAATAATGCAGTCAGTGTGAGGCTGGGAATTAAATGCTTCCTGTGTCTCTTTATGGCCAGAGTTGACTCATTGCATTCCTCTCAAGGTTAATGTTTGATGGAAGAGAGATGGCAAGCCAGAGATTCACAGAGCTGCTCTCTTCTCTATCTCTGGCACGACAGGATGCCAGGAGTCCCTCGGCCAGCCCTTCATGTGGATAAGGAAGTGGATGGTTGCTCGCTATCTCAGTCGACGCAGATGTACAGTTTCACCTACAGTGAAAAATTTGTATAACCAAAATAACAACCTTTTGTTTGGAATAGGATTTGCTTAAAGCTAGGTTTCACTGTGTGGCTTTACTTTCCCTTGGTTTGTTTAAGTAGGTAAGATTTTTCTCTGGTGGCATAATGATGGGACATTTTGGTTGTAATTTATCGGGCGAGGGTTGAGTCAGCACTCAGAGCCAGAGAGATCAGCTGTGTTCGGCTGGACATCAAGAGACACTAAATGGAAAATAGCCCTACAATTAGCCTTATGAGGTTGTGCTTTGGCCCAGTTACTTGTGATACAGTTTCAATGCCCCGAGGCAGTGGTCCTCATTGATATTTGGATTGGAGCCACTTTAGCCAGAGTAAGTTATTTTGAGAGCTGCACAGTCTGATCCAATCCAAACCGTGATCATTTTCCATATGCAATATTTTCCTAATGCCCTGTTTGAACCTCAGCTTCCACCTTCCAAAGACAGGACAGTAAAGTGATACACGCTTTACTGAGCAAGTTATTATTAAATCCACTTTTTTCCTCCTGTTATACGTAAATGTTTTTAATGCACCCATCATGACTAATCAATATTTTTGATCAAGTAAAAATGAATAACTTACTCACTCTTCTCTGATTACCTTGGCTTTGCTGGCATTTTCTCTGTTCATTGTCTGGCCTCCTTCATGTCTCTGTATCTGATCTTATAAATGCACCAGATGTATTTTTGTGAAGTTTAATCTTTTTTGGAGCTGCCTGTTTTGCTTTTTTTCTTGTTTTGGCTTTTTGTGTTAACACTTAGTAATGCCGGCGTAAGGATGTAGAAAGTCAGATGCATCTCAAATACATTAGTATGGATTCAGCTGACGATAGATGCACATAAAACACGGAACTGGAGATGATGTGGATGTAATAAGTAGAGTGTTTTAAGTACTGTGCTGACCCACCGTTCAAAAGCATCAATTGCTGGCACCTGTGCAGATTGTTAGCATGTGACTGCTGGTAGCTAAACTAGTTTGAATCCTAACTGAACTGGCGCTATAGCGGGCAGGTTGTTCTAAGTTCCTCTGCAGAGAACTGTGATGGTGCTAAGAGGCAGATTGAAGTGCTGTCATGACTCATTGTTGCAGCAGCAGCGCTACTTGCGATCCGTGTGAAACTGTGATCCAGCCCACTCAAACTCGCACCATCCTCTGCATGTAGAGTGAAATGCAGGGAATCGAGTCGATATTCATCCCCTCCAAGATGTTGTCCCGTTGTTTTAGAATAAAACTTGGATTCTCTTTTTGAAATTAGACAGGAGCAGTTTGGCTCTTGCTGCTGTTCTCCATCCTTGTTTGCAAAGCATCATCCATCTTGCTGCCACTCTTCTGAGTTAATAGTTTATTCAGTTTTTTTTTAGTTTTTTTTTCCATTTGTGTTAATCCAAAGCATGATTTGTGCACTCCACTCCTGCTATCTATCACCTAAATCCACCTCTTATGCCTTTTTTTTTTTGCTGGAGATGGATTTTAAAGGGGAGTATAATTTTGATGGAGTGGTGAAATGGAAACAACAGCGTGCTTATCCTTCTTTCTGCACACAACACGGCCTGTACAGACTTTGCAGCTTCTGGAGCCATTTGGCAGTCCTTACCTTGATGTAACCCCTAAATTACTGGATGGACTGACTGTGTTTATTAGATTTAATTTTTTCCTTGCTGCTGATAGGTAACTTCATAAGGGTGCAACACCCTGCCAAAGATCATTACTGATGATTTTTTCTCTAATTTAGAGACATTAATAACAATATTACCATTCAAAGCCAAAATGTGACTGCATATTCAGTAATAACTGTAACACCAGAATTTTAATTTGCCAACAAAGAGAAATTATTATACTGTAGAATTTACCAATTCACACTATAGAAACTGCACTCTAATTAATTAAGGCTAATACTTGGTGGAAAAGAGTTACAGCTGCCTATAATTAAAACTAATTCATGGGCGTTTTCCTACATTGTGCTGTAATAAAAAAAATAGTGCTGGTGCTCCAGCCTCTTTAATAACTGAGTTAGTTATACAACAGTATTATGACAGTGACTAAATCTAATTATAATGGAGAAAATAGCAAGATCAAGTAAAGCATTAAAAAGTCCTGCTCAAAACTAATTAAGTTAGCTAAGATGCCCTTCAGGCATAAAGTATGATTTTACATATCTTGACTGTTTTCCATTTCTTTGCAAGGCAGGATGTTTTACAGTGGATTATATTGTGATGATTACAATCATAGAGTGTGTGATGCTGCTGTAAGATTAGCAATTTTGTTCAATATGTGATCTACATCCGCTGCAGCTTGTGTGCTGCGTGCTGCACTTTGAGAAAGCCTCTACCACTCTCATTACGCATGCCTATGAGTGCATGCACTCATGCAGGCATGTGTGGGGTACCCAGCGATGTAATGTAATGCTGACTCAGACTGAGTGCGTCAACAGCTGCTGCCTGTTACTGAAGAGAGACAGTGGTGTGCGGAGGGAGGGGGACAGTTGGTGTATGGGGGTGTGAGGAGGTTAGATTAAAATAGAATAGAACAGATTGGCTTTGTGTTTCCCATCATGCCACGCATATTGATTTGACATCGTCCTATTTCAGTCTTGACAGAAGAAGGTGTTTTCAGATGTTGCCTCTCAAAGGTTGTTCTTTTAAGTCAAGTCTTTGTTGGTAGCGAGCTAATATCCGACATGCCAAAACACCGGAAACATGGACTATTTATAAAAGCTACCACTGTAAATCTTTTAACACTTTAAAAAGTGATCTGACAGTCCTATTTTTGTGTTTTCAGGCCCAAATCGCCTTCCTGCAGGGAGAGAGGAAAGGCCAGGAGAACTTAAAGAAAGACCTTGTCAGGAGGATCAAAATGCTGGAGTACGCGCTGAAGCAAGAGAGGTGAGTGCTTTACCGGTCACTGCTGCTTCAGCCCACCCACACACAAATACCTCAGCTAGACTGCAACAACTGCAGTGTTTCCATGTTTTGTATGTTCCTAAAATAAGTCCCTGGCTCAGAGAAAGATGGAAAAAGATACCATGGCTGTGTGAGATTCTTACTGGTCAACAAAACATCATCTGCTGCACCTGCACTGAGATAGAGCTCTAATGCCCTCTGCACATCTTTACTACCATTTTATTGATGGTGTGTAGCATTTTAAGAGTTTTCTCTTGTTCTCTGCATACCAGTCTGATGTCTCAGCTGGTGTCAGCAAAAGCACAGTGCCAGAGAAATTCCCCCCCACCCCCCACCCCAACTCCAGCTGGTGTTATGTCTTTGGTGGAGAGCGTGTGTTGGCATGAAGGCTTTGTTTGCTGTAGGATGCTGATGACTTTGCACCGTCCTCAGTAGAAGGACGGGTTGGGAAAGAGGAGAGAAATCTTTTCTTCACCCAAGACAAAGTCATTGTTGCAGCTTTCTCTCAGTAGAATTACATTGTTTTCATTTCTAGCATCGCAACACCACAAAGAAAGGGCCCTGTGGTAGCGATGGTGATAACACTTTGCATTCCCCTTCCTCTTTGGCACATGACAGTACCCTGGAACAGAGACATGTTAGTGATTTAAACTTGTTTATATGTGTCTCTAAGTCATCAAGCTTATCATTCAAACTCTGAAGCACAAGCCCTCTGGAAAACCGAACAAATAGTGCTTTGTGTTTCTTGTAGGTGTGATCTAGTTGTCTTTGTGTAGCCAGGCAATCCACTCTCTGTCTCAGCAACCACACAGGATGTGCTTAACCACTCTGTGGCCAACAATATAAAACTGAGACTGTATTTTCTAACCATGAGTTTAAATCATGTGGAATCTTTTGAATACAACACAATGCTTTTCTGAAGTGAGAACAGGCAATCAGCAAAGTCCTCCCTCGATATGTAAAGGTTAAGCCAAACAAAATGAAAGCTGGGAAAGTCAACAACTGAAAAGACTGGCTGCAGGTATCTTAATTAGATCTGAGAGCAGGGAGATTGTCCAAGCTATTGAGAGCCTTAGCACAACCGAGTTACACAGGTGTCAAAATGGGTTGGTGTTCTTTCATTCCTCTGCTGAGCTCAAAGGTTAGTTAAATGTTTTCTACCTGTGCTCAGTGAAGAACATCCTCCATGGTTTGCTGAGTGTAGAATCATCTTCTGGTTGTTTGTAGGGTATATTTATCTACTTTTCTCCGGTGAAATCACCACAGACTCTGCCTCATGAGCGACACTTAACCCAGAATTACTACCACTTTCCCTGGTTGCTAAGCAACAGGTCATGTCTCCGAGGGTATCTGAAAGCAATATCAGAAATGGCTGTCTGAATGTGGGATGTACCCAATTTAAAACGAATTTGATTTTGATGGGGGTTGCTTCCTCCGCATCACAGCAGAGTGGTGTGGTGGGGGCTGTGCGACCTGAAAGATGTTAGAGCTTTCCTTGTATTGACTCGTCGCCACTATTGTGGAACTGTGTGTGAAAGCGTTGGAAGAAAGTTCATCTCGGTACTGCAAAGGATGACGCAGAAAATGACGCATTACTATTTTTTACAAGCTGCTTGCTATGTTCTGTTTGTTTAGAAATACAGATTTCTGCAAATTCCTCGCCTTCAGTTATGCTGTAATGTTATTTCTAAAGTGCGCTGATTTCTTACAATTTATTGTCTGAACAGATGATGGCAAGCAAATTAGCAAAGTTTTTGTTTGTCATGAGCAAAGGGACTGATGATAAAAGTTGATTGTGTGAATTTGCACACAGCTGCAACAATTAGTCACTTAACTGGTCAGCTGATCATCAGAAAACTGATTGTTCAGTGGGCACTGATTGTTACAAGAAAAACTAAAATGTTTCTTGCTTCTTGCTGGTCAAATGTGATGTTTCTCTCATTTGCTAAAATTCTGGGATTTAAAAAATGTAATCCACTCTGGATCAAGGGAATGCAAATGAGACATTTTCATTATTTTTTTTTATTTTTAATAGACCACAATGTTGACTATATATATATTGAACATTTAGGACCATTACAGCCCAGTTTTCTATGTCATGATCACCATCTAAAAATGCTATTTTTAATGATTTAATCATGACACTGTCCTTCATCCCTAAAAACATGTATCTGTCTAACAAGCTAACGTGTTTGTGAGAAGTAGAGCAAGTTGTAGTTGGGATGAGTTTCAAAGCTCATGCAGATACCCATGCATAATGAGATTTTTTAAATAGCTTCTTCTCGGGCCTTTTTGATCATCCCTGTTTGCTTATGTGTCTGCCTCTCCTTTTTGTCTTTCCTCTCAGAGCGAAGTACCACAAGTTAAAATATGGGACAGAGCTAAATCAAGGCGACATGAAGCCTCCAAGCTACGACTCTGGTAAGTCTGCGGAGGCTCAAACAGCCAACTCCACCTCTTCCTGGTAAATCACTGTGATTGTTGCGTTCACATACCTGAAGTGACAGAGCTGTTGTGAAAGCTGCATTCATGTTGAATCTTGTTTGTTTCAATAGATTTCTTCACAGTGTCCTCACCTGAACAGTGAAAGAGCAATTGTTGTTTTGGATGTAGGGTACAAATATTGAGCTGCTGGAAAAAAAAAATTAGTAGATAGCAAATGTGATCAGATTTCTCTTAAAAATAATGCAGACTGAGAGCAGTGCTGACAGTTCATTGAAAAAAGAAAATTTGAGATGTACTTTGCAAAGGCTTGGTTCTTCTACTTATAAAATCTTTTTTTCTTTAATGTCCTCCTCACTGCAGATATTTATGGTTTTAATTATCTAAGCTTAGATATTTCTTCATCCACCAAAAAAAACTGTGAAAGTAGTTTTTATTTAACTTGTGATGCTCACAGCATCCAAAAAAACATTGTTTGAAACAGAAGCAATCCACCTAAACACTGTTACTGTCACTCTGTTGTAGTGAAAAGTGTTGACTTTTTAATGTGATTAAAGCTGACATTGTGAATTCCATTGTTAATAGTTATATTAATTAAATCATATAAGAATTATTTGGTTGTTTAATAGAATATTAATTATTAAAACATTCAAGAAAAATTCTAGCCTCTCAGTTGTAAGAATTTTCTTTTTTATCTCACACTGGACCACATCTTTTTTTCACTGTTTATTAGTAATTAATGTATGCTTTAATTTGCCAATTAAGCAATGATTAAAAGAAAAATATGTACTTTCAGCAAAAAATATATTCTTTCAAGCTCACACTCGAAAGCTCCCAGGGCAAATATCCTTTTATGGCGAAGTCCCTCTGAGCCAACATTGATGAAAGGCCCTTAAAAACTCAGAAATATGGAGATTTGAGCATCCACTGTTAAATGACAGCTGGACCTGCTGATCAGGAGCAATCAGAAAGCTGTAGCACCTCAACTAGAATGGATTTTGTGGTACGATTGTGTAATCAACTGAGTAAGATTTCAAGCACATTGCTCTTCATTAGATTAAGTCTCTTTGCATTACTAAATATCGCTATAGCTAAGCAGAATTCACACATCCCTACATGAATTCTATTTAAATGACTTTATCCACACAATGCTTTGACAACAAAAATATTTTTGTTGCTCTTTTACAGTACTTTGCTTTATCACTCCTCTATCAGCACACTGCCTAGTTCTTGTTGTATTATTGCAGTTTAATTGGCCTCTCATGTTCAAGTCCTCTGCCATCATTAAGTCAGATTGCGATATTTCCTCTCCACTCTCCTCATCTCTATTCATGAGGGATGTTCAAAGCACCCAAGCCCTTGAAGTGTTGATGAATGAGGGGAGGTGAAGGGGAGAGGTGTCGGGTGAAGGGGGAGACGAGAAGTGGGAGGTGTTGCTGCTGATCTGGTGGCGCACCTGCCCGCTCATCACCCTCCTGAATTAGGCATGACCCACTTTTGGAGGCACCCTCGTCCCTCTGCCATGCCAATTCAACCCCTTTGCCACACACACACACTCACACACACACACTCACACTCCAATATACACACGCTTTCAGTCCATCTAAATCTTATTAACACATTTCTTTGCTCCGTGCACAATTCCCAGCTGACTTGCAAGCTTAGTGCTGACAATGAATAAATATCAAAATACGCTTTGAATCCCATCATTGTTTGTTTTTGTCAGACATTCATAAAGAGTGTGTGTTGTTCTGGATGCTGCAGGCACCGGCACACGTCGTTGCTCTTTCTAGTTTGTCATGGGATACGGGTGGAGTGGCGATCAGCCATTTTGAAGGTGTCAGAATGCATCACGAAATATCAAATGTCTTGTTTTAGCATCGAGGAACGAGCTGTTCACTAATGAGTTTTAAATCTCTTCACTGTTTTCTATGGCTGATGCTGTTGTGTGCAGTTTTGATAAAAGAATTGCCTAGTAGGATCTAAATAGCCTGAAATTTAGCCTAGTTATTGAACATGACGTTAATAAAAATGTTGTCATATTTGCATTACATGTGTGTTAAGTCTCTGGACAATTTGTAGGGAAGCAATACTCTTGTTTCAACTGTGTTTCACTGTTTACTTACTGAAAGCAACTATGTGCGTAGTTGCCTGGATGCTGTGATACAGGAATGTTCTGGTCATGTTTACAGAGTGGAAATAATGTCAGAGGCTGTGCTGTTTGTCGTGTCCTGATTTGTGTCCTCTTCTCCTCCAGATGAGACCAATGAGAACGAGAGTTCTGGATCCCTCAACAATCAGCTGTCTTGGAAACAAGGCCGTCAGCTCCTCAGACAGTAAGCGCAAATGCTTTTATACTTCAGCCCAGAAAACTGTCTTCAGCCTAGAAACCTACTAAACCATTAAAACCAACTGTGTTATAATACTGGGGTGTCGAGAGGCCTCCACTTTCCTCTGCAATAGTATTGTCACTTGTGTCAGATTGACGGTTTTTTAAGCGTACTACAGTGCTATAGGCCAAAAATCTATGGAGAAGAGCTCCCTCACATGGGCAGCAGCAGTCATTACCAGACGTGTGTGTTGTTTTTTTATCCCTCTGGTATACCCAACAGGCTCAGAAGTGTGGTTATCATATCATTCTACTCTCCACTAAGTCTTTGTAAATAAACTGAGCTCCAGTATTCTTCTCAGACATCATCAGGCAGCCTCACACATCATCCGTCCCAACATGCCGGCTGATGAAGCAGCCAATTTATGCATGAGTCTGTGTCGAGGGACAGATCAATAATGTGCTAAAACACCCCTCCTTTTGAGTCAGTCGCCAGCTCAAATTGCTAGATCTTCTTCTCCATCCCTACAGGCTAGGTGTAATATTTGATGAGTAGCTCATTGTGCCTCAGCAGAGCTGATACTGTTAACTAGACCCCTGCCAGAGGACACAACATCTAACAATAACAAGTACTCTTTTTCTTCTCAATAACAAAATGTAAGGCAGTAATTTAATTCCTTTCATGGCATTTTTAAACCCCTGCCTTCTGTACCTCTGGCTTTTTTTCCAGACTGCACACAAATAATATTAACATTTTGGGATCAAACCAAATACAATTCAGTTCAAATCAACTCAGAATCAGAAGAAACTTTATTTATTCCCAAGGGGGAGTTAGTAATAATCAGTTATATAGCGTCAGTTTGCAACATGCCATTTCAAGGTGAAGACCTTACAAATTTTATGTAATAGAAACACACCCAACAAATTCAAAGATTTCCTTTGAGCAACCTATTCTGCAACAGTTAAGTTTGTATATCTTGTTCTAGGTACCTACAGGAGGTGGGGTACACAGATACCATCTTAGATGTGAAGTCCCAGCGAGTCCGAGCACTGCTAGGACTAGCCGGGGATGGAAGTGGGAGGACAGGTGACCGGATGGGTACTGAGCTGCTGGTCAACGGGACCGACACAACAACAAAGGGCATGGGCACCAGAGGGTAAGTATGCTCCTCTAACAGCCAACATGGCTCTATTCCTGCTACAGTCAGTACATGACAGTCTGCTACACAGAACGCACATTGCCCCTCATATTGAACATGGCAAACTCACAGGGCTGGCTCTGTATTTTCTTACAGGATGCAGCAACTAGTTATTAGTAATTAATTCTGAGGTGTTCTGAGCACAGTGGCCAGATGTAGCACAGGATTACTGGAATATTCACAACTTCCCCTCTGCGTTTGGGAACTGTCATTGCAAAACTTGTACAAATCAAACCACCTCCAAAGTCTGGCAGAGACTCCTTCAGTTACAGCTATTTTGATAATTAATTATAAAGGTGCACG
This sequence comes from Acanthochromis polyacanthus, assembly GCF_021347895.1. NCBI lineage: Eukaryota > Metazoa > Chordata > Actinopteri > Pomacentridae > Acanthochromis > Acanthochromis polyacanthus. The sequence goes on along the minus strand of NC_067127.1, from coordinate 16,454,258 downwards.
GTCTCTACTCATAACAGGCATTGGTTTTGAGCAGTATTGGTTTTATTTGCACATGTGCAGTCGGCGTACTTTCAGTTCTCACGGTCACAAACTTTGGGCTGCGGGCAGACATCCACAGAGGGGTCTCTGTGAACACTTGTGGACTCGGGTAAATGATAAAACATACATCACTCGTACCCTTGAGGATACTCTGATGCAAAATGCATGAATTGACATCAACAAGAACCATAGACTGTGCATTAACAACAATACAAATTCGTTATTTAACAGGACACTGTGTACAATGGTAAAACTCAAAATGGTCAAATTCCTACATTTTCCATCATTTCCTCCACTTTTTCTAAAAAAAAAAAAAGTGTTGAGTGTGTTCGTTTTTTAGATAGAAGACAGGCAACTTCTCTCAGTTAAAGTTGTGTATTTAAGAAAAATGAAGGATGGATGGAATCAGTACAAATACTGTATTTTTTTGCATTAATACTGATACATGCTGACAGTCAGAAAAAAAAAAGTTCACAGACAAAGTGAAAATGTAAGCAGTGTAACACATTGCATATTGCAGTTACACATTGCTGATGTGTATTAATGCATGCCTCATGATCCCTCAACAGGAAAGCTGAACTCTCAGACACTAGTGCTGTACTGGAGGCCTTCAAGTTCATTGAGAATGCAGCAGCTGAATTCAGTGATGAAGATGATGATGAGGATAGCGAGGGGAAGGACAGGACTAATGTGGAATCCAGGACGGTAAGAAACAAGTTTGCCCTCACCTCCTGGACTGACACGGTTAAGTGAAAGCTGTTGGTGTTGAAAAACGACCGTCAATAATTCCCGTAGATCTTGAGGAAGAAGCCCGCGTCGTCGACGTCACCGGCCAGTATGGACACCAGTGAGGACCCTGACACAGAGGAGGCACTGAAAGGCTTTGACTTTCTGTCTAGCCCGGACGAAATGGACACCTCGCCGGAGTCCAGAGGCACCGGAGATGGCACAGACTGGGGTGAGTCATGCATCAGTCAAGAAAACATCATGAAGCACAGATAGAAGAGTTTGAAAAGGATGAAAGTGCTGTCTAGACACCACAGATACAGTTAGAGCACCTCAAATGGTACTGCTACTTTATTTTGTGTTGCACAAAGACAAGCTTATTACATTTTAATCTACAGATGCAGTATTTAAGTTTAAGAGGCTCTGGAAAAGATTACTAATTATTTTATGCTGTAGCTTTATAATGTTCCTGTTTCTCTAATTTTCACTTTTGCTCATATTTTGGTGACTGTTCATGAAGTACTTGTCATTCATATATCATGCTGTGGTCATAAGCCATGATGTTAGGAGTTTCTGTGTTTAACCCATAGTTTGTGATCTCTTCCACTGTGTGTTCCCATAGCCAGCCTGTGACCACAATGTGTCTTCCACTCCCCTGTGTTGTCAAATCAACCTGATTCCCTTTAAGTCTCATTGATCTTTAGACAAAATCTGAACAGGATTGGGCCTAATGTCATGCTGAGGTGTTCTCTTGTATTTGACCACATATTTAAGTATCTGAGTCATATGTACGCAGTAATTGGATTATTATGAAGGTTTCAGGGATCAGGATTTTATGATTAGATTTGTTCTGACTCAGAATCCAAATATCCAAATCAAAGAATTCATCACATGGCATTAGCTTCCCTCCCACCACTCTGACTCGTTCCAGTAGAAAACAAGTCCTAAACAGATTAAAAGAGAAGTCTGTAAATGCTGCTCCAGATTATGTAACATCACTAAGATGACAGTGACCTGCTTGAAGAAGAGATGCTCAGAGTCTCAGAGACCTACTGCTCTCCTGGAGGTTCATCAAACCTCCAGGAGAGCTTATGAGAGGTATCACATCTTACCCACCCTGCCAGGCCACTCGGGCCTCGACCAGGGCAGTTCCTCAACAGCCTCTCGGTCTGGTTTTGTTCCCCCTGTGTAGAGAAGGACGAGCAAGGTCCCATTTCTGAGGCCTGGGATGTGGACCCGGGCCTGATAACCAAACTCAAGGAGCAGTACAGAAAGGAGCGCAAGGGGAAAAAGGGGGTGAAGAGTAAGTCCTGTCAGGCGTTGCTGCCTCCCTCCCTCTCCTCTCTTTGTAGAGCCTGACTTTCCTGAGTTCAGCCAAAAAACCTCCAATCAAAATCAAAACATCTTCATTGTTTTTCTGCATCTTCTTTTCTAGCTGCTCCTTATTATGCCTCTGTCTTCTCGTCTTTTCAAGTCTCTTCTGCCTCCTAGTGAATGGCTGCACATGCGATGCCTGTTGTCATTATTCCCCACCCAAACAAAATATAATGCTTGATGCATGTTTGTCCGTCCCATTTAAAAAATTTTTTACTTTATATTTATATTCACATCATCATCTTGTCCACATGTCGGATATCAGAGATTAATGTGACAGTTAGCCTTGAGGATAAGTCCATCTGTGTCCCATCTGGGCTAGCAATAGTCTCCGCCGTCATCTGGTTCTGTATCTTCTCCAGTCATAATATTATAATTATCACCATCTTTATTCTCATCTGTCAGCCATGTTGATACTACAGTAACAAGCAATGTTGCTGCTGCTGTAAATTGATAGCAATTAAAAGCCTCTTCAGTGAATCACTGAAGTGACTCAGCTGAATACTACTGCTCTGAGAATCACAGCCCACTTCAGACTCATTTAGCAACTGAAAGCTTTTAGATTTTACATTTATTAGACCCAGGCTCTTCTTTCCTGCTGTTGTGATTAAATCATGAGATCTCGCTTTCTTCTTCACTTGACTACAACACCACTTTTTACACTTCGCTTCCTCTGGTTTTTGCAGAAATCTATTTTTGTTTTTCACACTGTGTTGGTGCTTTATCACTTTGGTGGGTGTGTGGAGGAGATCATCTGGATGGATTTTAAAGGACTAGTTTGACATTTGAGGAAATACGCATATCTAGTTTTTCACCGCTCATAAATCCATCTGTTGAATACAAGCTCTATAATGGTTAACCATTATTCATTTTTCTAGCAGGTATTGAGATTTCATTTATGATATAATTTTTTAAAGTCAAGCTTGAGGTCAATATTCAGTGCATTTATTTAAAACGGGATGGAGCATTATCTCTTTCAGCTTTAAACAGTGATCATTGTGCAACCATAAACAGAACCTGCAGCTTCTAGTTTGCTCGAATTATAATATTGTTAAATATTAAATTAGTGCATTAGTCTCATTATTTAACAGCCACACATCATATCTCCTAAATTACAGCCTTTGCAATGTGCTAACTGTGTCGTTTCAAATTTTGATTTGATTAGAAATCAATTAACTTTTCAGCCTTCTTCTAACCAAAGATGAGAAAATTCACCACCTCTCAAGCTTAGTTTAAAAACATCATGTTGGTGGATTTCCTAATCTTTCAACAGGGTCACAGGAGCTTTTTCCCATTTCAGATCTTTGTGATAATCTAAGGACACTGGTAGCTGACTTAAACTCCATTCATCCAGTGTATCTTATATTTCACTCACATAACTGGATCTGTGTTAAATTGATCTTCTCATCTATTTACTGCTGGTTACAGGTCAAACTATTTGTTGACAGGGGCCTGTGTCTTCCAGAAGTCTTCATCGGTTGCCTGACAACAGCTTCAGAGTTAGCTGTTTCTATGCTAAGCTAAGCTAATTGGCCACTGGTTATAGCCTCAGACTGTTGTCATCTAACTCTCTGCCATAAAGAGTTCTGTAAAAATGTCAAACTTTTACTTTACCGGTGGTTGAAGTTAAATTCTGCGGGGAAAGCTTTACAGTCAAAAAATAAACCTCTATAATCGATCACCTAATATTTCTGCTTGGCTGAGAGCTCCCAAAATCCATCTCGATCTTAAGTTGTTCTCTCCACACAGCCTACATTTAACGATGAATGTGCCTCTGTCTACCTCTTTATTTAACAAGGATATTGCTGGTGACTTCTCTTTATTTTCTCTTCTTTTACATTCTATAATTTGATTTGATTTCTTCCCTTTCAGTGCTGCTTTTCTTCCATATTCATATGTTCTCTCTTTCAGCCTGTACTCACAGTTTCTTGGTTTTTATTTCTATTGTTTTATGTTTCTTTTTCTCCACTCTCCATGGCTGCATGTGTGTTTGGTAACTGTTGACCTGACTTGTTAAACAGGGCCCAACCGGTCCAAGCTGCAGGACATGCTGGCCAACCTGAGAGATGCAGAGGACTTGCCCCACATGCAGCCTCCATCCACCCCTCAGTCCCGACCCAATGTTGCTCGATTCAACGAACACGAAGGAAACCGAACAGATGAAGGTACACCAGAAAAAATACTAATAGATTAACTGTTTGTTAGGGCGTTTTACATTCCCTTAATTCCTTTCTAACCGTGTCATTTCCTCCCTAGTTGAAGCGCTGACCTTCCCGGCCACCTCAGGGAAGTCATTCATTATGGGCACAGATGAGGCCATGGAGAGCGAGCTGGGCCTGGGGGAGCTGGCTGGACTCACTGTGGCCAACGAGGCCGACAGTCTGGCATATGATGTGAGTATGAAGAAGCAGATTGCGTTTTAGGAGCCATGGGACGTTGTGTCTGGGGAACATTATTTCTGTTCATGTTGTCATTGAGGCCTCATGAGACACGGCCATCTCACCTTCTTTGTCTAATCTGCATCAGATTTCCTAAACCACATGCTGAGAATTTGTTGTTTGCATATCAAACGGCTATTTTTACGAACGTGTCAGGAAAGCTGCTTTGAAAGTGGAGTGATGATATCAGGATTTTTTTGTTTGGTTGTTTCTTGAGATCACATATACAACAGTAATCAAAGTTTATTTTATTTGTATAGCCCTTTACAACAACCCAAAGTGCTTCACAGTAAAGAAAACAACAACAAGAAAACAACTAAAAAACAATACAGTAACTTAAAACAGGACAAACAGTCACACTCACACCTATGGGCAATTTTAGTGTAATCAATTAACCTCAGCATATTTTTGGACTGTGAGAGGAAGCTGGAGAACCCAGAGGAAACCCACACATGCACAGGGAGAACATGCAAACTCCATGCAGAAAGATCCCTGGAAGGCCGGGATTTGAACCGAGGATCTTCTAGCTGCAAGGCGAGAACTGCTAACCACCACGCCACTGTGCAGCCCGTAAAACATACAATAAAACAATAAGATAAACAGGTATAAAACAGCACTAAAATATAACATCTAAAAGAAATAAAAGTAATAAAATGTCACCATCCCACAAGGTATGAAAGGCCATTTCAAACAGGAAGGTTTAGAGTTTGGATTTAAAACCACCCAGGTCAGTGATGGTGCACGTGTCGGGGGGAGCTTGTTCCAGAGCCTGGGTGCAGCTACAGAGAACGCCCGGTCACCCCGGTGTTTGTAATGTCAAGGTCATATACCGTAGCTAGAACCAGGCTGTGGAAGGCTTTTTAAAGCTGACTGATATTAGTGTCTGTTAAAGGAACATGTGATTCACCCTCTGAACCACTGGTATTATGTCATTTGTTACACTGCACAAAAGAGATTGAGTTCTCTCTGCCTCTAGCAATGGCTGGGCTCTTTCCAGGACATTATGTCGCAGTGAAATCAGCCTAGAAACTGCTTGGAGTTCAGCGGGTTACAGGATGTTTATCAAAATATACAAAAAAATAAAACGGTGTCAATGAAGAAAAGGCATTAAAGATGATTGAGTTGCTGATTGCAAACTTACAGATAAATTACACACCTTTTGAGCTTTATAATCTCACCTTTTACTTCATTTCTGTTCTAGTATGGATTACATTTTCTGATCACTGTTGGTTGGATGTTGAGCTCTGATGTTTTCTCTTCAGATTGGCAACAATAAGGATGCAATGAGGAAAACATGGAATCCCAAATTCACCCTGCGGAGTCATTTTGATGGGATCCGTGCTCTGGCCTTCCACCCTGTGGAGCCCGTCCTGGTCACGGCTTCAGAAGACCACACGCTCAAGATGTGGAACCTGCAAAAGACAGCTCCTGCCAAAAAGTGAGTCGATCTTTCCCCACCATTACCACTACCCCGTCCTTATCCTTATTCATCTCTGTTCAAAATGAACAGTTTTAAATTTAATAATTAAGTATATTTGTTTTCAGTCGAGTCATCCTTTATCAGTTCCATTAGAGACGCCTCACTGTGTCTCATGAAGCCTCCTTGTTTCTGAGGCAGCACAGCTCAGTTGTTTGATTACAGCCCCAGGAGGAGTGAAGCTTGTCTTTGTTTCTGCACCGTCACATGATAGACAGGAAATAGTCCCCATGTGACAAAGAACTGACGACACTTTGCCTCACAGGATTCGTTATGTCGTGTCACAACTCTGCAGCCCACACACAGTCTGTAGTAATGCTGTGTGTTATTTTTAGAGACTGAAGTCATTTTAAAGTCAAGAGAATCCGGAATAAGAAAATGAGACCGCAAAGCGAAGCACCGCTGGTTTAGCAGCTGATCCATTTATAGCTTTGTGTGTTTTAACACCAATGATAATCATTTAAACCTTTAAAGCAAATTGTTGACAAATATTTACGTATCAATGCTGTTTGGTTTTGTATGTTACACTAATAGACACATTGTTTTTCAACAGGAGCACATCTTTAGATGTGGAACCGATCTACACTTTCAGGGCCCACAGGTAAAAATGGTTCACATGAATAAAAACGTTTTCTCTGCGATGGTTTTGATTTTATAATGAATAATAAAAATTCTTCTTTATTTAAACTACAGGGGAGCTGTGCTGAGTGTGGTGATGAGCAGTACAGGGGAGCAGTGTTTCAGTGGAGGGGTTGATGGAACTATTCAGTCCTGGAACACCCCCAACCCCAACATCGATCCCTACGACTCCTACGGTAACAGCATTGAGTGCTTTGTTTGAATCTAAAGATTGTGAAATCAAATCAGAGGAACTGATGTAATGTTTTCTGTGACAGACCCATCAGTGCTGCGTGGAGCGCTGAGTGGACACACTGACTCAGTTTGGGGGTTGGTGTACAGCAGCGCCCACCAGCGCCTCCTCTCCTGCTCTGCAGATGGAACCGTGAGACTGTGGGACGCCAACACCACCTCCCCCGCCCTCGCAGTATTCAACGAAAACAAAAGTACTACTTTGATTCATGATTTAAGATGTTTCAGATATTTCTAAAATGAATTATTTAAACATGCCTTTCTGTGCTTCTCTCTGCTCCAGAGATGGGAATTCCCTCCTCGGTAGACTTGGTGTGCAGTGAACCAGCTCATCTGGTCACATCCTTCACAAATGGGCAGATCGGCCTCTTCAACATGGAGACCAGCCAGCTAGTCCTTAGCCTGGAGTCCAATTTGGAGCCAGGTAGGTTCTGATGTGTCTCGAGACTGGGTTGAACCTAAAACACTGCATGATAGCGGTGGAAGCAAACACTTTATATTAGTATTTGGGGTTTGACTGCAGGGCTTGTTTGCATCTGAAACAGCATTAAGGCCACAGAAGACTCTTTATTGGTTTCCAAGCTAAGCTAATGCTAACAAATTGTTTTCAGGTATACCACCTGTGTATTCAGCTGCAGTGTTGAAATGGACAGGGATGAAGGAGTTGTCAGAAGAAAAGCTCTTTACTAACATCTAGTGGTGGCTTTAGGAAAGACAGTTGGAGTGGTGGCAAATGTGTGTTTGATGATAAACACAGTTTTTCTCCTTTGTGGCTATATTAATATAATAATAAGAATATAATAGTCATAATATTTATATTGTTTAGTCTATACAATAAATCTAGAGATAGATAGATAATTTTGTCTGCATCAACAACGACCCAGCTCATGAGGTATTCCCACACTGCATGAGATAAAAGGTAAAGCTAAAGTTATCACGCCTCACACCCAACTGAAAACTTCTACCTTATTCTTTCTGGCTGACTGTCACTAAAGTTACTCTACAAACTCGCTCCTGCTGTGTGAAGAGTAATGGACTTGTCTGTTTTTATCCAGGCACTCCCTGTCAGATCAATAAGGTCCTCAGTCACCCCACGCTTCCCATCACCATCACTGCGCAGGAGGACAGGCACATAAAGTTCTTTGACAACAACAGCGGGAAGCTGATCCACTCCATGGTGGCCCACCTGGATGCTGTCACCAGTTTAGCTGTGGATCCTAATGGACTTTATCTCATGTCAGGCAGTAAGTAGCTTTGAACAAGTTTCTCCTTCTGCTAGGCCCAACTTATCTGTCTTCTTTATACATGAGTTCATTGATAGGTTGGTTTCCTCAGATTCAATCGGGCAGTGACTGTTATAATATTTAGCAAATATGAAAAATCTTGGCCCAAAAATGTGTTTTGCTGTAAATTTCCTCTTAATGTTTATTTTGCATGGGAATGAAGCAGAGGGTATAACTTTTTCAGAATTTGAATTTTGCTGTCTGAACTACATACAATATGTCTACCCTAAGTGTGTAATGAGATGACAGATTTAGTCACAGATAATCTAAATGTGACAAGGAGCATGCTCCCTCAGTCATAGTCTGAATGAAATCTGATGTTCACAGCTGAATATTTTACATCATTTTTTCTGTAAAAAGTTAATAACATTTCAACTTTTTACATGCTAATGTAAATTAAGCATGTTAAAGTAATTTTTACAGGTAAAAGGTTTGATTAACTCATTGTTACATGCCAAAATCATTATACAGTTTCTTACATTTAACCTTCTGAAACCAAAACCCTTTGGCAGGTGTTACAAGTGTGATAATTTTTTTCTAAGATTGCCAAAGTTACACTATTTATTACAGCAAGAAACCATGAAAACAGAAAGAATTGTCAGATTTTAAACTTTAATAGAAAACACTTTCATGAACTAATCATGTTTAACAACCAAATCTAAAAAAAATAAAAAATCTAGACATTTCATCAAAATTACTGTGTATCTATTTTTAGAAACTCTGTAAAAATAAACGATTTCCACTTACCAAATGAAATTACACAGAAGAAGAAAAAAATTCTGTGTTCCTCGGCAAAATCAAGAAGCCGTCCGTGGTGGATTCAGTTGTAACCAACACAAAACGTCCCAGCAAAATTATGGGACATTTTGGCTGAGTTTACACAGAGCAGACATGTAAACAAATGAAGAATGTAACTCAAAAAAATATCTATAATATGTAGAACCATATTTTTTTCTCAACTGTTAGCACTTGGAAAAATGTTTAATGTTCATTCCAGGGTTTGTGAACTTCTTTTAAAAATGAATATTCAAAGAAAGTCATCTTTCACCATGTTATGAGTTATGACTTTATAACTTTGTTATACTGCATAGAGGAGCTTTCTAAGTTCTCTCTACTTCTAGCCATGGCTCTGTTGAGGTGCAGGACTTCTTATTACAGTGAAAAATGAGCCCACAGTGATTACAGATGCGACAGGAGCGAAAAATGCCCAGAAACTGCTGGGGATTCAGAGGATTCAGCTTAAACTTAAGAAGATTTTCCCAGATACCCTAATATCATCATGTGTACCACCGAGGAAGTGGTTCATACTTACAGATATTTAATAGACTTTCTTTAGAAATCACAGCGTGTTCAGTGCTGTATCACTTGTAACTCGTCGTTTTCTCCACAGGTCATGACTGCTCCATTCGTCTGTGGAACCTGGAGAGTAAAACCTGCATCCAGGAATTCACAGCCCACAGAAAGAAGTTTGAGGAATCAATCCACGACGTGGCATTTCATCCGTCTAAATGCTACATTGCCAGCGCCGGCGCAGATGCTCTCGCGAAGGTGTTTGTATGACGCGGAGCTGCGTCTCTCCCCACAGCCCCGCTCTCTGACTCAGCCTCCCATGATCAGGGACCAATAGAGACACAGCAGGGGAAGGACCTTCAGGCAGGGGTCCAGTCCCACCTCACACAGCCCACTGGTCTCCTGTCGGACTGGCAGACTATGTAGCCGCTAGCCTCAAACGGGCTGTGACTGTCCACAGAAAGGGTCGGCAGGGAGGCCAGTCAGGAGGAGAACTGCTCTCTGGTCCCCCATCTACCATCCAGGCAGGCCTGGGTGTGACCGGCCACAGCGCCCCTGCAGACAGACTAAAACTTAACCTCCATAGCTAGGAGGCTCAGGACAAGTGTTAGTGTGGAGTGGAGAAATGAGGTTTTAAGCTCCTTCTTCTTCTGCCCCCGTGGCTTCACGCTCACCCCAGATCCCTCAGGCCCTCGACCTTCCCTCTCAGACAAACCAGGTCCAGGCCCTTTACTCCAAGTCAGGTTTTGTGTTGTGTTTGTTCTAGAAACGTGGGGTACTGAAGGCTGGCTGGAGCTGTCGTGGAAGCCTCTCACTTCCTTTTCTCTGCTTCCCAGACTGACTCTGCTCGCTGGCCTGCCTTTATTTTCTTTTTTAAAACACGTATTGACAAATGTGCCTTTGCTTTAAAAAGGTCTTGAAAAATGTTATTTTAACAAGCTTGTTTTGGGGAACAGGGAGGGAGGGGACGGTGGAGAATTGGAGCCGGTTGTCACAATGTTGTCGATTTTAACATTGGATGTAAAATTACAAATGCTTATAATAAACAAAATATATATTCAGTCTTAAAATTTACTGTGCAGCGTGAGTTTGAGTGCTCCTTTTTGACAAGTGTGGTTGGGGAATCAGTTTTGTGCATTTCAAGGCAAAGCTGGTAGAGTGATACAGACCATTAAATATATTGCCTGTTTGTTAGATTCAAGTAATTGTACACTTCAGAAGTAAGATTACAAACATATGTGTCCAAAGTAAACCATCTTGGTTATATAATTACAATTCAAACTTGGTTCTTAGTTGTCAATCTTAGGAATAACTAACTGATTTTGGCCAGTTTGCTCTTGTTTGAATTGAATGGCTTGTACTGTATGTAGTTTTCCCCAGTTGTGTGGACATGCTTGACTACAATGTGATGTATCACGTCCTGATATTTACAGTAGTCCAGTGTTTAGCAGGAAATTAGTGCAGTACTTTAGGACTATTTGAAACATTGAGTTAACCATCCAACACTGAGGGAAGAGAAATGTCCTGCAAGTCCAGTTTACTGTAAACTGAGGAGGTAAAAAAAAAAAGTCAATCAAGATGTTGTACATGTGGAGTACAGCTTCAAATGAGCCATTTTCTCAGTCACTGGTTTGTATATGGAAGTATGTTCAAAATAAAACCTGCTGTAAAATGTTAATTGGGCTCTGATGTTGGTCATTTTACAGACATTAAAAGCTGTTTCCAGAAAGATCTCTGTAGTCAAATCAGGTAACTGAAATGGATCCGATGAGTGATACTGTGGACTACAACTTGAGCCCCAGATATTTTCTTTTTTTTTTTTTTTTACATTTTTAAAAACTCACCATTAACCCTCCTGTTATCCTCGTTTACAGGTACCATAAAATATTTCTTGTCTGAAAAAAATCCCAAAATTCTGAAAATTAGCAAAACCTTCAGGGAGAAAATTCCAATAATTTCTTAAAAGTTTTATTTGGAAAAAAATCTCCCAAATTTGGCAAGAAAATTCTTGTAAATATTTTCAAAAAATGAGTAAACATCTTCCAAAAAAATCCTAAAAATATATAAAATGATTACTGTTTTGTTTTTGTTTTTTTTTTTGTGAATGTTCTTGAAGAAACATTTTTAACACTTTGTTTTTTGGCCACCAAAAAATGTTCAAAGATTTCCCAAAATATTGAAAATGTGGACATCAGAAGTTTCACTGTAAAAATGTTTTTTCCACAAATTTTCAAACTAAAACAGGTCAATTTGGACCTGCAGGACTATGGAAGCAAATCAGAATCATCACATTCTGAATTTTAATAGCTGCTGAATTTCTTACTTAGATTTTTTTTTGCATCAAAATTATGTATTTCAATTTTTTATGCCTGAATTTAGCTCATCAAAATTCTAAAAACCAGTAAAAAATTCAATGTGTTAAAAATTCACCATCAAAAAAATTGGGGGCTCTACTCCAGAAAATTTGGAAAATTGTTGATCCTATTTCCTGCATTCTGGTGTAATTTAAGAGAATTTTGCCTGTTAAATTCTTATTATAGAGATAACATTAAGTGACGATTAAAAGAAACATTGAGCTTAAAAAAAAATCTGAAAAAAAACAGAGCAAAGGCAGGCAGTATTGAAAATGGTTCTTCATGTAAAATATGGATGAAAGATCTCTGGCTGGATGTGCACAACACATTTCAGTATTTTCCATAAATATATGCATAATTGAAATAACTCCAGCAACCGCTTTGTAACATTTGTCTTGGAGGATTTTAATGCACACACTCAACAGCTTCAAGATGACCACATCAGCCAACTAAACAATAAAAAGTGCAAAAACAAAACATATCTTCATAACTTAAATTGTCCATTCACTGAACAGAATTACAATCAGACACTAAACTCTCTATTAAATGTCAAAACAATCCATGTGACTCTAAAAACTCAACAGCTTTACAAACTCTAAGATTAAACTCTCCACAAGGATCCAAAATAAGTTGGACTTCTACTTGAGAGCTTTAGTTATTCTTCATCTACTTCCTGAAAAGTCTGGTCAGTAAAAATGACAAGAAATACTATTTTCAGCTGAACTAAAGACAGACTTTGTGATTTTTCTGCTCACATGTTGTGTTGTTATAAACTTACTCTTTCAAATCAATAGCCTCCTAACCTCCTGGAAACCAGCGTTTGTCCTGTTTGTGTGTTGCTCCTCGGCGACGCTAGACAGCTGCGATCGTAATGTTTTTTGAGCAACACACCATACTATGAAGTTTTTACAGTGAAAGTTCTACTATGAAACCAGTTTGACATGTTCAGGTGTTCTTTGTGTGAAAACTCAGAGATTTCAGGTATCAGAAGATGGTTTTCAACTTTCTTTGTGAACTTTCTGCTTCAACTTTAAACTAAATCAGAAATCGGAAATCAAAGGATGCGGGAGTTCGGTGAAGTTCAAGTATATTACTGACATGTTAACAGAAAGATTATTCAGAGTCGGTGCTAATGGAGCTCAATGACTGTTGTCATTTTTGTTGCCCGACCCTGGCAGAGAATTAAATTCGTTGCCGTGTGTTGTCTAGCACGGCTAGGCTAGTTGTTTCCGGTTGTTTCTGTCAAAATCGTCGCGCCTCTGTCGTTACTTAGTTACGCCCACCTTCTGACTCTACACTTCATGGTGATTCGTCCGGCCAGTTTTAGGAGCATCCAACCTCGAGGCTTACCGAGGGTAGCTAGACCCACCCTGGCAGAGAATTAAATTCGTTGCCGTGGGTTGTCTAGCGCGGCTAGGCTAGTGTTTTGGGGTTTTAAGAGGTGAACAGGAAGAGTATTTTTTTTCGTATTGATGATCTTTTACTTTGTTCCTGGTTGGAATTTACATCAATGTCAGCGTGAAATTCAGTTTAGTTTTGTTTATTTATTTTTATTTTACTAACACCCATTTGCTTTTCACCCCCTCACATGTTGTGTTGTTGTAAACTTACTCTTTCAAATAAATACTTGTCTAACCCTCTGGAAACCAGTGTTTGGACTGTTTTTATGTTGCTCATCACCTACTTCAGACAGCCGGGACATAACGTTTTGTGGATCAAAGGCTATTCTGACGTTTTTAGATCGACATGCTATACTATAGACTTTTTTTAATTGACATATTACTATGACTTTTTTTTTGTTTTAGTTTTTTTGTTTTTTAGCAGCATATATGAATTTGAACATTTTTTTAAATTACTATACTTTTACTTGTACAATTAAATATTATTCTATGCGATTTTTTTAAATTATTACCGTCACACATGTAGCTTTTAAAATAAATCTTCTACAAGACACAGAGATGTAGCTCCATTTCAGCGTGAGCTCTAATGTTTCTCTGTGTGACTGTGTCTGACTTCCTCTAATAAAATCCTCCTGTTCACTGAGAGCTGCAGGCATAGATGTATATCTATCTACTGATTCATATCTATGCACACTAGTCTGGTCCAATGCAGTCTTGATGATGACGTTTCATGAGTACATGAAAACCAAGTACAGACAGTTACATACTGAGAAACGGCAACAGTCTTCTTACCGCAAAGGTACAAAGCTGCTCCTCTTCTCCTCCAGCATCAGGAAACGTCTTCAAAGCCTCTTCAAATCCAAAATACAAACAGAAGATCAAACTAACGTCATTGGTGCATTCAGGTGCAGTCGGACAACGAAGTTGCGTTCAGACGGGTAGGAAATCTGAATATCAGTAATGTAAATTTTCAACGAAAATTTTGGGGGGCACACGGGGTGGCCAATCCGATCACGGGAGGACCACTGCCCCCCCGTGCCCCCATGGAAGATCTGCCACTGCCAGGGCAGCTACACAGGCTTTCAACACAGGTGGTTACTCAGAGACAGCCAGCCTGACAGCTGCGCAATGACTGGAGAGCGTGTAGGACAGAAAATGCGGACTCGTGGCATGGCTCAGTGGGTAGAGTGGCCGTCTTGTAACTGGAAGGGTGCTGGTTTGATCCTCGGCCCGTCAAGCTCATGTCGACGTGTCCCTGAGCAAGACACTGAACCCCTAATTGCTCCTGGTGGGTCATGGTTAGCGCCTTGCATGGCAGCTTCCGCCGTGTGTGTGTGTGTGTGTGTGTGTAAGTGTGTGTGTGTGTAAAGTGCTTTGGATAAAAGCACTGTATAAATACAACCATTTACATTGAATTTTTTTTTATGGCAAATTTTGAACACATTAAGTTTTTAACTGGTTTTTAGAATATTGATGATGAGCTAAATTCAGGCATAAAAAATTCACATACATAATTTTGATGCAAAAAAATTCAAAGGAAGAAATTCAGCAGCTTTTCAAATTTAGAATCTGATGAGTGTGATTTGCTTCCATAGATTTGCTTCCATAATTCAGATCAACAAAAATCCAGGCAAAAACAGCCGCTATTAAGTTCTTTTCATTTTCTTTATTTTATTAAAAATTGCAAAAAAAATATTGATCAATTATCTGAACATTATTAGCGAAACGCTTTTAATATGCATATGTACAAATAGGGCGTAAGAGGGATAAAATCATAAATACTCTTTCAACAAAACTGACAAATGCCTGCAATGTTAGAAGTAACCACTATTAGAAAACAAAGAGTGAAGAGAGGAACTGCTTTCGTTTGTGGAAATGCAAACTTTTGACCTCTCGTCACTCTAGGCAAAGCTATACCGAGCTCACTTCTCACCCAAGTCCTTGTTCCATGTTGTTGATTTGCCTTTCACATCCACTTTTTGGTTGCACTTAAGAGTCGCATCAACAGCAATATGAGCACCATAGTCTCTGAGGGGAACTTAAACAATGTCCCTACTATCAAATCTCTCCTATTAGGAAGATCAAAATGCACCGATTCTAAGAAAGTATATCCTCTTTACAGAGAATTGTATTAAAGCACCATATTATTACGGTTTTGAAGTATGTTAAGCCAGAAGAGGAAGTGCTAGGCATGCTTTAAATCTACATTTTCTCTGCAAGCACCATATCCCAGTAAGGTAGCCTTATGTTTGTCATGATTTTGGTACCGCCTCCTTTAAGAGCTTTATGAATGATAATAAATCACTTACTAATGCTTTATTGATGAAGCAACTTTTGAGCTACCAAGTCTTGAAAAATCTCTTTGGTTCCTTCATTAATTTACTTTTTTTTACAAGCATGTAGTTACAAATTTAATTTATCAAATCTTTACTCCAACATGGAGAACTTGTTAATGAATGCATTTTAGTTCAGATGTTGAGCAGTTAAAGGAGAAAAAAAGACATCCATAATGATATTTCACTACTTGGCATCTCAAATGCTCATGAATTTTGTAACTAAAGTTTAAAGCATTGGCAAATTATTCGCTAACATTAATAAAACCAAAGTTACAACTTTTAAACCCTGTATAAATGGTGACTTAATGGTACCATTAATTAAAAAGATCCAAACTATACTGTTCTCTTTATGGCACCACAGTATCAGTGAGATATGTCACTCTGTATGCAAATCTTTTACCATTAGCACCATCTGAGTATTTGGGGCAGAATATTCTCTAAAATTTGTTTTGTCCAAACCCACAATCTTCACCTAAATCCAAAGCCCTCCCTCTTCAAATAAGTGGCACTGCAGCCAATCCAGCACCGCCATCTGGGCAACAGAGTGAGCAAATTTACAATCAGTGTTCTGTTTAGACGGCCCAGGATGAAGATCTCCCACACCTCCCCTCCACACGTCCGTCCTCAGTTTCTGGGCTGGGAGTTGAACTCCTGGCAAATGTTGTGGATGATCTTGGGCACAAATTTGTAGAGGTTGTCGAACTCGTCCACGAAGAAGGAGTGCTCTTTGTCGGGGTCTGTGGCGATGTACTCCAGCTCATCCTGGGCGGCCCAGGCGATGCCGATGGAGTAGGCGATCACACCTGGATGTGGAGAAGGAACAGCAGATTAAACAACAACATAACTCACATGTGTTTGTCACATCAAACACACACTGGCTTGACACCTCACTGTGGACTGACACACAACAAAGGAAACAACTTTGTCTTTCATCAGGGTCCAGCCTTTTAAGAGGGAAGGAGTTACGCAGAAGTTTCTAGATTATTATCTCGCACTTTTTACTTTTATTTGCTGATATTTGAAAATGTTTTGTAGATGCATGAACAAAATCAACACTTGACTTGATATAATCTGTCAACAATCTTCCTTTTTGACAGATTCTGCTTCAGATGACCTCTCACCTTGGCGATGGACAGCCAGTGCAGGCGCCCTGACGTCGTCATAAGATCGTCCGTCTGTGATGACAATCATTATCTTGCGTTTGTTGGGTTTGGATTTGCTGAACAGCTGCTCTGCTGCGTAGGTGATGGCAGCACCGGTGCTGGTCCCTCCGCTCCAGTAGTTGATACGTTTGATGGCGTTCAACAGCTCGCCCTTGTTGTTGTACTGGCCGAAGGCAAACTCCAGCCTCTGCTCGTAGGTGTACTGCACAGCTCCGACCCGTGTGTCCGTGTCAGAGATCTCAAACTCCCGTGTGACGTTGGCCACAAACTGCAGCACAGTGCGGAAGTTGCCGGTTCCCACGCTGCTGGAGCCATCGATGACGAAGGCGATGTCGTTGGCGTTGAGGCACGTTTTGCTGCACACCAGACGGTCCGTGTCACAAACTCGCTTCACAAGCGGCTGCACGGCCTTCCTCAGGGCAAACCAGCTGTTCACAGGGAGGGAGTAGAAGCCATTTGTCCGACACACAGCCTGTGGGATGACATGACACACTGTGTTTCAAACTGTATTCATATCTGTCAGTAAGCACTTGTGACACCTCTGAAAATACTCCACCTTATCAACAAAGTTGACCTCCACTAGGTTTTGTTTCTCATTGTCATCAGGGCCCTCAATGGTGACAAAGAAGATGTTGATGCCAGACTCCCGAGCGAGTCGAGACGCCTCTTCCACTTTGTCTGTGGGCCAGCCGTCCACCAGCACCACAGCCACGTTGGGAGCTCCTCCTCGGTTTCCATTGGCATCACTAAAGTACTGCTTGTTGATGTAGGAGAGAGCTTTTCCTGTCAGGACACCAGGGGGCAACAGGGAGACAGTGAAATGACGCTACATCCACTTTGTATACAAGTTTATGGGTGAAATGCGGGCAGGCATTTGGGAAGAAAGACAAGTTGAGGGAGAAAAACAATATGTTATTCATAAAGTACATACTTAAACTATGAATGAAAATAAAAATTAACTGTAGAATACAAAATGAAACAAATAGACTCTTGAAATATACTGTTAAAGTGCTCATATGTACATTCTGTGGACAGATATTTTCTTGGTCTTTCCCCACCAGTATGTATAGAAATACATATAAAAACCTCATGTATACCATATCAAACTCAGCCATAGTCTGTGTATTTTGTACCCAAAAACACACGTCTCTGAATAAAGTGTATTGCTTTAACTGTTTGTCGTCGCAAAAATAGAGATATCCTATCATTTAGTCAGTAACAGTCTAGATAGTGGTTTTAACAATGGCGGGAAAGGCTCTGTAGGAGACTATACAACGTTTTACAACCACTCACACTCTTATATGATTAGAGAGCTCTTCTGGGCAAACACAAACAGCACTATTTGCATCAGCAGGCAAAATTTAGCAAGTCATAAAGAGACATGTGGCAGTGGATGCACACTGACGCACCAACCAAAGCAGAAAAACAGCACTTGCTTTCTGAAAGCTGACCCCCATGAGCTGGTAAAACCAAATGCTTTTGGGTCAGAGCAGAAGAAAAACATGGCTTACAGGAGCAGGACTGTAATTTAGCTAACAGTGTCTCGCAGCAAATTTAGATTTAATTCTATCCTTGCATGTGAAAATGTGCCTGGGCAGTAAACCATGCGATAATTGCCACCCTTTCACTTTCACACTTGTGTTTGTAGGCAATCACTGTAGCTGGCAGCTAACAGAGGGTCACTCACCCACATTGGAGAGACCTCCTTTCTGCATGATCTTATCTACGGCAGATTTCAGCTCTCTGGAGTTGGAGTAAGACTTCAGACTGATCTCAGTCACAGGGTCATCTCTTTGGATAAAACAGGAAGAAATGACATTAAGTTTCTCATTATAAACGGATACATAATGACACAACAAGAGCGGGGACAATACCCATATTGGATGATGCCCATCATGGGTCCAGCCACTCCCACGTTGATGGTCTGAGCCACCTCAGCCAGGAAATCCTTCTGGATCTTAAAACGCCGCTTCCCAATGCTCCAGCTCCCATCCATCAAGAAGGCCAGATCCACTTTACAATCTGCACAAACAGAACACAAGGTTACATCAGATTAGATTCATGTGCAAGGAGTTAAAGCTACAGCAAGGTAGCAAAAATATATGTGAACAAATGCAACTGAACCCATAAACCCTGGGCTTTAAAAAAATTCCACCCAAATTTACTCAGTGAGAGCTTTATATTTGCAAGGTTGAACTGAATAACCTCGAGCTCTTTGGATGAAAGACATGTTGGATAGTTTTGACATGCAATAAGTTTCTTTGACCAGCTGGAGTGAGATTTAACCCTCGTGTCGTCCTGTGGGTCAAAATTGGCCGCTTTAAAGTTTGAAAATGTGGAAAAAATATATATATTTTCACAGTGAAACTTCTGATGTCCACATTTTCAACATTTCTGGGAAAACTTTGAACATTTTTTTGCTGGACAAAAAGAAATATTAAAAATGTTTATTAAGAACATTCACCAAAAAAAACCAAACAAAATCCAGCGAATTTTGTAGGATTTTGGTTGATTTTTTTGGTGAATGTTCTTAAAGAAAATATTGGAAGTTTTACTGATATATATGTAATCATTTTCAATATTTTGGGGATTTTTTTGGAAGATTTTTACTCATTTTTTGAAAATATTTACAAGAATTTCCTTGCCACATTCGGGGGATTTCTGTAGAAATAAAACTTTTAAGGGAAACTTTTAAGGAATTATTGGAATTTTCTTCCTAAAGATTTTGCAAATTTTCAGAAATTTCTGGAATTTTTTTGCTGAATTTTGGGATTTTTTCAAAGAAGGAAACCATTTTTTTGGCGCCTGTAAATGAGGACAACAGGAGAGTTGAAAAGATCTCATGAAAACTGTCATTTTTTAAAACTTATATCTAATACAAATTCTAAAATACAATGTGAAATGCAGCACTTTAACAAAAAGTCAGTCATTTGAAAACAAATTTCTTCGCAACATGTTATCAGGAATCCATTCAACCCATGGGAGTCTTAAAGAGTAGATATCTACATGTATGTTTTGGTGAGAAAAAATTAATATAGGCATGTTCATGCTTGCTAATAGGAATAATTGTATTTTGTACCCTTAATGCTCACGAAAAACCTTAAATGAAAGACTATGAAATTAATATGCTTCAGTTCTGTGCTGTAAATTGTACAGATTTTGGTTTTTAACAAGCGTTAAGAGTTACATACTTGGGTCTCCCTGTGACACAGGCTCAGGTACTCTGGGTACAGGGTCTTGTTCTCTCATGCTGAAGCCTGAAAACCAAGAAACACAAGAGTTTAAAGCAAAATTCTGCTAAAATCTACTCTTTGCTGGATTTTTGTGTCCTTTATATAATCTGACTTACATATGTATTCCTAAATTTACAGATTACTCACTCCCATCTTATTTAGTTATGCACCATTTACGTCATGGGGGAAAAAAATCGCCTAATCACCATCTGAGGCAAGGAACTTACGCTTTGTCATGAAAATATTTTCTACTCTTTAACTACAAACCAAAAGCAAATGACGTCTTTTGCAGGATTAACCTTGAAGTTTGCCTGGCAAAATCTGTGGCTGTGCACTTTCTAGAGTTCCCACCCTTTCGTTGGCATTTGTTGTGGCAAACAATATACCAAACAGGAACTGATTTTATCCGCTGGCAACCATGCCATTTGACTTTGCCTCCAAATCCCTTCAATTATAGGCTGAGCTGAAACCCAGATGCTTTTCCTAGGGGCGCCTCGGTTTGGTTTGTACTTACAGTCAGAACTGAGGATTTACTGGCAAAGTGACTGTTTAGGGGGCAGAAAGCAGGAGCAGGGCAAGCCGTCTTACCTGATTCATAAAGGTTTGCCTCTGGCTTCCAGGCATCCACTGGCTCCACTGCATAGATGATATCATACAAGCTCAGCGTTAGTACATTTCTGCCGCACTACTTCACACACTCACCAAGGTTAATCTCTCATAAACACAAAACATTGCATCTTTTTGTCGGCTTAAGGCTTATGCAGCAGCAGCAGCTAGGAACATCTCACAACCTGACAACTAGCAGAGCAAGTAATAGAAAAATGCTTAGCAGATGCTGCGTGATAAGTCCAAGCTGATACCTTCCTGGATACAAACAGGTGTCTGCAGCCATGGTAACCACTGCTCACCTTTAGTGTGGGTTGTATCCAGTGGTACTTTATGGCTGCCATCTGAGTCAGTGGATCGGGGTACTAAAAGCAAAGGCAATATTAGCGCTGACACATGAAATATAAGCACACTATGGTATTACAGCTCGCTCCCTCTGGCTCCATGTTTCATTCGGTTGGATGTCTGGTGGTACTTTTGTGGTGCTGGCTCCAAATGGCTCATCCACTCGCTTTTCCAAACCATGTTCCTTAGATTTGGCGGCTCGGCTGTGTCTTTAAACAGATGGAACCACGGCCTGTAATCAAAAAGTGTGGGCTTCTTCTGTGCTGTTTTGTCTCTTGTCAGTGGGCCACATCGACAAATAGACTTATTTGCTTTCTCGCGCTGAGCTAAATCGGCAGATTGATGCCACTCTCATGTCTACGCGTTATGTAGGAAACTGGGGATATAAGCAAACCTGGCTTTGTCTAAACGGTGACATATTAATTACAAGAAATAATGTAACAGTATTGGAGCATAGCAATGTGGACATGTGTGGGAACCTGTGTGCCACAAAGAGAAAACCAACATCTACAGCATTCCAGCCCATACATTTGACTACATAAAACCTGAAGGCCTGTTAGTTGCCCGTAAAAAGAAATAGAAAAACACTTACGGTATGGTCCAAAGTTATAAAACCAGCGCTCAAACTCTGAGATATCAGGCCTGTGATCCCGAGCTAGAGGAGGATGTTTTGAAACCCGTTAGTATGGATAGAACTTCAGAGGGAAAAGCACACATTTTCATGGTTGTGATTGGTCACATATCCTTCCCAACCAATCCCACACCAGTGAAAACAATGGCTCTGTGCAGAATTATCACCTCAAAGTATCTCGCTCTCACATGCACAATAAACCTGCCCTATGCTCTTCTGCTCCACACTTCAAAGAATCTCTCATATGGCAGGCAGATGGCATGTAAACACTGTGTCCTGAGAGACACATTGCATGTACTTACACGTGGAGTCAATTCAACACATACATGGTCAGCAGATACCAAACTGTACCAGTCACATGAACATGCTGTTTTTGCACATGCAACTAAAATAGATACAGAGTGCAGTGAGCCGCCACAGTAAAGGGGGCATCACACATGGAATCGTCATGTTGAGGGCTAACTTACCGGTAGTCTCAGGTGTGTCCGTCTCACTCCATGTGTATCCTGAGTCTGGAACTGCATAACTAACATCTGAGTGTACAGCAGAGAAGGTGGAGGCATCAGCAACTACACAGGTTACATTAGGGTTATTAAAGAGCCCATCCGAAGAGCTTCAGTAGAAGGTTAGTTCGGCTGTCACTAAAGAGGCTTCCTCAGTTCTAAATGAGCGATGGGGAGTCTAATGTATTTATTCTTCCCCGTAGAATCCCATATGGCCCCAGGATGATCCAAGAATTGCACGTCTTGAAATGTCAGTGGTTGTGAAACTGCCTGGTGAGGGATGACTTCCTCACCGCCTCCTTAATGGTGGTGGAACTGTGTAGGAAGGCAGCTCAGGACTGCATTATAAGTACCTGGTTAATGGTGTCATAGACCACTTTAACATAGATGGCATCCATCACTCCTCTTTTAAACCACATTTCTTCTCTGTCCAGTGTTGACAGTGTGAACATTGTTGTCCTCAGACGGTCACTTAGATGCAGGTGGACTGCTGAGTCTTGTTCTGAGTTTTGCCATATGCTTCTGGGCACTCTGTTCACTTCTATATATAGGTCTGTGCACCCCTCATTGTATTGGACTGAACATAGAGAATTGCTCACCTTGTGTTTGGGTGTTTTCCCCTCCAGGCAGTTTCACAACCATTCACACCTTGAGGCTATAAGTCTTGGGTTGTTGATGGTCTATGAGTCATGTCATTTGGGGCTGAAAATAAATACCTGAGACTCCCCATCAGTCAGTTAGAATGAAAAAGCCTCTTGAATGAGACATGAAACATCTGCAAGAACCATAAAGTTTGTGCAGTTTCCTTCCTGCTGAAGTATTTAAGATAGCCATGAGCTGGCTGACTGAGAATCTACTCAGACTTAAAGGACCCATATTATGCACATTTTCAAGTTTCTAATTTAATTTTAGAGGTCTACGAAAATGTTTTAAATGCAATAATGTGCAAAAAAACCAAAGTATTTACCCCAGAGTGTATAGATATAGCTCTAGCAGGAGGAAATAATGGTGGACTTTGTTAAAGAGTATGCCAGACTAATGCCAATATGTGACATAGTGACATAAATACATGAGGGAAAACAAGCCTGGATATTAGATAAAGCATTTCAGGTAGTTACAGTGCAGCGTTTTGTAGCATGGATTTTGGACTTTGTAAATTTGCAAACAATTTAAAGACGCTATTTAACAGACTAAAGGAAAAAGCACAATATGGGCTCTTTAAATTAGTGACATTCCCATCAGCCTTGGCTGTGCTTTATATTTATCGTTACTCAGAAAACTAAGGTGGTGAACACAGTAAACATTATATCTACGTGTTAGCCTTGTCTTTGTGAACCATGGATATATTGCAGAAAGAAGTTTTTTTTTAAATACATCCATGCTTTAATCATGTTGGTATGGTAGCATTTATCTCAAAGTACAAGTATATCTATGCTGTGAAACTGCAGCATGGATAATGACATTTACTAATCTGACAACCATCAAAGTAGAGGTAAAGTTAACATAATCAGTGATCCAGTTCACATTCATGAATGCATTCAAAACTGTTTCTGAAAAAAAGAAACAATAATAATAAAAAAGATATTTAAAAATTACCACAGCTGTCAATGAATGTATAAATCCAAAACTTCATTACACATATCACAGCCAAATTAGTCTTACCTGAGCTCATTTGAATTGTATTAAAAAAATAGCAACATTTAAATGTGAACATGTTTATGATTTGCTAATCTGTTCTGTGTTCGGTACCTGCTGGTCGTCGAGCTCCAGGGAACCAATCAGGACGAGGAAAAGCGGGGGGTGGCCAATCCCTTCTGGGAAAAGCTGTGCAGGGGAAGATTAGAAAGCTACGTTCAGGACACGCATCAAGGAGGAGCATGCTTGTGACCTCTGCTAAACCGACCACGTTATTAGTGGAGTATGCACAAGATGTTCAGCCTTGAGCCAGACACTAAACATACAGTAGTCCCAGAGACAGAGACGGAGTGACTACAGGTTGTTTAATGAAGCTGCTTTCTACCTGCAGTGTGGAGACAGACAGAGGAAGGCCAACACCCTGACAAAATGTGGTTCTCATTTTTCTGGTTTGCTATCTGTTGCTTCTGGCATCGAAATATGTTCACATTGTCAACTTGAAAGACGGCAAAAACATTGTGTGGTTTAATCAGCCTGACTCCTGCATGGCTCGAGGTTAATTGAAATGTCATTGAACACTAGAAGCCCAAACAGCTGAGCAAAATCATAACAATGCATCCCATCTGTCTAAACTGACTGAGCCATGACAACACACTTCAGTTAACCCCTCTCTGTGGTGGATGGGTAGCTTACACAAACACACAGCCAGGGCTTTGAGGTTCCCATCCAGTGGCAGCTAGTGAGCAGGGCCTTTGTTGACTAGGACGGGCTGGGAGAGCCCAGCCAGCCGCCCACTGAAGCGTGGGAGTATTATTCTAAAGTTGGTGTCAAACCAGGGACAGTGTGGATAGTAGTACGCGGAGATTAGCCTAATCTGCTGCTGGTAAAAGGCCCAGCGCTATACCGCAGACAGTAGTGTTATTTTTTCTAATGAAACAGGTGCTTTAAAAGGATTGAGTTTAACTCTCTCGATCATAGCCACTTCGATGATCACTGCGGCCAGAAGGTCAAAGCAGGATCAGGGACACTGATCCTGGCCTTGGGTTGGAGCTCACTCTGCAATATGTCTGCAGCGTTACTAACATGTCTGCAAAAGCGTTATTAAAATGCAATTTGGTTGAAGGACATGACTGATTACCACCCACACACAGACCCAGTGGAGAGGATCTTTAATCTTTGTGGCTTACTCATTACAAGTGCCAGGCTAAGCTCAGTTACTGCATTTACAGTAATCTGAGCGATAAATTCAAACATCTGTTCGGGGCAACCAGGTGGCGAAGTGACTGCAGAGAAAATGCTACTGGTCATAAATCAGAGTTCAAAACATCTGCAAGCGTCCCACCTGCAAGAGTGTCTTTAAGAAAGAAAATGAATCCCTGTGGGCTCCGGTATCCTGATCCTTACCTCTGACCTCTGACTTCCAGCTGAAAGAATTTCCCCAAGGCGATCAATAAATTAAAAAATCACATTTTTTTCTATGAGCCACCTGTTTTCTGGACTGATCACCATCTCAAAAGGTTAGACAAATAGGTCTGAAACAGCTCTCACTGCACTTTAGAAATCAAATCATACAATCAGCCATCATTTAAACAGATATAGGCCTGTCTAATTTTAGGACTCCATGGTTTTGCATATTCCACAGAAGTCAAAACCGAAGCACATTCCTTGCTGAGCCAAACCTCGGCTGGTTTGAATGCCGAGAGCTTTCTATTCTTGACAAGCCAGAGAGTGGACCCAGATCCTGCAGAGCTGTGGACTGGGTCACACGTCTCTCTGGGAGCAGCACCGGGCGACTTGGTGCTGCTGCTTTCATCTCTGTCTCCTTCTCTACAAGCATTTACAAGGGAGGGGAAGAGGCCAGACCAGATGGGATCTGTCATAAGATGTTATTACAGTACTGACAGAGCACATTTCTCATCGTGGTCTTATCTAAAAGAGAAAGTGGTCTCAGACATAGTGGAAACATGGCACAAGATGAATTCAGGACAATGATATCACATCGTCTCTCTGCTTTGACCCCTATCCTACGTACTCGCTATACAAGATTTTGAGATTGAAAGGACAAATGTAATACAATTCTTAGGTGTTATGATTGATGAACATTTAACATGGAAAGCCCATATAGAACTGGTTAAAACAAAGGTTTCACAAACCATAGCAGTGTTACATAAGGTCAAAGAATCACTAAATAGTTGTGCTTTGTTTCTGTTATTTAATTCACTTATTGTTCCATATTTGACATATTGTATTGAAGTGTGGGGAAATGCCTGTAAGACTTATATTGAACCGCTCTTCCTTTTACAGAAACGTGCCATTCGAGTCGTTAACGGAAGCGGATACAGAGACCACACAAATCCAATATTTGTAAAATTTAAATCTTTAAAATGTAATGAATTGGTTGAATTTAATCTTTTCAAAACAATGTATAAAGCTCACAAAAAAAACATTGCCAGAGAATTTGCAAAACAGATTTAAAAAGAGAGAAAGTCGGTACAAACTAAGAGGAACCGAAGTCTTTTTGAGACCTGAAACAGGCACAAAAACAAAAGAAAAATGCATCTCAATCCAAGGCGTCAATCTGTGGAACAATCTGAATTCTGAAATTAAAATGTCTCAGTCGATTTGTATTTTTAAGAAAAGTGTGAAAGAGTTGCTATTGAAGAGATATGATACTTGTGAATAACCGGAAATTGTTTTTCTTTTTTCTTTAGATCATGTTAAATGTTGGTTAAAAGGGCTGTGTGTGACAGCCAAACAGTACTGAAATGTGTTAAAATTATTATTGATAAGGGGCAGAAATTATAAGCTATAGCTTCTCTCTGCTCCTTTTCATTCATTTAACATATGCTGTGTTGTACTGTTTTTAATGAATGAAATAAATAAATAAAGACTACGGGTACGGGTCCGTATCTCTAGCAACAACCAATAAATAAAATAAAAATAAAAAATAAATAAAATAAATACTCGCTGCTCAGTGAAAGCCGAGTACCTGCTTGTATTTCCGCAACTCGTTCATGAGGACTGCCCATGCATTGAACCATAGAGTCCCACAGAGGGTAAACATTAGTGCTGCTTTATAAAACATTTCAACCGGGGTTTTATTGCCCTTGTTATTCCCCCTGTTTGATCGGAGCTCTCTACGCGCTACGTCTGTGAGTGTGTCTGCTAACGTAGTCTGAGGACTCCCGCTAAGGGTCTGGAGATACTTACCCGGGTTGGACTGGCTCATGGTTGGAGTCCGCTCGGGTTGTGCAGGCTGAACCCTGTTAAAAACTGTTTGTAGCAATGAGAAACAGACAGATAGTATAAGAGGGGAAAAGAAGGGAGAAAGGGGGAGGCAAAGGAGAGCTTCAGTTTTGGGACTCCATCCACAAATGCAGGCCAGCTGCTTTGCTTTGAGTGAAGTTGAAGGCATTTTCTGCTCAGCATGATATCAAAAACAAAAGGATATATGCTGGGCGTGTTTACAGGCCTTAACTCGGCGTCATTTGCCTCTTTTCATCTTGAAAAACGAAAATATGAATAAGATGATGTGCTCGATGACAGAAAACAGCAGTTATCGTGGAAGGAATGTTAGCTGAGATGCTTGATGGAGGGGATTAGAGGTGACCCTGGGGTGAAGATCACAGGGGCTTATGGGTGTGAACACCAGGGTCAGACTTACAGCGGTCTACGTCTCCTGGATTCTTGTTCCAACAAAACCATCTGTCCCTCCTGCTGCCCTTGACCAACACTCCCTATCAACCCCCGCCATGCCTGTTTGTAGCTATGTGTGTGTGTGTGTGTGTGTGTGTGTGTGTGTGTGTGTGTGCTGGTGATGAGGCTGACCTGGGCCCACTGGAGAGGATGGTTGTCTCCTGATAGCCGACCCCGCCTCTGGTCTGCGGAGACCTGGGACCAAGATTAGGGGAAAAAAACAAGATCGCATGAAATATAATTGATCTCAGCAGATTCCAGTCAGTGTTTTTCTAATGGAGAAAAGAAAATAAGGATCTTAGATTGTCATGGCAGACAGCCAAGACAATTCACTTCAGCACTAATGAGCTATAAAACGGTCATTAGGTAAAACTAACAAGCTGGAGTTTTTCCTTTTAGATATATCGTAGATAGATTTGTTGACTCTTCCAACCCAGCAGTGGCAGTCAATGAGGGTAAAAATGCAATAAAGCCAGAGACTTACTGCCATTGCTGTTTTTAAACTTTTATTTATCCAGACCTTCTGCTGAGAGAAATGTTTTCTTTTCCAAGAATGCTCTGTAATTATAGAAGCATCAACAGTTCGGAAGTAGAAACTGTATGTATTGAAAAATGCCTTGGCTTCTCAGATTCCTGACTTTATTGACCATGCTGGCAGTGTGGCTCTAATGATGCCAGGGCTCTGCTTTGGTCCAAGCTGGATCCCAACAGTTACACCCTGTGACAGATGGATTCTAATGACGTTAATGATCCTTTGACTTCATCTCTAGCACCACTCTCAGACCGACATTAATGAGTGAAATGTCGCCACAAAGTTTGAATCTATGGTCATTAAATTTACTTTAGAAATGTATGGTGTCCTGTGGATGTATTCAAATTATAACAATCTGGTGAGCCCTGATTTTTCATACATCACCTGATCTTCATCATTTAGTACTAATACGTTGGCTACTACAAAACTAATGACATTCCCATTGGCCTCAGGTGGAATTTATGTTTCCTGTTGGTTAAGAAAATTTAAAGTACCTCTTTTTTTGATCATCCAACCCCTAAAAACCCAGACCAAAATTGCATATTTAGATTTTTTTTCTGTGAAAACAACCTCTTCCTACCCTAAAATGGCTTTGATGTAACACTACACCATTGGTAATAGTTATGCAGTTACTGATATTTTCTACCCATTGTTGCAGGATAAAGTAACACTTAACTGCATCTTTGCCATAGTGAGGAACCATTACTTGTAAAAAAAAATAAAAAATCTGCATATTTGAATAATCATTATGATCATGTTAGCATGCTGATAGCGTTGTTTTTTTTGTGTTTTTTTTAGCTTAGACTACTGCACCTGAACACAACTTAACAGATCCACTATTGTAGCATGGCTACAGTTAAAGATTTATTCTCCCTGAAACACTGAATTATGTTTAAGAACAAAAAAGTAGTAAATGCTTCCTAACACAATATAGTATGAATATGGTTGAATTCTTTGTCCGGTGCTGTTTTTACTTGAAGAAAAAAAAGAACAACATGTGGTCTGGCTCTGTGTTAGAAGACCAGTTAAATTCATATAAAGCAGCTGTGCACGTACAGAACAGAGATGCCATGCAGCTTTTATGGATATATCAGGAAAAAAGGAACAGAAGAAAAGCAATGGAAAATAGAGGGAAATGTGGAGACAATTTCAGACAATCCGAAGTTAGAATGAAAAAAAAGACACATGGAGATTAAAGCTGGGTTTACCTGCACTGGCACGTTGTGGGAATCTACTCGGATAGGAACTTCCTCTGAATACTTTGAAGAAATGCCATGATTTAGTTCAACTTCAGTGAAGTATAAAGGACTTTCCAAGAGCTGCAGAATCAGTGAGAGCTTTGACATACCTTGACTGGGACTCTTTCCATGACCACTCTGTGACTGTCCTATACCAATAACACAATGTGGGCAAATTTAGACAAAAAAAGTCATTTATTTATTATCTACCAAAGTTGGCAGCTTCTGGTTAATTTTGATGTCAGCAAAAAACTAAAAGCCCCACTAGTGGCTGGACTGTTTTAAGTTTTTAGCTTAAAACGAGTAAACTGAAGTGATTTTCACTGACTAAATCACAAGTTGTGCCACTGATCGTGACAAACTTGATACCTTTGATACTGAACACATGATGAATCCACAGCATTCTCAGAGGACTGATGTGAAGCCAATACCACATGCTTGATGTAAACACATATTGCCGCACACCCTAGCATTAAGCAACACCACTGCAGCCGCTCATACCACCAATATATAAACATAAAAAACAGGTAAACCCTCATTGCTTTCTTTCACTTACTTGAGGCTGCCACATGGGCAAGGTACGGGTGACTGCTGCCTGGATAGAAGAAAGAAAAATGGGGTGCCAACATGGAGAGAGGAGAGATAATGTTACAGAAAATGAAGGGGAGAGAAATGGTTGGGAGGCTTTCTGGCACTCAGCCCATCTCATTTGCACACATACCTTAAGATACTGTAGCATTGTCTGCTCACTGTAGCTGCATTTCTATCCAAAACGGAGCAGATGACTCACAGTGATTACCGTCTGATAATGTTTTCATTTACTGCGAGCGATGACAGGTCTGCTGATCATATATACTGGTAAGTCGGTCAAGCAGGTGAACAGCGCTGTATTAACTCCACGAGACCCGCTGTAATTTGTCATAATTGCAGTTGTGACTTGTAATTACCAGCTGCAATCATTCGTCTTCATTGCTCAGCTTCATACAAATGAAAGCTTGATCTGGAAAACAGTATTTCCACTTACAATCTGCTAAAGTTGTTAGATGTCTACGAGGCGGCACGTTGGCTGCACGTTTTGCACGTGTATGAATGTAAAAAATGATGTATGAAATATATAAATGTGCATTTGTTTCTTTCACCTGCATCCCTAACTTTATGGGCGGCTGCTCGGGCTTTGGTGGTGGAAGGTGGCGGTGGAGGTGTGGTGGTGGTGGTGGGAGCTGCTGTAGTGGTGGTGGTGGTGGGTTCAGGAGTGGTGGTGGTGGGTTCAGGTGCTGCTGTTGCAGGCAGCGCTGTGGTGACCGACTTGTCCTCCTTTTGACCTGAAAGGAGACGACAGATGAAGGCAGTCGTGTACAAGACGGATGGATGGGGAGGAAGAGCGTCCACAGTAACCGCTGTGTTGTAATGCATTCTTGACATTCTTCATCAGACTGCAGCTCTCAGACTCCTCATTCAACCTGAGTGAGGTTCAACATGCCGGAGTCAAGTGCAGGTTATCAGGTAGGCTGTAGGCTAAAACGTGTCTTTATGGCTTGGTTAACAACAATAATTGATTGGTCTGAACTAGATTGTATGCTAAAATATAGAAAACTACAAGCCTTTTTTAACATATAGTCTACATTTTTAAGAAACTGTCACTTTTCAATAAGCTATTGCTAAGCTTGGCCCTGGATGTTTAGACATCTTTTAAATTCTAAACCACTGGGTCCTAATCACTGTCCTGTGGAAGTGAAACCTTTAACTGAATCTAAAGCATCAAAATTCATATATGCACGGAAGAGATGCATGACATTAGTAAAAAGAATAACTTTCCTCTTACTTGTTTTCACGTAGGTTGGTCTTGAAGGGACGTAGTCCAGAGTCGATGGGTAGTTGACTCCTTTCCTGGGCTTCCCCACTGAAAAACAACAGGGCCAGCTTTTGGTTCAAGCACTACTTCTACAGAACCATGTTTACCATTACTGACTTCATCATTAATACCTGAGACAGTGAATGACTCCCTCCACTTAGGCAGAGACAGAGAGCGAACCCCGTTAGAATTGCTGCCTTTGTAGATATTCTGCCCCGCCATCTTCCTCACTATCACCTTTCCTCCTGAGTTTGTGATGACACCACTGCAGACACAAAAGCTTCATCAGATTTAACTGTTTAAGTACAACTTCGACCGCAATGAAGATACCCCACATGAGCTTTATGCTATCATCATCCCTCCACTGTTAACCTGTGGATGGCTGCGTTGCAGATGCTGGAGATGGAGGCGAACACGCCCGTTCCGTAGACCTGCTGCTTGGTTTCCTTGCAGTGTGCAGGACATTTGACCATGAACTCCGACACATTGATCTTCCCTGCTCTGACATCACACTCTATAGCTGGAACAACTGTGGAAGGAAGATGGAGACAGCATTACAGAGAAGTCAAGATTACTTTTTGAAATGTCCAATTTACACAAAGCCACTGACTATGCAGTAGTTCCAGCTGAAACAGTTAAATAATGCAATGACAAATAAAAAACAACAAGACTGATGGGTGACAAATTAAAGGAAAACCCAACAAAAAGTGTCCTAGTAAATTATTGGACCACTATGTGCTTCCAGAACAGCCTTAGTTTACCTTAGCATTGTTTCTTCAAATATTTGGAGGTCTATTGGAGGCACTTGAAACTATTATTTCAAAAGATATTCCTACATTTAGTGTTTTGATGAAGATACTGGACAGTTTTGTTCAACATGTCAGTTCAAAACCTTCCATAGCTGTTCAACTGGGTTGAGATCTGACCATGATATATGAAACCGCCTGCCCTTTGGACAGGGGCATCCTGGAAGAGAGCATTCTATCAGGACAGAAATGTTTCATCGTATGACAAAGGTATTCTCTCAGAACTTAGAACACAGAACAACACACACTAAGAGGACAAGTGGACTCAAATCATCTCAGTTAAATGCAGCAAAAAAAATGTTTCCTATAATTTGTCACCCATCTGAATGTAAATGATCAAGTGAATGAAATCAATGAAACAATATTGTTTTCAATCATAAATGATAATCATTCTGTAAATTCAGTCTCTCACACGTGGTCTCCAAATGTTTTCCTCATGTGACGACAAGCAATAAAAAATCAGATTATGTAGAGCTTTGGGAATCTGATTTGGGAATTGAAAAGCACTGTATTGATTATTCTAAAACATAAATGTCACTTTTAATCATTATTATATTTCAAATTGCAGTTGTGATTTGCTCTCATGTTAAAACATAACCAGTGATCTGTTGAAACAACATGTCTTGTGTAAAAACTTTCACTTTTCAATCAACTTCAGCCAAGTTTTACCTGAACTACTGCACGGCACACATTTGGCCTGCAAATCAATTCTAACTGGGTCTAATTCACAAAGTGGCTTTTTCCAACACTCATACAACATAATTTTATGCCACGAGATTATTTTTGCCTCTTGGCAACTGCAGTGGCGAGGGCCAACGTAGACAATAACACCAGGAACGATGGAGATTACAGGCTTGCTATCTGATGATGTCTACCTTGCTTTGGTTTCTTGTTCTTTGATCCGTTAGGCTTGGCCCAGCATGCGCAGGACAGGAGGAGCGCTGTGGGTGAGGCAGAGGGAGTTTCACATAATAGCAGACAAAGTCACATAATCATCAGTGTGTTTACTGTACACACAAGAACTCTACGACAGGGCATGCTGCTGTTTGATGGTGTCAATAATAAAAAGGAAACCGGTTGCAGTGGAACATAGCAGTCAGAGATGATGCGTTTACAGGCGGCGTGCTCCTGCAGAGACACACCCAGGTCGCTCACCAAGGCAGACGGCAGTGAGTGATGCTCTGATCATGGTGGTTCAGCAGGTCAGCCTGATGTCCTTGTATAACCTCACAACCTTACGGAGACAGAAGAAGCAGCAGATTTTCACTGTTATCCTCAGAAACTCATTTCCTGCTTCCTGCTCGCTCACTGAAAGCAACTCTGGAGACTTCAGTGAGCATTTATGAGAATGGAAAGTGTTGTTATGACTGAGTATACCGCTGCTACTGAGACACACTCTAAGGATTTTTATATTTTTTTGATGAACAGCAGGAAAATTGTGAACTGAAATGACACAAAGACTTGACTAACCCAGTGTTCGTAAAGCCAATGTAGGGAGTTAAACATTTTAAAAACATGTATTGTAAACTGTGTTGTTGCACTTCAAAGATTTAGATCACATAAGGACTGAATTTTTAAAAGTCAGTGTTTCTTGTTTGCAACAGGTTTAAAGTATTTTTTGGGAGCTCCACAGCTAACATCTGGACTCCGGGAGAAAACCATATGAAAACGTCCTCCCACTAATATTTATGGAGTCGGAGTGTATTAGAGAGCACACACAGACGTAATTTAATGTATAAGGAATGGGGAGCTGTGTTCAGTCAGATGGCTTGTTTGTTTGACAGCAACGACCACATCAAGCTGCATCCTGGTTTGAAATAAAGTCTGTTTACAGTGAGCAGAAAATGCCTTTCAGTGTCTGTCATTCAGATTCCGAAGTTATACCCACGTAAAGACATAAGTCAAAGCCTGTGTTAACAAGATCAAGATTAGAAGCGGATCACTAAGGCGTCATTCCAGATATTGAGGGTTTGTAATGTATGTAATGACAGCGCTGGTGATACCTGCGATAGTCTGAACTAAGACAGGCGGCCGGAGAGAGAGTTATTACGCAGGCTGGAGGATGGACTCCACATGAGAAGCACAGTAGCTCCTGCAGTGTGCCAGAGCTGCTGACTGTGGAGGTGATGACTGAGGCCTCCCTGTTAACAGAGGAATGCTGTACCTCCCACAAGGGCAGCATCATGTCTGTCACTGCCCGCCACACACCAGCAGGTTCAATCTGATCAAGTGGGAACATGTGATCATAAAGCGACCTCTGAAGCAGGGTCAGATGTGCAGCAATTCAGCCTGACATGTACTTACATCAGCAATGCTGGACAAGTACTATCACTTAAAAACCCTATGTAAAAATACGTAAAAATCTGGTTGTGATAGTTCCTCTGTCAAAACAACTCCTGAGGTGCCCTTGAGCAAAGGCCTTAACCTGTATCTGCTCCAGCTGGCAACATGTCAGACTGGTTGTATTAAGCAGCTGCCAGGTTTAAAGGGAATACCTGAATAAGAGGAGACTTTTTGGCTCTATTAAATGTTTTTCTCGAATGATTGCGATACTGAGGTGGACACTGTAAAACATAATAAAGGAACTTAGTCAAATGAGCTACTCCTTTTTGTTTACTTAGTGTAAATATATGAGTTTTCCTAATTTCTAGTTGTTTTGACATCTTAAAATGTTATTTTGTTTAGTTTCAGAAAATTTTAGAACTTTAGTTTACACTGTTCATAGTCTGTTCTGTTGATACAGTTTATAGTAGACATGCTATTTATACTCTATTTACTTCTGCTCATTGATTTAGATTATCGATTTTATATTGCATCCACATTTAAATATTCATGTATTTGTCTGTTCACAGTGCCTTGTCCATACTGTTTGTTGTGTTTATATGGTAGCATACACGATGTACCATACTGTAAGTAACGCACTTCACTGCAGCTTTTGCACTTCTGGTTAGATGCTAAACTGCATGTTCTTGCTGTGTAATGACAATGAAATTAAATCTAATCCAAATACACAAGTTCTTATAAGTTGAGACACCTTGACTTCAACTAATGAGTTGAAGGAATGAACAGCTAAAAGTTCACCTAACTCATTAAATTAAGTTTAAAGCAAAACTAGCACATAAGAAAACTGAACAAGATGCATTGTTAAAGAGTTAAAACTCCACAGAGATGAATGTTTTTTGTGAAGTGAGAAAGCCTGCAGTTATATTTGGATATTTTCATCATAACTAAAACAGTTCCAGCTATGACAAAGATTAGTATAGACTTGTAATTTGTTGCAAATTCATAGATTGTCTTTGTACTGGCTCTGGTAAAAATGGCTTCAACAGCTGAGAGTGTAGGTTCTCAAAGGTCAATGAAGAAGAAACTCTTCAAACTTAGAATTTGTAAAAAGAATGTAAATCTATCGAAACTAGTTAATCAACTCAAGGACTGTAAACTCACATGTTTAAAGCATTTAAATCTATCTATCTACAGTTGTGCTCATAAGTTTACATACCCTGGCAGAATTTGTAAAATGTGCTCCATTTTTTTAATGAAAACGTGAATGATCAGAGCAAATACAATTGCATGACAATAAATACCTTTGTCTGAACACCAACCCTAAATGAAAGAAAAATGTTTCCATTAACAAACATATTTGCTGAAAAATAAAGGACAATATTTCACAAATTTGGCCAGGGTATGTAAACTTATGCGCACAACTCTATCTATCTATCTATCTATCTATCTATCTATCTATGGAGAAATCTATATAAAGTCAAGTAAAAATGTTTTCCCAGAATGCAGCATCCTGTGTTGTCAAATTGGCTTAAAAAACCTCAGTCCTGCCAGGGTGGTAAACAGAAGTGTGCTGTGTAATTATCCTTTACAGGATAGCTGCATTTCAAAATTTCATCCATGAGCCATTTTCATACACATTTCTCTCTCACAACTTCTACAAAAAGTTTACATAACGGGCTTGTTGCGTGTAAAGTGTGCGATTTCTCTTGTAATGATTTGAAGTGAACACATGCTGCAAACATTTCGTATCATGTTAAACGGAACAGAGCTGCAGTTGGCAGGACTTTCCCCAAACGCAGCATTCGTGAGCACTGACAATGTTTTTCCACCAAGCTCTGCTTTGACAGGCAGGTAGATGACTGCTGCACCGTCAGGACTACAATTTATCCTTCACCAAAGAAAGCTGAGGCTGAGAACAAGCTGAGACAGATATGCACAACTTACAGTACAGGAGTCAGACCTGCAGCAGAGGAGAGGTGAGTCAGCGTGCCTCACTGGATAAAGCAAACTACAGATCAGACAGATCAGGTGTATGACAGGAAGCTGTGAACTCCATGTGTCCCAAGTGCAGAGCGACTTTCAGCATGCAAGTATTTCTAAAGAGGCAATGGTGGAAGAAGCCTTCAGATTCTTTTCTTAGATGAAAATATCACTACAGCAATACAGACAGACTCCATCACAAGTATAGGTCCTGCATTATAGTTCCTACTTAAGTAAAAGTACAATAGTACAACAAAATGTGGTTAAAATTATGCAGTAAAAGTCTTGATTTGATCCCTCTGGCTGATAAACTGCTATTTTGTGACATGATTAGATTATTAGTAATAAAGCATCAGTGTGTCAGCAGCATGTTACTGTTGCAGCTGCTACAGGAGGAGCTGGTTTAAACTACTTCATGTAGTTTATACATAAACAGAGACAGAAGATAAATCTCAGATGTCATGAGATGATTAATGAAAGACAAAAGTAAAAGAAAATGCTCTTAAACACAAATCTGTTTTCAGGTTTGCACTTTTTTTCTAATCTCAGATGTTTGCAGAAATATTGGATGATCTGAACACTTACTGAAATTAAACAATGTGAGAAGTTTAGAGCGAAAAAACACTATTTGGCGGAGCAGCAACTAATAGACATCTGAAATGCTGTTTGGAAGCAGCCACAAAACTTATAAACCACTGGTTTATCAGCTTTAAAAGCTGAAAACTGTCTAAAGCTGTCAAATAAATGTGGTAGAGTAGAAAGCTCAATGTTTTGGAAGTACAAAGTGGCATAAAATGGAAATACTCAAGTATTGTGAGGTATATTACTTGACTAAACGTACTTTTCACCACTGCAAAGAATCCTTTATTTAGTGACTCTGTTCCTGTGACATCTTACAGTAGCTGGAAAAAATGAAATGGACAAAAAATGGCAATAATTTGAGACTTCTTAACTTGTGTTCTGAGTGTGAGCATCTAAATGCCTCTTTTCCAGGGCAATGAAATGCAGGGCAAATGATATCCTTTGACAAACACTGTGGGGAGTTTCCTGTACAGTAGATAATAGATCCTGAAGGGACTTGCAGAGACACAATCTCTCTCACACACACACACAAACAGACACACACATTTAACTAAAGGATCAAAAATAAACAGAGATCTGGGATAACACTGCATGCTCAGATTGCTTTGAAGAATGCCACAGTATTTGAGGGCTTTCAGGTTCACCATTTACCACCAAAGCAAATCGCAAACACATTGGGTTCTATAGAGTATAAGTTTCATATATTTGGCATAAATCTACATGGGCTGTCAGTGGTACAGCTTCAAGCATCTCTGAGGTAGTATCAGTTATATTCTGAAGCATACTGAGCATCTCCAGCATCTCCAGCTTCTAATTTCAGTTGGGTGGGGACACAAATGAAACAAACCATCAAGACGCTAACATTTATGTGAAAACTTACAAAAAAATACAACACGATTTTCACAGCCACTACAAAGAATGAAAGGTTTAGTGTATGGGCCTTGGCAAAGCAGCTCAGACAGGCCACATAGTTGGTGGAATTAAAGCCCAATGCAGCTGGAGAAAACATTGACACCACTATGTGGATTACATGCAGAAAAAAACAAGTTTAACTACCAAACCTGCTGACCTGATGTTGCTAAGGAAATTCTTTTTTTTTTTTTTTTTTTTTTTTTGCTTGTGCTAGCAAATTTCAGGTGGTATTTGATGAAATCTGATAACACAAGACAAACACCACACCTGGCAGGTATACAGTGGCTGTAATGTAAACAGG
The DNA here is from genome assembly GCF_021347895.1 of Acanthochromis polyacanthus. Classification (NCBI taxonomy): domain Eukaryota; kingdom Metazoa; phylum Chordata; class Actinopteri; family Pomacentridae; genus Acanthochromis; species Acanthochromis polyacanthus. The sequence goes on along the minus strand of NC_067127.1, from coordinate 16,416,373 downwards.
ATGTGTGTCAAAGACCAGCACACGATGGGTTGTCAAAGCATTGGCAGACCACACACCTGTGACTGGCACACCACAGCTTTAGAAGTGTTCTGAAAAAGTTGCTCATAAGCACTAAAAATACAAAAAAAAATAAATAAATTTTCATGCTTAAAATTGTGTGTCCATAAGCTAGCTCTGAACTCTCGTGCCATGCAGCAGGACTGTGTTTCTGGCTTTCTCCATTTCAGCAGCAGTCACATTCCTGCTCTGGGGTGACCGGTGTAAATGCAACAAGGGGTAAGCACTAAAGGGGATTGAGGCTTATTTGAGTATCATGAGCAGCTGAGAACTCGGTTTCACCGTGTTCCTGAGTGATGGCATGCCTGAAGTGAGAGAGTGTTTAAACACAGCCATTGCCAGGGAGTGTTCAATCCTACCATTCACAGGTGTCAGAACTGTACTGTAAGCATGTATGTGCCAAGTGTTGTAGCAACAAGCCAAATGAGGAGCCAGAGGAGAGCGATCAGACTCAAAGAAAAGCCAACATGTCTCTACAAAGTCATTTCTGTAGATTTTTTGGTCTGTCGCTGCTCCTGAGACACTTATTTGTTTATCAAGGAGAGCACAGGCTGAATTACTTTAATTCTTGGCACTGGCTTCGGTACAAGCCAGAGCCTGCAGCCTGCTGCTGGACATATTGTATGGAGACCACCTGTGCTTAATCAGTCTCCTAAACAACCAGAGTTGTAAGAAAGAATACACAAGGAACTGTCAAACATAATGTACAAGACATGTGAAACAAAATCTAGAGAGAAAAAAATCACCTCGAAGGAATGACGCATTTCAACATAAAGGCTTTGTGATGTGATAGAAAAAATCTGGATCAGTTTCCAGAGATCTTTTTTTAAATCTGCCATGAGTGTTCGTTTTCAGCATGAGTGATTATGACTGAAGAACGTTCTGAAATAAACCTCACTTTAGGGGAGAGGAGGGGATACTTATCTAAAACAGGGAAAGCAAACAAAAAGTTGAACACTGACTTTAAGCAGCAGTGGACTTGTTCGAGCAAACTGTCACATCCCCAAGCTTAGGTGAACTAAACCAGAGTCATGCAGAGCAAAATAAAGAGTAAATAGAAATAACCTCCCCCAAAAAATCCAATGCAGTGTTGATTAAAATCCCCAACTAAACTATTTATTACAACTAAAACGCACTGGACATCAATTAATTACGCGCAATTACGCATCATTCGAAAAGTGGATGATTCATTGACGCCGCGCTAAAAGCAAACAAAATACCCCAAATTCATAAGTGGAACTGCTTGTCTGTTCAAAATCCTCATCCCCATAGAGCAATGAAGGTGAACTTACCTGAAGTTGGTAAAATAATCCTACAGGCGTTTGAAAACACACAGTAATTCCCTGCGGAGCCTTTTCCCCGAGTCCTTATTCTCTCATTGAAAAACACTTTGGAGCAGCGGGCGTGTGTGCAAAGCACTGTTCCACCTGGAGTTTTACTCCTGCATGATCGCAGCGCTCATTAAAAGTGCAGAACGGGACGGGGCCAGTTTCTCTGATTTGCCCGTCCCACTTCAGGCTACCAGCTCTTCACCCAGGCAGAAGGAGATCAGTAACCCGGGGCCATGAGGAGAAGAGATGCAGGGAGCTGGCAGCACAGCGGAAGCATCTTTTTTGCATGTTTGACAGTTTCTTTATTGGGACAGACGCAACTAACATGTTTTTAGCACATCAAGGATATGTGCACCACATAGGCAGTTTAAGCTGTTATGTAAGGAAGGAAAACCAGAGCTTTGTTTCAAATTATCTGTCCTGCAACTCACTATTTGACTGAAATACAAAAGATAGGAGGAGTGAGTCATCTCTCACCACAGTAATCTCTCCTCCTTCACCAAATAAACCAATCAGCACCTGTTTGGGGAGCAGATCAAGCCACATCCATTTTCACTTTAGGTTTTGTCATGGTGTTATGATGTACAGTAACCCCTCACCCTCTTCTGACACCCACTCAGTCCTATATTTCAGCCTCTAGATACGGTTTTTGCAGACTGGCACACAAGCTGTTGCTATAAGCACTATATGGATGGTTATGCTGAAGCTGCCTGCCATTTTGATTTAAAGGTCTTAAAGGCTGCTGTAAAAGAGCTCATTGTGCGTGCGATTATGGTTTTTGCAGAAACCACCTCAGGAACTTTTTAAGATTAAACCTTCATGGCTGAAGTAGATAATTGCCCATTGATGTCGCTAGGAAAAAAAGAGAGATCAGGTGCTACTCCAGGGTTACTCATTTCTCTTTCAACAGTAAGAAAGTTGTCTCAATTGACTGCACCCGTACACGGCGTGGTTTTCTGTAAAAATAGAGCCACTCTGCTTCCTTTAACAAAAACCTCTGCTTCAATCTGCTTTTAGTTCACCGACACGATGATGCTTAACTGAATAGAAATGTAGAACGGCCCATTTGTATAGAAAGACACTGGCTCTTGTTCGACTTGACAGAGTCCGCAGGATGTATGGGAGATCTGATGGCATGAGTGCCCTCAGGGGCAGCAGGGGAAATGGTAGAATGGCATTTGCCATTACATGCCTCTGCTGAGTTAAGGACAGTTCAGTGTTTCCAGATGTGACTGTGCATCTCTTGTCTCTGTGCTTTTCTGACTGCACATTTCATCAGCTGGATATATTTTGAAAGGATTCAGGCAAATCAGTTATGATGTGCTCCACTGTATGCACTCCGGAAAAGCCCTTTCAGAAAATAATTTATTCACATTGGTTACACACACACAGGTTGTTAACAAAAATACTCTCAGATTCCCTTTTTAATTCAAGTACTGGTTCAAGTGAAACGACAACAGTCTTCAGAACCTGTCGCACCAGTACTCTGATGTTTCGATGTGTGAGGGCACGTTAATGTGGAAGACCTCCTGAGTGTCGGATGGAGGAGTCTGAGGAGGACTGTTGACCCCTGAGTCGCTGTCAGGGTTGCACTGGTTCATCTCTCCTGCTGCCAATTTCACCTCCAGCTTCTGGACAGGAAGTGACGCTTGTGGGGGCGGGGTCTCAGCCTTGGGTTTGATGTTCTGAAAGTGTTGCAGAAGCACCACCTCCTTTGGCTCTCGTGAGCATGGCAGCAGCATTGAAACATCCTTGCGGAATTTGGAGCTCATGCCGAAGTAGATGAGCGGGTTGTAGAAGCTGGCAGACTTGGCAAAGAGACGGGTGATGATGCTGGTTGTGCTTGGCACATGGAAGCCCCACGCTGACCACATAGACACCACTGCATATGGTGACCAGGCCATGATGAAAGCAGTGCAAATTACAATGGAAATCTAGAGAGGGACATGAGGAAACAATTGTCAGGACTGGAGTAATGTGAGAGGAGGTTTATTACTGAGAGGGCATTTTTACGCAGAACTTTAATGAGACCCATTTAACTTTTCCAATCAGGTCTTTGTAATAAAAACATCAGAAATAAACTTGATTATTTTCCTTTGGGCCTACCCTTGTTACATCTCTCTCCAACTTCCTTTGGCGGGCGGTGAGGAAACCATCGGCTGACATGGCATTAGTGGTTTTCACTGTGTTGATGATGGAGACGTAGGAGAAGAGCATGATCATCACCGGGATGAAAAAACAGAAGATGAGGATGGAGATGATGTAGGACTTGTAGAAGGTGGAGTAATTGGCTTTGGACCAGTCCACCTCACAGGTGCCATAACCTCGATCTGAGAAACACGAGACGCAGAGGTCAGATTACGACTCCGTGTTGGTATTGCATCAAGTGTTACTCTATCTTTATGTTTGCTTGGTGTATGAAACCTACCTGTGTAGCTGCCCCAGCCCAGCACAGGGGCAACAGACCAAAACATCGCTCCGGTCCAGATGCAGATTAGAGATATAGCGATTGTGTTGATGCTGATGGACTGAGCTGCAAAAAGACAGAGCAAAGAAAGGTAACGCAAGTGCAAACAAAGTCATGTTAGTCACTACCTCAAGTCATGACTGATTGTGGGATTGTTTGCCATTTAAAAAGGTTAAATGTTATGATTCTGGCAAACACAGGACAGAAAAAATGAGAGGCTCCAACATGCAGAATTCTTGCTATGAATGTCAAATTTGTGACATTTGTTGAACAATGAGGTCTTTTCTTATATCAACAGCCTTTGCAAACATCTGTGGCTGAAAAGAACCTCTGTTGACAAAGTACACATAGTTTTGTACTCCAGGGAAGAAAAAAACCCTTCTTTTATTTTAAGCTGTGCTCAAATACATAATGTAAATATTCCAGACTATATGCACCAATAAACAGTGCTTTTGTTGCCATGGGTTACTAGCTGTTTACAAGCACAGATTTATCCACACATTTTACTGGCTAACTGTAATTTCATTTGCGCTTAACAAAAACCTATTGCATTTTTTAAATTTCTTTATCTAGCTCAACATCAGTTACAGTGTGTAGCAGTTACAGCTGTACTTTGGCTCATACTACACTTTGTTGATATCCCACATTTACCGCTAATGCTTAAACCACCAATGTAAAATACCCACAGACAGGTTTATATAGCTTGTGTTTTCTGAACAACCACACACACAGTAAACACTCTTATCCCACACTGACAACAGACACAGTTGCTCAACCTAATTTCCATATAATTAAGACATTCTTGAGCATCAGTTACACCCTGAAATAGAAAAAATGCCACCTCAGATTAACTTAATGACATGTTGGAGAAATGTAAATGAAATTGCTGGAGACAAGTGGTAGTTATTTCCCCAGCTGAAGTCAGTAATAAGGTTTCATTAGCACCGAAAAACACACTTTTCTGTCAGATAAGACCTTCTGGAATGTGAGGAAGGCGGAAATGCTGGCCTGAGAGCTTTCTTTATGTTTCCTCGGTCGAACTCAGGGAGGGCAGATCTGACCTTTGCTCGGATGACATCCCTTGATGTATCTGGTGACGCTGATAACGGTCAAGGTGTTGATGCTTGCGAGGCCGAAGAGCAACGTGAAGAATCCATCTACCTGGAAGGAGACAGAGAGGGAGAGACGATTGATGATTCATGGCATTGCATCTTCAAGACAGCTTTGGGCAGCTGCTGAAGCCTCAGGGAACAGAGCTGAGTTGCTGAGTTTGCTTTTGGACTTCACCAGATAGAAACACTGCAGTTGAAAGACTCTTCTTTCCGTTTGGCCAATACATTCCAGACCCAGAGCTATTCTTCTGATGTATGCTGCAGGCTTTTAAACTTGCAGGATCAGCAAATGGGAAATTAAAATCGAAACTTGGCCGCTAATAGTTCTCCCTGAAAAGTTGAATGACTGCCTAATACGGTAACTCATGAAGCTTTGCAGCGGTCAGCCCATTGTTTAGGAAGATCTTTTAATCACAGCGTCTTAAAGAGAATTATGCTACTGAGTTTTAACTGTGCAACACCCAGCTCCCTGCTGTGCCATTTCCAGGTGACATGGATCAGTTAAGGTCTCTTGATCTTCCTTAGTCCTAATCCTATTACAGGCAGTCATCACGTTTTTTTCTTTCTCACATTTAGATCGCTGGACTACTGACATTTACACTAGCATGACATACAATTCAGAGCGAGTCTGTTGTGTAGTTTCTTCGAAGAATGTAGGACCAGGAGGAGTAACACAGCAGTTTCTTGAAATTGCTCATCTTGCAGTTTGACACAACAAAAGATGTTGTAAAATTGGATCATAGAACAAGGAAAGTCTTCAAATCAGTTTTTTTTTTACACCTTGACATTCCTTTCTCAGTCCATGAGGTTCCATGAGGTTCTATCATTTTCAGCAATATCCTGTCCTATAGGGGACCTGGCCCGTCTTGCAACTATTCATGTCCCATCATGCTCCATGCAGTAATCTGCTAATGCTTCTCACATGCCTGCCTCCTTCACCTTCCTGTTCCTTCCCTCCTTTATTTCTGCCACTTCTTACTTCCCTTGCTTCCTTCTGACGTCCCCTCTTTCAGCCCACCTCTCTCAGGGGAAGGTGAAATGAGAGGGGCAAACTTCAATCCCAATATTCCTCCTTCACCGGTGATTGAATATCTGAGAGATGAGATCATTTCAGTGTTTGTGCGGAAGTCTGAAAGCAGTACGGCTAAATTTACAGCATCTCTTCTAGTCAGATATTGGGGTTTTTTGCTGCTTCTGAGACTGAAAATGTTATGCTTTGAAGCAGCTTGTTTTCGTATGATTCCTTAGAGAGCTGCAGTATGGATATCACGATTTCTACCACAGCTTCCCTCGAGCAAGAAAAATACCCTGGATGAATTCCAAGCTAAGCTATGATAACTATTCCATTTCAAGGTGAGGCTGAGCAAGGAGAAAAACATAAAAATGAACAGTGCATCGTTGAAATTACAACTCATCTTTTAATTTAATGCAAACTACTTATCATAATTCAGCAACACAAGAACACATAGTTCAATTATGCCACAAAAATTCACCCTGCAGCTCTTATTTTTACTGATTGTTACAGGTGCCACGCTGCTGGAAGAGTTCCCCCCTTTTAAAGGCCTACAGAATGGTAATCTTATTACAGATTTAACCTCCAATCCACATGGCTACTAGTATAATCCCTTCCACATACACACTCACTCACATGCACACTCACTTCACCGTGAGACTTGCACAGATTCCTTTAATGTACTTTATTAATTGGGATTGGCCAAAGACAGCAGAAGCATACACACACGTATTTTGCAAGTCTGCACAGTCGTCCCTTTCAGGCAATTTCAAGCCAACACTCCTGCATGTTGACTACTTCTTTATGCTGAAAGCTATACCACAATTTAAGAATTGGTGGGAAATTTGATAGGGCATGCAGAATATTAATGATAAGCAAACAAATATTTCTTTTAAATATAATTGTTTGAACTAAAGTACTGTCTAGTCATGGCTTTTACCTGGCAGGTCCAGATCCAGGTGATCAAATACCCATCATCCCTGAAGATGTTGAATATTTCTAGGATTCCTCTGGAGTAGCCGAATACAGAGATGCTGGCGTCAGAGATGGCAAGATTTAAAGTGAGGACATCTGTAGGTTGCAGTGAAGCTCGCTGTCTGTACAAGACAAAAATCACTAGACTGTTTCCAAACCAGGAGAGCCATCCTGCAGAGAGGGAAACGGCATATTCAGTGAGTATAGTATAGTATAGTTATAGTATAGTATAGTTTACCTTAGCATAGTATAGCGTAGCATAGCATAGCATAATATAGCATTGTTCAATCTTGTATAGTTTAGTATTCTTCAGTATAGTATAGCATATCATAGTATAATAGTACATTTGTGTGTGTGTAAAGTAAAATTTTCAAACGTTGACTACATTATTTTATAGAATAGCATAGTGCAGTAGAATAGAGTAATTAAGAATAATGGGAGTGCACACAACAATGCACATGATGTTTCAGTATAGTTAATACATATTGCAGACTAAACTACATAATTAGGTAGTAGTACAGTGCTATAGCATTGCATAGAAAATTAGCACATTAACAGCACAGAGTAGAGTGCACAATACAGTAGACTGGATTAAAGTAAACAGAGAACAGTATAGTAGAATATAGAAGATTACAGTAGAAATTATTCCAGCATAATATCAGAGACTGTGCCTGGTTTCTGGCCAGGTCCAGAACTCTGACTCAGACAATCCTTTGTCTTTTTATATCTCCATCTGACTGTTACACAAAATCCCTTCACTGCATTAGTTGGCAAGGATCAACAAACAGTGCCACCCACACAAACCGAGCCGTCTGTGTCAGTGGAGGACTGGAAACTCGAGGAACAACAGCTGGTTTTGTTATTGCCGATATCTGATTGTTGAGATTTAAAGGACAACACAATTTGAAAGTCTGACACTAAGGATATTTCAATAATTTTGTTAGTAGTTGACAAATACCATTTTATAATCATTAATGTAGGGGGTGTCAGTATTTTTTAATGCGCAATGTTGACATAGACCCAGTGCTCAAGTACAATATGTCAACTACAAAACATACAAGCACAAAACTAAACACTACATTTCAACTCTTGTTATAAAGGAGTGGATGATGGTGGACTTACCCAACACCAACAGGTAGATTCCAATGATGGTCTCTCCTTGTTCGGATAGAGGAGGCTCTGTATGCAGAGTACTGAGGTTATTGTTCCTCCATGGAATATTCACCACCCTCAGAGGAATAGCCTTCAGCGTTATTTCCATGGCCTGAATTTTGATGTCTCGGCATGAATTCTTTCTGTCCTCTACAGTGTCCCTACTCTGTCTTGCTCCCTGTAGACACTGCACTGATGCACCAGTGGGGATGTCAGGTCAGTCCATTTTAAATCCAGCTTAGACACAGTCACTAATGCCTCACCACTCACAGTCCAAATGATTGTAGCTGTAATCCTATCTATTTATTAACTACTAAGCAGATAGAGATTTTAGGTGGAAATTGTAGCCAATTGGGAAATGTCCAGTCAGCTAGACAACTGGTGGCAGTTATGTTCAAAGGGTTTTCATTTAACTTCAATTACTTTAAGTCTTAAGTCTCAACTCACACAGAGACAATTTAAGCCTCTCAGCAGAATCTGGACCTAAAAAAATACATGTCTCAAATTGCAAGCTGTCTCTTTGGCATTTACTTTTTTTTGTTGCGAAACATTAAATTTTCTGCTGTTATTTTAGAAAATACTTGATGTGAACGTACATCTCAGGTATAGGAAATAGAGCTTTTCAATCGAGAATTCAACATGACATGAGGATCAACGCTCTGAACTTTAAACGTTCTGAGTGTCTTCTTCTTCTGAGACGTTTTCACTCACTGTGGACTAATTTTTCACTTCAATATAAAGTCCTGCATCTTAATGGAAGCTGCACAGCCATGGATGGGAGTAGAAAGAGTTCAAAATGTCTTCTATGCAGTATGACATTTCTTATAATGCCGTAAGTCATTAAAAAAGATGTTGAATTTCTTTGATTAGATTTTTTTACTTCATTTTTTAAAAACTGAAATCAATATGTACAACCATTTTCCTAGTATCTGTGCAGGTTTAAAAGGAGATCCGCATGTTAAAGATGGGCTATTTGACGAGGTCTATTTACATGTTTGCAACTTCTACGAACCTGGCGGTTTTCATTCTACTCTGCACAACAACTCTAGAAAGATATTTCCCCATGCTGAATGCATCTTCCAACAACTTGACAACTTACTTCTCTGTTTTTGAGCCATTCCACATTTATTTTACTGCTCAAGTAGGCTTTATTTTCTTCATAATCTTTTTTTTTATTTTTTATGTGCTCTGTTTAAACACAGCCTGCAGTTCAGCCGAAGAGTTTTTGTCACAAGACTGCTGTTTGTAACTGAGTCAGTAATTGCTTCTCTGAATTTTGGTTTATTTTGACCTTTTTTTTTCAAATGAGACACGATTAAAGGGATTTTTTTGCCTGAAATATCACAGGTTTAAGCTTATTTTTGGCTAATATTCTATATAGAATTGCATGTCCTGCATGGTACATTTCACCAATCATCATATTGTTGAAAATCAGACAATATTTTCTGCTTTTACAGTTTCATGCTCTGATAAATGATGTAGTTGTGGCAATTTTTGTGATTTTGAGGTTTGCAGGATTAAAGTTATGCAGTATGTTCAACTTTTCTCCAAATCCAGTTGGAACATTCTAGGGAAGTTAAAAAAAATAGATAAAAGTGTTCTCTCTCACTAAATCATTCACCTTTACGCACACAATCCATCATCTTAAATTTCCAGATTCTTTTAAATTTAGTGTTGAGTTACTGACTAATAGATACAGTAAGACGAAACTACTTCCAGAAGTCTGAGATTGTTGCTGAACAAGCTGTACTGTATACACCCTGGGAACAATTTATATCATCCCAACCATTCAAAAAATCTCTTTGTACTTTTAACAGAACTCTGCACCAATGATTATGAATCCCAGGCACCTTCTCTCCAGAGACATGTTCTACTTTCACTAATCACTTCCATTTAGAAAGGGTCGTGGAGGTGATGACTTCGGTGCTGCCACCATGTCTGCACTTAGCCAAAATGTAGAACATTTGTCCAAATGTAAACCGAGGCCTAAGGTTAGTGTGAGCTAATGTGTGCTCTGACAAATTCATTGTGCTCTGATGTCAGCGTGAGACCATCTGGCCCTTCAAGACTGTGCAGAACCCTTTCGTATGACATACAGCCTTAAAATCAGAAACAAAACATTTATTAGACAGTTTGGGGATTTCTCCAACAGATGCTGGTCCAGTGGTATTGATCAAAATCCCTTTGTTCCACGAAAACGTACAATTGCGTCACATCTCCCCTCCTCCACCCTTCACAGTGAGGTCCTCTGTGGCGACACACCTACCGAAGGGGTAACCTGAACCGTCCCCCCTTCTCCTCCACCTCAGCCTGTGTTTAGATCACAGTGTGCACCTTGTTTCCTTCTTCTGGCTGCCACAGAGCTGCCCTGCTGGCCCTCAGGATGTGGAGGGAAGGGCTGCTGCTGCCAGATGCCTCGATGCTTCCGCGTCGTCCTCATCAAACCTTTTCTTTCAGCCTCTGAAAGCCAGTCCGGAGAGAGAGAGAGAGAGAGAGAGAGATGTAGCCGAGGGGGAAAATGAACCGCTGACCCCAACTGTCACCCGTCCAGCACCAAACACTGAACCCAGTCTTCACTCACCACCTCCTTCACCCAGCTTCACCCACCCACATGATACAGCCTCAGCTCTGCAGTGATCCCTGTGTGTGCAGCCCACAGTGACACAGATGATTTCTGATGCCTCTGTGGTAGGAGTTCTAGTTAAAGTGGATACAGTGATATTAGGTGGTGGAGGCATTGTGCACCAACCTTGCGGTACAACACGGCTTCTCATCACTGATAGGGCTTTATGTTACCGTGCAAGTCTTTGTCATGACATTATCGTTGATGTGTGTTTCATGAATGATCTTCACACCTTCAGCAGCTAGGAATGCTGTCGTCTTACAGTGAAAGTGAGAAGATTAGAGCGTCTGACAGCAAGTGAGCTTCGCATGTTGTGCAGTCGCTGTAATAGACAGCTGCTACTGAGATTACGCTGCTCCTCAGCTTCGAGGTGAAAGGCCACGTGAGACCCTGCATTCAGCAGGTGCTTCAGACCGCAAAACACTTGTGACTGGCAACAACCGACATGAGGCAAGTGTGTGTGAAAGGCAGGATCTTGTAGTCAGCCCGTAACTGTGAAGACATGTGTGCTCTATTTTGGTAGAAAAATGCAAACTTACGCAATCTTACAGATGAGGTTTGCTAAGCTCAGCACAAAGCAGAGGTGTGTATTGTACGCAGCGCAACGCTCAAGTGTTCGTGCATTGCAGGTAGACATCCAGATTAGTTTAACTCTCGTCTGTACGCTCTGGCTCGTGCGTGTGAAGCCTGGTGATCAGAGTGCAGCCACAGTAGGCCACTGTATCATTAGACTTAGAATGATTGGTCTCCCGCTCTGTCTCGAGCAAAGCCTGGGATGTGAGGTTAAAAGCTCACGACTTTCCAAATGGAAAATCACAGACACAGATACTATTATGAAGGTGTGTGTTAAAGGCTACGAGCTGTCTGAGGGGCAACAAAGCCTCTCTTCAGAGGGGACATACACCAGGTCAAGAGACCAATACAGGATCTGCTTCAAAAAAAGTCTACACACTTTCTCTCTCCCTGTCACTAAACGAGAGACACAGGGACTGCTTGTATGAAGGGTCCACATAGTATAGAGGTAAATGGCTTGCCTGTCATTTTTTTGGGTCAGTCCGTCCATGATATTGAGTGAGCAGGGCCTTCGCAGCAATACATTTTTCTATACTTCCTTGTAGCTGACAGCTATTTAAAGATACAAGATAGTCGAGAGGAAATCTAGTTAAAAAGTTGGTGGCAGTTCTAAACATTAGGTAATCAAAGTAGCTCTACACATATAGATATATAAGATGATCTGACATTTAAAAAGATGCACTTAAAAACCTTTTCAGAAGCAAGGCAACTGACTTGTCAACTGAGGAATGTCAGCTGGCTTACAGGTGAAGATGGGATGGATCCGGTAGCAAAACCATATAAACCAGCCCACATGTTCACACCTACTTTTTATAGGGCTCTCGTGGGTTAAAAAATCAGTTAACAGAAGTGAAGAATATGTTGTTAATCACCATATTATAACTTTTTATTTAGGCCATGCAGGCTTAAAGATATATAAATGCAACACAGTGTTGTGTGTAAGTCTGCAGGAGCATCAGAAGAAGCCCTGTGAGTTGATGGATCCACTGACCAAATACGGATGAGATACAGTTATTAACTTTATATGTCAGGTAAGACAGAGATTCATGGCACTGCTTGCATGAGGCAAAGGCAGACCACAGTTCATCCAACGACTTTACTACAGGCACAAAGACCAGACTGTTTTTCCTTCTCCCCCTATGCCAAAACATTTCCATGGCTCAACAAGGCAAGCCTGCTGCAGCAGAGGTTACTGCTTAAAATATAATTGCTGTGAAATAAGAGCGTGGTGTTACAGTGCTTTGCTGCCCAGTTGAGCTGTATGGAATTGCACGAGGTAAAAGAACACTTTATATTGTTGGTCTTATCTCCAGCTTTTATATTCAGGAGAAAATAGCTGCACTGTTGCCTGAAATACTTTCTGGATAATTCCTTATAATACACCCCAAAGGAGAAGAATAGATGAATGGTTCAGTATGCATTTGAAACAAGTGAACACAGACTCTGTATTGAGACCAACAAGTGCGTGGATTGGTTTTGTGGCTCAAGATCTTTGGCTCTGAACCACATGCAAACATTTATTTGAGCACTGTGTCCAGTTTCTCCTGCAGAGTTTGTTTGTATAAGCAGGTAACTTATGTAAGCAGGTCTCACTGAGGTTTGAATGCTGGCCTTTCCTGAAGGGGTCTGCACATCACTTTTGACATGACGGGATATTTTGCCAAAATATGAATGTGGAAATGTAAATCCACTAATGAAATTTTACATCCTGTGAGGACACAATTAGACACAGAAAACATCTTTCCCAAAGCACAGCACAGCTTCAGAGATTTCCAGACATCCTTTCTGCCTCACCAGCTGCTTGATCTCTGACAAACTGTGGCCTCTGCTTCCACTGAAGTTTACATGGTGTAGCCCGCAGCCCTGCAGCACAGTGGAGACAGTATGGACAGCTCTTTGCATCAGCCTCTTTGGTCTGATTTCAAGCTTTGTGCTCTGACACTGGAACTCTCCTCAGGCTGACTGGGCATTGAGGAGATTAGTGACCCACAGCTACAGATCTGAACGGACATCTTGAGGGAAGCCGACCTGTCCTCCAACCCGATGTGTTGTAGCACGTGGGGGCCTCTGCCAATGGTGAGAAAGAGTGAACAAGCTTGAAACTGTCATTCAGGATCAAAGTCACATCAAACAAGCATTTCAAATCTCCTGAAAAACGTGTGACCCTGTTGGCGATGCAGATGTTCAGAGCAGCCCCATCAGGGTCGATGAGTCGACCCGTGTGTGACAGGAGGTGAACAGGTTACTCCCTTAGCAAAAATTTATTATCATTAAAGATGACAGTCTCACAATACCTGATGACCCATGACACATGCCTGTTTGGGCAGAAGGAATAAGACATCTTTCACACTGACCTGTTGACCGCTGGGTGAATGTGGCCCCTGGAGGCCCCATTTAGGCCTCTGGTATTCAGTTACTGATTTTACATATAGCTGAATGTTTGGATGCACAGTGTTGCTCAGAAGATTTGACGAGCTGAAGCACCCTTCAGACACTATTGGAGAATCCATTCAGTTATATGTATTTCATTTGGCAGTTAGAAATATGGACAATATGCCTATTTGCTTTTTTGTCCACAGTTAAGATAAGATTAAAAGATTACAATAATCCTAAAGTAAATTCTTGAATTAGATAAGAAATTTGATACCACTCTCATATCTGTACCTTAAATATGAAGTTACAGCCAACAGCAGGTTAGAGTCGTTTAGTGACTGGAAACAAGGCAAAACAGCTAGCTTGGCTCTGTCTGAAGATGTGCTGCAAGGCAAAGAAAAGAGACTCCAGAAGGTTAAAGACTGACTATATATAAAGATGGACAAATTCTCAATCACGTCACCCATAGGTTTCCTCATCAGTGGTTCTGAAGCTGACTTCTCCGAACTCCTGAGCGGAGCGGCTGAGCGTAAGTGGAGCTGAGGTTGGCCATGCAAACATCTCTGGGCCATGGAGATGCCCTATAAGGCCATCCAACTGTCACAGAGTGGCCACACACTTAATTATGCATTCAAGTTTTAATATAATTTATACAGGTAAATTACAAAAATGAAAAATGTACTCTGTACAATTGTCATAAATTTAGCAAAAGAGACCAAAACAGTTTTTGTACCAGGCTGTAATAAACATGTTTATTTCTGACGGACTCAGTGACCCTTCAGTCACATAACTTGTTTTTCTCACCCCCAGGTTAAATAAATAGTATCAAATTTTTACTTAATGTCCTTTAAAGATGCTGATAGTTGATTTTTTTTCTTAATTATGTCTAACAGATCCAGGCTTTCCAGTTTTTATACTAATTTTTTCAGCTTTGATTTCACCACGTCATGGCTAGTATCACACTTCTCATCTAACTCTGGTCAAGCAGGCAAATAGGGCTACTTACCAAAATGCCAAACTATTCTTTTGAATAAAAGAATATGACTTTTTTGCAAGTAAGGTTCAGTATACCTTGCATATATGTTTTAGCGAAAAAGAAGCAAATTCAACTAAAGAACATGCAAACCATGAGACCGTTGTATTGCCTCATGGAAAATCTGATACATTTCCCACACATGAGCAGAAATAAAGTCACTACGGTGACAGTGATAGAAAATAGAAAATTAGAGAGCAGAGTAGAACAGTGAAAAATCACCTAATAAACATACACCTCATTATGCAGAAATAATCGACGCATACTAGCATGTGCCAAAAAAATCAAATTTTTTGATGAAGCAAATGGATTCAAGCATGCAGCACCACCTGTTCACGTTGTAATTGTAAAACTGGAGCATCATACAATTGCACAGTATAAAAATGTGCACGCAGGATATAAGCTGTGATGAAAAGCAACTTTGCTACCCATATGAGATCACATTTCATTCCTCAGTACAATATGTACAGACTCATAATGACACAACACGTCCGGAAACACGCCCAGAGCAGACACATTAAGACAGGCGATAAATGTGAGTGAGATGGATCGATGCACAGAATACATGTGGGGAGACAAGTTCTTAAAAGTGTCTTCTGCTACTCTCTCCGTCCCATTTCCATATGTGAGGGTTCAACTTCTGACGCCTGGTCTCACTTAAAAGGAAGCGCTTCCCTGACCACCTGGACAACATACCAGACGGTCCTTATCGTGACTCACTTAAGTGTTCAACGCCCAGCTGTAGAACACCTGGCAAGATCTGGGATTACACACAAAAATGACAGCCAAGTGGTTGTGTTCATGAATTCTCTCTGAGTGTGTGTGTGTGTGTGTGTGTGTGTGTGTGTGTGTGTGTGCTTTATAGAACAGCTGAGCCAACAGATCAAGTACTGTCCTAATCTCCCCTCTTATAATTACATCTACTGTCTAACTATTTCCTTACTATAATCAGTTTTGAAATCCTCCTCTTTTCATAAATTACATAAGTGACACCACATAAAAATGTGAGCAGCCATAAATCAGTGAGGAAAGGAGACTGAGGAAGGATACGATAAATTTACTCATCCTTTAAGGATCTTGGTGGCACATGTCCCATAAATAATGCCTCCTGGTATCACATCAGCCCAGCTATTATTCTAATTACATTCAGCAACTTAATGTCTTCCTCAGTATTACACATGTAAAAATGTGTAAGAGCATATTAAAAGGCAGAAAGTGGGAAATGAAAGCCAAACAGCCGCAGCAGTTTCCTAATCTTGCACTACTTGATAGGCAAATCATTAGTTATGTAGCCATCCAGTTGTTATTATGCAACTTTATCATTTATTTGGATTTGGAGGGTGTTTTGGTGAATGTATATCAATAGTTAATGTCTTCAAGCTCACTGTTTTTTTCCTCCTAAGGGACATTTCTGACTGTTTAGCCACTAAATACCCCATTATGTTCCACAACTACATGGTAATTATGTCTGTCTCCTGTTTGGTGCCAAGCAGGTAGGTTTATGGGAGTGGTGAGAGTGAACCAACAAATAAAAATTTGCAGGCTGGACAGCTAAACACTAACCTGAAAGATGCTAAAACATCAGATTCAGGTGATAACTTTCTGTAGGTGCATCATTATGAGCAACTCCTTTCACATTGTCTTATTGATTCAGTGCTCTAAATATATCCTTAAATTACAGAAAACAGCCACACAAGACAAGTGCTCCCACTTTCCTGCTTATTAATGCTTTGTCACTGTTTTTAAATATGTATTTGACTCTGGGTAACAAGCCCTGTGCCTGCCAAGCTCATGTGGCTCTGCAGTACGATGCCAGTTATCAGCAGTACCACTGGGCAAACTGCAGATTTTAATTCACACCTTACTTTTATTTTAATTACACAGTGATTTGCACAGGATGCTGCAATGGTGCATATTAAACTTTATAACCCCTGGTGCTGTGTTTACCCTATCATATATCAAAATCACCATCTCAACTATCTAATAATTACCGCATTCATTTACTAGCTCAGGATTTCTTCCTGTTCCATATGGGGAAGTTGCTCAAACAGCATCACTTTGAAAGTACTTTCCAGATGCAGCTTTTTCTATGACATAACCCTCACATCATATTTCTGCTACAGTATGTGTAAATACAGCTTTCTTTGTGATATCTGCACAGAAAATAACTGCAAAAGCTGATGTGATAGATAAAAACCCCAGTCTCAGAGTGACCCTATTCCTCCATGTCAGACTGCACCTCATGATTCTCTGCTCTGGATAAGGAGACGTCTGTTTTACAGGTCATGTGACGGAGGTCAAAGTCTGCTCCTGGATCAAGGACTACTAGACGCCAAGTTTAGTTTCAATTTGCAGCGACAGAACTGAACGGATGCAACAGTGTGGCTTTATACCACAACTCCCAGTTCTCCAATTTACGTTCCCAGAAAT
This sequence comes from Acanthochromis polyacanthus, assembly GCF_021347895.1. Classification (NCBI taxonomy): domain Eukaryota; kingdom Metazoa; phylum Chordata; class Actinopteri; family Pomacentridae; genus Acanthochromis; species Acanthochromis polyacanthus. The sequence continues at coordinate 16,399,235 of NC_067127.1, read as the reverse complement.
ACAAATATATTTGCATGGAAAAGTCTTGTCCTAAAGGAATATTTTTAAAGACTTCCAGTTTAACCCACAAGGCCACAAAGTGACACAATGTACCACAAAGTAAAGATCTGCAAAGTACCACAAAATGTGGGATGTGTGTTATGTTGTGAGACACTGTGAGATGCTGTAAGACACAGAGATAAAAGAGCTCCAGCCTTCTTCCTGGGCGTGTGGCCAAGGCATTCTGCTTTGAAACATCCTCACCACTGAGAGATTTCACCAGGACGTCTTTGAGATATTTTGATCTCCTGCACAAATGGACATTAATGTGAGCATAAGGACGCAGTATGTTGCATGAATCATGGTTAACAGATGTACATGACATGTACCAGTAGAAACAGCAGGAAAACCTTTCAAGCTTCTATGGAGGGTTATTTTCTCTAAGGTTTTGTTTTCAAGAATTTTATTGAACTAAAGTTACACATTGTATTTTTATATATATATATATATATATATATATATATATATATATATATATATATATATATGGCATGCCTATGGCATGCCGTTTAGGAAATTATATATATAATGAAAGTCGATATATATATAATGAAACTTGATATATATATAATGAAAGTTGATATATATATAATGAAACTTGATATATATATAATGAAAGTCGATATATATATAATGAAACTTGATATATATATAATGAAACTTGATATATATATAATGAAACTTGATATATATATAATGAAACTTGATATATATATAATGAAACTTGATATATATATAATGAAAGTCGATATATATATAATGAAACTTGATATATATATATAATGAAACTTGATATATATATAATGAAAGTCGATATATATATAATGAAACTTGATATATATATAATGAAACTTGATATATATATAATGAAAGTCGATATATATATAATGAAACTTGATATATATATAATGAAACTTGATATATATATAATGAAAGTTGATATATATATAATGAAAGTTGATATATATATAATGAAAGTTGAGATATATATATAATGAAAGTCGGAATATAGAATGTTCAGATTTTCATTCCATCTATTCAAAGTTTCATTCCATATATTCAGACTTTTTCCTACTGAGCCCTGGAAGGACATGGCAAACAAAAACAGGAACCTTATTGGACATTTGCTCTTCAGATGAGCTCTTCTGTGATTATCTGTCTTCATGGTTGTCACAGGGAACGGCGACTACGTTTGAGAAAACAGGTAATTTTTAGAGATGTTTTGATTCTGAACACTGAACGTGTTAGCATTAGCTTAGCTACTTAGCTTCGACTACATTTGCATCCCTACATAGCTTAAAGGTTAAACACATGCACCATATGTTGATGATAATGATAATATCTATGTTTATCTTTATAGCTGGTCTTAAGGCTAATTACGAGGCAGAGGTCAGCTGCTGCCTGGACACATCCATGATCACGCCACTGGTGGGACACAATTGTACTGGATTTCAGCTGAAGGCTGTTGTTCTGTCCAAACTGAGACATTTTTATTGTGACATACCCTCCACTGTTGTTAGCTTTTGATTCAATAAATTTTTTTGAGATGAGGAAATCACTATTGCATGTTTCTAGTTAAATACCCTATTTTTATGATATATCACTAAAGCATGCACTTTTTATATTTTCCATCAATTTCACCCAAAAGTTGAATAACTATTTGTGAGCAGTGTATGTAGACACATAATAGAAGCACATTTCAATAATATGTCTGCTGCAGTAGTGCAGTTTATCTACCTAGATTGGTGTAACAGTAAAAAAAAACACATATGCTACTGATGTTTCTGACTAAAATCTGCTTGAAAAGCACAACTGCTTATCTGTCAAAATGTGTGTAACAAAAGTGTGCACTGAACACTGAATAAAGTCTCTGTAGATTATAGACAAAATTTGCATCTCTCATCACAAATTTCTGTTTATTCACCCAAAGTGCATGGGTAAAATACAAAACAGGTGAAGTACTAAAAAAGATTTATTTTCTAGAAAAGCCAATAGTCAACAATGCAGTTTAATTCTGGGACAGTTGCTCCAGCACCGACGCCATGCGTCCCATCAGTGCAACCAAGGTTTTCATTCATCTTCTGGATGTTCTGGAGAATGGCAGAGGTCACGTCTTGGTGTCTTCCGATCTGTTCCAAGAACCGTTCCTCTGACCTCTCCAGATACTGCAGAGGATCCAAAGCAGCTTCCTGGTTCCCTTTTCCTGCATAAAAGCACCAAAAAGTACTAGTTGTCAGTAATTATTTTCTATTTTCATAAACACAGTTAACTTAAAGTAAATGTTCTATTTTGTGATTTTAGGATGGGTCAAAAGATAACATACTGATCATGTTGATGTCTGCATAGTCTAAACAGATCTTACTTGATTTGGTCTGTAGAGAGGAGGACGGCGTGGAGGAGCTGCAGGACGGAACCAGTAAGCTGCAGACTAGTGCTCCTGGTAACTGGACCTCATCATCCAAGGCCGACAACTTAATAAAATGAACAAGACATGCTGTTGATAGCATCTGTAATACAAATGATTTTATCCATTAACTGATTTATTGCTTTGTCCATACAATGTTAGAAAGTGTTACAAATAATACCTGTAATAATTTCCAACAGTGATAAATGCCTTGTTTTATTTTACAACAAAAAACACCAAAAGCATCTGTGTATAAGAAATCAGTGCATTGGATTTCCACATCTGCAAAGCTAGAAAATCACACATCAGAATTTTACCTTGAAATTATGAAAATAGCTGCAGATTACCAGTACTCTTTACTTCATTGTGTTAACTTGATCATTTGAATCAGTTTTTTAGACTTGTATTACTGATACGAAACATAATCAACACATAAATTAAAATGTGTTCGCAAAGAGTTCACTGGTTCTTCAAGGAAAATTTCAATGATAACCATATAGTTCAGTAATATGATTAATGGGTCATTGTGTAACAGCGTGGGAGGTTCTGAATACAGGTCTTGGACTGAAATATTGCTGCTGCTTTCCTCCGGTTTTATAAGGAGTTGTTTCATAGCTTGTTAGCTTACCAGCGGCTAACTGGCTGGCAAACAATAGTTCAACGCCAACCTCCAATCAGTGATCCGGTGTCCGGACCGCGTTAGCTGGCGGAACGTTCATAATACTGATGTGGGACTGTTGTAGCTAGCGTATTCATAGTAGGATAACAGCAGGATGTTGGAGAAATAAAACTTACCATTATCAGGATCGCTGGTCTGCATGGCAGACTCTTAGCGCATCGCACTGCTTGAATGTCTGTGTATTTCAGGCCGATTTCAAAATAAAACTCAATAAAATTCTCGTCCGGGTGAGTGTCCTTCATTGTCGCTTCGCCATACGGACATGTCCCTTCCGGGGCTCGGTAGGAAAAAAAGATTTGATATATATATAATGAAAGTTGATATATATATATATATAATGAAAGTCGATATATATATATATAATGAAAGTTGATATATATATATAATGAAAGTTGATATATATATAATGAAAGTCGATATATATATAATGAAAGTTGATATATATATAATGAAAGTCGATATATATATAATGAAACTTGATATATATATAATGAAAGTTGATATATATATAATGAAAGTCGATATATATATATATATATATATATATATATATCAAGTTTCATTATATATATATCAAGTTTCATTATATATATATCAAGTTTCATTATATATATATCGACTTTCATTATATATATATATCAAGTTTCATTATATATATATCGACTTTCATTATATATATATCAAGTTTCATTATATATATATCAAGTTTCGTTATATATATATCGACTTTCATTATATATATATCAAGTTTCATTATATATATATCAAGTTTCATTATATATATAATTTCCTAAACGGCATGCCATACATGCCGTTTAGGAAATTATATATATAATGAAACTTGATATATATATAATGAAACTCGATATATATATAATGAAACTTGATATATATATAATGAAACTCGATATATATATAATGAAACTTGATATATATATAATGAAAATTGATATATATATAATGAAAGTTGATATATATATATAATGAAAGTTGATATATATATAATGAAAGTTGATATATATATAATGAAAGTTGATATATATATATATATATAATGAAAGTTGATATATATATAATGAAAGTCGATATATATATAATGAAACTTGATATATATATAATGAAAATTGATATATATATAATGAAAGTTGATATATATATATAATGAAAGTTGATATATATATAATGAAAGTTGATATATATATAATGAAAGTTGATATATATATATATATATAATGAAAGTTGATATATATATAATGAAAGTCGATATATATATAATGAAACTTGATATATATATAATGAAAATTGATATATATATAATGAAAGTTGATATATATATATAATGAAAGTTGATATATATATAATGAAACTTGATATATATATAATGAAAGTCGGAATATAGAATGTTCAGATTTTCATTCCATCTATTCAAAGTTTCATTCCATATATTCAGACTTTTTCCTACTGAGCCCTGGAAGGACATGGCAAACAAAAACAGGAACCTTATTGGACATTTGCTCTTCAGATGAGCTCTTCTGTGATTATCTATCTGTCTTCATGGTTGTCACAGGGAATGGCGACTACGTTTGAGAAAACAGGTAATTTTTAGAGATGTTTTGATTCTGAACACTGAACGTGTTAGCATTAGCTTAGCTACTTAGCTTCGACTACATTTGCATCCCTACATAGCTTAAAGGTTAAACACATGCACCATATGTTGATGATAATGATAATATCTATGTTTATCTTTATAGCTGGTCTTAAGGCTAATTACGAGGCAGAGGTCAGCTGCTGCCTGGACACATCCATGATCACGCCACTGGTGGGACACAATTGTACTGGATTTCAGCTGAAGGCTGCTGTTCTGTCCAAACTGAGACATTTTTATTGTGACATACCCTCCACTGTTGTTAGCTTTTGATTCAATAATTTTTTTTGAGATGAGGAAATCACTATTGCATGTTTCTAGTTAAATACCCTACTTTTATGATATATCACTACAGCATGCACTTTTTATATTTTCCATCAATTTCACCCAAAAGTTGAATAACTATTTGTGAGCAGTGTATGTAGACACATAATAGAAGCACATTTCAATAATATGTCTGCTGCAGTAGTGCAGTTTATCTACCTAGATTGGTGTAACAGTAAAAAAACAACAACGTATGCTACTGATGTTTCTGACTAAAATCTGCTTGAAAAGCACAACTGCTTATCTGTCAAAATGTGTGTAACAAAAGTGTGCACTGAACACTGAATAAAGTCTCTGTAGATTATAGACAAAATTTGCATCTCTCATCACAAATTTCTGTTCATTCATCCAAAGTGCATGAGTAAAATACAAAACAGGTGAAGTACTAAAAAAGATTTATTTTCTAGAAAAGCCAATAGTCAACAATGCAGTTTAATTCTGGGACAGTTGCTCCAGCACCGACACCATGCGTCCCATCAGTGCAACCAAGGTTTTCATTCATCTTCTGGATGTTCTGGAGCATGGCAGAGGTCACGTCTTGGTGTCTTCCGATCTGTTCCAAGAACCGTTCCTCTGACCTCTCCAGATACTGCAGAGGATCCACAGCAGCTTCCTGGTTCCCTTTTCCTGCATAAAAGCACCAAAAAGTACTAGTTGTCAGTAATTATTTTCTATTTTCATAAACACAGTTAACTTAAAGTAAATGTTCTATTTTGTGATTTTAGGATGGGTCAAAAGATAACATACTGATCATGTTGATGTCTGCATAGTCTAAACAGATCTTACTTGATTTGGTCTGTAGAGAGGAGGACAGCGTGGAGGAGCTGCAGGACGGAACCAGTAAGCTGCAGACTAGTGCTCCTGGTAACTGGACCTCATCATCCAAGGCCGACAACTAAATAAAATGAACAAGACATGCTGTTGATAGCATCTGTAATACAAATGATTTTATCCATTAACTGATTTATTGCTTTGTCCATACAATGTTAGAAAGTGTTACAAATAATACCTGTAATAATTTCCAACAGTGATAAATGCCTTGTTTTATTTTACAACAAAAAACACCAAAAGCATCTGTGTATAAGAAATCAGTGCATTGGATTTCCACATCTGCAAAGCTAGAAAATCACACATCAGAATTTCACCTTGAAATTATGAAAATAGCTGCAGATTACCAGTACTCTTTACTTCATTGTGTTAACTTGATCATTTCAATCAGTTTTTTAGACTTGTATTACTGATACGAAACATAATCAACACATAAATTAAAATGTGTTCGCAAAGAGTTCACTGGTTCTTCAAGGGAAATTTCAATGATAACCATATAGTTCAGTAATATGATTAATGGGTCATTGTGTAACAGCGTGGGAGGTTCTGAATACAGGTCTTGGACTGAAATATTGCTGCTGCTTTCCTCCGGTTTTATAAGGAGTTGTTTCATAGCTTGTTAGCTTACCAGCGGCTAACTGGCTGGCAAACAATAGTTGAACGCCAACCTCTAATCACTGATCCGGTGTCCGGACCGCGTTAGCTGGCGGAACGTTCATAATACTGATGTGGGACTGTTGTAGCTAGCGTATTCATAGTAGGATAACAGCAGGATGTTGGAGAAATAAAACTTACCATTATCAGGATCGCTGGTCTGCATGGCAGACTCTTAGCGCATCGCACTGCTTGAATGTCTGTGTGTTTCAGGCCGATTTTAAAATAAAACTCAATAAAATTCTCGTCCGGGTGAGTGTCCTTCGTTGTCGCTTCGCCATACGGACATGTCCCTTCCGGGGCTCGGTAGGAAAAAAGATTTGATATATATATAATGAAAGTTGATATATATATATAATGAAAGTCGATATATATATAATGAAACTTGATATATATATAATGAAAGTTGATATATATATATAATGAAACTTGATATATATATAATGAAAGTTGATATATATATAGTGAAAGTCGATATATATATATAATGAAAGTCGATATATATATATATAATGAAAGTCGAGATATATATATAATGAAAGTTGATATATATATATAATGAAAGTCGATATATATATAATGAAAGTTGATATATATATATATATCAACTTTCATTATATATATATCAAGTTTCATTATATATATATCGACTTTCATTATATATATATCAAGTTTCATTATATATATATCAAGTTTCATTATATATATATCGACTTTCATTATATATATATCAAGTTTCATTATATATATATCAAGTTTCATTATATATATATCAAGTTTCATTATATATATATCGACTTTCATTATATATATAATTTCCTAAACGGCATGCCATAGGCATGCTATATATATATATATATATATATATATATATATATATATATATATATATATATATATATATATATATATATAAGCTCCGTTTTAGGTTTTATGCTGAACAGGGCAAACAGTTTGCAGGCCAGCGTGTTCAGATCTGCAAGCATGTGACTCTGCAAACTACTTCAGTTCTTTTGGGTCTATTGCAAATGCCAAGGCAGGAATGTGAGTTTTGACTGTGTGCTTAACTCTCTCAATACCTGCCAAAGCAAATCATATTCACAAGGCCTACATCTGATTGCTTTAATCTCTGCACATACCTATTTCACCACATACAAAAAAAATGTTTGGAAAAGGGCAGCTGTGTGTGCTTTGTGATCCTGATTTAATGGACTTTGAAAGCCATTAGCAGGTTGCTTAAGATGTTATTTTATCAAGCAAAAGAAGTGCAAATCAACTTAATTGTTTTGCTGATCCTGGGATGGCAGTATGTCTTGGTGGGTCGACTGTTTTGGTTCAGAGTGAAATAATTCAAAAACTATTAAATGGATTAACAGTAGATTTTTGTTGCCGAACATGAAACCTAACAACTTTAGAGATTTTCGTAACTTTTCCTATTACATCATGAGATTTTTGGTTTTCAGTGAAATAACTTAGCACTTAATGAATGGATGGCCATGCAATTTGCTGAGGGTTGTACTAATAACTGTAAATAATAACTAATAACTTGTTTCTCTGACTTTTTACAATCTGGTTTTGCACTAGAATTTGTGTCTTGTACTAATTAGCAAATGTGAGCGTGCTACAAACCTAAAGTAGTTCTAAATGGTTGAGCATCATAAACATTGCATGCTATATAGTAGCATGTTAGCATGCTAATCTTAGCAGTTAGATTACTTTGGTAAATCAATGGAAGGTCCAGGAGTTAGTCCTGTCACCGCAATGCAGAAAATTCTAGGTTGGAACCTGCTGGGGACTTTCTTTCATGTCTTTGGCTGTAGGCTTTGTGTTAGCCCTGTGATGAACAGGTGACCTGTCCAGGGTGTACCATGGATCTCACCCGAAGACAGCTGGGATAAGCTCCAACCTTAAAGTGGGTATAGATTGTGGAAAGATGCATCAAAGCACAGACTCACAGTAGACTCTATCTGGCTCAAGAGTGTTGTTCATGACTGACCAGTGTCACAATATAATCAGCTCAGCCACCCAATCTGGCCTTTCCCTGCTTGTGAACATGCTGAAGCAGTGAAGAGGACTCTGTGTCCTGTCCTGTGTGAGTTCACTGAAAGTGCAACTGAGGTTTATCATGGTGGAGACCTATGTCAAGTGACTGTAACACAGGATGACCCTGCAATGCAATATGTCTTTTGATAATCACATCATGATTTAAAAACATTAGATATCATTAATCCCGGTGCAAGAGAGAGCAGATCACAGAGATGGAAATGAGCTGGTTGTCTAATTGCAGCGCAGTGAACCTGACCAAGGTCAAAGGTGGAGCTGAACCACCACTCCTGTCCTCACATGAATGTCCTGAGGGAAGGGCATTGAAGAGATAAACAAAAAAGGGAGGACAAGGGCAGTGGGAAAGGCAGAATGACAGACAGAGCATCATTCTTGAGAAAATGCTCAGTCCTCACCGAACTTTCACTTTTCATCAAGTGTTTTGGCTGCACATGAGCTGAAGGAATGCACCGCGGGGCAGCCTGCTGCTCACCCTGACTGTGCATCGCTTCACTTCCCCTCCTTGCGTCAAACCCACGTCTTAACATGTCCACCTCAGTCCAATATGCATCTTAAGCCTTTTCTGGGAGGAATATTTGTCCACACAAAAGAAGGACATCGCTGTTCTTCTCTGTCATAAGAATACCCTTATTTAGCTTTTACACAAATCCTACGTGGTGTTTTGTCTAGGGGGCCCATCCGGATGTGAGACTGAAAGCAGTCCATTTTAGAGATGTGTTGACAAGCGGATGTCAAGTCCAATACATCTGCATATTCTGTGTGAAGTCAAAGGCAAGGGTTTGGCTCCTGAGGTTACTGAGATTAATGGCTTTGCAGGTCATGTGCAGGCAAGTTTGCGCCACTCTGTCCACTTTGGACTTCTGCACCTTTGTGGCTGCAGACTGCAGTGAGAGAGAAAGTCCACGAGCTTAACTTCACCTTAAAGTACGTATATGTGGACATATTTAAAAGCTTTCTGAAAAATCCAATTTCCTTTTTACAACTTCCTCTTTCCAATTAATTCAATTCAATTCAATTTTATTTATATAGTGTCAATTACAGTCAAATCGTCTCAAGACGCTTTACAGAACCAATTAGATGGTAAAGATGTGAGACAATAATGATTAGCATCACCATGAGGAGGTTCCAGATTGAACCTGCAGGACCAGGTTCAAATCTGTTTTCCTGGCCGCCTATTATAGTCCAATAACATGCAGTTTAGCTCAATTTCCCATAGTTATGATCACAAGCATGAGTAGTCATCTGTCTCTACGTGTCAACCCTGAAACTGTCTCTCTCCCAGTGTGAGCTGGATGGGCTGCAGCCCCCCTGAAACCCTCAAGGATAAGCTTGCATAGTTACAGTAATGGATGGATGGGTTGTTAGACCAGCCATTACCGGCCTTACCACAGCTCAATGAGTCTGCTGGAGTGAGCATTTAACAGACGTACAGTCAGGTTGTTACTGTAAACTCTTTCCACAAATACAAATCAGGCAGCAAAAACAAACATCTCCTTGGGGGCTTCTGGTGAGCCAAAAGCACGACTCTCATTTAGTTGTTTTTTTTGCCACAGTGAGTTCTTAAACTGAAAATGGATGCCATGCTTTCACAATTTCAAGTGCTCACATGTATCATATCTGACCGTTATTTATATTAAAAATGTCTCTCAAAGGAACTAGAAAAAACACTACTTTAGCTGACACATATGACATCTTTGCCAAGCTGAGCTACACTTCTCTTTTAACTCTGTGTCAGAAAGTGAATATTTACATAATTTGATATCTTTAAAGCATCAACTTCATATTATCTAAGTAGCACGGTTTTCCTTATCGCTGAAAGGCTGACCTGGCTTATATAGCCTCATGTTCATATTTGAATATCTGCACATATCTGTAACCCATTTTTAAAGCACACACACCCACCGATACACACACACCATAAATAAACAGTGAGCAAGAAAAATAAATTTGCTCATAAAAGACAGATGTTGCCATTGGATAGAAGATTGGTCTTGGCTTCGAGGCTCCCGTGAGAGAGAACGATAACACTCCTGGGGTAAATGAAGTTATGTATTGGGTGTGCAGGCTGGTGGAACAGTAGTAGCCAGTGCTGGAAAGTGAACACAACTCGGCCCTGAAGGCTTTCCACTGTGCAAGCTCTGAACCACATCTTTTAACCGAGGGCGATAAAAGGGCCAAATTCCAAATTTTGACAGAAATACTTCCAGCTCTACAATTTACAATCAGGGTTTACTTAAAAGTACTTGAGCTCACAGCCACTCTCCAATCTGGTGCTACACACAGTCACTTGGTGTTTTCATCATCAAATGTGCTACTGTGCAGCTGACAGACTGTGTCATATTTATGATTAAGATCTAAATCAATAACAATTGTTGCCTTAAAGTGAGGCACGTGCACTCTCTATAGCAAACTCTCCCATCCACATGCTGTTTTCATAATGGGCCACTTGAAGAAACAATCACCAACTGTTTGCTCAGTCAATGAGAGGTCCTCACTGTGTTGACTATTATTCTACTCTCTACAGGGTGGGCTGTCTCACTGGAGGTATCAAATGATCACCTATTCTGTTTTCCCTTGAGTGGATGTAGTGGTCAAAGCATCAATGAACCACTGTGGAGGTGCAGGCCTCTGACACGCAACCAAAAAGGGAAGCTGTCAATCATTTATGAGGCTAAGACCACCTCAGTAATGCTCTGTCTTCTGTCAGAAAATTTAAAGCACATTGTGTATATATGATAATTACTTTCTCATGAAATAATTACAAGCTACTTAAAAAAAACTACTTGTAAGAATGTTGCTATGGGGTGGTTTCACGGCCCATAGGCTTTTATTTTCTGTTCAGACGTTTAAGTAAAAAGGCAGGAAAATAACATGACCAAATAATCTTGCAGCTACTCTGTCATAAAGACAATTTGTTTACTGTGCAGGATCCTCTCAGGGAAGAGTGAACAGGAGAAAGGTGATGACTAAACCCTAACCCCAAACACTCTTCATTCCTGTCTGGCGTCATGAAAGAAGCTCTTCAGTCATGACACGTTAAAAAAACACACTCCATCCAACATCTCTCCCCTGAGGCAAAGAGTGTAGTCCTAGGTGTGGTTGCAGCTCTGGAAGTGAGTGTTTTGCTCCTTCAAAAAAAAAAAAAAAAAAAAAAAACTCTTCCCATGACAGCTCCAAGCAGTGTGGAAATAAAACTCAGAAGACTTGCTTGAAAAACTTCATTAACTGCAGAAAATGTTTGCATTTATATAGTCTGTAAACAGACCTACAGGACAGAATGATGCAGCTGCTGGCCCACAGAAACCACAAGCAGCACCACCGACTGACCATAGGATGGGCCTTTGGGACAGAGGGGGAATATAAGTAACAACCTTCACAGAAACAGTTTGCTGTACATTGAAATAAAGGTTTATAACCAGCCACAAGAATTTACTTAGCTTGAATCAGCACTGCCCTAACAGCTGGTGACTCCTGTCTGAGTCGAGTTTCCAGTTGTGTTATTAGACAGTGGTTGGTTATGGGGTCTTGATCACAGAACTGCATAAAGTAACTTCACTTAACACTGCAACCTTTCCTCCAAAGCACCAAACAGTATGTTCATGAGCAGTATAACTGTAGGACATATCCAAAAACTGCAAACATAACCAATCTATCACTCAATCTGACAGTCAACACAGAAGAACACGGCCTTTATTTTCATTAATAGCAATTTACTGCATTCCTCACAACTGTGGTTACAGGCGAAGTATCTGCTGATTCCAACAGATGCTACTTGAGGCAGCAGAAATCAGTCCTGGAGTGGACAAAAACAGAACTGTAGCACCATCTAGCTGTAAAACAGTGGAGAAACTGCACTCCTCATGGCGTTTACCTCAAAAATTAGCAAGTACAAGGAAGCCATGGATGGGACATCTTGTAGAAATGAAGTAGAAAATAGTTTCCTGCTCCAGGTTACAAACTTGAAGAAAAGCCTCCAAATAACCTTGTAAGAATTAGATTTCATGGAAAAATCTCGTCCATTTCTTTGAAAGAAGTCCTCCAGTGAAAATCAAGTTTTTAACTTCTTAACATGTCCATTTGGTCTTTTTTTTTTTAAATTTGGGAAGACATATCACAAGTGCAATAAGCAGGAAGTTACATGACTGAACATTTCCACTTTGAAGCTACAGTGTACCAAGGACACTGTCAAAAATAGATTTAGACTTCTGGATTTTCATACATAACAAAGAACCAATGGGGCTTTCTGTATCATTATTCTTCCAACATGTACAACATCTTCGTCAACAGACAGACAGACAGACTGACAGACAGATAGACAGATAGATACCTGATTTATAAGAAGAAATACCTGCCATCAAAGAAGAGCACACAGCTGAGGAAACTTCAATGAATGTCTTTATTGATGAATGAGAAAAGTAGGAAACTGTTGCATTTTTGCTTAACTAAATGTCACATCTGTTAAAAAAAAAGTCAGGCAGCACGACAGTTCATTAGGTCTCCTACTTTCAAATACAAGTTCAGTATTTGTATCTACAAACTATTCGTGCAAATGGAAAAACTCTCCAAACAAATCTTAAAATACAAAAAAACATCCAACTGCTACCGATCTTGTACGTGTTCCTACATACAGAGAGCACTTGGTGATCAGGAACATCAACATGTCAATGAATCAGGTGCATAATGGATGGGAAAATTAATCTGAATGACATTTACAGGAGCTGGCGTCTCTCTTGAGACAAGAGAAAACTCAATCGGAATTTTCCAAGACATTCTTGAGAATAAATATTGAATTTTCAAGTAGCAAGACAGTGTTTTAAGGGTGTCATAACACAATGAAGAAACTCATAATAATTAGCAAAACCTTTCCCATAAAACAGGAAATTATCCCATAATGCTTCCAAATGTCAAAATATTCAAACAACATAGCTTTACCAACCTGTTAAAGGTTTGTTCCAGGTTTTATTCATGTTATTCACATCTTGTTCCCGTAGAGTAAAAGAGAGGAAACTGTTAAGCTCAGAAAGCTGTTGTATCACCAAAATCTTTGTTCCATTTGGAATACATATTGAGAGTCGATGGACTAACAGTGGGTTTAATGCGTTTCAGGGAATCCTCAAAGTCTTTCATTTTGATGTTACGCATCTGTGAAAATAAACAAGGGCATGAATATAAACATAAAGAGCAATGCAAATGTGTAGGAAAGCAGTATTGTTAGTACTTTCTTCATCTCACCTCAGTAACAGCCATACTACGGACTTGGTCAGGCCCCAACTCTGTGTAAGGCAAATTCCACATTAAAGTTAATGAGCCCGTTATAAAGCATAAAGTGTGAATATGGGATCAGTGCTATCAAGCAGTCATACCTCTAATTGGTCCAAGTGCAGCGTCTTTGGCTAACGATGTCAGATCACTCCCTGAATATCCTGCTGTCTCTCTGTGAGATATCATGTCCAGGAATTAATGCAAAGTCACTCAAGGACAGTTCTGCTAAGGCTCTAAATTTAAAACTTACTTTGCTAGACGAGACAGCTCATTTTTGCTCAGTGGATTCGAGTGCTTTCCCAGAAGGTTCTTCAGCAGCGTGAATCTTGTCTGGAGGAAGAAAAATAAAAGCAGTTCTTTAAAAAGTTCAAAATTCACATTAACCAGTTAGCAGGAGATTCATAGATACATTTTAACATGGCAAATACCTCCTCATCTGGTAACATCACATAAACCCTTTTCGCAAAGCGCCTGGAAGATAAACGACAAAAAAAATTATGATGACCTCATTCAAGTCAAATGAAGTCAGTTAATTGACAAAGCAAATATAAACACTTCAATACAAAGAGATCACATAAAGTAGAGTTGTTGTTTTTCTTTAGAAAACACGAGTACGCTGGAGTCTAGATGCTGGTGTTGTTGGACCAGAGCTGGCAGGTGGCTTGCAGAATGTGGGCAGATGAATCATTGGACAAATGAAGTGATGGTTGACATCAAGGAGTGGAGTCCCAGATGAAAGCCTGAGCAGCGTAAGCAGCAGATGGGCAGTTTTTGGAGAGATGACGATGAAAAGTTACAGAACCTATTCTAAAGAAGGGGCCTGATGAGGGCTTAGATCATTCTTGAGAAGCACTTGAACTAAGGAGCTGCATGATTCAGTACCATGGGGTGATTTTCACATGATAGAAAAAGAGAAGATGAAGGAATTGAGATTGTTCAGAGCTTTAGAAATGTCATCGTTCAGAGATTTTCAGTGGTGACACTAATTTAACAATCACCTTGTAATCTTTTTTATGTCTGAGACCGAAATGAAAGAATTGTTGATGAAAGGTTACACGAAAATATATAATAACGAATTTGGGCAAAGAATTCAACAATTCTGTGCCCGGTGGCACAGAGAAGCTGAATGGCCGGTGGTCCCGCATGAGAAGCAGCTGGACTTCCTGGCTTCCTGATATCTGTATTAATAAGATGGTGACAAGAACGGACCAGTTAATGCTCTTGTTGCACAGAAATTTAGAGTGCGGATTTGCTGAAGAAAGCGTGTAGTAGAGGTAGAAAATATTGTTGCCATACTTGAAACTATATCACTGGTCAGTGATAAAGATACAACCAGAGCTGATCTTTTCTCTGGATAGAAGGAGACAGGACAATTTAAGCAGTGTTTTTTTTTAGATATATTTTGCTGTGAAGTGATAGCAGCAACACACTCACTAATTTGATATCTTTACTTTTGTGAATTTTGGAATGTACTGTGCTATATATTGGCAGCCTTATGGATGTGAGGACAGACTAGCAAGGGGGCGTGAACGATGGAGACCACAGATAACTGAGGTAGAAAGGTAGATGAAAGCTGGCTGTCTCTGCTGGGACGGATGGATTGACTCTGTTCATGTTCTCCGGCGCCTGCAGACAGGCATTGATGGAGTTTAGAGATGCTGTTACAGCCTGGAGAGATTGTCCCACATAAATGTTGCTGGCGGTAGGTTGAGGAGAACCCCAGAGTGGCGACGGTGCCACGCTTTGCTGCAGCCTCGACAAGAGCGGATTTTTTTGGTCATCTTCTGCTTGGGTGTATGACTAGATTGACGTGTGTGGTGGGATCCTGCAGGGTTGAAGGGACTGAATGAGGTTGAGAAGGACTTGCGCTGGAAATGCGGGAAAACTCCTGTGTTCTTTTTAGCAGCAAGACGTAGAACAGCAGGTTTCATTTCCAAGAAGAATCGAAAAACGTGGTTTCCAAAAGGGTGCCATTGAACCAAAATGTGGTGGACACTGGTGGAAGGTGGGTAACAGAATGTCTGTTTTACATTCATAAAGGTTGACAAATATTTGACAGAGACATAGTTTAAATCCAGCCAATAAACTGGTGAAGGGTTTACAGAGCAGTCAGCATCAGTTTTCAGTGTTACCTGAGCATCATCGACATAAGAGACAGGCAATATGCTTTTTAAATATAGCCCACTGTGACTGCAGATATATTAAAAAAGAAAAATACACAACTGTGCAGCATGTAGGACTGCATAATGTACCTTAGCACTGCTTCATCGAGCTCCTGAGGCCTGTTGGTCGCTCCCATTACAAGCACCCGGTCATCCCCTCCTGACTGCACCTGAAACCCAGAAGCACTGTTGTGAAAATGACACCTGTGCTCTCAGAGACAACAGCGACTTTAAAGATGGGTTTGCGATCATATCTCTGAGGCGGCTGCTACTCTTACCCCATCAAACTCAATGAGGAACTCGGTTTTTAAACGGCGAGAGGCATCGTGTTCCCCCTCCCTCCTCTCACAAAGCAGGCTGTCCACTTCATCTGAGTGTCAAACAGAAAATAATCAGCATTTCAATCATGAGCTGAAATTTGGGGAATGCAGCTGGTGTTTAAGGTGCATTTTTTCTATAAACGGAGTAATACGAACCGATGAATATGACCGAGGGCTGTAACTCTCTGGCTACTGCAAACAGGGCTCGTACAAGCTTCTCGCCTTCTCCCACCTGTGATGGTGACAGGAGGAAAGATGAACAGAAATCCTGCAGCGAGATGATCGATCACAGAAAATGATTATTTAAAGTATTCCTTACATATTTAGAGGTCAAACTGGCAGCGCTGATGTTGAAGAACGTGGCTTTAGACTCTGCAGCGACTGCTTTGGCCTGGGGAAAGGAAGCAGAGGCTGTGATTCAACTGATAGCTACCAGCAGCTAAATGCAAATTAAAAAGTGCAGTTGAATGACTTGGTTCACTAAAGGCAGGAACACTTGACCTACCAACATGGTTTTTCCATTTCCAGGCGGGCCAAATAAAAGCAAACCACGTGCAGGAGCTCTGAGGCCAGTAAAGAGCTGAATAGTAAAATGTAATAAAGCATTAGAAGAAAAATCTGAAAAAAAGGAGATACAGCAAATATGAAAGAACGTTGAGAAGTGATCACCTCTGGTCTTAACGCAGGAAGGATGACAATTTCTTGGAGTGCTTGTTTGGCCAGATTCTGTCCTGCAATGTCTTCAAAGGATACAGATGCTCCACTGCAGAGAACAGGAGGAGACGATTAATATGTGTTTCATGTATTTATTTGCATGACACTGAATGAAAATAAACTAAGTTAACAGCATCTCTTCCAATTACCTGTCAACAATTTCATTCAGAATCAGGTGAGCCAGTTTGCTGTCCACATTCTTGAAGTTTTTCAAGTCCTTCTTTGGGGGCTGTTTTACAGCAGCAGGTCTTCCATTCTGATTTTTTCCCACACGAGGGGTCACCTTAGCAAGAAAACAATTATCCAGAAAACATTACACAACATATCTACTTAAAAAAAAACACAACTGAAGGATTAAATAACACAAAAAACTTACCTTAGGGTCAGCGGGTCTCGATGGGGGTCTGCCGGCAGAGGACGGCCTGATGTTAGTGGACACACCAGGCTGGCTTTTAGGAACAAGTTTTGGTTGTGGAAGAACGTGATTTGAGGTCGTCTTTGGATCACTTCCCCTTTTTGATGCCAACGTTGTTTCTGTGTAGCAAGAAAAAGAACTGATCTTCAGCATCCTGCTCGGCTTACAGTTAAACTCAAAACTATTCATACCAATGCAAATTTTTGATTTATAGACTTTTTATTTGACCAACAGGTTTCTTCTGGCTTGAAATCACAAAATAATGATGAAAAGAAGTAAGTAACTAAGTAAAGACAATGTTTTAGAAATGACATGAAAGATTTGACCTGATTTCTGGGTTTTAATCCAGAATGATTCATACTCTTTGAAATTGATGCAAATTTGTGAGAAAATGCAGGTTCAATATCAACTACAACTATGTTGTAGAGCATTTCAATGGACTATAAATGGAGAACAGCTGATGCAGTCAATTTAGGTAGACATTAATTGCTAGCTGTACCTGAAACCAAAGAGCTTGGTGAGTGTTATATCTGCTATACCAAACTGCAAAGTATAACCAACAAGCATAAGAAGTTCCACACGGTGAAAAAGGTCACAGAGCAAGTATAGATGCCAAAAGTGACCCCTGCAACAGCAAAAATGGTAGTATGAGAGGTTAAGAAGAATCCAGGCATCAACACCAAAACAATCCTGATGAATCTCAGCAGTTCTGGAAGCAACATCCCAATCAGACATTCAAACAGACAGTGCACAGGGCTGGTCTTCATGGACACTGAGCAATAAGTGGTCAAGATACAGTTAAGAGAAATCAACATCAACACTTTAGAGTGGCCCAGTCACAGTCAAGACATGATGGTGAGGAAACCATGCGACCTCAGATCTGGAGATCCTCGCAAATGAGGAGTGGCGCTAAATCCTAGTTGACGCAATTATAAGAACTGTGTGGTTAAATGTGGTGGCAAATCAAAGCTTTCTCATTTCTCACTATAAATCAACATTAGGTGTGAGTAATTTGAGGTTAAAGTGTGTATAACAATATTACTTATACACTATTACTATAAAAGTCATGAACACACTTCAGACTTTAGGATGTCAGACAATCTGGAAGAAACTCACCTAACAAAGCCAGCCTGTCTCGTGCCATGGTGAGATTGGTGACCATTTTATCCTGAAGTCTCTTTGCTCGGTCATACTGCTCTCCTGCTGACAAAACACTGAGTATTAGACTGAAGTACGTCAACACGGAACACCATGCACATCTGGATGTGTGTTTGTGGTACCTTGCCCCGTGATCTCCACCGCTATCCCCCTTTCCAGCTCCGCTATCCCTTTCTTGTACCACTGCACAGCCTCCCCCTTCTCTCCTGTCATCACACATAGATGCTGAATCACAAACTGACACACACAACACACCACTAAATAGATCACAAACACAGCAAACAAACCTGTATCATCTTCGTCGATCCTCAGTGCCTTCGATATATATTCAAACGCCTGTTTGTGGTAGTTTTTAATAACTTCGCCGCTATCTTTGCCTTTACTTGCGGATATTTTGGCCGACATTAGGCCTAGTCTCGCGTTACTGTCGCCTACTGTACAGTTAGAAGTCAGATAGCGCGATAGGAAAGAAAACACGTCGGTATTTAGCCTTTAAATAGCATTTAAAAGTGATTCAATCCGCGGTACGTAGTTTACAACATGATATTTTAACACACGTACAAATAATTCTGGTGCCTCATCACAACACAAACATTTCTACCGCTAGCTTCCGCTTTCCCGTGTGTACGTCTGACAGGAGTCTCCGCCTTCCCGGGCGGTACCGGTAAGAAAATATAACACCGCTACTGGCCGTTGGATTTTTAACACCATCAACATAATTTGTTCTTCTTAGCTATTAGCACTAATTATTGTATGGTTTAGCTGTAAAAATTTAAAGACTCCCTTTAGTAAAAAAAAAAAATCTTCTTTTAACAAATCCATTCTTTCAAATGTGTGTGTGTTTTTAAATGACAGAAGACAGCTTCACAGTCAATGTCATGAAACTGCAGTATACTAATGACAATCTGAAAAACACAGATTCAGATTTTCAAGGTTTCACACGTAGCAAACCTAAAGTACCGATCTTTTCCACTTCCAGGGTGGTACTTTCAGTATTTTTATTCTTCTTCAGAAATGATTTCAAACATGTATGACTGAATTACTCCAATATTACAACGTGCCATTGTGTAGTGTAGCAGAGTTTAACAGTATTTGAGCTGAGTTGTAGGTGAACAGACAGCTTGAGCAGAAAAGATGAAGCACTACATATACACAGTTTTAATTAAGGAAAAAAAACCTTCTAAATACACTCAACAAAAATATACATGCAACACTTTTGTTTTTGCTCCCATTTTTTATGAGATGAACTTAAAGAGATAAAACTTTTTCCACATACACAATATCACCATTTCTCTCAAATATTGTTCACAAATCTGTCTAAATCTGTGATAGTGAGCACTTCTCCTTTGCTGAGATAATCCATCCCACCTCACAGGTGTGCCATATCAAGATGCTGATTAGACGCCATGATTAGTGCACAGGTGTGCCTTAGACTGCCCACAATAAAAGGCCACTCTGAAAAGTGCAGTTTTGTTTTATTGGAGGGGTCCACTCCTCTTCAATGGCTATGCAAAGTTGCTGGATATTGGCGGGAACTGGTACACGCTGTCGTATACGCCGATCCAGAGCATCCCAAACATGCTCAGTGGGTGACATGTCCGGTGAGTATGCTGGCCATGCAAGAACTGGGATGTTTTCAGCTTCCAAGAATTGTGTACAGATCCTTGCAACATGGGGCCGTGCATTATCCTGCTGCAACATGAGGTGATGTTCTTGGATGTATGGCACAACAATGGGCCAGGATCTCGACACGGTATCTCTGTACATTCAAAATGCCATCAATAAAATGCACCTGTGTTCTTCGTCCATAACAGACACCTGCCCATACCATAACCCCACCACCACCATGAGCCACTCCATCCACAACACTGACATCAGAAAACCGCTCCCCCACACGACGCCACACATTCTGTCTGCCATCTGCCCTGAACAGTGCAAACCGGGATTCATCCATGAAGAGAACACCTCTCCAAAGTGCCAGACACCATTGAATGTGAGCATTTGCCCACTCAAGTCGGTTACAACGACGAACTGGAGTCAGGTCAAGACCACGTTGAGGACGACGAGCATACAGATGAGCTTTCCTGAGACGGTTTCTGACAGTTTGTGCAGAAATTCTTTGGTTATGCAAACCAATTGTTTCAGCAGCTGTCCGAGTGGCTGGTCTCAGACGATCTTGGAGGTGAACATGCTGGATGTGGAGGTCCTGGGCTGGTGTGGTTACACGTGGTCTGCGGTTGTGAGGCTGGTTGGATGTACTGCCAAATTCTCTGAAACGCCTTTGGAGACGGCGTATGGTAGAGAAATGAACATTCAATACTCGAGCAACATCTCTGGTTGACATTCCTGCTGTCAGCATGCCAATTGCACGCTCCCTCAAATCTTGCCACATCTGTGACATTGTGCTATGTGATAAAACTGCACCTTTCAGAGTGGCCTTTTATTGTGGGCAGTCTCAGGCACACCTGTGCACTAATCGTGGTGTCTAATCAGCATCTTGATATGGCACACCTGTGAGGTGGGATGGATTATCTCAGCAAAGGAGAAGTGCTCACTATACCAGATTTAGACAGATTTGTGAACAATATTTGAGAGAAATGGTGATATTGTGTATGTGGAAAAAGTTTTAGATCTTTGAGTTCATCTCATAAAAAATGGGAGCAAAAACAAAAGTGTTGCGTGTATATTTTTGTTGAGTGTACATATACAGCCATAGTCATAGCACCACCTGGTGGATGGAAGGAAATGCTCTATAACTGACCTGTACCAGGCGTGAACTAACCGTGACGTCACCCGTTGGTTTCAACAGTGAGAAAATGAAGGCCGGATTTTGCTACTTCCTGGTCGCGATTTTGGATTTTTTGGAGCAAGTGACATAAAAGCGTCATCAATCAGGCTGGACCGGAGAGCAACTCGAGGCAGGATCAGTCTATGGGACTGTCAATCAAGTATAGCCACGCCCCCTGGCTCCACCATTTTAACGATTTATTTAAAATTCAGTACTGATTTATTTGAAGATCAGCCACCTGATCTCTCATTTTGACCATGAAAACTAACAGGAAAAAAAATCCTGAGCTGTAGAAAATCAGTCTATCAAATTTTATTTTTTCCAAAAATGAATTGGGGTCTATGGAGCAAAAGCTTTTTGGAGCCAACTGGATGGCATGATATTGCAAGTTTTTGACAGTTTTGGGCTTCAATTTTGGAGCCAGATGCTACGTCCATCTTTATATACAGTCTATGGCCTGTACATGCTCCTATCTGCCTGAAACTTTATATCTGTGAACACACTCCAATCCTGATCACATCCATGGGTCAATATACACTCTCGGTCGCAGCACCACCTGTGGATGGACAGGGAAAGCTCTGTAACTAGTCTGAACATGCTCCAATCTGCCTAAAATTTTACATGTGTGATCAGAGTCCAGCCCTCATCACATCCATAGGATGACATACACTCTCAGTCGCAGCACCACCAGGTGGACGTGCTTTGATTCGCCGAACAGCAAGGATGCGAGGACCCGTCCATCGCTGCTTGCAGCTTTAATTATATTATTATTCTTTTGCTCTATAGGGATAGCAGTAACACATTCACTAATTTGATATCTTTACCTTTAAGAGTTTTGGAACATACTGTGCTATATATTGGCAGCCTTATGGATGTGAGGACAGACTAGCAAGAGAGAATGAGGGGATGATGGAGACCACAGAGAATTGAGGCAGAGAGGTAGATGAACACTGGCTGAACGGGATGGATGGATGGACTCTGTTCATGTACTCTGGCGCCTGAAGACAGGCATTGATGGAGTGGAGTGATGCTGTTACAGCCTGGAGAGATTGTCTCATCAGTGTAAGTGTAACCTTCCACTGTATCAGTGGAAGGTTGAGGAGAACACTAGAGTGGTGGCTGTGCCACGCTTTGGTGCAGCCTGTACAAGAGCAAATTTTTTTGGTCATCTTCCACTTGGATGAATGACTTAGATTGACGTGTGTAGTGGGATCCTGCAGTGTTGAAGGGACTGAATGAGGTTGAGAAGGAAATACGGGAAAATTCCTGTTTTGTTTTTTTGTTTTTTTAGCAGCAAGATGCTGAGAAGCAAAGCAGGAACTCTCTCATACAGCCCACAGGGGAAGAATCCTATAAAACAGGCCAAAAGTTTAGAAGCAAGATCAAATTTGTACAAAAAAAGATCAGTTTCATTGGTGTGCTTTGCGACAAAATATGCATGATTATTATAAAAAGAGTCACTTATCTGAATACATCTTTACTACTATATTTATCAGATATTTGTATCTGTACTCCTGTTTCTTGATTTAGCGGTTTCTATCTACCCATTTCTTTGGTAGTTACAGAGATATGGACACAGTTGAGATTATTGGGATTTTTGGATGCAAACTCTGAAAAGCCAAAGAGTTAAAGTGAATAATGCAAACTGTGATTTTTTTTTTAACTTTTGTGTTAAAGTTGTGACCCTTGCAAATCTCTTCAACTCTAAAACTCAGATCTTCTCTTCTTTTATAAGCATTTATTCAGCAATTGTCTCATAGCATCAGTGTATACCTATGGCAAATTAGGGGGGGATGGTGCATAGTAGGGAAAGCAAAGTCTGATCATGCAGTAAATGCATCCCAGAATCCATAGAATTCATACTGGTGGTTTTCAGGAAAGACAACATGAATAGAAATTTGAAGCTGCTTCCACATTTTTGGCCTCTAGTGTATATAAAAATCACAGAGGATCTCTGGGTTTGCTGACAGAATCATACATGATTCAGATGACTAACAACATCACAGACTGTGCAACGTTTCACAATCATAGCACAGATGCAAGTTCAACCACCTGGGAAAAAGAGTGGCAGAAGTGCAATGATTTTCAAGAATGGGATCTACAGGTTAGATCATTAGATGAGAGTCGTGATGTTGACATTGAAAACAAAGTAGTTTTACCCCAGTGGGAAAACAGAAATAGCAGAGAGAAAAGTTCAGCAACAATAGTTCATGTTTACCAAGACGGGTAAAGACAAAGAGTTAGAGAACAGATGTTCCCTATTGAAGTTATGCGTCAGCTTCATAACAAAATGTTGACTAAAGTGTTGCACAGCATCAGACAAATAAAACCATTAAAACAAAATAAAACTATTAAGTGCATTAAAACCTAAAACCATTATTACAAGAAGAAGAAATCAAATCACTGTGTGCCAAACTACAGGCATAGTCATTAGTACTGGACCACACAGATAAAAGTGAAAAAGGATCTCAAAAGCAAATGAGAGACAATATGGTTTTAATTTAGATTTAATGATTGTTATTAAAATTGATGACCTGATTTAAAGATGTGAGGCTGTTCTCAGGTTTTGGAGCTGCTCTTGAGAAAGCCTGGTCGTTGCCAGCAGTAGTTCTTGGAACTACTGAGAGACTCTGGTCTAATGACCAAAGCAAGAGACATGGGGCACATGAGTGGAACAGATCTGACAGATGAGCTGTCTATTCAAGTACAAGTAACACAGTTTTATAGTTCATCCTCAACTGAACATGAGAAGATGCCAAGATAGGTAGACATCTGCAGTTTTTGGAACCAACTGCAACCTGGATATTAGTGTTAGGTCCATTCTGACACCCAACTAACTGCAGGCTGGAAGCAATAAAAAGCACCTTCTCAAGGAAAGATGTTAATTTAGATAACAGTAGAGAAAGTTGTCTTTGACTACTGATTTGAACAGCAGGCTTCATTTACGAGAAGAATCGAAAAACATGTTTCCAATAGGGTGTCAAGTGACATTGGTGGAAGGTGAGTAACAGAATCTGTGTTTTATATTCATAAAGGTTAAGAAATCATTGACAGAGCCATGGTTTAGCATCAGCCAAATGACTGCTGAAGGGTTTATAAGAGAAACCCTATGAAAACCAAAGAATTCATCAACTTTGTGAAAGAGGGGGAAGTTAAGAAAACCACAGTGGCACAACCATCACTATCGGTATTGGACGAGTCTGATCAGTGGGAAATGAAAGTAGACCTGGGAAGAAGGCTGGTTTTCCCAGACATAGTCCAAACCACTCTGAGGCCGGATATCGTCATTTGGTCTTTGAAAGGAAGGAAAATCATAATCATCGAACTCACCGTACCTTGGGAAACAAGATGTGAGGAAGCGTCTGAACGCAAAAAGGCCAAATACACTGAGCTGGTTGAACAGTGCCAGGAACGAGATTGGAGGTGTTTGTTTTTCCCAGTGGAAGTAGGAGCGAGAGGATTTGCAGCGCAGTCCCTATGGAGAACATTAGGGAACCTAGGTGTCAAGGGCAGGGACAGGAAGAAAGCTGTTAAAGTAGTAGGCCAAGCGGCAGAAAGATCATCGAGCTGGCTGTGGTTGAAGAGGGAAGAAGAAAGCTGGAAGCTATCAGCTGACACGTAGTGAGCAGACGTACTCATTGCGGACCCGCCACCTCGAGAGTGTTCCGGGAAATGAAGGGTCGAAACACTTGCAGACAGGTGGTTCCCGGCTGAAGATGTCAGCTGAGCCAGCAGCACTAGCTGTATAATACATCAAGTGACATTGGTGGAAGGTGAGTAACAGAATCTGTGTTTTATATTCATAAAGATTAAGAAATCATTGACAGAGCCATGGTTTAGCATCAGCCAAGTGACTGCTGAAGGGTTTATAGAGCAGTAAGTGTCAAGTTTCAGTGTTGTCTAAATATCATACTCCAAAGCAGAGTTTAACAGCATTTGAGCGTAGTCATAGATGAGCAGGCAGCTTGACTGCAACCTGCAGAAAAGATGAAGCATTGCATATGCTCTGTAAATTTTACATAGGGAAACAGCAAACTTTTGAATATGTATCTTTGACACACAGAAATTAGTTTTTGGGGGTGTAATTAATGATCAATCAGAGGGAGTTTAAGAGCAAAATGCACACTATACAGCTATTTTGTCAATTTTGCTCCATTTGCAAAATTCTTTTTAATCACCTACTAACCATTCTTCAGCACAAAACGACCTGGTTGCACTTCTTTATCATTCTGTTATAGCGGGAAAACACTGTGTCTTGTTTGCATTTCTTTAATCTAAACACAATGGTATTGAGCTAAGCAAAGGATACAGCAATGGTGTTCCTTCAAAACAGTGACAGGGGAATTGTTTTGGTGAAACATTTTCATACAGGGACACAAGAACTGTCAATAAACTGGATAATTAAAAAAAAACAGAAACAAAAAAACAGCAGACAGGAGAAGGGGAGGAGAAAGCCACATGAACAGCTAATGGATGGCATTTCGACACAGTGTGCATCTAGTGAGATGGACTAGAGACCCCATGAAAACACAGTAAATTGTTCCAATCATATTGTCTAGGACCTCTAGGGTTGTTCTGTGGTGTCAGAAGCTGGGATGGTCCATGCAAAAGAATAGTTGCTAAATGTATGCACAAAATCAGGTAAATACAAAAATGTTAACAAATCTTAAAGGTCGTACCAGAGAATTTTAAAGCACAGAAGAAAGCTTCGTGATGAGATAGTTTTGTGTTACAATTGATGAATTGAATGCACAGCTGTTTTTCCAGTATTATGTCAATGTCAGTTCTGTTAAAAATAATTCGATTTTGATTAAAAATTATGTTTTGTTTTTTATTTTTGGTTGTTGAGGTGGTGCCTTCAAATCAAAACTGAACATACATTTGAACAATACAATAACAGTTCATAAATCTATTTAATATGCTCTATTAACATGAATATCATCTGGTCAACAATATTATCAAAGCATCTAGCATGGTGTAATTTAACCAAAAAATAAAAATAAAACACAATACGAGAAAAAAAGAAACTGAATATAATATGGCAGTATACAGCAGTACATGCCAGTCGAACCTTTACTGCAAATAAATCCATTTGAAAGCATCAAGACATTCTTTGGCATTTACCAGTCTCATCTTATGGCATGAATTCTGTAAGTTTTTTCGACACAAAAGATACAGATATAGTTTTCTGCCAGTTAAATTTGTGAATATAACACCGTGTCCGGTTTGTACAAAGTAGGTGAATTTTATTTATCTGTGTTGACAGCCCAGCAACACCTTCACCACACAGTACCCGCTCACCTGACGGCAAGAGCAATGTCATAATCAAACAATCATTTTTGTAACGGCTACGCCTCCTGTCGTTTTTTTACCAATCATATCATGTTGGTCAATCAAACAACCAATCAAAATACTTTACGTCACTCATAACAGTTTGAGACACGCCCCTTACCTGGCTCGGCAGACAAACCCATAGACAAACCAGTAATCCTCAGATTCCCGACAGTGAAAACGTTCGGTTTTAACGCTAGCTTTTAATATTGGTCTTCTATGTGTTCGATATTGGCATATTACAAAGATTTTGTAATTTGTGCCTTTCCAAAATTTACATGATAATATCGCCAGGCTGTCAGACAACTGACGTTAGCTGCGCTCCCCGGCTAACTTATCAACCGGTAACAGCAGCAGGGCCAGCTGACGATACACTGAGCTTGTTAGCCTGCTAGCTCCACAATCTCTCCAGCCCAGCTGCCCTTTGTCTTTTCAAGCAACTTAGCTAGCAGACGTTGGTTCTTCTCTCGGTTAGCTGACGCCAGATTTTTACAGTTTAGTTTTATTTTTTCGCCTGACAAGAGTTAAGTAAACCAAGATAGGCGGCTTGGGAACCAAGATGTCGAACCGAGTGGTGTGCAGAGAAGCCAGTCACGCCGGGAGCTGGTACTCCGCTTCGGGTAACTGTCAACACTGTCCGTGTTAGCACGCTGTATGCTAGCTGTGGCTGTTGTGTTGTTTGTCATAGCAGTGTGTTTAATTGGTTTTAGTGGGCTTTTATTCTGCATAAGCTCCACTTATCAAAGGATCTCATTGGCTTCTATTATAGGCGATGATATGCAGCGTTAAAGTTCTAGCACTTATCCAGCTGATTAAAAAAAGTCGGCTAGCTAACATTTAACTGGTATCGACTACCTCAAGACTGTTATCCCATTTGGTGCATGGTTGATTTGAGCTTAATCAGCACTTTGTCGTTGGGTGTCCGCTGTCAGAATAAACAGGCATCTACTGCTCAGCGTTTTTTTTTCTGACAAGCTATCAACTCAGTCAAAGCTAACTTGGCTAATATTGCAGAACTTCCTGGCCTACATGCTATCTGGCCAGCTGCACTAGACATTTTCTGGAG
Source organism: Acanthochromis polyacanthus (assembly GCF_021347895.1). NCBI lineage: Eukaryota > Metazoa > Chordata > Actinopteri > Pomacentridae > Acanthochromis > Acanthochromis polyacanthus. The sequence continues at coordinate 16,371,382 of NC_067127.1, read as the reverse complement.
CAGTCTGTCTGTTTTATTGTTGTGGTCTTGTTGGTCTCTGACCCTGACAGGCTTATGTTTATGTGCTGAAGTCCTCCCTGCTATCAAACAAAGGACTGAGTAGGGTAGGGCAGGGCAGAAAACTGAAGGTTCATGTTGTTCCCCTTCCCCCATTTTGCAGGCAGTACGCTGGTTTGTTTTTATTGAACCTCGCAAGGCTGCTTTTTTATCCCTTATTAGCCTGCTTTACTGCATTGTTACTAACCTTTATTATCGACAGGACATATACGATCGTTTGGTTCTCTAGAAACCCTACAGATATTTATGTTGCATGTAAACCACAAGACACATACGCTGAGCTAACAGAAATGTACTATGATGCCGATGTCCTTGTTTGTTATTACAAAACAATTAACAGCAGTTATTCAAACTGTCAGTCAGCTACATTTAGTGTATTTCATGCTGACAGAAGTTTAACACCTTTTCATTAAACACTAACGTGGGTAGTTTATACTGTAATGTAGGCAGTGCATTCCTGTGTAGTCTATCGTGTTTGCAAGTGAAGCAAATTTAAAACTAGCAGTAATTTTGTTGTTTCAGAACACAATATGATTGGCTTAAGGTTTACAGCAAAAGATCAAGTGTTTCACCCATTGGGGGGGCTAGCTTATGAAAGATTGTTATGAACTTTGTAAGGTGTAATGGGAATTTCCATATAGAATATGGGGTGACTCATTCTAGTTTACTTCCATTTTTCACTTTCCAATAAAATACACACCCTACCCAATGACAAGGCTAGATTATTTATTGTCTGATTTGTCTGGATTTCACACACTGATGTCAGACGCTTGCCTTGATCTTTGGGATCTAGACTTGTAGCTTACATGTGTCTGTTAAACTCTGTTTTCAACGATTTCTACTATTCTCATTTTTCCAGTGAAACTGACTGAAATAAAATACTTGTCAAATGTCTTTCTACCATTTCAGGATCCCAGCTGAATGCACAACTAGAAGGCTGGCTGTCTCAAGCACAGTCCTCGATCAGACCTGCTAGAGCCATCATAGCGCCGTAAGCATGCTTTGACAAATGGAAGAAAATTAAATTCTGAATATGTTACATGATGCCATGTCAGTCTAATCTGATGTTTTTTGTTTGCAGCCATGCTGGATATACCTACTGTGGTGCTTGTGCAGCACATGCCTACAAGCAGGTTGATCCCTCTATTACGTGAGTCATTCTGTTTTCTGTTTCTATTGCATTTTTAAGAAAATGCATGGTGTAACGGTTTCTTGCCTGAATTCTGCTCCTCTGACAGAATGAACAGATGTTCATGTAGATAGCACAATGCAGTGCTTGTGATGTATCTTTTGTGATCAGGGTGCGTGAGATTAAGTGTTGTTGCCCTTCAGTCGTAGGGTGTTCATCCTGGGACCTTCACACCATGTGCCCCTCTCCCGCTGTGCCCTGTCGCCCGCAGACGTCTATAGAACACCCCTCTATGACCTGAGAATCGACCAGAAGGGTATTCTCTGTTTTCACTCGTGTCATTGCAATTCCTACTTTATTTAACGCATATGTGTGTTTGTTTCTCAATCTCACGTGTTAACTGCCACCTGGTAAATATTTAAGAAAGTATTTGAAGGATGTGCATGTGACAGAATAACATAGTTTGGACTGCATTTAAGGTTTGTTTGCAGTAGAATATCATGCATGTTTCATGCCAAGTTGAAAATGAAACACCTTTTCTCAGATGTTCTGAATTATTGCACTAAACAAGCACTGAAAAATATCTGAGCCTTTCATCATTATGGTTGTTGTAGTCTGGTTTGAATAGAGCTCTATTATAGAGATACCAAGCAATCTTGGAAGGTGCTGAACTTTCAGTCACATTCCAGGGAGCAAACATATTCCCGACTCTTTGGTTCAGCCCTTTATCAGTGCTTAGGTTTTGCTCAACCAGGCAGTAATCAGAATTCCCCATTTAAATACGTGTACAGCTCCAAAAATGACTTAATCAGTCGACATGGTTATGCACAAATTAAAGTGAAACCTTTCCTTTACAGTTTATGCTGACCTCTGGAAAACTGGGTTGTTTGAGAGGATGAGTCTGCAGACAGATGAAGATGAGCACAGTATTGAAATGCACTTGCCTTACACTGCTAAAGCCATGGAGAGGTAATGCACATAGCAATCAAATTTTTGGAACTCAAGAATCAGCACTGTGCAGTTTCAGAGGAAACTGTCCCACTGAATGAAGCTGTTTTTGACACACAAGAAGACAGGATAAAATCTCTTTTGTTTTCTTTCTTCTTTTCTTTGCCATTCTGTAAATACCGTAAACCAGAGTCACACTGGTGCCAGGGACACATGGAAAGTGTGATATGCATAATTGATACCGCCTTCTGTTAGGTTGGCTGGAGTCAAATGGATTTTCTTGGTTCTGTTAATCCAGTAGTAAAAATGAACTGTGCACATTAAGTTAGTGCATGTCATGTGTACAGGTTAAACTAAAACCTGCACACAGAGTATAAATATTAAACTCACATTGTTAATCCAGTAATCTAATGTTGCAGCCACAAAGATGAGTTTAGCATCGTTCCTGTGCTCGTGGGCGCTCTGAGTGAGACTAAGGAACAGGAATATGGAAAGCTGCTCAGCAAGTACCTGGCAGATCCTTCCAACCTTTTCATCATCTCATCTGACTTCTGTCACTGGGGTAGGTGACCACAAATGGAAACACTGAAAATGTCGTTCATTCTTTGAGGTTATTCTGACAATTAAATGTAGTTTGTGATAGCAAGATAATTTGTTGTAATAATTGTGACATGACTGAATCCAACTGTTGTCTGTTTCTCTTTTGAAGGTCAGCGGTTTCGCTACACATACTACGATGAATCTCAAGGGGAGATCTGCAGGTCTATCGAGCACCTTGATAGAATGGTAACCACTGAGATGTATTTGACTCAAGTGTGATGTAATTTGTGGGATAACGAATGTGAAGCATGTTAGCTTCCATCACAGGCACAATTGCTATGGTAATGAAGTACATATAAGGCAGACAATGAACGGGAACCATAATAATTAGTGGTTATAAATGCCATGACATTTTGAGTGTCCTTATTTGGACTGTTTAAATGCATACGCACACAGATAAATGTGTTTCAAGAAGTTAAAAACAGGAATTTTCTTGTGTTTTTCATGAACATGTTTTTTATGATGAGAAGGCTTGTTTTTTTTAAAATACATTCTCTGCATATAGAAATTATTGCCATTTGAAAAAAGCTATTCTAAATAGTCACAACATTATTGAGTATATATGGAAGCTAAACAGTTATTCTTCAAAACGTTTCTTAACAACAAATGAAAACACGAGAAGAACAGTGTATATACTATGGAATAGAAAAGCATTTTCAAAATGTTATATAGTGAAAATTATTTTGATGTAATAGACAATTTTCACAGCAGAACCAGAAAAGCACTGCTACATTAATGATGGCTGCGTTCCACTTAGGGGAGGGCCTGCTGTTCTACATGCTGCTTCACTGTCACGGCTTACTGGGACACTTAATGGAACTGTGCCATCATTAATGTTTTTAATTCCTCATGCTCTTCCTGCTGTGACGAGCAAAATTGCCTGCTGTGAAAAAATATATTTATCTCAAAACATAACCTGCCTATAAATAACAACAGTCTGTGCTTTTAGGATATGAGGGCACATTAGCGTTTTGTGACTTCTGTTCAATTCTTTTCTCTGCTTGTGCAGGGGATGGGCATTATAGAGCAGCTGGATCCCATGTCTTTCACCAACTACTTGAAGAAGTACCGCAACACCATCTGTGGACGCCACCCGATTGGAGTGCTGCTAAATGTAAGTAGCATAGAAGAAGAGCATCACCAGGTCTATCAGAGTTTCCCCACTTACCTATCCGTGACTCGTTGTGTGACTTAGAGATGAGAGATAAGGTTTTATTGATTCACTTTATTATGTCTATATATATATATATATATATATATACATATATATATATATATATATATATATAATAGGACTACAGAAGTAAGGTAAAAAATAAGGATTAGTAGTGTGCTATTGATACAAAATAAATAGACCTGTTCCCACTTACCATATAGAATTCTAAATTAGTTGGTCTTTGGTCCATCGTTTCAGACAGATGTCAACAACAGCAGCTTCTTAATTTTTTAGCAGACAAACATGATGATTTGGCAGGTACGACTATTATGTGCTGACTTGTTTTAATTGGGAACCCTGTACAGGAGTTCTTATCTTAAATCGTTGATTTTGAGGATCGTTCTTTGAGTGTTGAGCTGGTTAGCCCTCATGTAAACTATGATAAGGAGAGCTATTTTTTGTTTGTAATATAACCTGTATCCATACAAACTGATACAGTTAGTTAATGACAGTCTTTTGGACCTTTGAAGTAGTGCTTGGTAACTACAGAATGTATTAAACTAGTTAGCCAGACTTGCTAATAGTTGCAGCATACATTAAAAGCAGACAAAGGAACTCTTACACTCATTCTATATGCTTGTGTTTTTGGTTTTGTAAAGGCCAAATTAAGATATGACACTGCAAACTTTACACATGGGTTACATCAGTATATGTAGTATTAGGTACAAGTCTTTTGGTTCGGTACGAAATTTCCTTTGTTCATTATGTTTTGGGGGCGAAACAGTTTGAGCACCACCAGGAGCGTTCAGGATGTGCACCAGTTCTTCATTAGCTGTAGCAGGCCAGCAGATTTGGACTTGAAAGCTGGGCAGAACCTGTGGCATTTTTATTAAACATTCACAGTGTGCTAATTCCTACTGTAAATGCTGAGTTTGAGTTTTGATAAATTTTTGTAAACTACTCAGTTAACTCAGTCACAGTGAGTCTAAGCACAGAGTCCTTGATTGCTTTGGTCGAGTGACAGCTCCAATAATGAATATTCAGACAATATGTTTGTTCTTCAAGGTGTTGAAAAGAGAAGACAGCTTAGCTTTGTGCAATTTTTACAGCTAAACCTGCGCTGCTGCCTTCTACTGGTAATTTAATTGGGAATATGTTGTACTTGTATTATTGGACATTTATTTGATTAATCTGGCATGAGAGTAAACAGCTCAGTCCTTTCTTGTTGACATTATGCAGTATGTGAGTGCCTGAACTGTTAGAGAAATAAAGAATTATGACCAGTCAGAGTCTTGTGAAAATTTGTCTTCTGTACCACAGATGTTCTGAACCATGACTCCAAAACTGAGGTTCATACTGAACCATGAATTTTGCACAGCACTGCAGTCTTAATACTGGCTGCTTCTGATAGACAGCCAATTGACTTTCAAGAACAGTAGAAAAGAGAAGTATACTTATTGCCTGTTTGTGTGTGATACTTGCTGTTAATTGGTGACTGTTTGGATGTTACTGTTTTGCAGGCTGTGGCTGAGCTGAGAAAGTCTGGTTTAGAAATGAACTTCTCTTTCCTGAACTACGCCCAATCAAGTCAGTGCAGGAACTGGCAGGACAGCTCCGTGAGTTACGCTGCTGGGGCGCTCATCGTCCATTGAGGTCAACTTTTGCGGGGGCCACTGCAGCGCCGCCACCCTGCCCTTACTATCTATCGCCATAACCTGACCCAGACACCCTTCCTCTCACCCCACCCCCAGTTACGCCCACTATTTGCAGGAAGGACCTAGACACTCAAAGCCAATACCGTCTTCTTTCTCTCTCTCTCTCTCCCTCAGCCCTCCTCCACCTTTCTCCACCCTCCTCTCGGTTTGAAGTGTGTCTCAGAGCTTTTGGTTGAAACATTTTGGTTGAAGTGCAGTTTTGAGATGATGTGGGAGCAAATGGTCAGAGGAGACTGGCAGAGTGTGTAGTATTTTGGCTTGGAGTAAGTATTGAGAGGGGGAAATCTTATTTTGGTTTTTGCAAGGACTGTAGTTGTCCACTTAGTTCCGTTTTGTTTTCCTTACGAAACGAAGGATTTCAGTTGTGTTATTGCAATCTTTATATTTGGACTCGATCTGTTCTCTTGTAATTTGCCGCAGAAAAGGAATTCAAATAAAACAGCAGTTGCTAATGGAGGGCATTCAAATGTTTCCAGATGAACATATGAGTGTTTTGACTGCTTCAACAATTTCAACTTTGAAAACAGCGTCATAGGTAATTACTACCATTGCTCAACATATGTTGTAGTTGCTAACAAAGGGCTGCACCCAGCAAAGTTCACTAACCCCCTACTGTACAAAACCAAAAACATTATTATTATCATTGTAGTTTATTAAATAGAATATTTTATTCATATTTTATTCCTTTTCTTTCTCCTTTTTTAGTTAGATTTTTTTATTAGATGTGATGGTATTTACTCAGTTTGTAGATCTGAACAAAAAGCAGCGTTGTCACTTAAGCTCCAAAGCCATCAGTGGTTTGCCCAATAAATTAGTGTGTACAACACTGCTCCTGGGTTGCAATGTTTTTTTAGGGCCTGACTGCAGTTGTGGGGGCTACAGAAATGTAATTGAATTTGGATATTGTGTACATGACTCCAGTGCAGACATCTCTAATCGTTGTTTACACTGCCACCTCGAATCTTTGCAGTCATTGAATAGGGCTACGTCCACTCTAATTTGTGTTACATTTTAAAAACTTCTAACTCTTAGCTAGATTTACACCTAGTGTTGAAACTGCTCAAGTGTTTTAGGACCCCTAAGATGGAGTGTTTTACAAATGCTGCTAACCCCTTTTTAGTTTTGTCATTGTGTTTTAGTCAGGACAGGCAGAAACAGTGACTTTTCTAAACGATGATGCAGATGCCCACGATTGTCCTCTGATTGGGTTTGATTACTGTCTGTGTCCTATCCTAATTCCTCATGCTGCTATAATGAGACCGTTTTCCAGAAGAAATCATCAATATGTAATATATAATATATTGGTAGTCACTTCAACATGCACAGATTGCAGGATTTCTGAATTTTATTGTGCTACAAGTGCGCACATGCAGAGTAAGCAAGCTATTATTCAAGTGATTTGTGACAACTCCCACATCCAGCAAATACCCAGTGTATAAAATTGTTCTCTGATATACGTTTACCTGCATTTTGATGGAGCTAAAACTCTTGTTTTGAAGGAGACGGACTGAATTTAAAGCACCTCTTAGTGTGGATGTAGCCTTGGAGCCTCCGTTACAATTTCTTTCTTTCATTTTTGTTAGATTTTAAAATGTCTTTTGTTTTACATTCAGTTCTGTAGGTGGCAAAAGAGTAAAGGCTGAGATGATCTGCTTATATTATATGAACTGTTACTATATATCTGTGCATTAGGTAGTAATTTACAGCTCTTTATGTTTTGACTGAAGAATGCCAAAAATGATTGAGAAAACTGAAGCTTTTGTTCATACATTTGGTTTCCAGGTCTGAGTTACTCTTAAGACAGTAGGAGCATTTATTAGACAAGTTTATTGTAGAAGAAATAAGCAATGATTAAGCTTGATTAATAGCATCAACACAGAGGCATAATGCTTCTCTCTAAGGTTTAGCAATGGACCCAGAAAAGTGACAGCTGATACTTCCTGCTGTATTTTGGATTTATTGGATGAATGTGAAAGAAACATGAACATTTGCATAATGAAATGCCAAGAACGAGGATCAGAGTTACTAACAAAAGAATTGGTCGCTGCCTAAAATACTCCTCTTCCGACGTTTGCATAGATGAGCCAACTGCGTACAGAAGCTGAATGCAAAAACTCCCAAGGTTCTTAGTAGCAGTGTAGACTTCCAGTGACCATATGATAATAGGCAGCACACAGTGTCCGCTGTCCTTTCATTTCAGATTCCAGTGTCATTTATCTCTGACTGACTTTTGCTGTTGAAGTCAAGTATTCCCATTTAAATAATGCAGTCCTCTTACATCAGTCCCTCCCTCTTGGCACCATACGAGGCGCCGTACTTAGCATTAAGCTACAATATCTAGTTGTACCAAGCGGGTGCAGACGGAGAGACGTATCCCGAGACTCACTTGACCTCTAAGGCTAATTTAAGGGAAACTAGACAAGCATGACACACTGTGCTATTGTGCCTTTTATCACTGTTGCACATATACATATAAAGCGTATTCTCACTTTTAGTCTTATTTTAGAATATGTACTTCAGTTTTTCTGTTTTTCCCCGTGTACCTTCCCCTTCGCCTATCGCCCAACATTGTCTCCAGCTCGCCCAACACACCGGGAGTGTACGACTTGTCCCCCTCATCTGTTGGTCTAAAATGGCACCAACTGTTATCTCCTTTCTCCAGCAGGGAGTGGTGTTCTGTTTTCTCCAAATCACCTCATTCCTGTAGAGAGAGACAAAGGCTAAACCTCAACACTGTTCATGTTTTTTTTGTTTGTTTAAGGATATTTGTTTGTCTTGAAATGGTTTTTGTATTATTATCTTTTTCTTGGTTAGAGAATTGGAACTTACACGTCACAAACCTAAAATATACTACTTAACTGCTCCCTTAATGGAGTTTTTTTGATCTCAGGTTCCACTGACAAAGCATCCCAAAAGGCTCTTCAGATAAGGCTGAGGATTCATGTTACAAAATAAGTAAAATGTACTGAAAAGCATGTCTGCTCTGGTGTCTTGTTCTTCTCATATTTACAGCCTCACAGAAATCATCATACTGAACACGTTTGTTCCTCCAAGTGAATTAGTAGCGTCTTATTTATAGCGCTGCAGCAGTGTTTGCTTTTAAACGTTGTAATTTTCAACTCGGTTTACCAGACATCAAACATGTATGGTAGCAGATTTACAGTGTAGGGCTGAAGATGCTGCTAAGGTAGGCATCCAGGGTAAAATAAATATCAGCTGTGTTTGTCCGGTCAGTTTACCCTGCAGACATTAAGCTGACTATCAACAGCAGAGGAAGCCAGGTGGTTGGAAGAATGTATTAAGAGGTACACAATATTCATGCATTTTAGAAAGTACAAACTGTCAGTACAGATAGTATTGTATATAGGGATGATCAGTTAACTGATCTGAAGTTGCAGTTTCACACAGTGTGACTGGAACATTACAAAAGCTGTAGATCAGGATATGCGACGTGTGGCGAGAAAATTCTATTTAATTCAAACAGATTTAAACCTCAAGGGCTGTTCATTCTTGCTTGTTGATCTATGTATGGTACGTGGTTCAGGCGTGCACACTGTGCTGCCTGACATCTCGCTTTTAATAGCTGCACCTCGTATGTTTCGCAGCGTGACTGACCCAGGGTTTAAACTGCTGTGACAATAGTTTTTACAATTTTATGCTGTCCTCCTTGTGTAGCAGTCATACGCCATAAAGAGATGATGAATGGTATATGTGGCAATGCTCCATCACGTTTTAAATCTGTGAAGCTGAATATTCAACTGAGGCATGATTTTTAAAAAAAATGATTTTGCAAATCTAATTGGAATTAGTGATTTCACCCGGTTCGTTCAGCCCTAATTCTATATATGTGGTCCTGTAATATAATTCTGCCTTCAAAGAGAATGTAATGCTCACTTTTTGTTAAAATCCTTTCAGGGAGTTATTTGACTAAACATGTTCATTGTTAAGGTTTTTTTGAATATTAACTGACTAAAACTGGTTTAACAGAGTTGAACAGAAGTTCTGAGGATCTGAAGTCAAAAACTAAAAGTTCCATCTCAGGCTGGTAGACTTTAAATCCCTCATTCATTTCTACAGTTCAGGTCAAACTGTGCAATCCAACGTCACCAAACCTCACCAGTGTCATCAGAAATGAAAAATAAAGGATATCATTTCCTTTATTTTAATGTCTAAAACTGTTTCTGTTCTGGAAATTATCCAGCTTAGTTGTCAAATAATTTCTCAAAGCATTTGGCTATTTTCATTCTGTGTGTCATTTCAAGAGCACAACATATAACACAATGTTGAAACAAAGTACAAAAATGACTGCAAAATCTGGCAGAAAAAGAAACCCCATGTCATTTCACCTCAGTTGAATTTCAAAATAATTATATTCAAAGTAGACCAGAGTAAGACTGGTGTTTCTCCTGTTATCAGTTGTTAGGTGATTAAGTTGAAGAAGTCCTAATTACTTGCATAAGGCCCATCATCTGCCACACCTACATGACTAAGGACAGGCTAAATAACACAAAGTTTAATCAATGCTTCTCAAAAACAATTTCAAAAGAAAGTGAACATCACAACCTTCATGAAAGTCAGATTTACTGCAAGGCAGTTTAGCTACACTGTTGAATGTAATAAAAGAGTAGCTGATGGTTGTTATTGCGTCATAAATGTGGCCACGTTATTGTGACCATGTCTGACCATTTAAAAATTGTGACTACTGACTTCAAATTCCAACCTTTACCTACAAAAAACACACGGCTGACAAAATAATTAAAAACTTGAACCCTTGATCACTTCATTGAAGATATTTTGTGCCAAAATTGCTTCGCTGCGATACGACCTTTTTATCCTAATGGAAGTGGTCTCTTCCAGTTCCCCATCCAAAGGGGTCAATTAAGGGTTTGATGAGTATGGAAATGATGTGAATTATTTTCCATGACTTTCACCATGACCAGATCTAAACCAAACTGAACAGCTACTACAGATTTTGGACCTATGTGTTAGACCAGGGGTGTCAAACTCATTTTGGTCCAGGGGCCGCATACGGCCTAATTTGATCTCAAAGGGCCGGACCAGTAAACCTATAGCATAATTACTGAGAAGTAACAATAAGTCTAAGTTTTTCCGATGTTTTAGTGCAAAGGAGAACAAGTATATTAGGAAAATCTTTATATGTAATGAACTGTCCTTTTAAAGATTATATTAGAAACAACCAGAGATTAAAGTAAGTGCAATTTCAACAACGCTATGACTCAGTTTAACGTTTAATGGTGTGCATTATAACTGATCACAGTGATTGTACAATGGCACAACATATTTACACTAGTCACAGGTATGTGTAACTTAAAAACATAGTCCTGGAATTAAAAAAAAATCAAACTTATCAAAATATAGAAATTTTTTGAAGTCCATATCTGGAAAGTAATTGTGAACACCTACATTAACTCTGCACACCTTTAACCCATAAGCACCTAGACCCATTTTTCCTTAAAGGACTTAATGAGTTCAGGTCAGACATAAAGCTTTACAAGAAAGAGACTGGGGCACTCAAAGTGCTTGTTCCACTGGTGTCACCGTGGGTTCTTATGGGTTAAATCTTAAGTAGCAGCTATTTTATACAGACAGTTAAGAAAGTAAAGTTGTCACCTGCATTGTTTATGTATAATATGTAAAATATACATAAAAAACTACATACATAACATGGATGCATCCATTAGAAATAATATTCCGCAAGATGGAAAGAACTTGAACTTAGTTTTGCAATTAACTATCCCTTACAAGCCATAATAGCGGATAAAGGACTGGTAGGTATAACTGTCGAGGTAGGAAACCCATGGATAAATCAGACTCTTAAAACATGGCAGAAGGTAGTCAACTTGTGTGGAATTCAGGGAATGTTAAAACTTTTCAGATGGTGCGCCTACGATACAGATTTCATGCCCAACAAAGATGATAAGAGATTTGAGTCATGGATAAACAACAAAGGATTAACAACAAATCTCCCATTCACTAGTGGGGGGGCATTGCGGAGTTTTGATTTTCTTCAGGAAAAACATGGACTGGAGCAGAATGATTTTTTTAGATATCTTCAACTGCGCCATTACTTTAATCAAGAGTGTAAATTTAATGATCTATTAAAGGACAATGAGTTGTATAAATATCTGGTCTCAGCTTACAAAGCAACACCTAAAAAATCCATTTCTAAGCTCTACAATGCCCTTCTAAATGCAAACGATGAGGACACACTTAATATTAAAGCAAAGTGGGAAAAAGAAGCAGGAATGAGATTGACAAAGGAGACATGGGAAGAAGTTTGCTCATTTCACTGGTCCTCAACAGGTTCAGTGGACTGGAGGGAGCACTGTTGGAAAAACATTATGAGATACTTTAAAACACCACATCAAGACCAATACAGGGATAACAACCTCATGTTGGAGACAGTGTGGCTCAAGAATAGCAAATCATTTTCATGTTTTTTGGGATTGTCCTAAACTAGGCTTGTACCGGAAAGGTATTCATGAAACATTACTTGAGATATTCAAAATCCATATTCCTTTAAGTTTTGAAAATCTGTATCTGGGTCACATCACTGGCTTAACAAGGAGGAGTGATACAAAACTGTTGCAGGCTCTACTAGCATCAAGTAAGAAGTCTATTACAAAGAAATGGTTAAAACCAGAGCCTCCTGTATTAGAAGAATGGTATGGAATAATATTAGAAATTTTCAGAATGGAGAATACTCCTTGAGGACACAAAGGGAAAAATTTTACATTGTTTGGAACAAATGGATTAAGTTTATAAAGCCTCTCCGTGAAGATTTTGTATGACTCACAAGCTCACGAATGCTCCTTCTTACCTTGGTTATGTTGTGATTTATAATGACAAGCCCCCCCAGTTTTATGTGTTCATGAATTCTCTTTTATTGTATATAGTTTTAAAGGAAATAATTAATTTGTGGGCTAAAAGTCTTCTGCAGAGGCTACAAAATGGGTTGGAATTCTTGAAAGTGGATGCAGGAGATGAAGAGACTGTCAAAGTGGAGTGGACTCAAGGACAATACGGAATGGAGCAGTCATTCTCTCTGTAAACCAAAAAACCTGAAAAAGGCCTAAGTGGAAAATATATGTTCATGCCCATTTTATGTTTGTCCATTGCATAACCAAAACACTCAAATAAAAACATAATTACAAAAAAAAAGAAATAATATTCCACTCAACCAAACATTTTTGTAGTGAATCTGATGACCAACACTGAATTTCACAGTATTTACTACAGCAAGTTTTCATTTAGCAACTGTTTATTTCCTAGGGCAACAATGTTTAAAGCAGCATTTTACAGGATTTATTCTTGCTTCGTATTTGCTCCTGAAACTTGACATCTTTTAGCCTGCACAAGTGCATCAGTATCAGGCATCATGTCCTGAGCAGCAGCCAACTTCAGCATGTCAGTTAAGTGCTTATGTGTGAGCTTTGTTCGCAGTTTTGTTTTATTAATGTTCATCCGGATCTGTAGGTGGCATTTTGTCTATTGGAGTTTCACCTGCTTTTCTGCTGGCCCTGACACGCTCATCAGCAAGACGTCTTTGTCAACAAAGAAAAAAGTGGACATCCAGTGTAGGATTTTCCAAGACAAATGGACCACTTCCTATTCGTTCACTGAGGTGAATGACAAACCCATGTGCTTGGTGTGTATGCAAGCAAGGAATTTAATCTTCGGCGCCAGTATGAGACTCGGCATGGCGAAAAGTACAACACCTTGAAAGGAGAACTGAGAAGACAGAAGATAAATGAATTGTGGGCGGGTTTGAGGAAACGGCAATCTGTTTTCACCCGGAGCCGTGAGGTCAGCGAGGCTGCAGTGAAAACCAGCTACCTAATTGTATGTGTGACCCCTCTGCACACAGTAGAGTCATTCCGTGTGGTTTCACCAGATGGTGGTTGCTGCACCATTTTCAAATTAGTCCTAAATTTGTATGCCATTAGATAGTCACAAAAGTACTTTCTATGCAAAATTGTAAGCCTGTAGCTCAAATAGTTTCTGAGTTGTGGGGGTCTGAATTTTTCAGAATTTGGGCTATAAAAAGCCTCGCCAGCGTTTTTGCATCTTTAAGTGATTATTTCTCAGCCTCTAGACATACCAGAGAGCTGTGAGTTGGTAAACAAGGCCTCTGCATGTAGCTAGTGCCCCACAAACATGTCCAGGTGTTTTCCTACATTCTGCAGGCCATGGGGGCTTGCTAAAAATGCTAAAAATTAAGAGATACCTACTCACGAGTGGGGTTTGGGACCTTAAAAGTACTAGAAATACTGCACAGAAGTGTTCTAACACCCCTGGGTTCCATTCCCTGAAAAGCAAAAAACGATTTTGACATTATCCATGCCATTTTGAGTAAGAATATCTCAGTAACTACAAATATAGCCCTGCTGCTTTTTTGTACAGTGATAGAAGACAGATGGAACTGTCTTGTAGAAAAATTTGGGGTCTCTGGTACCTGTCCCACACTGAGATTTTTGCCACCAAAAATAGCCAATTAAAAATCTCGTCCAACTTTGGGAGCTCATATTTTCCAAACTGAAGTCCCTAGAAAGCTCCAGTTTGCTAAGTTATCACACAAGTTTGTGTAGAATGGAACCCATGGGTGTTAGAACACTTCTGTGCAGTATTTCTAGTACTTTTAAGGTCCCAAACCCCACTCGTGAGTAGGTATCTCTTAATTTTTTAGCATTTTTAGCAAGCCCCCACGGGCTGCAGAGTGTAGGGAAACACCTGAGGATGTTTGTGGGGCACTGGCTACATGCAGAGGCCTTGTTTACCAACTCACAGCTCTCTGGCAAAAAATGCTGGCAAGGCTTTTTATAGCCCAAATTCGGAAAAATTCAGACCCCCACCACTCAGAAACTATTTGAGCTACAGGCCTACAATTTTGCATAGAAAGTGCTTTTGTGACTATCTAATGGCATGTAAATTTAGGACTAATTTGAAGATGGTGCAGCAACACCCCCAAGGAATATCTGGTCATTTCACCTGGAATGACCCAGTATAGATTACAAGTAATATTCTCATCCTGTGTGCGGAGGGGTCACACATAGAGCGGACCGGTTCCTGAGATAAAAATAAAAGGTATTAACATAATAATAAACAAAGTCTAAAGTCTAAAGTCCTCAATTACAGATTGTAGACTTTAGACCTAATGAAAGTAAATTTATAAAATAGCTAAAACACAACATATGCATTATGTATATGTAAGAAAAATAAGATGGAAGAAGTATATATGCCTTGAGTAAAAAGCCTATGTCTTTATGGCTGTGGTCTGTGATAGAGAGAAGAGGGCGTTTGTGTCTCATGTGTACTTCTCCACAAACACTTCACTTTCCTGGTCCTGATCAACCTGATACCAGAGTACTCTGTACATGGGTCGCCCGCTTAACCTGTTGAGCTATGCGGGCACCCCTAAGCAAACTTTGTTCTTGATCAGGGTTCTTTAATACACTGTGCAGTGTCTGTAGTGCGTCATGACAAGGAGAGCTCAGACCAAGAAGAACAGGTTTTTTTGTAGTTCTTCCTACTTTTTTTGTCAGCCTTTACAATGCAAATTTACTTTCACATTTTTCACATAAATTTTGTGTGGGGAAATGACTCCACATAACTTCAGATCACTAGACCTGTGTGTGTCTGCAAACAGGATGAAACTGTACCCATTCAATATTAATGCTTGTATTCTAAGATGGAAAACCTCACGTCTAGCATTGCTTGTGACCAAGATGTGAAAAAAGGGAATGCTCTCATGTTTCAGCAGGCTGACACACCTCTTTTATTTCAGCCACACTCTGGTATGAGTACGTAGCTTCTCATATGCTTTAGATTTGTTAAGAGGAGGAAACTGGTACTGGAGGCTCAGACCTACGTGATGCATTGCTACGAAAACTTGATCAATTATCTCAGCTGTGGGATGATCCTGACAGGACTGGGACACCTGGTGCTTCACAAGACGGCACAGACCTCCTATGGACGCCATATGGGACCTTCTCCTCCTGCTAGGATGGTACCTGCTAGATTGGGCTGGTTCCTCCAGGAGATGCCAGCTCTCCTAATCCCCCTGTTTCTAATTTTCACCGCGCACAATTCCTCCAGTATGGGGAAATACCTGCTGCTCGGAACCTTTTGCTTGCACTACTTTCAGAGGTAAAAGCAGAGACAGTCTGGTTTGTCTTGTCTGGACATGTGATGTGTATGTGAAGGAAAGTGTGAAATTGCACGTACGACAGAGTTATCAACATTTCGTCCATTGAAAGTATAAGTCAGAATGAAATTTTCAGCAGGGTGATTTTATTTAAAGATCTGAGTAACAAGTTCACTGATTTCTGATAACATAAGCTGACTTGTTTGATAAAAAACTTGCTTAGCCTGTTTGGAACACAGGGAACATCAAAAGAATATTTACACAACGGGCACACTGTGAACTCAATTAATCACTGTGGATGTAATTGCATTTATGAGAAGAATATTCTCTTCATATTGGTTTATTATATAACTGTTCTAATAATAAAATATGAAACAAACTAACAGTTTTTTTTCACTAAAATTCCTGAGTACAGCAAACATGATTGACACAAATCATCTTTAATAATAATTTCACCATTGGACCTTTTGGCTACTAGATGTAAAATATGTGTTGGACACCATGTGGAAGCAAGAGTCAAATTTTAAGATGGAGGGATTACAAAAAGAGCTTTGCAAAGGCGATTTATTGCTGCAGTAATCTGGAGGTTAAGACACTGTGCTGAATGCCAACTGTGCATGAACCAGCATTGATTTTCCCACACCCTGCATCTACTATTTCTTCACGATTATAGGACATTTGTCTATTCGCTTCTGACCAGAGGAAGGCCTTTCCCACTGGGTGTGATGGTGGCAGGAGGTTTGATCTGTTCTCTGAACGGGTTCCTGCAGGGATGCTACCTGCTGCATTGTGCCCAGTTTGACCATGAATGGTCAGCTGACTATCGCTACAAGACAGGCAAGTGCAATGTTTATTCTTTGTTCAAAAACGTTCATTCTTAAAATATGTTTCTTTAAAAAAAAATAAAAAAAAACAATATACGAGTAAAATTTTCTTCTAGGTTTACTGCTGTTTTACACTGGGATGGCCATCAACATACACAGCGACTGTATTCTGCGCAACTTGAGGAAGCCAAATGAAATAGTTTACAAGATTCCTACCGGTAAGAAACATGCATTTCACCGGAGTGATGTCTTATCCATCCTGTGCTTGTAGTGACCTGTGGCATTCCAACTCTCCTACAGGAGGTGTGTTTGAATATGTGTCTGGTGCCAACTATTTAGGAGAGATCGTGGAATGGTTTGGATACGCTGTAGCCACCTGGTCCCTTCCAACACTCTCATTTGCTTTGTTCAGCCTCTGCTTTATTGGACCAAGAGCCTATTACCATCACAGGTGCCTAAGATATTAATAAAAACGAAGGAAACGGCATAATAATACTCATATTTCAAACTGCTGCTGTTACCAAGCGGCATTTCTAAGCCATAGCTGTCATCTTCTGCTCCTCTGTTCCAGGTTTTATCAAGAGAAATTCAAAGACTACCCAAAGTTTCGAAAAGCTTTGATTCCTTTCATCTTCTGAGAAAAAAAGCACCTGCCAGTCATCCTGTTTGGGAAGACAATAATTGAAGCAACAGCAGAAGATGAGCACTGGCATCTGCACGCCTATTGTATTGTTAAACAGAAATTACACTAATTTTACTGCACAAAAATCGCTTTGATTTCTCTTCCAGTCAGACTTCATTGTACAAAACCACCAACACCCTTTTTTATGTACAGCATGTCTTAAAAAATATGAACAGAAAGCAACTGCAGCAGGAACATCTCTTTGTATTTTCAGATTAGGCATGTTGAATGTTATGGATTGCAAGTATAATGTAGGAATATATATGAAGAATAGGAATTTCTTAGAAATATTATTGACAAAATATTAAATCATGAGACCACCTTAGACATTGTCACTGATTATTCTATAAACTGAATTAATCCTTTACAAATAAAAAACAGCACTGAGTCTTCATTTTGATCACTACAAACCAGAATCCCCATAGACAAAGGATAAAATATCTATTTCCCTAATTCACATCTTGAATTATATATCTCACATCTAGTGCAAGATTTGCTGTTTCAGTAGCAACTTGTAACGCACTAAGTTTAGCCGTGAAGGAGTCCAACACACGTGGCTGCACACGAGAGTCTCCAACCAGGGCGAGAGGCAAGAACTCCGTGTATTTAGTATCTAGAAAAGTCCACTTCCTACTTGGGCTACTTTCCACCAGCCCACAGCCACAGAAGCCCAAGCTGTCCTCCATGTGTTCTTCCAGGACATCCGCAGGTAGAGTCCAGTGGTGAGCGTGAGTCAGATCGATTAAAGAGTTCCCACCGTCATGCTGCAGCGCTTTGGCCACGAACTCCAGAGATCGACAGAATACCTCGACGCCAAGAAGGTATTCTGTCTGAGAGCACCCCAATACTGATGCTGCCTCTGGTGCTTCATTCTTGCTCTAAGATGAAAACATGGCATAATGAAGACATGTAATCACGTGATCACTGTGAGGCTGTGTGAAATCAGTAAAATGAACTAGCTAAACATTAAATACTTGATCTCACCTTATGTCTAACATAAGCAGCTAAGTGGGTCTCAGTACATCCACCTCCGAGTAAGGCTGATGGCTCCCGTAGGGTGAGCCTCAACACATGTTCTGTCTTCTGGCAGACCACCTTTACACATGAACACAAAAAGAAATAGCATTAGTTAATTTATCACCTTTACCGCTTATTAGTGGATATTACAGGATGATTTCTGTAGGTAAAAGAAAAAGGTAATTGCATGTATTTTAAAAATGATATAGATGCTTTGTTAAAAGTGCTGTAGAGAAAGTTAAATCTCTCTCCTGTGAAACACCATCACGACTTTACATCCGTCCAAATGTCTTTACATTAGTGGCGTCATGATATACCAGCATTCACGATAACTGTCATATTAAGTAATAGCACACATCAGAAATAATCCAGCGCACTGAACTGTTTGGTTGATATTCATAATATGAACAACATACGGTACGATTATGGTTACAAACTCTCTCTCATTTCACCTTTCTCCACTCGTATTTTGAATGGAATTAGTTTGCCAAAAGAGACTAAACACACAATAAACACATTTAAAAATCAATCTAAGTGATAATATTTATCTTCTTTACTGTTACTGTGAATTCTTGTGACCATGACAAACGTTTAGTCAAAATCTGACATCATGGCAGCTCTTCTCTTTCCGTCTATCTTTAACCTTTTCCAACATCCACTTATCTTACCTTCAGCTCACTTAACATTGTCTCATTCCTGTGGCAGAGGAGCAGAGTGCAGATCACTGACTCCCCAAGAGGTTGTAAATGCAGCATTGTCTTGGATCCAAACTGCTTCATGCTGAGCTCCCTCACCTTTCCATAGGCCTTGGATGGGATTTTGGTGTGTAATGTCGCCACGGGTTGAGCATCTATTGTGTCAAAGTACACAAAACAAGACCTTAGCTACAGAGCAGAGTAATTAGGATGTAATGGTATATTCTGTCTGGACAGTAAACATTAAGTTTTACACTGGAGAAATTGGCTTGTTCAGTGTTTCCTTGACTGAAGCTACTGTTTACCATGTGTATACTGAATGACAGAGCTGTTTATCTTAGTGTAATACTGCATTAGATATTCAATGATACATGTAATAATCATACGGGTGTGATAGCTTGACTAGAATTAAAACTTGACATAAAACTAAAGTAAGTATTGAAAATCCCGATCTGAATTTGCAGTGATGACTCTGCAAACACGACCTGTCCTGGGTGTCCCCTGCCTTCGCCCGAGTCAGCTGGGATAGGCTCCAGCACCCCCCGCAACCCTAGTGAGGATAAAGCGGTATATAGAGGATGGATGGATGGACTCTGCAAACAGGTCCGAATCTACATTAGGACCTACCTGTCAGTTGAGTAAGTGGCTCCATGATAGTGATCCCCACTCTCTCTACCACTATGATGCCATGGCTCCTCAGGTATTGCTGTAAGACTGGGTGCACCACCTTCTGGCACACAAACAGCTTCACCTCATCGTCAACCACCTGTTTGCCAAGCTCCAGAAGCTGATCCAGGATCTGTGACTCTGTGTCCACACCTGCATGCACCTCTATCATCCCATCTCCCAGATCAGAAAGGTCCCCGGCAAGAGATGTGCTGAACAGCACCATTCGGATTGGATTTGACAGATAGTCAAACTTGGTGAGGCATAATCCATCAGGCATGTCCACTAACAAACCTGGAAACACTACAGAGGTCAGCACAGAGTAGCCCTCAACAGGGACAGTCACTATTTTGCCAAGGCTGACTGTACCTGGGCTGCTACAGGGAACAGTCAGCAGAAAAGCTTGCACAGCCAGCTTGCTGATGTGAAGTGTCTCCTGCTCTGTTAGCACACATGCTGGTTTGCTGGAGACAATACTGCGAGCTAGTGTGATCAGGTTGTGGCTGCTGCAGAAATCGAGCTTCACTTTGCATCCACAGTCTTCTCCTTGAAGGTAACCGGAGCACAGAGCCAGCAGGTGTTTGTTCACTCTGATAGACACATTCCCTCTGAGACCAGACCGCTTTGCTTGCTCAATAAGAGCCAAGCAAAAAATGGCAGCAAACAAACCACAGTCACTGAAGCGGGAGACGTGGTTGAGAATGGAGGCTTTTATCAGATTGATGAAAGGCTGAGAGGATGAAATAACTGGAAGGAGAACCGAGGAGGATGAGGTGGTTACAACGTGTCCTCCAATGTTGTTATGAACTTGTTTCAGCCTAGCTGTGGGACCGAAACAAGACTTCAGAAGCTGTCTCAGCAAATTAAGCTTGTTAGAAATGTCTGTGTTGTCCAGTGGTCGATCCGTGCAAAGAGATGGAGATTTCTTGTCGAGTCGAGACATCACTAAAACTACATTTTCTCCAAGCACTTGCAAAGCAGCTTGACTTTAGGACCCGATATCGACAAACTAAGACTGCTGAAGTTGATCAGATTTTAAATAGCAAGAATGAGACACGTTATAAACGACATTGGCGTCAATTTAGACCGAAAGTTAAACGGAATTAGATCGATAACGTTCTTTTGCTGCTTGAAAGAACCATTGGTAGCTTCCACTCAGATGATGATACTTATGGCATTGCCTGATCAAATATAATCTATTTTGGATGCAGCATTTTTCGCTAATGTTATGGAAGCTATATAAAACCATACTAATCTCATATTATAGTTAATATTGTGAGATAAACTGCATAATTAGATATAATAAGACTAACTAAAATGTAGATATTTATGCAGGCTTCGCAAAGACACAACTAGTTTCCATGGTAGCGGTAACAGAGTCGGGTCCTATTGGACAAACTGTCGCATGCTCTTGCTAGTCTTTAGTAATGTGCTGTTGTAAATACGTTTGAATAAGCTAACACTACATCCGCTTGTCTATGTAGCGGAGACTCAGACATAAGCAGTTACTTAATTGCCTTACTCGTGTTTTTGATTTATTAAATTCGGAAGGCCATCCGCTGAAAGCTCCGACTTTGCAGTTGTTGGACTACAAACGGACTGTGACGTCATCTCCGGCAGTCGTTTGCACAGCTGCCGGACAAACATTCAAAATTGTTGGCGGTATGGAATCTTTGAATACTTACTATTTGCTGTAATTACACGGCAGTATGTCCAACATATTGTTCATTATAGTTTTGTTGTGTCATTAATATTCTATTTGCTAATGACGTTTCGTCAGCCTAACTTAAAATAATCTGAACTCGATGCTATGAGCTAGTTTGGAGTTAGTCAGAATTTAGCTAGGTGTTGTAACACAAAGGATATTACAAACAGTATTTCAATTCGAACCATTGTACAGCTAAAATGCTTTAACGTTAATAAAGGTCTATGAACGAGGGTTAACTTTACGAGGGTAGAATAATATCCGTGTGCTATGTTTAATAGTGTCTCTTTGCAGTGGTGCAGCAAGACAGTTTTCAAACGTGACAAGACGACGACCATTTGAGTGGCACAGTCTGTGATTCATTTTAATTCACTCAAAAAAGAATTTTTTTGGTCTCTCACTCCTATCATTTGCAGGCAATACTGCTGTGTAAAATAGATGAGAAAATCATATACAGTATAAAATGCCTTAAAAAAATTTAATCCTCAGTTGATTGAACCCTGGTGTAACAGGTCAAGGTATACCCTCTGCCCAAACTATATCCGGGTTTAAGAGGGCCAGCCTGTTTTATACCCCAAGCATATTTTGGCTTAGACAAGTTTAAACCCTGGGATGTTAATTGGGGTAGGCTATTTAATGCATCCTTGGCCAGGTTATATCTCCCACACTCAGACACACAAAATTTTCAAGAGTACATCATTAGCTTTTTGAATTTATTTCACATGTTGATAACACAGCCTTATTCATTACAATACACTATTTTAATCACTAAATGCCCTCACAATAATGTTTAGTCCAGAGTACAACAAATTGTGTGTTGAGCAAAATGTATGATTGGCTTTTAATCAGTTTTGTCAAAAAGGAGTCAAATGTCACTGCAACACAAATACCCAAATGTAGAAAATTTATAAATTTTCATTTCACTTGCATTCTGTTTTCCGTTTTGACATCGTAGTGTCTGTAGCCACCTCGGACCACCCATTGGCTGGATTAATATTAAACAAAGGTCTTTACAGATTATTTATGATCAGATACAGTCAAAAGTAAATATGCAGGTATCTACATTAAGACAATATTTAAACCAATGTATGTTTATATTTTTTCAAACAGCAAGTGCTTAATAGTTAATGATAAAATGCATAATTGTACTCAGCATGAAAACAGCAATGATGAATACAATTTATAAAATGGAAGCAGAACAGTTGGTAGTTGCACTACCAGTATTACATGTTGTCTTTTTTATGTGTTACTAGGCTGCCATGTGTAATCCATGACTTTATTGTTTCAGGAGAAGCTGACTGACTACTGTGTTCACAGCAATGGCTCCTCTCAAATTTGTCATTAAGGTATGTGAAAACAAATTCCCAATATGCTCACTGTATTTCTTATTTTTCATATTAAAACACATTGTGTTCTAATGTTCAGTGTTAACTGCAATACTTTTCTTAAGTACTTTAGAGATTTAACAAACATGGAGAAATTTATACACAAGAGCTGAAAATAATTTAAATGTAAACATAGAGTACTGTTAGGTTTAACTTAATATTTCTATCTTATGTTTTTGCCACTGTGATGTTAAAGTTTACATTTTTTTAAGTGTATTTGCTCAGAACCTTTTTCAGTAAGCTTTATTCAGTGCTGTACCCTTGTGACATTGGAGGCACTAGTACAAAGCTTTTTGTGAGTGTGTGTGTGTGTGCTTTTGTCATGACCATATCCAACAAAGGGAGATCGTTAAATCACAATAACTTGGTGACCGAAAGTAATGGTAATGACATGCTGATCATATTTTTCAGTATCTTTTGAATATCATTATCAAATGTTGAAAAATATTTTTTGTCTTGTTCCTAAGCAAAGGAACTTTTGTGTGCTTTTCTCTGACCATGTAGCCACGCAGTTACTTTAAACTACATTTTCCCCCACATGACATGCACATGAAAAACTGAAGAATAAGATCAGTCTGCCTTTTATTAAAGCCTTTCAGCTGTCATTATGAACAACTATCTATCTTTGCGTTAATGCCAAATAGTAGAGCAGCTACAGGCACCACTTCCAGCAAATGCCATGAGCTCTTGTGGTCTGCGTTAAACCGCTGAAAAATTACTGTGAAGTTGTGGACGATATGCAGCAAAGGAATTCGGTATCTGATAGCTTTTGTAACATTTGCAGTATTAAATCTGCCGCAATAACCTGATCTTTCCTGCATGTTTTGCTTTTACCTTCTCAGCAGCAAATTATTTGTCCACTAGAGGGAAGTACAGATACATGTTTCAACTGTTGAAACATTAGGATGTTGTTCATTCTTTCCGAAAAGTTTTTTGGAGTTTCTGGTCACCTTTTATAAATCTCAGCTTACCCCCTCCCTGAGAGCCTTTTCTTAATGGATGCAACAAGACAGTGCAGAGGCAAGTCCATCTATTAAAAAGCCAAGCTGTTCATCCTGAGTCTGTTGCTCTGTCAGGAATAATGCACATCAGATGTTTTTGTTAAGTGCAGAGAAAGCTGCTGGTCTCTCTTTTGTTGATGTTTCATTTATTGAGAGCTTTGGATGAGGGCTGCAGACATTTGCGCTGATCTCTCACATCCTCCATAATGCCATGTGTGCCTAGTTGACCAGATATTGCATTCACTCCCTTTTATTTGTTTCATATGCATGCCTGCATACAGGCTAACCCACCACCCCCCTCAGCTGGTTGTGGGAGAGTAAAACCCTGGAGGTTCACGGAAGGTTCCTTCCCACTGGGCACATAATGATACTGTTGTGTTACTCTGCCTGAGAAAATGCACACAGCTTCTACAATGCTTAACCAACTAACCACAAACAAGTATGTTAGCAGGGATCAGGCCAAACAATAGCATTCAAGGCGCTACCCATGGCTTCTCTTTCGCTAAACAAACTCCACTAGCACCATGTTTTTAAATGAATGAATTAACTTCTTAGAATATCAGAGAGTAAATACTGCACAGAGACATTGCTTTCACACAGAAATGTTGCAAACTCTGTTTGCTGGCTTGCACAGCGAGCGAGGATTATCAAAGCAATTATGAGTTATGTTCTTGGATTCACCATGCCTTGCTTAGTAGGCTGTTCAGCAGAGTGTTTTATGGTCCTTTCTCCTGAAATGTTTTCAAAGCAGCTCCCTCCATGGTCTGTGGAACTGCAGGAGGTGCTGGTATGCTCCTTCTTAAATAGGCTTAGACTGTATAGTGACCTGCCACTTCTCAGACCTCCCGAAAAGGGCCTGCAGGCTAAAACACTGATCCACTGAAGCGCTTGCTGTCTGCCAGGACATTACTACTGCAGAGCCCTGCAATCTGCCTTCTATTAGCAGTATGCACTTCTGCCTTTCTAACCATTCAATGTAGTAGGCTGAGATAGAGACCAAAGCGTTTTTTAAGAATAAAACATTTGAGGTATCACAGAACAGTTTAATGTCAGAGGTTTATGTGCTGTTTAGTGTTGTTGTCACTGTGTCGATGAGCTCATAACAGACCACACATCATGCCTCTGTACAAACTCATTGCATTGTTTGATCAGGAATATTTTGACACTTTCCAACCTCATGAGAGAAACTAACTGACAAGAGTAAAAAAGCCCCCTTTCATCTCAGCACTGCCCTACATTGTCATATAGAATTCACATTTCCTAATGAGGCAAAACACTTCTCAGCTTGCTATTTCTGTCTATCTACCATTTCTCAAGGATGTGTCTGCCTGCGCTTTGTTTGCTGAGTGTTACCTGGAGATATTCCTGTCTGTTCTTGCTGTTGGAATTCCAGTCCTGGGTTGTGTCTCTTTTTATCATCAAATAAAGAGGACTCAGGTGTGCTAACATTCACTTTTATGAAGGGAGGTTTGTGCACAAAACACTTCCGTGCAGTATCTGTAAATAGCATTTGTCTCAGTAATAGTCAAGTCTCAAGTTTTAGTGCTCAGTATCTGGCATTTTGAAAAACTGGGAAAGAGAGTAGTCTTTTTTTTTTTAGGGGGAAACCCAGGTGACTCACAGCACAGACAGAGCTGGGAATGAGGCAAATAAAGCCTGAGAGCAAGGTTGTCACACCCACAGATCTAAAGAGCTCCCCTGGGTTCTTTGCAGACTTGCAGAAAGAGAGTCAGAAAGAGAGAGAGACAAAGGGAGAGTGGGAGAGATGCAAGTTTTATTGAGTGAGACCGCATCTGCTGCCCCTTTTCTCCCAATGTAAACATCTGTGGCTGGTTAGTGTTAGCCTCTGAGCTAAGTGCAGTCCGAGAAGGTCTGGTTCTTATACTGCGCGATAGCAATGGCAAAGGGCAGCGAGGTGGGGAGGCGGGTGAAACTGCTCACAGAGTTTGGGCCCCGTGCCCAACTTTGAGCAGCACAGGCAGGAGGATGGAGAGCTGGGTCTGGGAGAGAGATAAGGGAAGGTAGAGAGTGTTTTGGGAACTGAGAGTGATATAGACCAGAGCTCTGAAGACTAGAAAAAGCAAAGGAGCCATCAGTGGGTTTGAGTCAGGATTTGTTTATTTACAGACAGAAAATATAAAGGATTTTTCTCATGCTGTGGATCGTGGGCAGCTTTACACTCTGTTTCTAATGTTTTTGTCTGTTAACTTTTTTTCCCCCCAATAATATTTATCTGTTTGGCAGCACAGAGACTTAGGATATAGAAGTTGAGCTTAGCCTGCAGGAAGACTCAGTCCTATTCATTCGCTGTGTCACAGCACACAAAAGATGGCACAATAAAGGATTTGGTATTAAGTAGCGCTTCTTGACGCCTCTCGTTCAGCTTTCAGCCTCTGTTCGTAACTGAAAAAAAAAAAACTGTGCAAGGCAGAGAACAAAGCTGTGCTGGCCCACTTTAGGAAGCATGAAAAGAGTAACTTCCTCTAAAACTTGGCCCTTTATCAGATCAGTCTTTTCAACAACAGTGACAGTTGCTCAGAGTGTTGCCTTAAATGTGTCAAATCAAACTACATGCAGTAGAATAGCTCATGAATCTGTAAACTGATTTTGTCAGATGTAATAAATTCCTTAGGATTCTGGGTATAATACTGCAGAAATGGTGCTGTAGAGAAAATTATAGGGTGTATTTGCTGATACGACTGCTTTGAAGATTTTTATGGCAGTTTTTTCTCTTTCAATACTCATTGGATTTTTTGAGCTGATTTTAGATTTTGCTAAACAGAGACAAGGCTCTTGCCATTCATTACTGCATCTATAAAGTATTAAGCTGCTTGCAGAGATCTTACTTAAGGAAGGTCTGTAGCTGGGTCTTAAAGGGAATACACAAAGGTCAGAGTTCATGGCAGAGTTCAACCAAGAGCTCCACTGGTTCCTCTTTGTGCAGAGTTTGACAAATTTAGACCACATGATGTGATTGTAGTCAGAGCCATTGTGTAAAATTTCAAACTGCTGCTGTTTTGTCTCATGTTCCCCATTCAATATAAATGTCCTTCCTAAACGCGCTAGTCGCTGCACCTAAACAGCATAGCTTTGTCTCAAAGACTGACGCTTTTTGCACAAAATTCGTCGCTCCTCCAATTTGGCACCTTTGCAGGACAAATTAATTGGTTTCTCATTAGGATGATTGCATTAGTTTGCATTCCTGACAAAATCCCCCATTTCTGAGAAGCCGACAGAATCACATGCTGTTTGTGTAAGGGGCAGACCACTGTTTATCATTAACGTCCAGTTCCCAGTCGAGTCTTGTCTGCTGTCCTAATGTGATAAAAGGACGTTAGTCTAAAGCTTGCGAGATGTCTGGCTTTTAGCCCAAAACACAGACTCAATCAGAAGCACAGAAACCATGTTAGGAGATTCACAATGCTGCGACTCACCGTAAGCATCGCACGCCAAACCCTGTACAGCTCTCTTCATTTTAAGATTTCTATCAAATTAACATTGCATCGCTCTTTAGAGTTTGCATTAGCTTGCCTAACTTAGAGCCATGTAACCCAGAGGATTCATCTTGTGGTTCGTGTTGAAATTTATGTGCACGAGGTGGACAGGATATGATAATGAACACTTGACTCCAATACCGCACCATCTTTGACATCTCCTCATCTATGACATTATAAGTTAAGGATTTATGACAGGGCCGTATTTCCTGATCATCTTCTAACTTATGCATACTGCTAGAATTTCTGTAACTATCCATAAAGCCATTCTTAGGTCTCAAAAGTCTGAAACTAAAGTCAGCATACCAAAAATCTATTCTGCATGTGTCAAGTCCACTAGTTGTGCTCTGTGTTTTGATTGACAAGGTCTGACCCTCTGCTGCTATGCTTTACCACACACGGGTAATTGTGGGAGGCCACCAGTCATTGGTGGACTGCTGTGAGACAAAGGTCAGAGGATGAAGAGAATGCTGATCTGTAGGGACGAGCTGACAGGCAATACCGCATGCATTTTATACATGAGGAACTGGCACATCACATGGGCCTCTCTTCTGGTCCATGGCATTCTTGTCTTTGTGAGAACATGGTTTTGTATAACAATGTTTTTTTTTTCTTTTAGCAATGGTTCTATTCAGGGGTATCGTATCTTGACATTTGAACTTTTTGCACTCTGTCTTGTTTGCATTAGTCTTGGTTACACTTGTGCAGATGCAAATTTTACTACAGATTGATATGCTGTAGGACTGGACATTTTCTGCAGAAGAAAAGCCCAAGACATGGCTGACACTTTTAGAAACATTCAATGATCGGTCATATGGGGGCGCCCTCTCCTCTGTTTGAGATGCAAGTAGTAATAAGGAGGCAGCTTCATTTTATTTATTATATAAAAAAAGACAACGAGACAGGAAAATGCTCTCATGGGGGAAGAATAATGCAAAATATTTGACAGCATGACTGTTTAGAGCCAGAATGCAGCCTTTTAGTGTCATTTGACGAAAGGTTCACTGCCCACCTTTGGTTTTATCA
The DNA here is from genome assembly GCF_021347895.1 of Acanthochromis polyacanthus. NCBI lineage: Eukaryota > Metazoa > Chordata > Actinopteri > Pomacentridae > Acanthochromis > Acanthochromis polyacanthus. The sequence continues at coordinate 16,343,117 of NC_067127.1, read as the reverse complement.
CAGTGAATAAAACTTTTCAGTCTCCTTCTTTGGTGAAGGAGCAAACCAAAGTCCTTTTTAAACAAGAGGAGGAGAAAACTGGACTATGTTTGGAGTTGGGCAGTGTAGACTTGGGACTTAAATAGGGGGAGCCTTCCCATACACATCCTGTTAATTCTTTCTTTCGCGTCATCCTGAGAACCTGAGCCATAGAATCATCCGTCAAGTCTGGATTGTACGGTTTATTCATACTGTCTGCAATTTTTTTATTTTTTTTTGCCCAGGGGATGAATCTGGCCCAAAACAAGTATTCCCTGTTACTAAATTAAACCACTCTTTTCCAGTTCTACAATGTGAGCCTAAAATCTGTGTCAGGTTTTTCCTTTTTGTCACTCTCTGCTGCTTATGCTGCCCCAATTCAGCTCAATGCATTTTGCTGCAGTATCACTCTGGGTTTTAGGGTAGTACTTGTTGGATCTCTGTGTCGTGTTGTGGGTGGTCTCAGTCCATCCATTACTTCCTTGTCCAGTGAGAGGCGAAGTTCACACGAGACCTACATCTATTTGCTCTCTGCAGCGGACAGCTTTTGCACTCATGTGTAAACCATAATCAGGCCAGCCTGAGAAAGATGTAACAGCAACTTAACCAGCAGGCCTCCATGTCCCTTGTAGCTTATTGTCATTGACACAAGGACGTAGTGCTTCAGGAATCCACTCTGCAGCCTTTCCCCTAGCTCACTAAAGTACTTTAAAGGGTAAAGATGTTAGATCTGCGGAGTTTTATTACCACTCTGATGCAAAGTAGGATAGTCCCCATTTATGTGGTACATCTTTTAGACTTTTTTTTTCGCTGTTGCCTATTGTAACCTGGGGCTGTGACTGTATTGCAAAGCTTATAGAATAGGGAACTACTTTTTATGCTGAGAGAGGGGAAATATGAGGAGACGGACAGGACCAAACTTTTTCGTAAAGAGATTGGTAGAGAGATGGCTAGACAGAGAAACAGGAGGGAGGGGACCGCTGTGAGAGGCCTGGGGTGATGTTTGAGGACACAGGGGGTCGTTGGGTTTGTCTCGCTGTCAATCACCCGCACTCTGATTTCCTTTGTTGCCTGTGAGCTCAATGCCCCGCGCAACCTGTGGCTGTCTTTCCTCTTTGTGCTACAGTGTGGGAACTTTGCTGTGCTGGTGGATCTCCACGTTCTGCCCTTGGGCGGCCAAGAGGACACCAGCTGGTTTACTACGGACCACATCGAGGTACAGACACAGGGAGTAGGGCGTGACTGTGAATACGTGTGTGAGTGAATATGTGGCTTCTGTTCTTCTGGGGGCCTTTTCAAAAGACAGCAGCAGCGTAGAATCTAAAATGACTTTAAGCCTTCTCTCTTTCCATTGTTGAAAAACTGTTCCCATCTCTTTGCCAACCACTTGAGTTACCACACTCGCCTTTCACCTGAGACTTGTACTGTCCTGTTGTTGGCCATTAATCTTTCCTTGTGAAGTCGAATCAAAACTCGTGTTCTCGTAACTGCTCAGCAAAGTATTGCTGTACTGAAATATTAACACTCTGTTTACAGGAGGTTACAAGCCTGGTTCGAGATGCTGTGGACCACAGAGTTAAGCAGTACACAGAGTTTCTCCACAATAGAAGACAGCCTAAACAGAAGAAGGAGCTGCCACCTGTTTCAACCTTTTTTGTGAAAGGTGACACACAGTCTTGTGATCCTTGTTAAACTGCTCTTAATTCAAATACTTAAATATTCATCATGGAAAAATGTATGTGATCAATTTTTGCACATACTACTGCGTTGTGTTTACTTGGAACATTAGCTTAAACTGTTACATAGTAACTACAACAAGTTATATTTATTCTGTTTTGATTTCACTGCTGCTCATTCCTGTGTAATGAAGTCATCTTTGTGTTTGATTTCTTTTTCTTAGGTGTGTCTATCATTAACCTTTGAATAAGTCAAATGGTTTTCTTTGGCTGTGAACTCATAGCCATTATTGAGATGTTATTGATATATTGCTGTGTGCATGTGGGTGAACCATTGAAATATGTGGGTGGAGTTGGAGTTACAAAACAGTGAAAAAAGTATTTCATGGCTACCTTTTTAAGGGAGAGTGTGGGTGGAAAGACAACAGAACTAGTTGGGACATGGTGGCTCCCTACGCCCAGGGTGTGACCTGTGGAAGTTATATTGTGTAGTACAGTTTAACTTGGCACGTCTCTGATGCATTTGGACATAGAAGATGTGAGTTTATTAAAATGGCTAATGCCTGTTGCCTTTCTGCTTTATGTGGCATTGGCACACCTGTGTTTATCTATACTTATAGTTAGGTGGTTAACATCAAAAGCAGCTGCTGTGGCACTTACAACCATATACACAGAGAGAAAAATCAATAATTGTACACTAATATAAGTGAGCCAGTTCAATTCATCTCTGTTTATCGAATGTATGTTCCCCCAGCCACACACACACACGCATGCCTTTGAAGCACTGTAAACCTAGCATCAGAGGAACCTCCAGCTGCGTGCTGTAAGACAGACAGGTTTGTCACAGGTAGCAGTTAAGGGCAGTTAAACCGGGCTCACTCAGCAGGGCAGGCCTTACTGTGAGAGTGGGATTACAGGGCAGTCGGCCCCATAAAGTTTCTCCTGCGGCTGCAGCTCTGCCTCTCACGCTACTCCCCCATGCACACACACATTGAGTCTTAACATCCACTCATTGTTTTCATGTTCTGATGTAGCAACTTTTGTAATTTTTGTGATCAACGTATAACAAGTGGATGCATGTTGCATGCATGTTTATAAGCATCTACACAGGTGCTCATATACCAGTTCCAGTGAAAATCAGAAGAGCGACAGTATGTTTGAGAGATATATCCTCCCCCTGGGCTAGGTGTGAACAGGCTGACAGTGTAACGTTACTGAAAAGCCTGACTCATATTCCCCATGACAGACTGAGGAGAGACGGACATCTCTAATGATGGAGTTCACAGACTGAGGCTACACACACACGCACACACACTTATGTGCACAAATTCACTCCTCTGTGTGAACAAGGGGACTATCAGTATTTCAACAGCGAAATATGCATGTAAAAATGATTAAGCTCATTGCAGCTTTGCCAAAAAGAATGTAACCAGTGGAACATGACTCCATACCATATCAGAGAATTTTCCCCTTGCAGAACATGAAAAGGTATAGCGCCTCAAACAAGCCAGCATAGTTCATGTGCTCTAGTCCTATTAAAGGTCTTAAGTGAGTGTAATGACATTCTTGGTTTTTTCATTGTCCCGCGTGAGAGAGGCGGCAGAGCAGTAAAGGTGGAGACTGTGACTGTGAGAAGTGAGCAGGCGGGTAGGAGCCATAAAAGGGGAGGACAGACTATAGGCTTAGTGAGGGAAGCCCAGCAAACCTCAGGGTGGGTATTAAGTATTGGGGTCGTCTATTCTGCAAGCAGGTCAAACGCTAACCTGCTAATCCTCACAGGACTCTCAGACCGATGATAGCAGGGAGTGGAAGCTGGTTTTCTGTTTCAGCAGAAGACTTATTTGCATTTGTATGTGTCTTTGTGCAGCATTTTGCTCTTTGACAGCAGAGTTAAGCTGGATATCCTGGATTGAGACATGTGTATGTGCTGGAACATGTACACATGCTTGTTGTTGCATATAGAGAAAGGTGTCAGGTGGAGAAGTACTGATGTCTAGTCCAAGAATAGGCAGATGGACTGTGGTGCTATGTGTGGGATGGTGTGGGAGGGGGATTGTGGGCCTTGTGTGAGGCGGCGTTTGAGTTGGTGCCAGTGTGAAATCACAAGTGCTTCCGCCAACAGACAGCCGAAAGAACAGCGTAACAGCCTCAGCTGTTGGCACTTCAAATGAGCCATCAACAGCTTTTAGCATTCCGAGGCTCTTCAGTGCAAGTGTTTGTATCCGAGTTATCTATATGGGTTATTGCATTTATGTATATATGCTGTGTTGGCGCATGTGTGTGTGCAGCGCTCAGTGATCTTGTCACAGAGCGGCTTATCCCATTTTTTCTGCCAACATAAATCTAAGCCATTTCTTAAAATCTCAGCTGCAGAAGCCAATTTCCAACTGTCAGCCCCCACCCTCCTCTCAATTTTTACCCAGGCTACTTGAGACTTCATGATTAGCTCATAGTGATGTGATTTATTTATGTTTTTAGAGAGATGAACAGAAGGAACTTTTCCCACCAAACATTTTGGCTCTGGACATGCAGAATGGACATGGTAGACTTTAGAAGTCCAGGGAAGGGGAGCTTGGGAGCGGCCTCATGCATTCTCACTGGTAGACTGTGTTAAACACACCCACATTTCTCAGAGCAATTACAGACTGAAAATGAGTGGATAATAGGTTCTCTGTGCATTTAGGAATACATTTTTGTTATTCAAGATGATATTTGAGTAAGGAAGCTGGTGGTTAGCTTCTACGACAAATAGAGTGTCACAGTTATCTTCATGAAGATTGTTTTCCGCAGAGTGCTGCTCATGTCAGACATCTTGGACAATACAACTTGCTGTACAAACTTTCTATGAAATTGTCATTTATTGCCAATATCTTTCTTCTTCTTTTTTATTAGATTAGATCTAGTTTCCTTCTACTTCTGATTGTGCATTACCCTGTTCTAGTATTGTTTTATCCCAATGGAATATTGATTTTGTAGTGTATATATTTGTGTGTATGAGTTGAGTGTAAACTGAGATCTCCCATTTTACACGGATTTAGTTAACACGGCATTTCAAATTGCCAAAGTACATTACCAGATGTCAGGCATTTACTATTAGTATTGATATAGCCACATTTATCTCTCCGTGTGAGGCAAAGCTCAGGTATAATTTAGCCGAGCATTTGAGACTTTTCCTACCACTCAGAGAGTTAGAGGAGCTCTGACAAACTGGTACCTAGAGTCTGTTTGAGCCCATGGCAGAGCTGGTTCCTTCTTCCTCTCCTTGCACAGGTGCCAGGACTTAGGGGGAGGGAACACCTGCCAGCTTGTTTCCCCATGGCCACGGCAGGCTGGAGAGGCATTTTCCCAGGCTCCCCAGATGAATGGTCACTAATAGCCGTGGGAGAGGGCTTTGCGAGTGCTGCACAGTGTACCACTGACTCCTCTTGGCAGGCCTATGAAGGGGGCTTAAGGCAGCCTGGCCACGGCCATTGCGAGAAAAGCACAAGTGTTGCTGGATAGCTTTACTCTTGGAGAATGTGTTTACGAATGACCATCTCCCTCTCAATGAAGAATGCGGAGGATGTGCAGGGACTACAAGGGAGGTGGTTAATTTTTGCTCTGCCCTGCCATAAATTTAGCTTTGTTTGGCTTCTTTGACCATGAGCCTGCAGCTCTAAGCTAGAACAGTTTATCTAACTTAAAAACACCTTTTGGTCAAAATGTGAGATTTTCTGTGCACAAATATATAACCCCTGCATGGATGTTTTGGTGCTTTTCTTTTTTAAAAAGAATCAATAGATGCCAACCTTTCACTCTCCTACTAAGACCGTACACAACGCTTCTCTCAACATACAAGTATGTCAAAAGTTATTTTATGGGGACCGCTTGTATTCACTCACCTTGTTCTTCTCAGTGCTACCTCAGCTATTACTATTTATATTCGTGGCTGTTATGTGGGGACTGGTCTGTAAATAGAGAGGCATGCCAGTGGCAGAGTTACCTGCTCTGCTCTGTGTTACTGGGCGTGAGGCAGGCTGGGATTAAGGCGAGATGGAAACGGAGACCTGTGACAGGAACAAAGGAATTCCAAGGCCCAGGCTGGAAATGGATCCTGATCAGAGTAGCCGCTCCAGCCAGCTTGCCCCTCTCCCCGCTTGCCCTCCTTCCCCTGGCCCCTGCTGGGCAACCCCCTTCCTCCTGGTGCTTTGTGGTGTTGCTGTGGCTCTTTAAATCCTTCCTGTAAGCCCCTGGCCTTACTCAGCAGCAACGCATAGGACAGTCTGACTCCACTGCTAACCCTGCTCGCTATTATTGCACATATGCACACACACTCTTATGTTGATTTTCTGCTCTGTGCATTTGAAGGCATGTCTCCTCTCCTCTCCTCTCCTCTCCTCTCCTCTCCTCTCTTCTCCTCTCCTCTCCTCTCGCTTCATGTCTGCATTTCTTTCCTCTCGTCATGTTGTCTCTTTATGTTTTCTCACTTTCTCTCCTTCTCCTTCTCCGCAGGGTCAGCTGCAGTCTCTTAGGACACAACCACAATCCCCGCCATAGCTGTCACACCACACTCTTTTCCCATATAATTAGGGCCTAAGCCTGAGCCTGAGCACGGATCACATTCATGTGACTGTTCCTTTTTACCGCAATCTGGTCTGGGAGACGGCACACACTCACTTGAACTCATGCTCAGTGTTCAGCCTGACCAGAATGCCTTGTTTCAGGAATTACTGAAACATTTCAGAGGATGCCATTGTTTTTCTGCTCTTTGCTTCACTTTAAAAGAAATAGGCTTGTGTCACGTGCTATCATGACGCTTTTCTTGTGGACAGGTGTTATGATAGTGCAGTGTGCCAAATTTACTATGTGTTGTCAGGAAAGGTCCGCCTAAGATAGCCTTAACAAATAGAGTTTACTACTATACACTGATGCTTTACCCGAATTTTGTTCCCATGAAGTCAAGATTTTGCATGTTCTTACCATTTTCGAAAAATTAAAGTGAAATGAAGAACTTCAGTCAGTTGTATACCTTGGTAGAATGACTGTGTGTGATATGCTATATCCATTTTGATTTCTAAATTCATGCTAGCAGATTTACAGAGGACCCAGTAAGCAGAGACAGCTCCCAATAATACCTTGGTCTGGGTTTTAAAGGGCTAGCACAGTGCATAACTCAAGCCCCAAAAGTGCAACACTAAACCAAAAGATCTTAATGCAGAATAAGCAGATTGTATCCTCTTCACTCTCAATGCTCTTCAACATAAACAGTGGCTGCACTTTAGGAGATTTGTGGCCTCTCGGGTTAATTACGATATAATGATGATTTAGTATGACATTTTGTATTGTGACTGCATTGCTCTCATCAGATTATGTTTCTGAAAAATCTATTTTTTTTCCCTTGATAATTGTTCTGTGCTCCAAAATGCTCCCCACCACTTTAGTCACATGCTGCATTATGGGTTGGCCTGAGCTACCATGCTGCGGCGTATTTTGTAACTGCGATGAAGGGGTCACCCAAATGTTAAATTGAACACTCATGTGCAAATATTGTTTCAGGTGGACGTTGTGCAGGATGATAAGGCACACTGCTCTGCTACGGCCGTAGTTACAATTGCACACAGAGAGTGATGTCCTTCCAGGAAAGCCCCCACTTACATATGGGCAACTTCCTCATGCTCTCTCATCCTTCACCACTCCACCCCACTCTCTCGCTCTAAGCCCCAACTCTCCACCCACACTTGAGGACAGAGGGAGGGGGTCCACATCAAAGCAGAGATGTCGAAAGAGCAGGATTCTCAGGCACTGGTGTCTGACTGTCCTGCTGATTCAACTCCTGTTCATAAAAGGGTTGCGTGGGAATTAGAGTTCTCCTGACATTCAGTCAGCACATTTACATGCACACTAGAAACGTGGCTAATGAGAGAAATCAGGTTACAGGAGGAAACCGTACTATGCCTTTGCATGCACTACAATAATCAGATTGCTGCCTTTGTGTGCAGCTGGTGTGTCATTAGATTTCTGGCTTCTTTTTTTTTTTTTACATTTTTAAAGCAGTCTAAGCATAATTTAAATAAAATAATGATATTTAATGTGATATATAATACTAATAGCCTGAAGAGTCATTTTCTGTGGGAATATTCGGAATGACTGACTGAAAAATCAGTCTTGTTTTTCTTGTTGTGCCCATGAGGTATTAAAATAATCAGGATGCATCGCTTCAAGTTATCATCTTTCCTTCCGTCTTTGGGCACTGTTGCCATGATGATACTTTCTTTCCGTGCCAGATGCATTACACACACCTGTTTCTATAAACAATCCCATTACAAACTCAGCTAGACATGTACAAGAAATGTGTTTCCCCCTGCAGAAATTTAGCTGTGAAAGAGATTTCTTGTAATAACTCACTCTGGTTCTGGAAACCTGGCTTTTCTTATTTCTATTATATTAATGATATTGGGTTACTCCAAAAAGCATAGAGTAACCAGGTAACTTAAGAGTCCATTAAAGTGCTGAAAGAATACAAACACTTAAGTTTATCTCTTCTCAAACCCATTGACCCCTCTGTGATCAGGCTAATGCTTGGCTTGGACCTGTGAGGGAAAATCCTCCATATCAGACAAATTCTTATGGATTTGAGTCAGAACAGCATGGGCTGCCAGGAATGCAGATGGTGAGAAGAAGTAGGCTATGTTTTCTATAGCTGTTTTAATGATCTCCTCAGGATATGACTGAAGTTAATGAAGTCTGTTCCTTGGGGGCTTACCTTTGACCCCGGTCTGAATTCCTCTCACCCCTGTCTGTTCCATTTTACAGTCCCAGTCACTCTGGATGCCTTTTGGTTTGTTGACTTTTCTTTCCTCTCATTGTTTTCCCAGGAAGCGGTGAAAGCTGCTCTGTGTGTGTGTGTGTGTTTCGAAAGTACAGTATTGTAGCCGTGGCACCAGCCCTGAAGTCTGAGTCTTTTTTTCTGCCGTTGTTCTGTGGTATATTACAAGATGGCAGAAGTCTCTCCAAACAAGCGGTTACAGTATTATCTACCACATTTCTGAAAACATGGCGTGCTGGCTTGTTTACTGTTTGATTTGACCTGTCATAATATTGCTGTGCACTGGATTTCAAAACAATTAAGCAAGACCATCTTCTTTTTAAGGAAGTACAAATGAAACCCTTTAAAGTCTCTGTTCTGCAGATTTGGGTATTGCACCACTGCGGGCCACAGTTGCCACAAAAAGGGGCCACTCATTCCCAGAGGAGGCACCAGCAAACTGTTTGTGAGAGAGAAACATGAATGTAAGCTTAACACGAGAGAAGCTGGGCAGAGGGCCAAGAGCAACTCTGCGCTGTGCAGGACGTTATAAAGTTGAAGCAACAGCTGATGTCTCGGGCCATGGCGTTGCACTGGTTCCCAACTCTGTGTCCAGACATCCCTGTCAAATTTGTCCTGGGAATTGGCAAGCTCAACCCACCAAGGGAAAGCAGTGAGAACAGTTGCAGAGCTAGACATGAGGCTAAAGAATCTAAATCAGAGCCTCTAAAAACATAAAGAGCCATGAGTGCAATGAAAGACACTTGCTTCCTAGTCCCTCGTGAACCCAGAATGGAGAGAAAAAACAAAACAGAGATACAGATCTGCATTCCTTTTTGACTGGATATCTAGAACGGGTGATAGATGACCACTGCTTCCCTATTTATGGAGTAACAGAATATCAGAGTTTTTTTCCCCAATAAAGGAATGCTGCTATTAACTACAAACATGCTCAACATACCCATACGGTGTGTTAATGCAATTTCCCTTTGTGAGCAATGGCAATCTATTTAAAGACTGTTGACTTATCCATTATTATTATTATTACATACTTTATGTACTCCAAGCTCTAAAGTTACAGACTCTCAAGGATGTGAACACTAAAGACAATTCACTAAGGGATGTATTCCGACTTCACATGCACTCCTAAATCTAACATTCGTGTCCTGATTAAATGAGAGTACAGTACAGTCAGTAAGCAAGGCAGCGACACACTTTTGTTGTTTAGGTTTTGTACTCCACCACGTTGCATGTAAAAGGAAACAGTGACTATGAGGTTCAAATACAAACACTCAGCTTTGAATTTAAAGTGTTCACATCTGTGTAGCAGTATCTGTAATCTGTGTACCACTTTATACACAATGGCCTCCATTTTTATGAGGCCACGCAAATCTCACTGGCTGCTCAAATGTTTCCTAAGAAGTTGTGTTTTATTGTTAACTCACACACACAACTAGTCCTGCAGCAAGTCACTATTTTTAAACTTGAAGCCAAACAAACATTTTTTAAACATTTTTTTGTTGTTGTGGAGTGTTTGTGAGTGGTCTCGCCTAACCACCTGACCTCAATCCAATGTGTGTTTAACTTGCTGGAGATCAGACTTAAGCCCCAAAAGCGCCCCCCCCCCCCCCCCCCCACACCCCCCCCACACCCCCCCAACAACCAAAAACTGAAGATGGCTGCATTACAGGCCTGGAAGTACACCACTAGGGAAGCTACAAAGCTGATTTCAGTGGCTTCAGGCATCATTAACTGCAAAAGATTTGCTACCAAAATGCTAAACGTTTGAGTTGAGATCTTTCTCTGCTTTTCATTATGGATAAAAAGGTCTACAATTACAGCACTGTGAATTAAACATTTGTATTAACCCTCATATAAAGCTGAAAGTTGGCAGTTTAAACTCAACATTTCCTTGCAAATCCGGTGTGATTGGGCACTTAGCCAGTACCACCAAAATGTGTCATCGTCATTGTACGTGTAGACTGTAGTATATTTACAGAGTTACAGGGTTATCTGAGCCCTTAAGGTTGATAAAACGGTTTGTAAAATGATTCCTAGAAATCCCTATTCATCATCCATCAAACACTGATGTGGCCCCTCCATTGCATGGCCTTCTTGCTGTAAGGCAGAGGATTTTAAACTTAAGCTGCAAATCCTGGAGCCTCACTGATTTTCTGCTCTTTCAAATAGATGTGTTGGTCGCCGAGACATTATTTAGCACCTGACTAAGAAGGCTAGTATAAAAAGTTTGGCCTGAGGAGCAATCACTGATCTAAGAAAAGCTGGTAAGATGAGCTTCTTTCATCACCCCAAAGTAACATCTAAATCTCACCTTAAATATGACTTTTGTATTGTGTACTTTTAGAAAGCAAATAATGGACTGTAATCCATAAAATATAAATCAAAACAACTGACAAGTTGCGTAAGTATACCACAAGTGCCCCTGTCAGTTACTTTCAAGGTTGTGCAAATGCATATATAAAGTGAGAAAACACTCCCAAGGATCTTTGACAATGGATATGTGTTTGTTACTATGGTACTAAGCAATTATAATCAATATTTTTCAGAAGTTAATAGCGTGAAACTGTTACCTGGTGATGGACTATAACACTTGTCAGACTGATTTGATTTATTCTTTCGTTAACCACGCCCGACGGGTACTTCGGCAGAGTTATTGCATTCGGTGCGGTATCTGACTGGGTGGGTATGTATGTATGTATGTATGTGGCTATGTCCGGTCCGATATCTCTGCAACCGCTGAAGTCAGGATAATCAAACTTGGCACTGAAGATCAGTCTAAGGTCCCCTGCTCAGTTGTGGAGTTACAGGTCAGCAGATCAAGTAGGGAGGGAGATACGTACGATGATCTAAATTGATACATATTGCATCAGTTGTATGGGGAGGACAGGGTTTTCGCCAGCAGAGGGCGTGGTTCTGCCCTCTACTGATGGCTCATCTAGTTATTCATTTGTTCCTTTATCTATGCTTGTGCTGTTTTGCTGTTAAGAATTTTGTTCTCTAAAGTGGTGATGATGGTTCTTAATGCTACTACAAGACAGCTGAGAAAAAGAAAGAGGTGGTGGTGCCATTAATCACTGTCCAGTAGACTTGAACATACACCTGTGACAGTTTTGTGGCTAACTGTCTCTATAATTGAATGCCACTGTCCAAAGGCAGCTTCTTTTTGAAGACTATAATTACATGCTTTGAGTTGTTCTGAGATTACATCAGTGAACGCCGAAATGTGAGAAACGCTCTCTCACATTAGTGCATGGCCAGTACTGGTAATATATCTCTGCTCTGTATGTTTTCTGTTCACACCATATGGAACATACTTTTCTCAGTTGTAGGTCAACGTTTGGATGAGACTTGTCCAAGTTTTTTTTCAAATTTTATTGATGAGTGACTGTCAGTGTTGTTGCCGACGGGCTAAATCCTCCCTGCTTCCAAAATGTCAACTTTTCAGAAATATAGACAGCCTAGTTTTTTGCTTGATAACAGCACATATTTGACATTATCCAGGGACTTCTGAAAGAGCCTTGAGTGCATGAGGTCAACATTTTCTCAAACTATGGAAGGTATGTAATCCTTTAATTGATGTTAAAATACTAAAATCCCGGAGTTTGCAGTTAATGAGGTTTTAACAAGGCAACGGCAAAATGGGAGAGATTACTAAATAAGAATAAGGAATTATAGAAACGTGGTGGTAAAATCAAGCAAAGTATAGTTTTCCAGTCACTGTATCAAGAGGAAGAAAGGGTACGTAGAAGGTACCAAAGGGTAAGCAGGCTCTGTTAGCTTCCCAACACTGTGTGTCTGTTTGCAAAGAACAACTGGATAGCGTGTTAGCCAGACCCTTGCTTTTAGTCAACAAATTCCTGCCAGATTAGGCAACAGGCCACTGTTTCTGCCCAGTACATCTTACATAGCATGACAAACATTCCATGACAAATAGAGCAGAGACCCAAGACATGATTTCTCTGCTTGTGCCAAATTGGGAGGTCAGCTAAAACAAAATAAAATGAGTTGTTTCACACTGAGTAATTAAGTGAGCTTGTTTTTGTGTGCTGGACCTTGAATGAGGATATGTTTAAAGTTAGTAGGAAACTTATGGCATGTATCTAAGCTTGTGGAACCAGATATGGGCATTGTTTAGTTTGTTAATGACGTAAAGTTGCTGTATTTCTACAAGTTTGATGTCTGGTCCTTTATTCATGTGAAGTATATGCTCGCCTCACTTCTTCTGTTGCCAGTCCTCATCATATGAAGGGTTTTGTATTGGATCAAAAAAATGTTTACTGGTGTTTAATGATTGACCTCCTTGATCTTTTCTCACTGTCTGAATAAAAGATTCCACAACCAGATAATTATTTGAATGCCAGCTGCAGTTGTTTTGTGTAACGATGGTTGATTGAATATAAAGGATGTTATCAGTGTATCAAAGAATGCCAACATGCACAATCTAGAGTCCCTCTGAAAGTCATCAGTAAGGCCGAGTTTGATGTTAACTGTTTTTCTGTTGTTTTTTTTTTTTTGTAGGGCAAAACTTCAACCTGGTCGCCAATTTTCTGAAGCGACACTCCAGTCTCAGATGTATTGTCAGGCAGGGTATGTAACCTCCATGTTTTCAGTGCATCAGTCCCAGTTAAAGGAATCAGAAATAGACCTCTCCAAGGTTCATCTTCTGCCAAATTTCCCACAGAAAGAGCAAGTCAACTGTGGTTTGCATGTTGATTTTTCTCCCCCTCACTTGTTTTTATGTCCTGTCCCTACCTGCTCAGGGTGTTGTTGAGAACAGACAGCCATTAAGTGGTTCCCTTGAGAGGCTACTGAGAGTGGGAGAGAGAGAGAGAGAGATTGCAGGGCTGTCTATGAAGAGCAGTGAGAATCTATCTCCATGGCCCATCTAGTGCCTGTGACCCTTGGCCACCTTTTCATGGGACCAACATGGTTCTCTTCCTGTCAGTAAAGTTAATATCTGCTCCCTGGGGGCCAGAGCCTGGATGTTAGGGTAGCGCTGACCTGCTACAGACTGAGATGACGGCTTCTCTCAGCAGGTTCGTTACACATCAAATTAGACCCAGTCTCCTGGGGTCAAAGGTTGTGTAACTTGGTCCACTGAGTTAGCTGTACAAATGCAGTTAGATCATGTAAAAATTTCAAATGGCTATAAAATGGGTGGTTAAAACGTCCTTATTGTGATTGGCTAGATGGCTACAAGTTTGAAGTTAAAGCCTGTTAGGAAGACAATGAGACTTTTAAAAAGTATTTGATCAGAATGCAGTGATACTTTCAGATTTAGCTGACTTTCATTTCACCCATCAGTACAAAGATGTTGAATATAAAGCAGCATTGCTCGGCAATAAAGCTAGAAGAATATCCAAATCATATGAGTTCACTCTGGAAAGCATTCACATGCTTAGTCAGTTAATTTGTTCTGAAATCTTGTGTTATTATCATTATTATTATTATTATTATTATTATTATTATTATTATTTTATTTTAATATATCCTTATGTTGAAAATGACAGCATAAAATGTGCTGTGAAAAGTCTTGGCCTGGGAATTCAGGCCAAGACTTTTCACAGCACATTTTGTGGTAATTTGGCAACTAGTTCTTAGTCAGCACCCAAACCCACCCACGACATAATCATTCTTTGTCATCCTTGTTATTTACTTCACCCAGGGTTTGTGCAACTTGATCCACTGCTACGCAAAAGAAGCAAAACCAATATATTAAAAAATGACCACTAACAAGGAATATGAACTTTTACAGACTTAATTCGCAACTGCTGTAAAACCTTTGAACAGAAGATGGCGGTCTAAATGGATTAAGAATGCAAGCTGAAGGATATTTGCATATTTGCCAATGCCAATTAATTTGTCAAAGCAGGAAGTCACTTCTTCTGTCAGTGTTTTATTGAACTTGCAAACATGAAACATGATGATGCAGACAACCTCCATTTCTCCCTGATGTAAACAACCTGTTTACATAAGGGAGACTATCTGTAACAGACTGTAGGTCAGACTTTTGCCAATTTGGCTGTCCAGTTGAGGTGATATCTTGAGGTCAGTTCATCCGGAGTGCTTACAGACTGTTAAATTTATTATAATGATTAATTTCATGGAACAATATTGTTGCACTGTGAATGATCTTTCCTTTTGAAGTCAGTGAAGCAGTCATATTATTCCCAAAAGCCATTGTTAATGTAAAAATTTCTAATATTTCATGCTGTTTACGCAGCTCATAAAATTCAGCAATTATATGTTAACTGCCAATTTCTCCTTGGTTTGAGGGATAGTAAATACTTGGTGTTTGTAGATGTAAATTCAAATATCCACCACAATTCCCTCTGTTGGACTTTGACTCATAATTAGAGGTGAGCCCATGCTATTAACCAGCAGGGTCTGTGTTTTTTCTCTGCCTGCTTTCAGATTTGCGTGTGTTTCCTGAACGATATGTTGTGTGTGTGAGCTGTCCAGAGGATGCCTTAGCACACCATAGAAACCCGAGCCTGGCCGCGGTGAGTGCTGTTTATACTCCTCTATTTCCTCTTCCAGTCGCCTGGCAAAAAGTCCTGCATGGGTCTGTGTGTTATTATAGGGATGTGTTGCCAAATTGCGCTCTCACTTGTATATGCTGATCCTCTTTATAAGGGGGTGGGATCTGAACCTACTGGAGCTTTTCAGGGACCTTGTGAGAGGAAAACAGAGGATGGCAGGAGGCTGGGTGGTAAAACGTAGGGTCTAAAGCTGCAGAGTCAACCCTTTTTTGAAAGGTTCCTCCTCCCACATTGTGCCAATTCACACAATTCATTGTTTTAGTTGTTGGTAGAGAGAGTCAAACATTGTATTGTTGGGAAATCCAAACTATAGTTAAAAATACTTCAGTACACTTGACCCCCTACACAAGTCTAGCCACTAGAATTTTCATGCACTCAAGATCAGATTTGAACTTTTTCTGCCTTTATCCAACTCAGACATTTCAGTGTGGATGTTTTTCAGAACAGTTTTCATCTTCTGTAAAATATCACTTTTTTTTTGGCACTTTTGGTACGTTATTGTAAATGCAAGCATTACATTGTGTTGCCTATTAAGGCAGCATATCATTCATTGTTGAGGAACACTACAATAACAGTCATCATCTTTCTGTTACACGGACAGTTAACTTGATTGTCTGCAGTCAAATACCATGTGTCTTTAAGTTCGGCTGGGTGGGTGTTTTCGTTTTATTCTTTCCCATGTCATTAAACTTACTACTGTAGTTCTTTATTGTCCATTCATGCTATAATCTACTGTCCTTTGGTCAGTGTTCATTTGATCCCAAACTCCCCAGAGTATTCTGGGAAATAGTGGTGGAGCCTCTCACCTTGGCACTCACATCAAGGACAGACATCTCTCCCATCACATCCCATGATCAGTGGCCTGCTGTTTTTCTACGGGTTTTTTTTTTGCTATTGTTTCCCTTTGAAATTTCTCTGCACTCTCCACAGTTTGGCTTCCAATGAAAGCAGTGATTGTAATATTTTTAGGGGAGCAACACAGTCGTCAGTGAAAAGTTCAGATTGTGTAACCAATTTTCCAGTTCAAGGAGGCATTGCTGTCGATTGCGTTCCTCTCCTCAGGATGTGGTTCTCTGGGCTCATACAGTACAAGCAGAGGGAATTGGAGGGTGGGAGTCTTGTGGTGGAGCTCTCACTAGCTCAACCTCGAGCCTGGTCTGTAAGGGAAAGATACCAGACAGAAAGGCTCAAGTTTTTCACA
The DNA here is from genome assembly GCF_021347895.1 of Acanthochromis polyacanthus. Taxonomy (NCBI): domain Eukaryota; kingdom Metazoa; phylum Chordata; class Actinopteri; family Pomacentridae; genus Acanthochromis; species Acanthochromis polyacanthus. The sequence goes on along the minus strand of NC_067127.1, from coordinate 16,326,875 downwards.
TGACAAAAACAGTAATTTGTTTACACCACTCACTCTGTTCTTATTTGTCAGAAAATCTGTTTTTGCAGTTTTAATGTTGCCAAAGAAGCCAGAAATCTGAATGAAAAAAGTTTATGCTTTGAGTCACAACTGATGTAAAGTATAATAATGTTGCTGTTTAAAAATAATGGGGTCTTTGGAGTTGCACGTCAAAGCTGATTTCATGTTGAAGTGGGGGTCTTTTATCCCACAGCTCTTGACAGCGCGAGCCTGCTAGTCCCAAAAAATGCCACATTTCCCTGAGTTTAGGGCGGTTTCGGGTTTGTTGTTAGGATTCAGTTTGTGTGACTTGTTGAACAAAAATCTTCAACCACAGTGGAAATGTAGACTCATCAAATGAGTACTTTTCATAAGGTCAGAGGGTTAAGTTGTGAAGGAATTAACGTGACATCATGGTTGGCCTTTTGTCCTGTGAAAGCCAACTTCTCACTCCCACAATGAAGCATACTGTAAGTTAGTTGTATACTGTGTGCTCTTATTAGTCATACTTTCAGCTGCGATTCAGTTAGAAGAGAAGATGGTTAGATTTAGTAATTTCTTGTGGCGTAGAAGGCACTGTGATACCAGTTATTAATGATTTTCAATGCTCAATGTCAGTGCTGAGACCTGCTCAGGAAGGTTTTGTGTTGACTTTCCACACTGAGACAGCATTACGGAGTGTATGTCTATGGAGTGTCTTGTTTTGGTTTGACAGGCACAACTGCCGTATTTTGTTTCAGTTCACCTTCAAGCAGGTTGAAGCTTAATTGATTGCAGTTTAAAGGTAAAGGTATGGTTGGAAGAAACCAGTTTGCACAAGAAGTCATCCAACCACTGCAGAAAGCAAAAGTGTTAATAGCTGTTTCAAATAGCTGGAGGGAAGGCTGGCTAATCTTTGTCATCAGACAGTACTTCCTGGAAGGTATTAGAAGTGGTATACTCTATTGTACACACAAAGGATGAACAAAATAGTTGTGTGTACAATGATTAAAGCAAGACTAGGAGAAAAGTCAAACTCCTGTTTACATCCTAAAACTCTGACTTTCGCACACAAGATCAGTTCTTGCAAAAGTAGATTGTCGTTTCCAGAAAATTACAACATTGCAAGACAACTATCTCTTATATTAATATTTTAAACTAATTAGTTTAAAGAGGCACTGTTCAGCCATCCAACAAATATTTTGGTTTCAGCAGGCTACAAAGTCTTAACTGTCAGATCTGGAGTTGCTAAGTGAAATCAAACCTGACGTCCATATCACCCTGATGTACTCTGTCTGTTATGACCTAGAACCCTAAAGCTGACTGTTGCTTTGTAGCGGTAGGACCACTTAAAGCACTTTGTTTGCACGAGACCGGGGGAAGCAAAGATAATTGAATTGTTTCTTGGTTTATTTCCTTTGGCATTTGAAGATTTAAGTCCCTCATAAAAATTGCTCCTATTGTGAGTCAGCACCAACAGTGAGGAGGGCAGCATGGGAAGGAAGAGCTAGTGTTTAAGATTATGGCCGTTGTTTTCTAGTCAGGCACAGAGTGGGCAGCTGAGGTGAGTGGCGTGCTGAGCCGCAGAAGTTTGGATCAAAGGCAGAGCAGATGTGTTTCCAGTCCCCCCCTCTTCGGAGCTCTGGACGAGCCTGTGTGTTTACTCATGACCTCAGCACGCCTCTGTTCTTCACAGCTCTCAACAGCTAGCAGCAGTCCTTTCCCAAGCGTCCAGTGTCCACTGACCTCTACGCCTAGGCCAAATGCATGGTTATGCTCTCTTAAAATACATGATCACCCCCCTCCATTTCATCCTGCCGTAAGCTGCTTTTCTTGATTTGCACGAAGTGTGTTCAAACAGCTTGTCTTGATCCATTCACATGGGTGGATCCAAAACTTTTGTCATTGTTTGAGGATAAGAACTGTCCTCTATTTTAGACAAGTATGTGCCCATGCATGTTTGTTGACTTTGTTGCAAGGAAGATGTGGTGAGCTTAGACAAACAGGGCATGCTTCCTCTGTGGGAGCAGGGTGGGTGGAGGATGAGGGGTGGAATTTGTGGACTACATTCACGAACATCTCTGCAGGAGGTATTTCTGTTCTGACAGTTAGTGTTGTTTCTCTGTGCCAGTTGGATGATTTTGTAAACTTAGCTGTGCCTTCATAAAGCTATTCAAAGGTTTTCCAGTGGAAAGAATAATTCATTCTTTATAACTTGAATGGTTTCAGGGATTCAAACATTTCAACTTGACATGAGTCCTTGTTTTGTGACAGATGAATGAAGAGCTGGCTTCACAGAAAGCTTCTCACTGTTTTGTGTGTGTTAGGTGAGATACAAAGACATTGGAGTAATCCAAGAATAAACAATCTGGTTTCCACTGGGGCAGATCAGAGTTGATGGTTGATCGGAGCCTCCCATGCTGATCTGTTTTCTGATTCGTCATCTTAAAATTTTTTCTTGTAATTTTCATGTTTGATGTGCCTCCACGATGCATTGAGAAAGTTCGGTTTTGCAAGCACTTAGAGATGAATGCAGATTTTATGGGGAAAAAAAACTTTACATATATTAGTATAACTCTGTATGCTCAAATACAAATAAAGGTGTTATTCCATGCTGTAGGGACGTAAATTAGATCACTCAGAGACCATTTAGCTGCATCAGTCCCTAATGCTCAAGTGCCGCAGCATTAGAAGATACTCAACATAATCTTCCTATCTGTATTCCTACCATCCAGAGGAGAAACTGTTTAGTCCCTGTATTTTATGGAGCTTGTTGTTGGTTATCTTTTTGGAGTTGTTTCCAGGAGTCACTCAGGGTTGGAGTATGCTATGAGAACCTGTACTGTTATCCTTTTAAACTAAAGGATTCATTCTCTCTGCTCTCGTTGCCCTTTTGCCAGGCTTATCTTTATAATGTGACATCCAGATGTTCTGTCTTGTTGCAGCTCCTGTGGTGGAGCCTTGTTGTTTTGGAGGCTCCGGGGCCGGGGAGGGCACTGCTGGTCTACTCTACATGTTGGATCACGAGGAGCATTTCACCGCTATGTGTGGGGGCGAGCAGACTGACTGGCGGTGGGGGGGTTAAATCCTTTTTGCTGGCGGAGAGGTGGTAGACGTTCTTATTTACCACGATCCCTCCCTCCTTTTTCATGGGACTCTCTCCAGCTATTTGGAGTTTGCATCATTCCATACAAGATTAGGCCACCTCAGCTCCCACACAATACTTACTGTTTTATCCACATAGCTTGTGATAATTATACTGTTGTTCATGCCCCATCTCTCTCTCTCTTTTTCTCTCTGCTATTCCATCTCTAATCCTTTTGCTTTCCTCTGGAGTTGCTATATACAGAACATCCAACCTCTGGCCCCCTGGCGATAATTCATGCACCATCTCTCTTTCTCTCTCTGTCTGTCTTTTTTATCCATCTCTCTTTTACTTTCTATGTATATCCATCCTCTTCCTGTCTTCATGCTTCTTCCTTTCCATGACTCTGTTCTTTCACTCTCTTACTCTTTTGAAGTTGTGCCGACAGGAACAGAAAGGCACTAAACTTTCCCAGAGAACCTCCCTTTGGCTTCTTGTTGATTTTTCTTTCAAGTTCATTTTCAAACAGCATTTATTCATATTAAACAGACGAGCATACATATCAAGGCATTACAATGCAAATGATGGCACCCACATTTTTCTCACAATTGTTGTTGTTGGGGTGGGTGTGTAAGTGTGTAGGCAAATTCAAGTTTGCATGTGTGTCACTGTCCCAAATCCAAGGCTTACTGTAGCTCTGGATAGGAGACAGAGAGTAAAGACTGAACCTCTGCCCACACTGTAGCATGACCATATCTCTGCACAAAGAGCAGCCTGTGCAGAATTTCCTGTGTGAGGATTCTTGCGTTTGTGGGCATGCTTGAGAGACTGTTGAGGTCAGGCAGTATGGCTCTGGGGGGGTGCCTCTGCTTTTGTTGCCTTTCCCTCTAAACGCTCTTTCTCTTATTCAGTCTGTAGTATCTTGTCCCTTGTTTCTTGTCAACTCCGCCTACCTCCCTGTTGCCCAGCCTCCTTCTTCACTCCCCTCCCTTCATCTGGCCTCTTCATTCTGTCTACCACACCACAGACCAGTGCAGTTGCTAGATCTCAACACCCAGTGCAAAGCCACAGTGGCCCAGCTTGCCCTTACAGCTTGGGACGATTACTCCTTTCCCCATGTGTGTCAGGTCACATGTTGTCACTGGTATCGTGACATGCGGGAGAGGACATTAATGGTTTTTTTCTCTGTTTTCACAGCAACTGGTGGATGCCAGAGCTCACCACATTGGCTTTCCCCGTCTTAAAGTACATTGATCATTTTACCAACCAGTTTATGGAATAGCAATGATCTGAAAAATGGCTGATATTAAATAAACATGGTGGCCACAACCTGGAATTTTCCAAGATTTAACTTCTGCCTGGTTGTATTTCCACTCTGCAATAGTCTATAGAGTTTTCAATCATGCTAGTGGCATGAGTGTAGAAGGCAATGTCAGCTGCTCCACCACTGTGGTTCAGAAATAATTTAAACACTGTTGGATGGATTTCCTTGAAATTTGGCACAGACATTCTTGGTGGTCAGAGAAGGAATCCTGAAGACTTTTGGTGACCTCCTCACTTTTAATCTTGTGTGACCAGTAGGTCAGTTTCTTCACAAATCAGTGAAATATCTAAACATATACTTGAGTGATTGACAAAATGTATTTTACAGACATTCATAGTTTGCAAAGGGTAAATCTTCCTGACTCTGGTGAACCGCTGACGGTTCGCCATGAGGCTCAAATTTGTGCTATTGAGAGAAATATCTCAGCAGCTATTGGACAGCCATAAAACCTGGCACAGACATTCATGTTCCCCTAAAGATGAAGATTAAACATTAGTGATTCTTTAGGTTTTCAGCTAGAACTATGATTAGGCCTAATCTTTAATTTGTCCAATACTTTATTACACAAAAGTCTTCAAAACTAACAGCACTGACATCAGTCTCAGCTATACTTTGTGTTTACTGCTAATTAGCAGGCATTGTCATCGTGCACATGCTGGTATGCTGATGTAAGCAGTTCTTGGAGGCTCTGTGGGGCTGTAGTTAGCTCATATATGGTTGTGAACTTTTAGAATTGACAATTTACAAAATTAAACAAGACAGACACTGACTCACTTTTCAATCCAGAGCTGCTCTGATTTTATTGCACCAATTTTTTTGGTGCAATTAATTTATGATAAATTGACAGGCTCTCAACCTTTAAGTTCTGCTCAATTTACCACCAGCGTCTCCTGTTCTCTTATAAATCCAGACTCTGTTCTAGGTCAGCCAAGGAAAAGACCTGTGATTAACCTTCATTAGTGGCCTGTTGAGGGCACACGTTGGTGAGATCCAATTTTTAGCTTGTTCCTTGTTCTGCCTCAGAGGGTCCAAATGGGGTCTTAGTATGTGGATATTATTGAACATTTACCCCACAGTTAACCATTTAAGTGGCAAAGAATGTGCTTTTTACAGAAACGTAGGAGCATAGTGGCATTTGGAATTAAGATTGTACATAAATAACGATACACATGAAGATCCCCACATGCATACAACTTTGTTCAATGACAATTTCAACAATTATAGTCAGTCCTCTTCCAGTAATTTCAGCCTGTCAGCAATTAAACGATTAAATTACAGTGCTGCTCCTTCTGCTAATTTATTTCAATCTTATCATCACCTTTTTTTTTCATTCCCATGTTCACTTGTATTTTCCTCTCTCTTTCTGCATCATCTTATTAATGAGCCTTCTTTATTGGCTCTTTCAACTTGTCAGCATGGTCACGGTTTAGTAATTTTGCCTCGGGCTACAAGCATCACTTTGAGCCTCAGACAGTGAAGGCTATGAACATTTGCCATACTGTTATGAGCCAGTGATTATTTTCTGAAGCCTTTGAGGTGGCTGGTTTGGACAGTTTTAAGTGGGGGACACATTCTTTGTGCCAGCTGTGCTGTTACTAAGTGTCTCCGAAGGCCTTATAGAAAGCATTCTTTTTGTACGGCATCATAGTTCAAATAGGGAGGTGACAACACTCTTTGGAATACAGGAGAGTACAGTCATATAGACCTTTATTACTTTTAAAGGAGTAAAGTAAATGTCTTTTAATCTTCAACAATGCCAGATGATGACAGCACCGTGGAGCTAAACCTTTCCAAGGGATGCCAGGAATAATATTTTTTGTTTACACCGATTCTGTTTGTCCTCTCTAGACTGAGCTGAGTGAACAAAGCAGATCGGAATATTTTTCCAGTGTGGGAGAAACCCAAGAGCTTTTAAACAGCTCCACAAAAACAAAGAAGGCTGTGCTTCAAAAGATGTAAGTATGATCTAATGCAGAACTTTCCAACCCCACCAGTCAGAGAGGACACTCAAGTATCTCCTCATATCCTTTTATCCTTTTTAACTTTTTCAGAGCCAAACAAGCCAGTGTCCAGCGAGAGCTCAGTGGTTCCACTATGGTGGACCAGCAGATTGACCAGAGAGCCTCTCCTAAAAACTCAAGACCTGAAATAAAAGCTGGAGAGCCTGAATTAAGCCCTACTCAAAAGCAGGAGCAGCAAGGTGAGAATAATCCTCCAGACACAATAAATGGGGCCTCAGTAGGTTTCTGCCAACACAAAATCGTTCAGGAGACCAACAAGAACAAGAGGTGCAAGCCGAGTGATGCTGGGGACGACCCTCACTCACAGAGGGCCAAGAGGACGTGCCTTGAACAACCTCCAACCACAATGCAAACTCACTCCACCGAGTGCTCCACGCAAACATCCAAGCATGACCTCCTTCCTCTGCCGCCCTCTCCTCTACTCGAAGCCAAGGCAGAGTCCAAGGCTTTCCCTGTCTCTGAGTGCAAGAAAACCACACTGGAAGTGGAGCTGCTTACTCCAGGGAAACGGGCCCAAAGGCTCCCCCTCACAAGCAATAACACGGCACAGACAAACCAAAACAGGCTGGCCGCAAGTCTGAGGGGCCTATCTGTCAAGCCTGCATCCTCAGGCTCCTCTATTGGTTCCAGATCCACCCTCGGAGAGGAGGGGAGTGAAAATGTGCCCAGAACCTCTAGATTACGACGACTGAAGAGGTCCTGAGGGGGAGAGACAAACTACAGTAAAGATGCCTGACGCCACAGAGATAGAGATGATATTCTGTCAGGCTGCATGTTTACCCCATGTAGTTTGTGTGGTCTCCTCACATGACTGGAATTTGTGCATGTGTCACTATTTACTACAATATCTTTTCTTTTCACATGTGCTCCACATACCGTGTGCACACACAGACACAGACACAGACACACACACACACACACACGCAGATCAAATGCTGTACATAATGTGGCAACTGATACATGAGCATTTGACTTACTCTTTGTCGAATACTTGAAACAGATTTTGCCTCCACCCATAAGTAGTGGTGGTCAAGAGAGACTCGCAAATGAAAGTCAAAAACCTTTAATTGGAGTTTAGATTTGGTTTTGTGTTAAAGATTGGGGATTTCAGACAGGCAGGAGCCATGCAGTACGTCATGGCTTTCAGTCTGAAATACTGGCTCCTACGTGTCTGAAAACTGTCCAGTTTCCCTGCTGAAGCTCTGGTGTGATTGATTGCTGTTTCCAGATTTATTTCATCACCCCTTTCTCAAAAATGTATTTTTGTAGTTGGATTTCAATTATATACAATTTACTCAATACTTAGTCACTAAGAACCTGAAATGTATCTCTAAATTGGAAGGTATTATGCATTTTATACTGAACGTGAACCAATTATGTGTGGGCATGTGAGCAGTATGGAATTATTAGTGGTGTCATTTTGGAATAGCAGGACATCTTCAGTATCTCAGGTTAAAATGTAGCTGTCGCCCCAACACTTGGAAGAGCTGTTCATATCATGCTACTGGCCCAGACCCAGAGAGAGCATGGGGCAACTAGGAGCCAGCAGTCACTTATACCCTCATTTAATAAACCAAGACGTTCCATTTGATGACATAATGTTGCCTGACTATATTACTCCTGGTTTATTTTTATTTTTACTGGAAAGACATTTTATGATCGAAATAAATGTGTTTTTCCCAGGGGGGAAAAAAAACGAATCTTTGTGGAAATATGCAAATCAGTTGAGAAATTTTGGGAAGCAGCCAGCATGAAATAACATGTAGATCTGATCTCATTGCATTGTTTTCTTTACACACGGTCCTGACTGGCTGATACTCGTGGCAGCTTGACAGCGAGGTCTGTTCAATAACAGTATTAGTGGTTGTAACCTGAGATGAATCACCACCAGAAATCACTTCTGTTCTTATCAAGATGGACACAGTATGGCCGATTAGTGAAACTAGGCCTAATGTTTTAAGTCCTGTTTAAAGTCATTCTCAAGAGGTGTTGCTAATCTCTTGCCTTGGCTTTAATCCCGTCAAACCGATTCTTTACAAGAGTTTGTTTTTAAATCACTTCAACTCTACAGCATAGGCTTCTCAAGCTGGATAGTTTGAAAGGTTTTAAGGAAAGGTTTTTTTTAAGACTGCTACTTAAGCCAGACCAACAGGAGAAACATTGTCTAAGGATCATGAGGAGCAGGGGTATTTTTGTCTTTAGGATTGACTTAATACAGGATGGCTAGCTACAATGTAATTAGCTGTAAACATATTTGGACAGAGACCTTGCTCAAGCCTATGATGTCTCTCCAGCTCTAGTTCCCACGCCAGATGCATGAGAAACCTTTCATATGCTCTGACATGTTTGGCTTGATGCATCACAGACAGACTCTTCACTCGCTCTCCAGAACAAAGACAACTTTAATTCTCTTTTCATACAAAATATTTAATAAATATGACTTTCAAAAATATATTGCCAGATCAACACATAATTCTCAAGTTCATAACACAAAGTCAAAAACAGGACAAAATGTTGCCATGATCTCAAAGGGTTAACAAATGAGATAAAACATGTTTGTCTTTAAGAGCCTCAATTTTTTTTTAATAGAAACAAATGTGCACAGAAACAAAGCAGACTCTTGCAGAGCAAGGCAGTGTATTTTATCTGATTCTACAGTGTTCCCATTGCCCCCCTACTCTTCAAGTACTCATGGTCTAGCTTATGATTTTACGCCGACTAAAGCAGATGGGAATTCTGGCGTGTCATATTGATGAGACTTGCCTCACAAGTTGGTGGATTTTGACAGCCTTTGAAATACGTCAATGGGTTAAACTGAAGCTGCAGAAGAATTTTTGTTCCCTTAAGTATTTATCCATTAGTGACAAGCAATATGTCTGCCACCATGTCCAACCCTTACAGCAGCTGTGATCTTTTGTTGTCCTAACCTCACTTGCCTTCAATTAAGGTCCTGGCAACAAATAATGAAATGTCAAATGTGTGAAAAAAACAAAAAAGAAAAGTATTTCTTTCAGGCCCAAAGTGCCCATCTTTTGTCTTATTCGAAATTTGGCTTTTATAGAATGCGTTGAAAAAAATTTAGTCATTGAAAGAAATGGTAGGCTTCCACAGCTATCAAAACCTTCAAACTAGACAGAACATATAAATAAAAAGGAATGATATCTTAAGGCTCTTGATTATTAAGTTAATAAATCAAATATACACAATGATTAATAAAAAAAATGTACATATCTACATGTTCTAAATTGTCACATAAATTCTTCATATTGGCAGCAACTGCTGACATTGAACCCTTTCCTCTCCCTCCCCACCCCCCACAAAATAAAAATAAATAATAAAGTTGATCTTTTTTCTCTTGACAGTTGCTGAAGTCTAAAGCTGAAAAGGCTCTTTCTCCAAACAGAACTAGAAAGAATTCAAACACATACTAAAAATAATTAGCTCTAGTGTTGAACACGTCGGGTAGTTTTAGTCATTGTACAACAATTACACCAGGAGCCCCTTCCATGTGTCCACAGAATTTAAAAAAAAAGAAAAAAAAAAGGGAAATGAAATGCATAGGAGGACACTTTTGCAACTAGTTCTACAGTGAAATGTATACCAGTGCCTTGTGTTTCCAGCCAACCACAGCAACTGTCACTGCCAGTGTAAGCCAGCTTGTCAGAACTTAAATTAACACGGGGAATATCTGAAAATACTGTAGGGTCACAACTGACATGACCGTTTACTAACTACACATGCCAAAGCTCCCCTGTTTCACCCACCACCTGGGTGTGAAGGCATAAGGCTTGGTTGCACAGCAACACAGCTGTCTGCTATACAATGTAGTCCATCCTGTTTATGCTGTTTGCTGTCTCCAAGTCTCTGTTGTCCTGTTTATTAGTCCAATTAGGATGCTTGGATGTTGAGTTGGGATTGGAGATGGGCGCCTTCTCGTCCCTCTCCACCAGTGTGTATGCTGGCTGTTTGGCAAAGCGGCCTTTCTGTAAGTGCCTCTCCTTGTCGTCCTCATCCCCCTCGGGATGATTTGTCCTTATTTTGGCAATGATGGAGTTCTTGTTTTCGTAGTCTTTGATGGCCACTGTGAGGCCCACGTGCTTCTCTATAGGGTTCTTGATCTGGTTAAGCTGCTCCCGCACGTTGTTGGTAGTGTTGTCCTCAGAGCCAGTCGCTGATGTCCCGTTGTGGTTGCTCTGCTTCCGCCGCCGACGCATGCACCACAGCAAAATGAAGACCAGCACGAGGACCCAGATGACAATGAAGATGGAGCTGAGGAGGGGCACTAGGTAGTCTGATGGAAGAAGACAATCACAGGTCAAAGAGATACAACAGATTTAAAAGGACTGACTCTCAGTTAAACAATGCACAGTAGGTTTTATTGTATTACTGTGTCAAAGCTTGCTAAATCATTAGCGTGCTTTGGCCAGCATAACCTGACCTCTGAGCCCTGAACAGGGGAGGAGGCTGCTTCTACTTGGCCATGGCGGCAGTCTGCTGTCACTGTGTTGATGAATGGTGGACACATGCAAGAGTCTTACTACAAGTCCAGCCAGTTGCAGTATGAGCCAGTGTAAAGCCACGTAGCCAAGCTGCTCTGCTCTTTCCATTGAAAGTTTGGCGAGATCCTTTTGAGCTCCATTACAACTGCCCTGAGATGGCAGACCTGGGCGGTCGGAGTTGTGTGGGAGTGCAAGGACTTATTTTTCATATACACATACATTTTTCTTTGGTACTCAGCATTGCTGTCATATTCAAGGCTTGGCTCTATCTCATCTGATCTTAAAAAAAAAAAAACAACTCCCACTAGTTTCTACACACAAGTGTTTGCAAGTCTGGAAAACTTCATAGGAGTTTGGACTCGGCTCATACCAGTTTTGCTGGGGCTTGGCACACGGACTTCTGCGATGGCGGAGATGATGGTGTTGTTCCCGTTGCGCTTGCTAACCAAGTCGATTATCCTGTCTGTGATGTCTTTAATAGGGCTCCGGTCCAAGCGATGGTCCTCAGTAGACTGAATGCAAAGAAGAAAGTGAGATTTGAAATCTACTGGTTTAGGTTTAAGTTCTATCTTGTCTGCCAGTGATTGTGTTCACTTGCTGTCAACTGATGACACAAAATACCCCAACCTAAATCCATCACATTCCACTACAGACTGTCTATTTGCTGCTTAGAATGCATGCTGCAGGCTATAAATCAAAAAGGTTTTTTCTGTGTATGCATTAATAGAGGCAGACAAACATATATGGTAGACTGGGAGTGGGAGGAGGTACTTACAATGCAGACGTGGATCTCGTTGCTGGCTGAGAATGAGGGGTCACAGGTTATGGACACAGAATGCTCCAAGGAGAAATTCTTCACTATGTACAAGTGCCTCAGCTGCTTACATACTCCCTCCACAGTCAATCCCTGGACATGAAGAAGAGATAAAGCGAACGTTAACACATATGGAAAAATAGAGGGCAATCAAGGGGGGGAAAGGGAAGAGCTATGTCTGTATTTTGGCAGTATGTTCAACATCCTATCTGGTTGAAATCCACCTAATTTAGATTAAAGACCACAGGCTCATATGCTTGTCACTATCTGCTGTCATGCTTGTTAGACAGCTGGCGAGTGATCATCCTATGTGGTGACAGAGTCGCCAGTGGTCCTGTTTAGCTCAAATCCATATTATCCTGCAATTAATCTCACAGTGCGGTCTGGGGAAGCGGGGATTGGCATGATCTACAAAATCAGGATTCTGATTCTCAGAAATACCAAAACTTTGATGCTGACAACAAGATACAAAAAGAAGTATCTACATTATTTCCCTCATGGAGCACATTTAAACAGCTGACGGAATAGTTCAGGAGTCTCTTTTTGCCCCGAAGAGATGGGTGAGCACTTCTAAAAACCTGATCTTTCACAGTTTGCTGCTCCCATCCATTAAACAAAGGTGGTGGATCAGAGGCATGAAAAATGACCCCCGAACCCACTAATTCAATCTCTTCTTCTCTGGTGCCGAGGTAACTCACTTGATAAGCATGCATGATCTCCTTGTTGAAGGTGAAGGTGATGTTGGCGCAGCTGTTGTCCTGGTAAGTGGAGCTGGGGTGGCATTTGATGGGAGGCTGGGGAGGGTTGGAGCGCCAGCACTCTCCAAGCTCCAGGCAGGGCTTAACAAAGCAGTGGCCCTCCCTCAAGGGGATGCAGCTCTGGCCTGAGGGGCACCCGCCTCGGCCTTTGGCACCCAGTTTGCACGGCTTAGGACCACACCACATCTGGAGAGGAAAGCACCCAGGTGTTAACATGAGGTCACAGATTGTTCTTCAATCCACCGCCTCAGCCTAAATGGACGTATCTGTAACTGCTATGAAATAGATTTCTGGGAATTTTTGTACAGACTGTCCTGGGGCACAATGGATGAATCACATTGAACAGTTGTCTAAAGCTGTCACATTTTTAATGAACCCTCTGAACTACAAGCAGTTTCTAGGGATTTTTTGTAATAAAGTATAAAATAAAGCTAAATTAGATTTTTTTTTTTTTTAACAAAAATGTAAAAACCTGGAATCAACGGATTTGTCAATGTGCCAAATACCAATACTAGCAAACAAGGTGACTATGGATATTTTAAGACTTCTTTACTATGCCTCCTATCTGCTCTGTGTAAATACACCCTGCAGTTCAGCCAAAAACTCCCAGAATTTTTGTCATGTGACCATTAGTCACAGTTGCATCAGTAATGGCTCTTCAGTTACTTAGAGGAAAACAGATTTTTTTTTGTTTTTTACAGAAGCTGCAAATGATTTATTTTTAAACAAGACACATTGAAAATAAAACAATCAAGCTTAACTAGGAGTTGCTGCTGATTTGTTTATGACTGCTGAAAAGTGGAAAATCTGACAATTCTTTCTGTTTTTACAGGTTCTGGCTCTGAAAATGGTGTGATCTATAAACAACTTGTTTTTAAAAGTCACCAGCTTTGGTGTTCAGAAAGTTAAAACAAAAAAGTCCAAATATTCTGACTTTATCCAGACATTTAAAAACAGATTTTGACATTTGACAGGTTTGACTTTTGATACTAAGTCAAAAGTGTATGCAGCACCAACTACCACAAATTCAATATCCTGTCCCAAACAGGCTGTAAATAGATTAGAGAAAAGGAATCTGCAACACCAGTTTTTTTTTTCCCCAGGCAAGGATATTAGTAGCTCTGCAAAGATTTGTCTCCATTGCATGCCGAGGGATATGCTTCTGTAATCCGCATGAAACACACAAGCTACTGTTAGTAAAAGTACAGTAACACCAGGCTGTGTTTAAAACTGTAGCCTACAGTACATATTACACTCACACAGATCATTTTCACCCCATGATGCATTTTCCTCCCGAGGGGGGAGTCGCATCAGTAAAGCGCCATTGTTCATCTGGTGGTTAGACGGGCATGATAATGATAGCACTACTTCAGGCCGCTACTGTAAATCAGCCAATCTTCACCCAGTGTGACTGTGGGAGATTCTGAAATGGCATTTGACGCCAATTTCTAACAGTGCCATTGTGTTTCTTTTCAAAACAAACTGTATCATCTCTGCATAGAATCTGACACTCCCAAGCCAACTCCACCCTGTGACACAGAGAGCTGTTTTGGCCCGACATGGCCCTACCTGCAGTCTCTGATATTCTGAGGAATAAGACACAACTGCCTACGGAGTCTTTGAGTCAATAACTGTTTTGGTTCTTTGTAAACACTGATATCATGGGATTCACAGCAGCACAGGGCCACTGAAAATACTTAACTTGTTCATTACTTGTTTATTTAATGCAGTTTCCACATACCTTTGTGCATATAACTTTCCCATTGGAACAGTGACAAGTGTTGCAGTCCTCGTCCCATTTGGCTCCGTCAGGGGTGGCATGTCCGTTACCAGAGCAGGGCTTTTTCGTCACTGTGTTAAATACAGCCGCAATGTTAGAAGTATATAAGAAACGGCATGTTTTGTTAAGTGGATTTGGCTCGTGAAGACTTATTACCTTCTTGACAATAAGGTCCACTCCTGTCTGGGGGACACAGGCAGCGATATCCATTGATCTCATCCACACAGGTGGAGCCCGAGGCACATGGAGACGACTGGCACTCATTAATATCTGTCATACAGGAGAAGGGCGAGGGGTAAGAAATGGTTCCTTCATGGGATTAAGAGCACAGCCAGACAGCATTCAAATATTGGGTTAAGCAGTCAGCACACAAATCTAATTCCTAAACTAAATTCACTGAGGTCATGTGTCATTTGAACAGTACACACACATGCACAGCAGTTAATAAAAAAACAAGCAAACATGCTTTAAATCAGCCCGAGACGTTCTTTGCCCCCTTGCAGCTTTCTAAAGGCAGCATCATTAGCAGGTATGCAGGAGCTAAAGGCTGGACTTAGTAGAACAAAGGGTTTGCAATGGGAAAGAATGTGGCCATCTGAAAGCCTTTAAGAGGGAAAACAATCTGTGTAATCAGTGTCAGAGAGCATGGCTGATTAGCTGTTGGCCTGCTAAGCTGGTTTCCCCCAAGGGACAACAGCATGGCCCGGTGGAGTGACACTGAAATGGCTCGGCCTGGCCTGAAGCCCAGCGCACAGATAATTGGCCGACTAGACCCTCCATTTGGAGCGACTGGGATGGTCCCGCAGCCCGGGCATGCTCTAGCTGACGGCTCAAACAGGGATCAGGGGGGAGCTGGAGGCAGGGTTAATACTCACTGATCCGACAGTCTGGACCCGCAAAGCCTGGGGCGCACTCGCAGCGGTACCAGTTATCCCCGTCGACACAGGTTCCACTGTTGTAGCTGCAGATAAGAAGGAGGGGAAATTTGTATCTCTGGATAGCTTGTTTTACATACTGCCATATATCTCTGCTTCTCCAGTCTGAGGTTTCTCACCAGAGACATAACAACAAATTCCCAAAAACAATTACAGCAGTCAGTCCTATTCTTTTTAGTTTGGGAGTGATTGTTTAAATAAGAGTTCCACATGACAGTTCACAGAGCAGGGTTTGCCGATTGCATCTCAGGAATGACAGGGGAGGGTGAACGCCTGGTTCTCAGCAGCAAGTGAGAGAGGGAAAGCCTGCAGGTGAGAAACTCCAATACAGGAGGAGCAGCGTGTTTACATCTGTTTAGATCTACAGGAAATGTTTGGCTTCCACTTACCATGGGTGGGGACTGCAGTCGTTGGTATCTGAAAGAGAAAAAAAAACAGAAAGGGAGGGAGAGACAGACAGAAAGCAGTGAGCGTGTTGTTTTTTTTTTTGTCTATCATGTATGAGTGTTTAGCGCACATGACAGCAAATGGCACGTCTGAGCTTGCGTGTACAGGGGCGTGTTGGGCCGGTCAGGCCTGGACGACGCACTGCATGCTTACTGTGCCTTATTAACGCCACACAGTCGATTCTCATCCTCAAAAATGAGTTCAGGCTCCCCCACCGCCGTCCACAACACCTCCACACCCAAATTCCCACCCCCGGCTGTTTCTCGCTCCCCCTTACAAAAGTTACAAGAGGAATTTATGTTTTGGAGTACAGGGCAGGGATCCCAGGAAAATCAGGGAAATGGAGGAGGGCTGCAGAACAAGCAGACATGTCACTGTTTGGACAAGAATGCAGCGACGAGAGGGGTGTGTGTTGGACTGGGAGAAAGGGGGGAGAAACATCTGTCTCCACTTTCCTGAGCCCTTTTCTCCCTCCTCCTTTCCTTTTCTCCTCTCATGGCCGGCAGCAGCCAGTAAGAGAGGGAGGAGGAAAAAAAAAAAGGAGCTACAGATCAAAAGATGATGGGAGAGTCTGTTAATCAGATGCAGGACTTCACCTCTGAACTAGGTAGCACGAGGTTTATCATCATTTAATAGCAGTAACTGTCCACTGGCCAGCTTACTTTGGGTGCACGTGGGACCCTCCCAACCTTCCTTGCAGACGCAGTTGAACGACTCCCCCTCCACCACACAGGTACCGCCATTCTCACACGGGTTCGGAAGGCAACTTGAGTTTTTGGCTGAAAGAGAAAGAGGAGAAAGGAAAAGTTTAATGTTGTCAGTGAGCTGGATTATCAGTGCAATCAAAAACCTTGCGCAGTCACAGAACTGGCCGTTCGTTTGGCTTTTTTCAGTCGGGTTTCCACTTTCCCTGTCTTTTTCTACATTCCACAACTTTGAAGTGTACTGTCCGTGCAATCAGGGATTTTAAGCGGATATCTGTCAGCACTCCGAGGAGAGGGAGAAACAGGCGAGGAGGGAGATGAGCGGGGAGGGAGCGCTGACAGAGTGAAGGGATAAAAACTGTTTATGGACCTCGCAGATCTGACAGATCTGATTAATATCTGAGACAAGACGGTGCTCTCCCACAAAGCAGACTTCTTTGTCTCGGTCTGTTTGTGTGTGAATGAGTGTGTGTAAATAGGAAACAAACCAAACCGCTGGGATTGTGTGACTCACCTATGTTACATGTCGTACCCTCCCAGCCTGGGGAACACTTGCACTGGAATGTGTCGCCCTCATCGTGGCAGGTGCCTCCATTGTTGCATGTGGCTCCATCGCACTGACTTTCGCCTAGAAGGGGCATTAAAAACCATAGGGTTACTCACGGGTCTCTCACACACATCATAGAAGATTGGGTAATTATATACAGCCATAAGCGCATACCATAAGCACATACCATGAGCCTGCACAGACAGACTACACGGGTGTGGAGCAAACAACAAAAACAAAAAAAAAAGAACTCTTACGGGAGTGGCAAGTCTTTCCCTTCCAGCCATTTTTGCATTCGCAAAAGAAATCAGTCACCAGGTCTCGACATGTCCCTCCATTATGACAGGGGTTGGTGCCGCAGTCATCTATGTCTGGTGGAGGCATTAAACGAGAGCGTGATTTATGTGCGGGCACATATCGGAACACTTCATCAAACATGCTTTTTATGTTGAAACACGGATTTAGCAGTCACATAAAGGAAGTGTGGGTTTGTTTTGAGGTCACAGCAAAAGTGGTCCTACTCACTGATCTCGCAGTGATCGCCCTCCCAGCCACCGCCACAGATGCACTCGTACACGCTGACCTTGTCGATGCACGTGCCTCCGTTACGGCACGGGTTACTCTCGCAGTCGTTGATGTCTGAAAATTTCACAAAAGTGAAAGACGAGAAAAAAACGTGAGACTGACAATGCTTGTGCAGGAGACATTCTGAAACGTAACGATCCGCTTGTATTCTGTTCCGTGGGTTTGGAATCAAGCCTTACTCTCGTGGCAGTAGGTGCCTCTGAAGCCCTCCTGGCACTCGCAGCTGAACTGGCCCCCCGCCTGGCTCCGACAGCGGCCGTGAGGTCCACACACATTTGATGAAATGTAGCGCTCTCCTCCTGGTGTGCTGTTGGATGCCACGGCGACTGTACAGCTGTCAATCACTGCAGAGAGGTGAGGTAAGTTTCAGATATTATAAAGTGCATTCTTGCCTATGTATACCTCTGCTGTACTGGCTGCTTCATATTCATTTAGACAACTGACTATCGGTATAAGATTGTACATGTGGTCTTGTGCTGGAATGCAAAATGGATGTTGTTTTAGTGACAAAGCATCATTGACTGTTGGTATAAGGGATGCTTATGACAAACTGCAGAAGCTTCTGACTAGCTCAGGCAACAAGGGTGAAAATGGAGCAACATTCTGCAGAACACTGTTCAAACTTGAGCAAGAGCTGAACTCAAACCAGGTGTGAGTTGTCACCACATTACTGTTCTAGCTCACACAGGTAAGTGCAGACAGTATTTTCACCACATCAAATCCTCTGAAATAGTGACACATTTTGTCCAAGACTGAGTAATTGTGATTCAGAAACTATTCAGTATCAAAGCGTGAGAGTTCAACAGTGATGAGGTGAGAGTTATGGCAGAAAACCTGAAATATCAACGACAGTTATATTGTAGCCTGAGGTGCAATGCATATATGCAGCTTGTAACAAAACACAGATTAGAAGAAAGGCAGAGACGAGCAGTGGTAGCGACTGACACTGTATTGGACTGGGCTCTTATGGTGTCTTCAGAAGGCACCACAAAAAGCGAAAGGGTGGCAAAACACATTTCTGCTTTACATGCATTAGGAAAGGAGCAGAAAGTCCGCAAAGTATACGGAGAGCTGTGTGTAAACCACTACGTGACACAGATATGAAATATGAAGTAGCTAACAACAGACTGGATTGTGCATTGATGGGTTGGTGCTACAGTCATCTATGTCTGCTAGAGATGGGGGACTATCCTAACACGTCATCAGATAGGCTTCTGTTGTTGAAGCATGGATTGAGCAGTCCCATAAAGGAAGTGTGGGTTTGTTGTGAGGTCACAGGATGACTGACTCTACTCCCTGAAGTTGTCATGGGTCAGGATGTGTTTGTCAGACATGCATTAGGGCACATTATCTCGACTGAGACAAGTGAACGCAGAGTGAGGTTTTGCATGCCAAAAAGGATGATGCAGAAAGTGAAACAAACATTGCTGAAGGGAGCAGCTGACAACAACATGGAGGGCAGAGAAACTGTCACTGAGGTGTAGCAGAGTTTGACATAAATGACAACATAAGAGCACAATGAGGTACAGAGAAGACAGCTGATGTCCATCTAAAAACATGGCCGGTTCAGAAAAGTGCCAGAAAGTCTAGGTAAAACTGCAGGTACAAACACAAAAAGCTGGTGTAATCTGTCACTCATCTAACAATGTCGCAAGCATCACAGATTCTGTTAAATTTAGAGCGTCTTCTCTTGGAGGTCACTGTTACTGATGGTAACACATAGGTACAAATGGATTTATACCAAAAGCAGCAAGACGTGTGGGAGTCACCCACATGTGCTTCAGTGTCTCTTTGACTACTTGCAGGAGTTATTTGTCAAAGGTACTGGATGTCTCATTCCATTCCATTCAAACTCTGCACTCCTACAGGGACCAGAACTGTTATGTGACATTTACATCAGTCCTCCCCCCTGAGGGTGACTGTGAAGGAACATTACAGAAGCCTATAAAGTGGGTGTATGGTCTGGAAGATGCCTCATTGTTCTTCTACAACAGAGAGAAGGAAACATTCCTGAGAACAGCAGGGAAAAATGTCCAGGGTTAATCTGCCTGTTTTCTGTTGGCTCGTTCACGACTGCAGTGTGACTGGGGTACTTTCCTATCATGTGAATGACGTCATACCAGGGACAGACAAAAGTTTCTCCACCACCCCATCCCTGATCTGTTCTCTAAGTCGGAGAATAGATCCTTCATGTGCTGTGCAGTAAGATGATCGGTCTGTGATTTTAGGGAAAAGAATCTGCAGAGGTCTAGGATGGGCTACATTTCTTGCAAGATGGAGAAGGCCAGATGTCATGTTTGATGCTAGCACTTTGGCACCGAGCATCAAAAATGTGCAACATTTCATGGTTTCAGACAATCCATGAAGAAAACACAAGAGTTTGCGAACTTAAGTGTAAGGAAGTAGTTTTGTACTTCCACTTCTCTAGCTCTTAAGATTATTGTGTTGCCTCATTTGGAAATTTTTCAGATGAGGGCACACAAGGAATGCACCTTATTGTTCTAATAGAAGAAAATGGAAACTCTTCCCTCGTTTCCTGGCAGTCAAGAGGACTCGCAAGCACAGGAAACACTGGCTGATGTCTGAAGGGAACTGATAATGCCATTTTATGGTTACGCTGTTCTCCGAAATGTCCTGGTGACGCCAAACATGCTTCACCAGTATTCTTTGTGACAGATAATCATTCATTTGCTGATGCCTTTGGGTTTACAGAGCCAGTTTCTGAGAAAAAGAGATTCTGCCTGGAGATAAGCAGCATCGGCAAACGTGTCCAAACATAGAGGACTGAGCAAGTGCTCTTGGTACAAACAAGAAAACAACTTGCAGACAGCTTTACCCAAAAAAAAAAAGAAAAAGAAAAAGGCCATAACACCGTAACATTTATTTGATGGTTGAAACAGGTAAAAAAAAAAAAAAAAAAAGTACTTTTTTTTAAAAAGAATATGCATTCTTGGATATTTATACCTCTGTGCTTATTGCATTGTATTTAGTGGAATAAGTGGATCTCTACACAGTATCACACATGTCACCTTGTACTGTCATGGAATGGACTGTAAAGGGACAAAGAGAATGTGTTTATTCAGATTTTTGCAAACAGTGTCATCTGCAATCAAATTTCTATTAACTTCAGAAGTGTGTCTGTTGTGAAACAAGCAGAGCCAGTTAGACAATAAAACTGATGAAACCCTGTTTGATCTGACACTTGTTCCAAATCATTAAATGTGGTTTCATCTTCCAGTGAATAAGGAAGGACGGGTCTTTTGTTTATTGCTGGTATTTTAATCAAAGTTAAGCAACCATGTTCTAATTTATATTAAAGTAAGGGAAAGTAAGCTAGCAAACGACAGAGAGAGTGAGCAAGCGAGGCGATTAAGAAAGGGATCTACAAGGCAACAGGCAGTTAGAGATAATAATGTCAACACGATGATTAAACATTCCCATCCCCTGAGAAAAACAGTATCAGTGTACGAACTAGGGGAATAAAAATAATGATAGGAGAAACAACGATAAGCTGTTATGCTTTCATAAGCAATTCAGAGTGATCTTTTTCACTCTGCACTGAAATCCCTTCCTTTCCCCCTGTCTGATCAGGTTAGGAGAGCCAAGTGAATTTGCTCCCCTGTAATCACTTCAATCTTGCCAAGAGCAGAGAGAATCTCACCGTCTGGTATCTGACTCTGTGGTTGGTCCACTCACTCAATTACACACACACAGAAAATATGTGCACATTCATTGAGGGGGAAAAGAAGAGGTAGCCCACCAAGTCATTACCAAGAACACACACGGTGCTATCAGTCTTTTGCCAGATTTTCAGGGAACTCAGAAGAGGGGAGAATCATTGGAAAAGCTTTGCTGAGGAGAGGAAGGAGGGGGCATTTATCAAGGGAGCCACACTCAAAGTAACTGCACACCTTGGCCAAGAAACTGCATTGCGTGAAACTAAAATATAGGTATTGCCCTCATGGGAAAATGTGGGCAAAGTGTTCGGCTAAATGGTGAATACCTGAACTTATTCAGCATTTTAGTACAGCAAGCTACACAGATCACTTTTCAGAAGTTTTGTGGAAAAAGACAAGGAGCGAAAAGTTTGTGGTTACTGTACAGGCAGGAGACGTACCTTTACATGTGGTGGTGCGACAGTGGTCTTTGAGGTGAGAGCAGTTCTTGCCCTCGTAGTCCTCTGGGCAGGCGCAGAAGTAGTCTGTGGCCAGGTTGAAGCAGGGCGCTCCGTTCTGACATGGGTTGGGCGAGCAGTAATCAATATCCAGCTAGGGAAAAAAGGTATTGAATAGAGAGCGGTGAACCTGATAGCTGACATAGTTTCTGCTACAGAAAACAGAGCAAAACCCACAGCATCCTCCCTACAGGCTGTGCCAGGAAACAACACACGCACAGCGCTCGGAGGAAGGGGAAAAACAAGGCAGAGACATAGGAACCGTCCTCTGAGTCTGGGCTTCAGCGCTGAGGAATGTATCCCACTGTAGCCAGGAGCAGCTTCAACAAAGCACTCCCTTTTAAAAAGGACTGTGGAACAACAGCCATTTAGGAGGGTGGGGCAGGAAAACTTTACAACAAACCCAGATACAGCAATGCTGACAGAAACGGGGCTGGGGGAAAGGCTTAAGATGCTGAATGATAGCAGGGAGGATGCTTGCTTGCATGCTTAATGGTGTGTGGGATGCTGGTGGGAGTCATGTCTCACCTGGCAGAGGTTTCCTGAGAAGCCAGTCACACATAGGCACTGGAAGCCGTTGACTTCATCTTGACAGCGGCCGCCATTCAGACACGGCGAGCTCGCACACTCGTCAATGTCCCGCTCGCAATGCTCGCCGGCGAAACCAGGAGGGCACAAGCAACGGTAACCATTTACCAAGTCCTGAGAAAGAGAGACTGGGATTAACTCACGCAGCCACATATTTGATTAACTGCTTAGAAAGGGTGGAGTCCAAACAATAACTGTCAAACCAGGGAACGGAGTGAAGTAGGCCGAAGGGGGGGGGCACCCGTATTATCACAGCTCCACAATTATTTCAACACATTTTCCTGGCACGGGCTCAACACAATAATGTTTATTGTAATTCAATCTAGTGTGGTCAAGAAACTTGTGTGTCCCTCCCTTAGAAACCCCTCTGAACCCGTTGATTTCAGAGGAATTCCACAACAATTCCACTGTTGGTTTGGAGAGAATAGTTTACAGCAGCTATTTATAAAACTGCTGTAAATGTCTCTGGCTTAGATAAAAAGACACAATAAAACAAACAAACAAGCTGGCAAACAGAGCAGTGATACTAGATAAAGCTAGATGGTTTTTGACCCAACGCTTACCTTGCAAGTCCCCCCATTCTGGCACTGGTCCTTGCAGTCGTTTATATCTGCACGGGAAAACAAATCTGAGGATTAATTCTGAACAGCTTGACTAAATAGTCTGTCTTTGAAAACAAGTCTGTGCTTTATCTTTCCCATGCTAGGGGCCTTTAAAAACATTGTCAGAGCTACAGTGTGCTGTGCAAAACTTGGACAATGTGGCTGCAGAATCAGGGCAAAACACAGTATTGAGCAATCCCGTCTGCTGCCAAGTGAAACTAGTCCTGGGATTGTTTTGAGCCACCCCTAATCACCACAGCCGTGGCCACACACAGGGCTAATAATGTTATAGCGGATTCATTTACAGAGCTGGAAAAGACAGCCCTTGTCCAACTGGTTTGCTTTACGCCTTTATGTTGCCGCATTAATTCAGCATGCATTGCACAAGTGGAAATAAATAAATAAAGGAAGGAAGCAGGCACTGGACAGGTGTCCTGTTCCGCAGCTGCAGCTGACAGCTTTCAACTCACTGATGTCGCAGTTCTGCCCCGTCCAACCAGGGAGGCACTCGCAGAAGTATCCCCCAATCAGATTGCGGCATGAGTTGGCATTGACACAGGGTTTGCTTTCGCATTCGTTGGCATCTAGAGGGGGAGAGAAAAGGATTAGTGGCATTCGCACATGCAGCTGACAGCAGTGAAGTGGTGGAAAGGGGCTCGGTGAGTCACCTATCAGACACGTTTTCCCCGTCCACTGCGAAGGACAGTGACACTTGTAGCCATTAACCAGATCTTGGCAGGTTCCTCCATGATTACAGGGGTTTGGAGCGCAGTCGTCAACATCTGTGCCAGAGACAAGTCAATTCAGGTTAATCAACGTGATGCTTTCTTTGAGCGCGTTCAGCGGGTGCATGGTGATTACAGTCTTACTGATGGTGCAGGATGGACCGCTCCAGCCTGGCGCACACTGACATTCGTAGCCTTGACTGGTTTCTGAGCAGCTTCCTCCGTTAGAGCACGGATTAGAGAGACACGCATGTTCCGCTAGAAAGAGGAAGACAGTTTTGTAGACAAGTTGTGATGATCTGTGATGAAAAAAAATGTGTATTTCTGAGATCTACATTTGCCCTAGTATTGGCAGGAAAACAAATCTTCAGTTTCTGATTTTAATCCCTGGAAAACCTCACTCGTCTGTCACCAGAGCACATCCAGGGGTCGACTCCTTTCCTCACCCATCAACATGACCCCATCCTCCCCTGCTCCAAAAGCCCGCTCAAAATCCCCCTATCTCTCTCTCATTACCCGCCCTGGCCTGCCACCCCACCAGGAAATCATCTTTCATGCTAAGTTGACCTGACCAATGCACCGTGACTTCCCTCTGACTCCCCGCCATTCTTCTTCTGAGAGGCGGCACAAGATGAGAGAGTGGCGGGAGGGAGAGCGGGAGAGGGGCGGCCCGAACAGTTTCTCCTTTATGGACGAGTTAGGGATGAGCGGGTCCCGAATGAATCAAAAATGAATGATTCACTCAGAGGATAACTAGGCAGTCGGAGGTGATCAGCTCTCGGTATGCCATGGGGAGGAGGGAGGGGAAGAGGATGCAGCGCTGCACCCTGGGGCCTCTGTGGTACAATAGCCTGACGTATCCCCTGGTCTGCAGACCTCCTGTTACGAAGGCCACGGTTTCCTGACATCTCTGCAGTTAAGCTGTCAGCACCCCGCGAGGCTCAGATTTAATGAGGAAAAAACCATCATCTCTGTGGTAAGTGTTCGCAGCAGCTGAACCTTTGCACCACGCCTATCTGTCTGAAGGAGCAAAGAGATGACCGGCCCTCAAGATCAAACTGCTAGATTACCTGACTTGGGGGCCACTTACACTGGAGTGGAAACAGATTATTGCCGAGTTACCACCTCCTCTGATTACAAACTCAAGGCACCTCTGACCTTTTGTCTGCAAGCTCAGTGAGCCAAGAACATTCCCACTTATTGTGACTGCAAACATGATTCTGAAAGCCCTTGAGATCAAATCTTGCATTTTAAATATAGATCGTCTTGTGCTTGAAATAAAGGAAGTTCACTGGAAATCCCAAAACATCTAAGACTTAGCCAAAGCAAAATGAGTCACTGTCAGAAATAGACATCTGCAAAACACAAAGTATGCCCTTTCATGCTTACTAGCAGTGGCTTAAACAGAAAGGTAACTTATCTTTCCGAGCAGCAGCACGTACCTCTCTCACAGTTGGCTCCAGAGTAACCCTCAGCACAGGTACACTGGTACTTGTCAGGTCCTGTGTTGATACATGTTCCACCGTTTAGACATGGCTGGTGAGTGCCGCAGTAGTTCAGATCTGGGGAAAGAGCGTTTCACATGTCTTGAGTTTGTTTGGACACAACACAAGCTGCTCCTACAGACACTGCAGCTGAAACAAGAGAAGGAAATTAACCTTTATCACAAAGGTGGCCGCCCCAGTTGGTGTCGCACAGGCACTGCCACGGCTCCACGCAGGTGCCATGTACACAGCCAGGGTGGGGGATGCATTTGTCGCAGTACTGACCCTGCCAGCCGTACAGACACCTGAAAGACACACAAAGAGACGTGCCATCGCAAATCAATACACACACACACGCCACAGCACAGCAACACAAGCACAACATTCAGGAAAATTCCCAAGCGTGGCCACATAATCTGTGTGGCATCTTAAAATGTTAATATCTTAATCTTCCATTTAGTCCAGATTCCTTCAGCAGTAATACAGCGATAATCTGTTTTTAATGAACTGCACATTAGCATATGCAGCAAGGAACTGCACGAATGAAACAAACAAAGAGGCGTATTCTTGCCCTCACAACTGGACTGCATCTTAAGACCACAAATGAATCTTAAGTAGCTGGGTGTTTATGCAACAGCTTTTAAACAATACTTGGGGACGAAGAAACAGAAGAGTATTTAGCATTTTACCAAACAGAAAAAAACAAAACACTAAATTACAGTTCCAATGGGACCTTTAGCACAGCTAACATTAGCATGCGGCCAGACGCTCCCTTTAACGACACTATGCCTGTGGCTTGGCAGTGGCGACATTCTTGCAGAGAGGAGTGTTCAGCCCTCCTCTGGGCTGTTACACTGCTGTTCATCCTGGTTCCCATGAGTCAGAAGTCATGCTCCTGCCCCAGGGTCGAGGAGGTGAGCATAGCTTGCCAACCACCGAAATGTCCACGTCCATAATTACACTGATAACGCTGCCCCCTTTTTTCTCCCTTAGCTCCATAATTAAGACAGCAATCCGGCCTGACTGATAAGTCCGCTCTTTAAAGGTGGCGAGGTGGTGACACGGTCGCTGCTGTGGAGCCGAGCGACAGGAAACACAGTGTCCCTCCGGGGGAGCGGCACACTGATTAGCCTCAAGAAACGGACGGACTGTAAAAATAAACTTGGTGGTTAAGTAAACCTCAGTCTGTGATTAAAGAGGCTATTCTTAAAAGTGTGCTAATCCCCTCCATGAGAAGTGGGGCAGGAATCCCCAGCAGGATCCCAAATCATTTGCAGTTATTACACAGCCAAATTACTGGGGAATGAGACATTACATTGTGCAGCACTGCTGATGCACATAAAGATCTCATAACAGTCTATATGTTGTGGCTGTGCAGTTAATGCTTGCCACAACTGTTTTCTTTAGTCCACAGATGCACTGTCATTACTCCATTATCAACAATGAAAGCGAAGAGTTTCACTAAAAACTCTGGGCTGGAAGAAAATCCCAAAGAACGTCAATAACGGTGGCTATGCTGACTTAGCGACAAGGAGGGTGCCCTCGCCTGCAGCCAATGTTGCTATGTACTGCAGTTGTTTTAACACACTGCAGCAGCCCGATGGTGGGAAACTGCTCACTGACTACAATAGTAGTAGATCTTGCTTGGAGAGTTTGTTGGCAGAGTGCATATAAACAGAGTTAAACCCTGAGCTTTAAATATAGCCACACCTGTGCAGAGACTAAAGCAATTCAACCTCTTGTTCTGCCAGTGGCCACACAAGCACTTACAAGAAACCTGATGATGTCAAAAGCTTGGGAAAAACAACAAAGCTGCGGCACAAAATGAACAAACCTGATCGTCCCTGTGCTTGATTTATGGCCAAATCAGACAACTAAGAAAGCAGCCAGTGCCTGAACTGTGGGAAGAGTTGGGCAGTACATGGCCTCCTCCAGGATGAGGATGAGATACAAATGTTAGTGCACACAATGCCCCAGTTCTGATATCCATCTGCGCTCGGCTTTTCCTCTGGCTGTGTGCATAAACAGCATTAGGAAGCCATTAGCTACACAAACAATACACTTTAGGGCTCATCCGAATGTTACACTCGATTTGACTGATAACGCTTGCCTCATTAGAGGGCTACATTTCCAACATGTTATCGAAGCAGTTGAGCCTCTCCTCTGCTCAGACTGGCAGCTCTCGTTCGAAGCTCGGTGAGAGATTTGCAGGCAGCTCAGCCTCCATCTCTGTTAAAGCCCTGGTACTGATAGTCTCTTGGCTAGAAATGCAAGCACGTACAGGGAAAGATCTGATGCCATGACAGAACTAGAGCTTGGACGTGATCCCTACATAACTCAATGATCTACACCACAGGCTTCTGGCACTATCCTCCATGGTAAGTTAATGCACTTAAACAAAACATGAGTGACATTTCACACAGTAAAAATGCAGTAAAGTCACTGATAAGAGTCTATTAAATCATAGAGAGCGGGTCCGGAAACTTACTTGCATCCACCTGGCTCCTTACATGATCCGTGTTCAGTGCTGCAGCCTTGTCGACATATAGCTAGAAGAAGAGGAAGAATAATCATTTCACTGCATGGTAACTACATTTTTTTTAGCGCATTTTAATTATAGGTGTACACAATTTAATTACCACCCTCTCTGACATTTCTGTCTGCAAGAGTAAACACTGCTGTCGATAAACTACCATGCATGATCTGCCATGTAACACTGTAAAGCACTTAATTAGAAATTCACCAGTGCCCAGGCTCATTTCTTGGGTTTAATAAATTACTCCTGGTACAAGAGGGAAACAAAAGCCTCATTTAAATAGAGAAGGAAAGAGGAAAATCCAGTGGGAGTTCACAAACACAGCCTGCCATTCAATGCCAACAACGCAACAGACAGTGTATCAGGCATGAATCACAGATTGCAGTCTGGCAGATAGTGTTTGAAGACTCATTCGTAGTCATAAATACTAATCCGACTGTCTCGATCATTCAGTGAGGTTTTCCATGACTACATGCTGCCTTCTCAGCAGGGCTTACCTGTGTTGCAGTCAGGTCCGGACCAGCCTTCCAGACAGGTTTTGTTTCCATTGTAGTCACATGTGTAATGCCCGAAGAACTCGTCTCTGGGCCGACAGAACTTGTTGCAGCCGAAGCCGTAGTAGTGCTCATCACAGCTGACCCGGATTTGGTACTCAAACTGGGCTACTGGTCCGTTGTGAGTCAGCTTCTGCCAGTGGGGGCTGGGGTTGATCATGCCGGAATGAGAGGCTTTCTCGATCAACTTCCCATCTGCACCTAAGAAGAAAGAATTGACACCATCAACCTTGTTTTTTACTTTCTTAGTAAGAAAAACTATTTTTTCCCCTCAACTGAGTTAATATTCATCGAATGTTTGAGCCTGGGAGAGAACAGTGGATAGAAGTATCTTACATTATGCTTTTGGGTGTTGCAATGTTCTCCTTAAATCATACAGTGGGAACCCAAAAATGCCCCAAAAATTCGCACACACAAATTGCAGAAGATCACTTAGATAGCAGATTATATGTAATTAAGCAACTATGTGCGCGCTGGAGAGGAAGAAAAGTAGAAGGAGGAAATGCAGAAAAAAGGAAAAGGATGCCTGTAATGAGCACTTTTAACTGCTTTTTTTCTCACGCTCCCTGTCCAACTCTCCCTGGTTAGTTTCAGATTCTCAGGTTTACAGCTTGAGGATATTACTGCTCTCCAATGCTGCCCTCTGCATCTGCTCAGGCGAGGACATTACCGCAGCCACCATAAATTACAGCGTGAGGACACCGATGCCACAGTCACTGCTGGGAAGCCTGCCAGCGTGCCATCAGCACTTTTTTTTTTTTTCCAGCCTGTCTTTCTCACATGCATTTTTGTGCTAACAGCAGTCTAAAAAAAAAAAAAAAAAGCATTGAAGTCAACACTTTCATACACTTACATAGAGTCTATCTACACTTCAGACGAGGAGCACAGGCGTGGGCTATGTTGTGATAGTAAAATACACACAGACTTAGACCCAGAAACAGACTTATTTTCTTGTCAAACACGAAGAGGTCACAGCTCTGCCAAACGGGCAAGGACTGAGCTGGGAGCTAAGGCCTGTAATGAGCTTCACACACAGAGCAAACACACTCGAATTGAGCAAACACCCTCAGCCCCGATCTCCAGACACTACACTGTCCACGAACAAGCCCGGCACATTAATACCGCTCATTGACTCGCGCATGTAGCACTCGCTACTTGATGTCTAAATCTTCCACCTGGGAGAGAATGAAAAATGTGTCACAGTCATTATTTACTGCACTCACACGAGCAGAGGTGGCTGACCGCGGGGTAAATCGCTCCTCTGTGTAGTATGATGCAATGTAGATGCAGTGGGGGATGGCCCGCTGTCATTTATTTACCGTGCTGTGCTGTGCGCAGGGGGGAGTCGGGCAGCATACTGAAATCACAGTGCCCAGTAACATTTCGCAGCGGTCTGGAATCGAGAGTTTAGCTGTGTGGCATTTCTCTACCAACTGCTGACCTGCAGTGTCAGGAGTAGCAGACTCTTACTACCTGCTGCCTGGCTTGGAGCTAAACATAAATCAGACAAACTTTAAAAAGTTTAGAAAGGTCAGACTGGAGAAACGGATTATTTAGAATCGGAAAAAAAATCTAAGCTTGCCTCCCATAAAAAAGAATCAGTTTACTCAAACTCCAAATGCTCTGCAGTAAGAATACATAAATGTTAATGCTTGTAAATAAGTATAAAACCAAGCTTTTTTTCCCCCTAATTAGAATCCAGTTAGGCAACAGTTAGGACACACGAAGCTGACAGCTGTGGTTTAACCTGACGGAGCTCAGAGAGGCTTAACCAGCAACGAGTGTGTACATTCAGAGGGATTTTCACACCACTGCCCTAATAGCTCTCTGGGCAATGGCAAATACAGCAGAAAAGACCGAAACCTTGTTGAGCTCGAACAGACATAAACAAGCATGAGATAATGCCCTGCCCTCATCTGGAGTCGCCAAGCCAATGCAGTTATCGTGAAACCTGGCAACCAGAATTTTATGTTCAGATGTTACGATTGTGCTCTTCACCCCAAGTGTTTGCACAGCACTCCAAGATGTCTTCCACTGCACATGTTCCAATCTGCAGCAGACCTGTGCTGGAGGTAACTTTAACCTCGGAGGCGGTGCGGCTCAGAGGCCTCGCCCCCGTCGCATTGTGACTGCAGGCCGGTCGGCTGGATGAACTCTGTGTTTCACGCCTCAGTGACAGTGAGACAGTGTGACCCCAACCCTGGCTGGCAGCACCTGCCATCAGTCATCGGCCAAATAAAAACATTTTCATAGACGGGGGAGGCGGTGTCTCCTCCCAACCCAACCCCCCCCCCCCATGAAAAATGCCTCCCACCTCGTTCACTTCTTCCCCCCGTGCTTCCTTGAACCGCTCTCCTTCCTTACAGGCACCTGTCAACACACTTTAACACAGACACACACCCAGTGGACCATGTGGAAGAGGGCAGGGGGTTCAGGAAGAATAAACTTCCTTTCCTGACCTTCAGCGCAACTCCTCCCAGGCGCTGGCCGTGAGGAAGGGGGAGAGACAGAAAAAGAGAGGGGAAGGCAAGATGGAGATGCCAGACAAGGAGAACTACTCACCACTGGTTTCGTTGTTGAAGTCCAAGGCTTCCACTATCAAAGTGTAGGACCTCTGGGGACGATAACACAGAGACACAAGGAGCATTAGTGAAGGGAACTGTCATCAAGGAGCCAAAAAATAATAATATTCAGTAAGTAATAAATAGTCTGAAAGATACTTTGACAGTGCAAGGAATCATTCACTGCGGTCTATGTCTTTGGTTTTCTTAGTAACCAAGCAAATTTGACCAAATATCACATCCTACATTAAAAATTCCACAACATCAGACCTAACTGACGTTAAATAAGCAAAGGATGACCATATTTTCCTTTATTAACGTATCATTTTCAGCGCTCGTAGCTTCCAAATCCAGTACTTTCTCGTTTCCCATGACCTCACCCACCCTCCCGATGACGTTTCATCTCCCTCTCATCGAGTTGGCTTACAACAAAGCCTGGTACAGAAAACTGCTGTGAACTTGCAACAATGGTCCCGTTGATCTGATTAAGACAGAATAAGCTCGAGGTGGTGCAGAGGTCTCTCAATGATTAGAATGGCAGACACATGGGCAGCGGTCTGGTCTAGCTGGACACCCACCCAGCAGGAGGGTGTCTGATGCGCCAAAAAACCAGCCGTATGCAGCGGGGCAGCACCACACAGACTCTCTACTAATTACTAGAATAGCTTTAAAAAATTTTTGAAATAGCACATAGAAAATTATAGTTCACCCTGAAAAGCCAAAAATATGTCCTCATATTAGCCACTGTAACCTTGTGCTCTTTAGAAACTGTTTTTCCCAAATACAGTTTTTCCACATGTTTATAAAATGTGGCGAGAGAAGTCAGTGGATGACTTCCAGCGCTCTGAAAAAAAAGCACACTGTCGGTTCTGTTTTGCAGTGTATTCGAGGGTGTTCAATTTCATGCTAATTTATTAAATTTTAACTGAGTGCTATGAATGTTGTGGACAATCCGGGTGGACGTGCTGAAGGAGACGGCTTTTTAGGCAATGTCAACACGGGCAAAAAAAATAGACAGATTAAAAAAAAAAAAAGAAGTGCATGAGAATAGTGAGACAGAAAAAAACTTTGCAGGAAAGAAGAGACAGAGAGAGACTGAATGAGTGCTACACTCTGGAGGGCCTGTCTAGATTTCAGCACTCCCAAAAACGCTTTGTCTGATTCAGGGTCGGTAGCGCTCACACCAATATCAGCTTACACATTCACCCTGCCCTGTGCTGCAGCCATGAGGGAACGGACAATGAGTCTGTGAGTGCACACGACACAGCGAAAGTATGCGATTGTGAGAAAGTGTAATCCACTTACAGAGCTCGGGCATCCACTAGAAACACCTACTTGCTATATTCGCACACATGCTTGGCCCCTAGCATCGCGGCTTGGAGGCATTTCAGATATTTTGCATTGCTCCTATGGCCCTCTTTGCTGTGATGACTTCATGGTAAACAAACCTGCTCGAAGGAAAACCCCTGTTCACTTTCCACCAAAAGAAAGAAAAGGCTATGACTCACTCCTGAAGCTTTTTTTTTTCCTCATAGCTTTACCTTGTTTTCTCAGGCATTCAACTTTCCATCTTTCCAGGAGACATTTGTGTCATCCTGTGCCAGCATTTCACTGCAATCAGGGCAGTCATTGTTTGAAATGCAATGCTGATCAGCAACAGACTTTACAGAATATTCTGACTCACAATTGGCTGCTATCACTTGACACAAAACACCAGTACGTGAGTCAGTGGTAACGTGACACCTAATCATCTACTACCACGACCCACCTACAGCTGGTTATTTTAACAGTAAAGAACAAACGTCTTC
Organism: Acanthochromis polyacanthus; assembly: GCF_021347895.1. Classification (NCBI taxonomy): domain Eukaryota; kingdom Metazoa; phylum Chordata; class Actinopteri; family Pomacentridae; genus Acanthochromis; species Acanthochromis polyacanthus. The sequence continues at coordinate 16,294,347 of NC_067127.1, read as the reverse complement.
TGGCTCCTCTCCAAACATTAAGCACTATCATGTTAATGCTTCGCTGTTCGCCTCCTGTGTTCAACACCCAACACAGTTGCAAAAGAGCTGTTAGTGTTTTAATATACGTTCCATTAGGGGAGTAATTTCCCAGTCGAAACAACTGCAATCGGCTGCATCATTACAACAAATTTTACCGCATGTACAGACTTTCGAAACATCTTCGCATTAGGGAGGACCAGCCAGAATAATCCCACACGTTCGACACAGCGCAGTGGTGAGCTCATCCTAAAAATGGGAACTCAAATGCAACATCCAGGGGTTTTTCCTGGCTCAGGACGGGCCTTGGGGGGGAACTGTGCAGAACAGCAATCATGATCGGTTTGTGAACAGTAAAGGCAAGGATCCTCTGTTGCTTTGTCTGACAGAAATCGATGCATTTTCGTGATTTCCTTACAATTTTATGAAGAAAAAATAGAAGCAAAAAGTAAATGAAGCCCAACAGTCCATTTTATTCAAAGCTCTTATAATCTTTCCCTGGCTAAAACCTCTCGAAAGTTCTTCTGTGCAGCAAAAAACACTACACATTCAGCATCTGATTTATCTCTTGACACCTCACTCATCATTGCGACACAAATTTTGTGTATTTGTGACTAATACGTGTGGGAATACAACGTATTTATTGCCACAGTGAAGTCACCCTTTGGTGACGTCTCAAACAACCTGAAAGTTCTTTTGCTTTTGCTGCGCTAACACATAATCATTTTCCTGGCAGTTGCATCAGGAACAACAATGGATCCTTGCCAACCGAAAATGTCGACAGACCTGGCACACCTGCTATGCCACGAAACCTAACACTTCATCCAGAACTGATGGGAAAGAAATCCCATTTTGAAGTTTAATAGCTTATTGGCTCATTCCTTTAGATCCAGATCTACAACAACATCAGAACACACCCAATTCTTGCATGGTTTGGACTTGCCTCAACATGGAAGCTGTTGCATCACTATAATCACCATGCTCATCACCACAGACTAACTATGTATTAGTCTCACATTAACACAATTAACAGTCACACCGCAAAAGCTCATATAAAACATGGTAGCTTTAATATTTTTTTGCATCTTGTCTCGTAACTTTGCTGCAACAGGGAGCTCACACCAAGCAAAATGGCTTGATTTAACAAGTAGTCTCACCATTATTGGAATGTTTAGTTTCAGACTAAATAACTGCTTCCAGAAAGTGAGATATGGCCTGACTCCTCATTCACTAACACTCCATAACTCCTTGGCGGTTATCAGCTTGGAACCGTCTGCCACTGCCAGGTTCACTTTTCCCAGGCTCCCAGCTGACTCACAACTTCTCTTTGAACTACAGAGCACACTCTCCCTCTCTCTCTCACACACACACACACACACACACATCCAAGTGCAATAAGTGTGGCCATATGTCTTCTTATCTTTCCTGGCCAAGCAGACACTGTCCAACAGACAAGCAACATAAGCGATAAAGATCATTCCAGTTCGAATCACACTGACTTGCCAAAGAACACTACTGAATCCTCTCAGTAGGGGAATTTTCCTAATACACACACACACACTCATCCTGTCTTCTACTGAAAATGAAGCCATCTGATGTACCATTACTAGGAAATCTAACAAAATAAAAAAGAGAAGTATCTCTGTTTTAAAAACAGACAAAAGTCAAAGGTCTCAGTAAAGACGAAGCAGAACAGATTAGACTGGCGTAGGCCTACACTGAGCACAGAGGAAATGTAAACAGTCTAGTTAAAGGGATGTTGACCTTCTGTATCAGTTTTCCTGAGTAAATCACTTCAATAGTATCGACCTGCAATCTAACCAATGATTGGGACTGCTAAGTAACACACCCTGTTTGCCATAAAAGCCAGGCTCAGTCACGAAAAGACAACTGTCATGATCACCTTCAAAGCCTCGCTGGCTGCACAGATGACTGGAAGGAGGGAGTGCACTGTTTCCCAAGAGATTTTCCTCACAACAAGAGTTAGAGAAAGAATGCTGTACAATCAACAGCTTATTAAATATCCTGCAAAGGTACATCAAGCTGCAATACAACAGGACCTCACCCTGACGAAAGAATCTCACCTTTTGCCAAGTAAAACAAAAGCCACTGCAAACAGATTTTCTTGGAAGGCAAACAAGATGAAAACCTGAGATGGGAATGAAAAGTCACATCATGCGTTTAACTGCACAAGCAGCCAGTCATCTGTCTTCAACAAGGGTCACTAACCATTAAGAGAAACAAAAACAAGGCACAGGTTATTCCAATTAAATGCAGTTTCAATGCATCTATACAGCTTGAAACAATGCAGATAAGCAGTGAAGCATCAGAAGGCATTATGTAACGCCACACCGACAAAACACTGCAAGCACACACAAAAAAAATCCTTTTTCAAGCACAGGACAGGGTGAGGTAGAGAGAGAAAAAAGGAACACATTTCTTTTCCCTCTTTCACTTGAGTAATTTGCACTTAACTGCCACATCAGAGCCGACAATATAAAACAAACATGTCATTACTCCCACAGCAGCCAGCAGCGCTTACCCTCAAGGCTGAGCCGAGCACTGCTCTGTGACTCACCTGATCCCAGTTGTCAACAGATCAATCACTGGGATACCAACATGTCCCAGGTGTAAAGAGACACAAAAGCATTGTGTGAAGGCAAAGGCGGAAGAAAATGATGCCATTTAATTTAGGACAATTAGGGCGCAAGATGAACTGAGGCTTGAGATGACAGGAAAGTACTCTCTCTCCTTTTACAGGTGGAACCCGGGGCAAAATATGCTGAGGCGGCCATAGAGGCAAGGTCGCAGTTTGCCTGAGAGCCAGCTTCATCACTGCTGAGTCTACTACAACTGCTTCCTGTTGCTTGCCCTGCGCTGGCATTACAGCTGCACTGCCTCTATTATGCTCTGTAATCCTCACTGTAGTCACAGAGGGCACACTATTGTCCCTGCTTGATACACTGTGAGGGCCAGGGTAGCCGGGCCCTCACTCCTCTTGTGGAATAAAAAGCACGGAGCAGACATTAGTGAATCCATACGGGGCTCTAAAACACCGGTGCGCTTATGTTTAAGATGTGCGGCCCGACGTCGTTGGGCTGGATGCCTGGCTCTTGCCCTACCTGATCTAAGCACATGTGTGTAGCCTCATTAAGTGCAGCAGTTACTGTGGGTGGCAAGGTTAAAGCGATGAAATGCCTGGGGTCCAACCGAGCGTGACTTAAACAAAGCCCTTGGCCTGGACAAGAGGCCAACTTCATGCAGCTCACAAGAGAGGATGAAGGGGAGGGAGGGGAGGTGAGGGGAGAGGGTGGGGGGTGCGCTTCATGAACTCGGAGTACCCAACAACCCAATTGCACCACACTGCCATCTGTCCACAACAGCCAATCAACTGATGAAAAGGACAAAGAGTGATATCATACCTAACCTGACAATTGTTAATGTGCACTGAAGTAAAGCACTTGAAGTGAAGGAGGAGAGAAACGATCGAGCGGCTCTGTTTTCTCCCAGATCTCAGCGTGGCTGTACCAAACTGCTGTTTTCTAGCGCAGAGGTGCATTCAAACCTGAGCTACCCTGCTTGATTGACTGACTGTGAAGAATTTAAACTAAACATTTCCATGTTTCTAGAGTTTTCAACATGACACGAACATCCTTCATTAGTTCAGGGGCATGTAGGCCAGCGTGTAAGAAAAGAAATATGAGTAAAGTTAGCAGAGTCTTCAAACCTGACATAGCACCAGCTTCCATTTCAATGTCAACACGTGCTGTTTTCAAGTAGGAATGATTTTCAACCAGTAAGATGAAACTAGTCTGGCTGCGAGGGTTCCTGCCAACTTAGTGTTGCCATAGAGCGAACATAAACAGAAACCTTTGTCTTTCAAAAAAGGTGTGAGGCGCCAGTGTATAAGTGGAGAGCAAATAAAAAATACAGACAATATCAAACTGCACGCTACCCCGCTGAGAACACTGTTTTACTGGCAGATCATCGGTTAAAAAAAAAAAAAAAACACTTAAATGATCATCTGTTCTGCCTCACAGGTAACAGGCATAAAAATGAACCACATGAAAGGAAATCACACATGATCATCCACATCTTTCACTTATTTGGGCTGTTTCAGTGCCGTCCGTGCGCACAATGCTTGAAATCACTACAAGAACTTCCATCAAGATTGAGGTAAAAATAGCCTTGATGTAATTGGACACACACATACCAGCAGACTGTGCCTTTCACCCATCAGGCACAGTGGAGGAGTTTGCGGGCCAAGCTGTGGGGCCAGTCAGTCTGTGCACAGTCCTCCTTTTTTTTTTTTTCACTACATCGAAATGTGCTCCAGCATGGCAAATCATATCTCTCACAGACCTACAACACTCCCACAGGCCTGTCAGGCCCATTTATTTACTCTCTGAAGAAGAGCTGACACTTAAGGAAACCAGAAAGTGGGGTTTCACTCTGGAGTCGCTGTACTGAGCAACAGGACGAGCTGCCAGAGGAGAGGAACCCTGTGAGAAACAAGCTCTTTTAAAATGTTCAGTCAAGCCAGACAAGGGAGACATATTCACAGGGAACATTTGAAGTAGCACCCAGTCTATTTACACAAGATAATATGGTTTATTTAAAGGACATCAATTAAAAATCCCCAGACATAAAAGATATTTATTCATGTTGATGGCTGTCTGACAGATCAAATTAAGTGCAGGTCTGAATTTTACCTACTTTTTAAAATGATTTCTCACTGCCCGATTGCACCCTCAAGACAAATTCTGAAAACTTCTATGAATATCAAATATGCAAGAGAGTTTTAACAGCCTAACACTACTTAGATAGACAGGCCTGGGCCTGGTGGAGAAAAATACCTGCACCTGGTTAATTAGAGCAGATAATAAGGAGAGCAGGGGGGTTTGTCAAAAAGTAGAATTCACAGAGAGCTGACTACCAAACTCTATTCTGTGTTTGTTGTGTTTTCTATCCACTTCTTTGGGGGGTAAGAATGATTGGCGGCCAGTAATTGCACCCAATTGCCATGCAAACAGACATTTTTCTCTCTTTTTTTTCAGGGTTGGAGATGCGCGTCAGGAAAAGTTTTTTTTTTAAGTCTTCACTCACCGGCCAGGCAAAACTGAAGGGCAAAACTATCCTGGATTTGTCATTCCTCACAGAGCTCTTGAAAGTAAAGGTATTCCCTCCGAGGACAGGCGTAGATCCCATTCCGAAGCTGCAGGGCCCTGCAGCTGAAACCCTCGACTGGTATTCCTTCAGGCAAACTTTAAAAAACGTATCGCACTCGTCCCGTGTGCATTTTCTATCCGCGGTGTTCCGTGCGCCATCACAGCACATGCCGCTCAGCAACTCTCCGTTCACATTGTGCATCGATAAGATTTGTAACTCGAATTGTCCCGATCCCTCTGACACCTGTTGGAGACAGAACAGTGAGTGCAATGGAAAACTTTGACCTGGCAATAAAAGAAAATCACAGAACATTAACTGTACGTAAAAGCTGCACCGTTTTGCCGCTAGTGGCTCTACATTATTGTGCACTTGCAGCGGGTTAAGTGTGGACACAAGTTTGCACGAGGTTACATGCAAGCTTAGCGACACACACACACACAAGCAAACATCCAAACAGCTTCACCCACGGAACTAATCCACGTACCTGCGTGAGAAAGCAGAGTAAAAAGGCAGCAACGACTGAGCCCCGTCTCAAAATCATGCCTCCGGACTGTGGTTGCCACTCGTTTGTACTAGTCGTCTGGCCGACACACGGCACCAGAGCTCTCCTCTGGTTTAAACATGCACGAGTGGCGAACAACACTTTGATCAGCGGAGCACAGGTTCCCGATTCATAGAAGACCGCTTCCTAGTATGTCCCGCAAAGCTCTCCGAGCGTCTGCGCTGCGTCGTTATCCGACAGTCTCCACTTGTTGTTGAGGAAAGTTTACTCAGTAGCCATGCGGCGGCGGCGGAGCCCACTGCTGACTGACTGACTGACTACTGGTCCGAGCTGGAGACACAAGTTCAGCAGGGAGGGAGTGTCTGCGGAGCCCAGAGTCTCCATATTCATGAGGTGAGCGCACAAGAACCCGCCCCTCTCACATTATGAGGATAATCATACACTCAGGATCCTACTCTGGCAGTGCTGCGGTGGAAACTAAAAGTGGAAACAATCTATAACCTGAAGCCTTATTGATACTCATAAGTCATCACAACCACAAACCTAAATCAATTACAGTTTAAGACACGCATCAGTTCATACCTCACCCCTCCTTTTATTAAGAGATTCTATCTTTCTGCATCCTGCATTAGCTGCATACTGCCCTCACCACAAGCCAGGCTATTATTTTACCTCATAAAGATTTATGTCAGTTTAAAAGGTGGATAGACCGAGTTTAGCTGCTTTTTACTCTCCTCTACATTTGTGCCATTAGGTAACATACTAAATCATTCTGGGCTACAAAATGAACTTGCATCAAGGCCAGTGCTGAGATGTTATTTAAATGGTGTGTTAGACAAGCCTTGGATGAAGAGCGTTACATTCCACTGGAGAAAAATGTTCAATATGTGCACATTCTCAGCATATCTTTTTCTTCATTTAAAAAAAAAACATAATGTTATGAGGTGGGGGTGTGCAACAGAACTTGCCCACCTGAGGAATGTCACACATTTTAAATCACTTGCAATGTAATGCTGCTTCCAACAATAAACCTCCAGTTTATGGGCAAACATAATACCAGGATGGATATTAGTTTAAATGCAGCCCCTGCTGATCAGATTTATACCTTTTAACATTCAAGTCATTGATGTGGTCACAGAAATACTCTGACAGATTGCTGAAAGATATTATTACCCCAGTATCCTTTTTGGTGTCAAAGGGCAATTGTGGCCAGGTGTATCTCTGCAAGAAGGTAATCTGTGAACTGGATCAGTGACTAGGAGTACACACACACACACACACACACACACACATAGATGCTTGCATTCATATGAGAGGATGGGAACCCCCTCTGCCCCTGTGGTTAGTGATTTGCGTGGACTAATTACACAGGTCATTCAATGGGTCACAATCGAGGAAACACAGTTAGAGACTGTGGCGTTACAGGGTGAGGAGCGCATCAATCAGTAACCATGTAATGTTTCACCATCACACTTTATAGCTGTTTATGAGGGTGTCACACATCTCAGATGTATGTGTTTGCATCTAGATAAGCCGAGAAGTCCTGCAGTTTCTGGCTATATTTTCTTTGAAACCCTGTAAACACCCTCTGTTTTCACTGAAACGGCAAAGCAAATAGCTTATCTTATCGTTAGATGCCTCACTAACAGTGAAATGTTGCGGTGGCTTCTGCATTGATCCCGAAGAAACTCGTCTTCAAGCGACAGAACTGGAATAATTTGCTTCTTGCTCAAAGTGGCAAGCAGCTACGTGTTACTTTCACCATCCTAAATCACTGCCGTCTATATTCAAATGTCACATTTCCTGTGGTTGAACTTCAAGATGAAAGATAGAACTTCCTCCTCGCCTGCCTCAGTCGCTGAGCTGATAGACATCTCAGGTTGCAGGCTTCATTGAAATGCTCACTCTGGGTAATTAGGGTTAATTGGAGGAGTTTTTAACCCAAGGGAGTATTTTTTTTCTTCCTTTTTTTCGGCCTTGATGGTGAATGCAAAAATTGAGTCTAGAGATTGTAGACGGTTCAGAGTGGGGGATGTGACTGGATCCTGTCTGCCGTGGCCCCGTGACCTGCCCAGAGGTGATGCTTGTGTTGGGATGATGACAGGGGTGGGAGAGAGCAGTGGTGGTGCTCAACATGAATGAAAGAAAGGGGTGTTCTGGGAGAAAATATCTGACGTGATAATGAGTATCCGCAACAAAGTGCCAGCCACAAATAGTGTCTTTTTCTGTGTTTGCACATTTATACAAAAAGTCCAGAATACTCAGTGTTGAAGGATGGCGTGTTTGCAATAGATGCTGCATTTTATTCCTGGAAAAAAACACACTTTGCTGAGAAGCCAGGCCAAGGAAGGATGCCTTGTTGATTTATTCAGCTCTTCCACTTGACTGCTAATAGGTATCCAAGCAGCGTGTTCTCTGTAAGCATGGTCTGTAGTCGTCATGGAGCACAGACAGAGTTTCTCCTCTGAGGCCGTGGTGCTAATCTCCTGCAGCCTTAATGTGATTATGGTAATGATCACACAAATGACCCCTGGGCTTTGGGGGGGATCCGTGGTTCATACATCCTCACACATAGGCTGCAAAGGCGCTGTGACTCCACTGGCCCGCATGAGAGACCACCAGACTGAACCAGTCCTGGTGGCCCGCTCCTGTTCTTCTGTCCTTGCTGAGCTTGGAAGAGTAGAGTGAATGACCAAATAAATTCCAGCCAGCTACAAAAGAGCTGAACGACCGCGAGGGAGATGGATATCTTTTGTTGTCTGACACTCAATGCCGTATTCCAATCCAATTACCTCAGCCTTTTGCAACCCCTCCTATCACAGTGCATGGCATTGAAGCCTGCCTGAATTCCGAGTCGGACCCCTAACAAGAATGTGGTGGATTAGGTGCTTAGTGAGTGCTCCCTTCCCCCTACCTTTACTAAAATCAGTGCACTCTCTCCTAAAGAGATTTCCATCTATCTCTTTAAAACTGCATCCCATTTATTTTAATGCCATTATTGCCTGGCCACTAAAGATCTGGAAGAGAATAATTCCCCCATTACATTCTTTTATAAGCCGAACATGATGCTGCTGTGTTGCTTCAACAAGGACTTTTATTGTGGACAGTCAACAGGGAGAGACAAGAAAGCGCCATGTGACAGGGCTGGCAGATTTACTCTTCTGCATAGGGTGTGTTGGAAATGTTGTGTACGTCACCTACCACATCTTTTTTAAATGTGCCTCCAGAAGAGGGCTGTGAGTGCCGCTTGATTACAAGAGCTGTGCTCAGATATAGAGGTTGTTGAGAGTGAAGATAATGTAGAGGAAGATCAAAGTGCTGCTTGAAATCTATTGTCTTAATTTTGCATACGGATATTCGACCTTCACTGTGGAGAATGTCACTAGAAAGCTGTTTTCATGTTCTTTTGCTGAATGCTGAAGGTTTCTCACCACTGAACTTTAGTTTAAAGATCCTCTTCTAGCATGTTTGAAGACATCAGAATACTGTGCTTTGATTCATACTTTCTGATATGGATTTTTCTTTTTAAAAAAGTTCAGTTATCTGGATATAAATAGTTAAAATGGCATTTATATCTCCTCACCCAAATTCAAAATGTATGATTCTGATTGTTTTTGTGGATTCACAGTGTCTAAAAGTTCAGTGGATGTGCAATGCAGTCTTCAAATCACCATATCACACTTGTGTTAGTTACCCATTGGCTTAGGCATCCAAATTGATACAGATATTATGTTTTATATGTCATTAAACAAGTCAGGAGACAATCTTTGATCTCTTCTCTTGCCCCTTAATGCAGCAGTTGAATGCAACTAAGCAGTTTTTGAGCATTGCACAAGAGGTGCTGTACAGAAATATTGGACATTTCACTCATCTGGCAACTGCAGTTATTTTTCATGTAGTAATTCTTTGTGCAAAATATGCCCAGAAAGCTCATGAATCATCTGAGGGGAATTGTTTTATCAATTCCATCAATCCCTTTCTAAGATGATTTTATCTTTTTGATGGCAAACGTGACGCTCTAATATGTCACATAAAAGTAAAAAAATAAAATAAAATCAAGGCATTTTCATCTCTTATTAATCATCTGCTGACCTCCTCAGATTTATTTGAGACCCTTTGGAGGAGCACTTTCCTTAGGTTGAACTACACTATCCAATATACAGCAGTTCAAAATGGCTCCACCAGACCAGCTGCAACAGTAAGATGCTGCTGAAGCACTTGTTCATCAGTATTATCAAAGTGATTTATTATATGTCGCAGCGGCAGAATTTCTCCAAGGGATGCACTTTTACTTACTTACTAATCTCAGTCCTTCTTCCACCACTACAGTACTGCAGTTTTGTTTTTTTTACAATCACCAAAAACCTTCCACATCCACATGCTGTTACATATCTGAGGCTGTGATGGCACCATGACGATCCATCAGTGAAGTTTATGATTAACCAAAGTTTTAGATATTTGTTGTGGTATCATGGTGGGAAATGGACCAGCATAAAGAAACACAGTGAAGTGGGGAATTTACACAGAAAGGTCAGGATGTGTGAGGTGAAGACGCACATCTGAAGAGGAAATGAGACAGAGTGAAGAAGAAGGCCCTCTACGGTTTAGTGTTCGTGCCTTTAAAATATCACAGTGTTTACATGGCGTGTTTATGGGAGCTGCTCTTACAGAATGTGTCACAGATGGTATCAGCAATCGTCACTGAGATAAATATTATTTTCTGCTGTTAAAGGTGGCCACTTTGTTATTTTCAACATTTATCCAAAAGCCCGTTCTGCGAGGTGATGGTATTTTGATGTCTCAGTGTATATGTGCTGAGTACCTTATAGTGGTTCGTGCACAGGGAGTCCAGCTGCTACGTAGAGGTTAAGTAAAAATTGGATTATAGAGGGTTTGGTTGAGAGCATGGGTTTTGATTTTCATTGGTTCAAACTGTGCTTTAATTGCTGCGGTGATGCTGTGGGTGACTCATTTATGTCGTGTTTATTCTAGTTGTCTTCCTTTCATTTCGTTTTTCTTCCCAGAGCGGTGCTGCATATGTCAGCGGCGCAGGGGAACTACAGGGATTTAGACGGTTACTTTTAGCGTCAGCAGCGTCATAAGAGAAGACTGGATCAGCACTCTGCGCACGCACACGTGTCAGGTTAAGAACCTGTGAATGGATCATCAGTCTGTGTGTGTCCTCGCACATCCTTAATGGCCAGAGGTGTTTGATGCTCTGAGGGGAGGGGAGGCCGCAGGGCTACAGTCAGTAAAACAAATCAGATTATCCCCTCTTAGGCTAGTAGCCTTCTACTCACCAGTGTAGCATTTCCACCTGGCCAACAATACCAGGTCTCATACTGCTGAGCTGACCCTTGTGATCATGTGATTAAGCGATTTGTGCGTGAGTGCGTAATGTCATAGCACAGTTGATTTACTGTGGAGTCAAATCTGTGTTTGATTAGATTTGGCCCTGCGGTGGAAAGGGCAGTTTGAAAATTTGCTAGAAGAATGTTTAAATCATTGATCAGCGTGGCGGTTTCTTCTCAGGTGGGAGGATGCAAACTATTCAGGCAGGGAGATTAGATCCTTTGCCCATCACACCATCCGAGGTGGTCTCCCAGAGTCAGGAGGGCCTGTGAGTGTGGCCCTCAGGATCAGTGAGTCAGAACAGTGCTCTCATCAAACAGGATATTGGCCCTCGCTTGAGGTGAGTGCAGCTAATTACCTGAACTTCCTATCTGGAGGAGGTGACACTGATAAAACTCTTCCTCTCTTTTGTCCCTGTCTGTCAATTGCATTACGCGTTAGATCTTTGCAGCTGTGTGTCACTATAAAGCACATCGGGCTGCAAACTCTCAGAAAAACGACTTGCAGACTTGCAGAGAGGAACTTGAACATGAACATAAGCCCGTCAAAAGGACATCCATTGCCAGCCTTGAAGGAAAATATTGATGCTGGCAAAGTCCTGACGTCCCTCACACCATGACGTAGCGGTTTTTCCATGACACATTTGATGATTGCTTCCAAATGGTCCTGTCAGTTTTAATATAGATGACCCCTGCATTTCGCTTTCCTCTAAAGTAAACAAAATCCACCAGCTCTCCCACACACACATACACTAAAGAATGTGTGATCACACACCAGGAATGAGTCTTGAGACAGAACAGGCACTCGTGAGCTGATATATGTTTTCACGTTCAATCTTCTTAGTCGTGAGTGGAGCAGTTTGAATTGATGTTGTTTTTGTAAGCTTGCAGATCGAAAGCCACAGTGTTATTTCAGGAAACTGGATGTGAGTGCATGACATAGCATTAAACACTAGAATGTGGTGGATATATATTTAAAAAAAAGACCAACATGAGATTTTACTTCAATAGAAGAAGCCTGGCAGATTGTTTACTTTACACTTTTCTTCACTGTAATAAATGTAAAATATAATTCAAGTGTGCTCAGTTAATTTTGTATGACAATGAACTAATTTCATGTCATATTTAGTGCTGGGCTTGGACCCAATTCCAACATTTAGTGAGTCAGTATACTGAAAATTAGATTACACAGTGTCAACTAACAAGGGAAGGACACTATTCAGTTTGTTTATAGACATGTGTGGAGCTGGGCTGCTGGAGAAGTGGAGCAGTCACAAAGAACATGGAAAAATGTGGGAACAGCTCAATTACAAGGGACATGGTGAAGCTGAATATTGGACGGGTCCACTTCACTGGAGCATGTCAACTACCTGTTAATGTTAAACTAATGAGCCTGCTTTCAGTCCCATTGTGAACGTGCAGCTGGTTTAAAAGGTCTGCCACACGATGTAAATCACCATGTAGCTACAAGTGTAAGTGTGTTGGAACAGAACCGACTGTTTATACACCGAAGCACTCCATTATAACTTAAAAAAAAGTTTGGCAGTTTGCGGAACACGCTTTGTTGGTGAGATTCCAATGCAAGGATTAATACAATCCTCATGTATGCATGCTTAATGTTAAGTCTTTTAGCAGTAGCTTAGCATAAAAACTGAAAGCAGGGGGAAACAGCTAGCTTGAAAAATTCATCTGTTTTCCCATTTCTAGCCATTTTTCTGGCAATTAACTGCTAGCAAGCTACATATTTACCAAACTGTCTAAAAAGAAGGCATGTGTATTTCCCAAAATGTCATCTTATTCCTTTAAGACTACTCTTAGTGACCCCTTTCATAGTCACCTGACCCACTGTTCATGTCAAAACATTCTGTAATGCTTTCTGGATGAACTATTCTTTTGACACTGCAGTCCTCTAATCTCCACCTCAGTGTTTGTGCACCTTCAGCCAAATGCTAACACACCAAATTTTAGGACACATTAAACACAATTTTCACCAAGATATGAATACAGCAGCTCATGCAGTTTTAATATGACAAACATGATGAAGACTGCAGGTCAATGAGGAGAAACATTTGTTTTTTTATGCCTCTGTGGCCTTTGTAGGTTGCGCATCCAACCTAACCTTCTGAATGTGATCTCTCAGGAATGCCTGACTGGTATTTTTTCATTTGGCTAAAATGCCAACTTGCACTCGAGGATAAACTGCTCAGGTTTTGGTGGTAAAAGACTGCTGCGATCTCACCCAACACAATTCTGGCCATCACTCAAAAATGATTTTAATGATGTACAGCAACAATTTGCAAATAGCTCTGAAGTGATTCTGTGGTAAGCATGCTGTTAATGGGCTGTGTTTCAGTTACTGTTTCATGTTTCCATTGCTTTACAACAGAAACAGAAAAATATGTGAATGACAAAAGCGCTATTGGGAATTAGGCTGCAATAAAAGGCAGTATATGTGAGCACAGAGAGCAGGAGAGAGGCGAGGGCTGAGTGGAGGTTGCATCGAAATACAGAGGGCTTCTGAAAAGCCCTAGTTCTTGTTTGTTTAAAATCAGCCTCAGATTTCACACCATGTTTGAATGTCACTCAACTTTACAGTTTCTACAAAGCTCTGACTCATTGGCATACGATCAACGCTAATGGTAATGTTAGCCACATTAGCGGCACAACACATAAACACTACAGATTATTCTATTGTTGTGTGGACTTTGAAGGTAAATAAACCTGTTGGTGCTGCTCATTCTGAATGGATCAACTCTCAAGAAGGAGGCAGGCAGGACAATGCGAGTTTTTTACGTTGATAATGATTGCTTACCCAGTTTCTGTGTAAAAATTGGATGAAGTTCTTACTGGCTTGTAAAGCTGAGAGGCCCTCTAGCTGAGGTGGGGCTTGAGGAGTGGCAGTAGTAAGTGTCTTCATGTTCTCACAGCTTTTATTTTTACACCTCCTAGTTTATAAAACATGCAAAACACAGTAAAAGCAGATTTTCACTATATGGGACCTTTAAACCAGTCTGCAGACAGGAGTGAGCAATTAAACTGTGTAATATGTAGTCTTAGCCAGCTTTTTGAAAGCTGCAATAGCACCATCCGACTGACCTAAATTTCTGTGTTGTTTCAATAGTTTGTATTGTGAGCAAATCAGATATTTTTTAGGCATGTTGTGAAGACAAAAATCCCAAGCTTCTGTTTGGTCTGTACAATAGAAACAGGGACACACAATCAGGGTAAACCTCAGTATGGTTAAATTTCACTATAGCTTAATAGGCAACAGGAGGGTTTTATTGCCATGTCTTTTTTTTCTTGGCCATGACTCTCAAAACGCTGTGTGAAGTAGTCATAAAACTGTCAGTGGGAGCAATATTTTCCACACAGCATGATGACAAATAACATGTAGGCAATACATGTGTGGGTGTCATACAGACAACATACTGTAATGTGTAATACTTTTTTCAAATTATCAGTCTGGCTCATTGTGATGTTGTCTGAATGCTGCTTGTATTATTGATGTATGTGAATGCAGCAATCAGCTATGTGGTTAGACTGTCTGCTCTCATGTTCCCAGTTCTTCTTTAATTCTACACATAGCCTGGAAATAAGCTCAAGTCTTTTTCTTTAAGTTGATAAATGCCCCCCCAAAAATCCTCCATGTGTCTACAGTGCAACATGTTGGCTACATAGTGTTGTTTCCTACATCACGTGAAACCAGGGAAATTCTGTGCACAACAGCACTGAATCCAAGACATCATGAAAAGTGAGAAATGGGAATGTTCAGGCTCAGAATTTCCTTCTGCCTGTACCTCAAACCATTCCAGCAGCTGAAGAGGGAATAAAAGAGACACACACAGGTACAAACTAAATCTAAGCACTTTAGAACGTGTCTAAGAGTCCAAACAGGTCGCCATTTTATCAAGCTCTGTCCGGCACAGCATCCAATCGGCTTGAAGTGTGACCGTCAGAAAGAGGACACCTCTGCATGGTTGGCAGCCTCGCAGCCCTTTGAAGAGGTGTCAGCTTGCAGCAAACTGGCATTTCTGCCTGGTTCTGTTCTCTTGTGGTTCCCCCACACTAAATGGTCCAAAACACCAAAGCAAAGTGGTGTCGTTAAGGAGCAAATGGAACAGAGGGAAAAAAAAATCACATTAAAATATCGATATGCAAAGATAATAGCCAGCAAAGGAAAAACATGATGAGGCTCTCAACCTTTGACTGAAAGTGGAGTTGGAAAGAGAAGCGAACAGCTGAGGGAGGGTACTGTGTGGAGGAACTTCGCAAAACATTTAACAGAACAAATGTAAGAGTGTTGAAGAGGCTTGGCTACTTTCTTGCCTGCATTGAAGAGAAATGTTGCTCTTTAAATCTGTTGTGTATTTTATCATATGTATAGGGATGCACTGGATGCAAAAACATGTGAGCAGTGAGGGTGACAGTGGCTGTGCCTTGCTGCATGCAGTGTGCAGGCTGGCAGAAGCAGACAGTGTTTTGACATGAGGGTGCCTGTCTGTCACTGGCAAAGTCGACTTGTGCTGAAAGAGAGCGAAGCGCTGGCAAGTCTCACAGGATCTGTGAATCAAGGTCGGCACAGCAGAAGGGGCCCAGTGTTTTCTTAATTCACTGACAGACACAGCTAACTATGTTTACGACAGCTTAACAAAAGCAGTCTGGAACCCATAGACTCGAAACCTTGTTTTAATTATTTTTATTTGATAATGTTTTTCATTCTGACCTAATCAGAATCCCTGAATGCATTCTAATGTGGTGTGCAAATGCCTGAATGTCTCCCTCAGTGCATTATGCTGTATGTAAATCAAGGAGGAAAAACGGGGAGATCTTTTGTGTCAGCACATCTGACATTCCTTTGTGCTAAGTTAAAGGTTTGTCTTGTGAAATCATGCTTCACTGCTATTGTGGACTTGTGGTTTGTTCACGTTCGTTATGAGGAGCCCGTGAGTGACATTATGTTAGCTCTTAAGGTTGAAAGTGAGAGGTTGTGCTCATTAACAAGCTCAGAATGAGTCCCAGTCTGGGACCAGTCTGTCCAGCCTTAACTATCATCCTCTCCAATCATGTCTGCTATGCAAAAAATAAAAGAACTAAAGGACAACGCAGACGTTTAGTCATGGTTACTGGATGCTACTAAGAAGTTTCCTTGCCAACTTATAAAAAACACCCAAAACTTCATATTAATTCTGGCTCAATTAATACGGAGTGCATTCACGTTAACCAGCAATCATTACGCTCCAGTGATCTAAAGGCCATTGTCACACAGGCACTTGAAGAAGTCTTTTGTGTAACAGAAGAATGGCAGAGTGACCCCCGGCAGTGCCAAGCAAGGCCAGGGAGACGTTTCTTCAGCCCCACCGCCCACTCCTCTCAGCAGCCTGGAGTAAGATTTCAGGGTCTGAGTGGCCATGAGTGTTGCTGAGTGATAGGCAGAGAGAAGAGACCCTAAACCCAATAGCTTTGATGATTGAAACAAAACACAGAGTCCCCCCAGGCTGCAGCCTGCAGCTCTGTGACGAAGCACGCTGTCACGCTTGTATGAGGGTTGCAGCTATTAAAGTTTGTGCCCTCTTTCTCGCTGTGTGTGTTTAGTCTGGATGTGTGTACAATAAAAACTCTCTCTGAAATCCCAAAGAAAGACAGGAGCTAATATCCCTTCCTCTGTCATCAATCAACACTTGCTGCAGTTATTTCGGTGATGGTGAGGAGAAGACCAGACAGTCTTGACAATGGCAGTGATTTTGGGGGGTCAGAGGTGGATCTGTGAGGTCACAGTTCTCTGACCTTCGTGAAATGAAATGCTATTTTCACAAATCAGCTCTGAATCTTCTCCTTTCGTTCAATGTCTCCTACAAGACACATTTCTATACCTGTAATTTGCTTTGCCAAACAGGGAGGAAACATTATTGCTGCCTGATGTGAACTGCCAAAGGGAGTGTAATGTTCATTCATATACCAACAGAATCTTTTGGGCAGTGGTGGAAAGCGTAGACCATGACATTGGTAACTTCACTTGGCATCCTGTGTCCCTAAAATCCTTAAGTTAGAGACTACCTAACATCAGATTGCTGTTGTGACTAAAACTCCGTGTTTAACCAACACCATAATCTTTCCACAACGTCATTGAAATGGCTAAACTGAACCGTTAATTCAGGAAAACAAATGAAAAGTATTTTGCATGCTTAGCGTGATCCTTTCAGTCCTACAAAGTTAATGAAAAAACAGGTTCCTAAATGGCAGGGTGACATCATCTTTGAGTGTATGCTATTTCATGAGAACAACATAAAAACAAGTGGGAAGCTGCAACAGATTGTCAGAGTTAGAGAAAAACTAGTAATGCTCCTGCTGTAACTCCCTCGGAATATCCAACAGTATAGTTGATACATTTTTTTGGCCAGTGAAGTATTTGTTTACCCAACTCATGGATGTGGATAATATTTCCAATACTTTGAGGCATGAACCATGTCCTGTGGGTGTGTTTCCTATAGGTGTGGTGAGCAGCATTCAGCTGGTTGTGGCTGCTGAGTGGCCGCAATGTTGAGAAATCTTAAAACAATAACAAATGCAGAAAGGAGCACCAAGAGAAAACAGAGATTAACAGGTCTTTAGCTCAGCCTCATGGTGGATGATTGAAAGTTGACAGCTTATCAAGATGAGTGGTGTGCTGGGGTGGGAGGGGGGAGACGCATTAGTGATAAGGATCTTGCTGACTCACAGTAAAAAGTTGGATATGCTTTGTGCTGAGCAGCCTCACAATATTATGTTTCCGGCCAGAAAAAGCCCTTTGCTAACAATGTTTTTGTGAACTTTTAGAGCTTTTTGACCAGTAAAAGGCCACATATATTTAGGTGGACTGATGCCCGAAACACTCCTTATGCCACTGACCTACATTAGTGCATTTAAAAAAATATTTATGACTATTTCATATGACCAACCACTAAAAGTTGGTTAAGGTTAGGAAAATAGTGTTGTCATGATTAAAATAGAAATTGCTAGTTTAAGGTTGAGTTGGTTGGTTGGTTGGTTGGTTGGTTGGTTGGTTGGTTGGTTGGTTGGTTGGTTGGCTGGGTGGTTGGTTGGTTGGCTGGCTGGTTGGTTGGCTGGTTGGTTGGTTGGTTGGTTGGATGGCTGGTTGGTTGGCTGGTTGACTGACTGACTGACTGACTGACTGACTGGTTGGTTGGTTGGTTGGTTGGTTGGTTGGTTGGTTGGTTGGTTGGTTGGGTGGTTGGCTGACTGACTGACTGACTGACTGACTGACTGACTGACTGACTGACTGACTGACTGACTGACTGACTGACTGGTTGGCTGGCTGGCTGGTTGGCTGGTTGGTTGGTTGGTTGGTTGGTTGGTTGGTTGGTTGGTTGGTTGGATGGCTGGTTGGTTGGCTGGTTGACTGACTGACTGACTGACTGACTGACTGACTGACTGACTGACTGACTGGTTGGTTGGTTGGTTGGTTGGTTGGTTGGTTGGTTGGTTGGTTGGTTGGTTGGTTGGTTGGGTGGTTGGCTGACTGACTGACTGACTGACTGACTGACTGACTGACTGGTTGGCTGGCTGGCTGGTTGGCTGGTTGGTTGGTTGGTTGGTTGGCTGACTGGTTGGTTGGTTGGTTGGTTGGTTGGTTGGTTGGTTGGCTGGTTGGTTGGTTGGTTGGTTGGTTGGTTGGTTGGTTGGTTGGTTGGTTGGTTGGTTGGCCGGCCACAGTATTGTGCTGGAAGTAAATTGACATGTTCAATATAAATGAACATTAATCCTTTCCTGATATTTTGCTATGGTGACAAAGATATCTGGAAAGGATTAATGTTATAACAAAATGGACATCAGTTTTGTATTAATGCAGTTTTTAAAATCCCTCTCAGTCCATGAACTGAGCCCCTAAAAACTTGTCCCTGCTAATCAAAGTTAGACATTTAGAAAGTTTTTTCCCATGAAACTGATCCCTTCCTGCCTTAAAATGACTTAGATGCAACTCTACACTGTTGCTTCTATTACACAATGAAAAGTTGTAATTTGGAGTATTTCAGTCACATATAATCCTGCAAGTTGACAGAATTGGCTCTTTAAGTTTGTTACATATGAAACCATTAAAGTTTGAGTCTGTGTTTTGAGAGAGTCTTTTCCTGAAAGGAAACAAGAGTTAAAAAATGTTTTTTGAGTGTGCCTCCTTGATATTGTACAGTCTTTGCTCACTGTTATTAAATGACAAATCTTCAACATAAAAAGCATAACAAATCAGAATCTCTTTGAGGGTTAAAAAGAAAATAGTTCTGCTATCCTTTCAACTCTGCTGTACACTCCAAGTCTTCAGGATGTATGAGAGAGAGAGAGAGAAAAACATTGGATGGCAAAATGTTCCAGGTTCAGGGGATGTGTTTAACTCTGCTGTTGCTCAATCAAAGAGCAGATAGCGGCTCCTTCTCATTTTATGACCCTTTGGAAACATGCTCAGAGTATTATGTTATCAAACTGGGAAAAGGGAGGGAGCGCGCCGACAGCTGAACAAAGGCAATGCAAACAGCTGTGCCAGTGCAAACAGCAGACAGATTATTTGCAAGGGAAAAGTTAGGCAGGCCTCACTATCATAATACTGACATCAAATCATAGCAGCAATAAAGTGTTCTTCAGCTGCAGATTTGGGGGTTTTATGTTGCCTGAACATTTGTCCAGAGGTGACAGTTGTACTGAACAGAGATCGTTCATTAAACCAAATTGTAGTCCTTGATATCAAAGCCTGATTTGTTCACTGTCCCACTCAGCTGAAAGACAATGTTTTCCTCATGTCTGCTCGAATGCACTGAGAGGACAGTTTCAGACTCGATGGTTTCTCACTTGAGGTGGCTGGCTGCAGTAGGAGGATCAGTGTTGATACAGCTGATCGCTGTTATTCCAAGTGAAATATATGGCCCTGTTTGTTTTCAGAGATAGACCCAATGCTTTCCTTCAAGTTCATATTTATCTATCGAGGGAAATATGTCAGCGCAGAACCAGTTTGTACTTATTAGACAGTCTCTTCCACATATTATGCTACTGAATCGGAATTAACTCATATCTTTACTATATCTCAAAGTGTCACATTTCTCAATGGGAAGGATTATACATCATAATCTGTTCAAACTGTGGCTTCTTGCCTTTTTCTTTCTCGTGCTTACCCAAGAACTACACCGAAAGTATACCAATTACACACAATTATACCCCTGTGAACTTCATATGATGAAAGGCGGCAGCTTTTATGAACCGTGTTCCAACAGATATGATCACTGTTACCTACAGTTGTCCTGTTTTTTTTTCTAAATGACACCCTTCAACAGCCTGAAGGTGTTGATAAAGTGCCAGTAACAGTGGATAGCAGTAATTTTAGAGTTGCGTGCAAAAGACAATACCCCGTGGAGCTGCTGCACAGCCATGTGAATGGATTTCCCCTCAAGTAGATTTGATTGGTATCTATCAGGGGGGAAAAACGTGAAAATGACTAAAAGCATTGTTCGATACTCTGAGCAAAAGTCAGGGTAATGTGTTCCATTGCAGAGCTTTCACAGAATTGTGTTACAACCAGAGAAAACTTAGTTACATTGTGCTGAAATGTCACTCGATGCAACAGTAATCCAAGAGTTGTGATTTAATATTTCTCAGGACAAATTGGTTTTTGCATACACTCTCACAGAACCCTATTTGGACACTTAAGACAATATTCAGGTTAGACTTTGCAGCATTTGGTTGAAGTAATGATATTACCTCAGTGGTGCATGAGGCAATACAGTATTCCTCTATGTCTTTGGAGGGAAGGGGAAGTCCCCGCGTCTGTGTGCTGTTTGACTGGACTGGTTGAGTAATGCAGCTTGGGATTAGGTGGAGCAGCCTCACAGCAGCAAACCCTCCCTCGCACTGATCTGTCTGGACCCACACATGTGAACGGCTGGATCAGAACCACAGCTGGCCTACGTCCTTCCAAGGTGTCAGACCATTCATATACTAGTCCTCCAGCTGGAATATGCAAGCTTTTTTTCTTCAGTAATAAATGAACAAATAAACAGGATTTACTATATGATCATCGTCTGCCAGAAATGTAAGAGAAAGCATGTATTGTACCGCTGAGCAGTCATCATGACAGTAAAACATGCATTGTCCTCCCCACTAATGGCCAATGCAAAGAAGCAGATTATGAAATTTTAGGAGATGGAGTCGACATTAACGGTCTGTGCCTCTGTGTGTGCACTTTTTACTCCGCTGTCAACCATAAAATGGCTTTTGAGCAAGAGAGTTTCCACCTGTTTTATGGGCGTTTTAAATTTTGCACAAGACAACCTAACTGGAAACGCCACTCAGGTTTCAGGAGAAAAAGTTTGCATTGTATTAGTTACAAATAAATCTGCAAAAACAAATGACAAAAAGCCTGCCATGAGTAAAAAAGTAAACTTGCGATCAGAGCTGCATGACCTGCACTCTCTTGTTACAGAAAATAGTGTTTCTCTTTGTCAAATTCGTTGCAAAACCCTCTAAATGTTTAACATAAGTTGATGGATTTTTTGGCCACTGAAATATTTGTTTCCCCAACACATGGACATGGATAATATTTCCAATATTTTGAGGCATAAACCATGTCCTGTGGGTGTGTGTTCCTATAGGTGTGGTGAGCAGCAGTCAGCTGGGTTGTGGTTACTGTGGCTAGTGGCCACAATGTTGGAAAGTCACTGCACAATAACAAATGCAAAAGGCTGAATGAAGCATATAATGTCATGGTGGGAAAAAGGAGGAAGAGAACTGATGTTAGTAATGACAACGATCTTGCACACTACAAAAGTAGACATTCTTATTAAGCAGATTAATCATGCTTTTGTTACCATTTATTTTAGACATTAATTTCACATTTTGGTAGTTCAAAATACAAAAAAGACGTGCCATTAGTGTAGCTTTAGTAAAGGGCCATTCGCATTTTTGTGGACTGACTTTGCAGACATGCTCCTCACAGAATGTGCCCTGGCCTCACCATGTCTAATCTAATAGGAGAACTAAATTTGGTTAAAATGAATTACAGCGCTTCATCGCATTAAAGCATGAGAATATATCAGTGGCAGAAAAACAACTCAGTGTGTAATATGTCAACATTAAATCATCAGACAGATGTTGACGGTGGCAGTTTAAAGGCACAGTTAAAAAATGATTAATGCTGGGACATGACAGAATGAGAATTAATGAACAATCCAATCATATAAGTGGTTAAACAAACTGCCAAAGACAGAGAACACCCTCAATTAGTGTTAAAAGACAGCAGCAAGTATGTGACAGCCCCCTCCCTTCTCAGCTATCATTGCTATCTTGCAACATCTTTGTGGAAAACTAATCAAAGAGATGCACAGTTGTGTATACAAAGTACTGAGTACAAACTGTGTTTGCCTAATTAAAAAAGAAACAATAATTAGTGTGCGAGATAGAGTAGTGGGGCACAGAAGTGTATGCAGAGCATCTTGATGAAAAGTTTCATTATTTGATTGTTTATAACTGGGACTTGCATACAGTTCATAAAACAGTGGGACACTGAAGAAGGCGTGGACGGCTCCACCAGCTCTGCCCAAATCAGCTATATGTAGCAGTGTGGAAATTGGCTGTATATTATGAAAAGATTAGAATCTAAGCAGTTTGGGGTGTGCGTGTAATTCATGCCATATCCTGTGAGGGCCTGGGGTTAAACAGCAGACTTAAGCGACATGAACAAAACTTCAATCACTGTGAGGCCCCAACAGGAAGATGAGGAAAATTCACTGCTGGCAGTCTATTGTGAATGACATTAGTTGGAACGGAAATGAGACAGCGATTATTGAGAAAATGTGTTCGTTGAAATTTGTGTGGTTTTAAGTTTAAGGGGTGTTTTGAATTACAAATCACATTTTTATTTAAGATTTTACTATAGGAATGGCGCGCTGTATCCAAAAGGCATCAGTTGAGGTGACGGGGTGATTGGGTGTGTGTGGCTCACAGCTGGTTTGTGTGTTTCTTCTGAGGCGGCAGTGGCAGCCTCTCTGGGGTGTCTACATTTAATGTCCTTGGAGAGGCTCAAATGGTCTCCCACATCCACATTCAGACCTTAGTCCCAGCATGCAACAGTGTGGAGAGACAGATTGAAATGCTGAGGGAAGTATTTAACCCCTGCCACCTCTCCAATTAGCCAACTTGTGTCCCATTTCCTAAAAG
This sequence comes from Acanthochromis polyacanthus, assembly GCF_021347895.1. NCBI lineage: Eukaryota > Metazoa > Chordata > Actinopteri > Pomacentridae > Acanthochromis > Acanthochromis polyacanthus. Next base: position 16,271,115 of record NC_067127.1, on the reverse strand, counting down.
ATCTTGAGAACATATATATTGGAGAAGGGCTATATTTGGGCATGAAACGGTGAGATGTTCCTGTTGCCGGTACAGTTTAAGTCACAGTGTTTAGCTCAGTGCTACTTTTCTTTCAACAAGTGCTGAGTCATTAGCAGTTCCTGCACACTTTGTTGTGTTTGTCCTAAATTACCTAATTTTCTCTTTCATGGGACCAGAGGTGGTGACAGTAAATGTCCAGGGTAAATATTCCATCCATCCATTCATTCCCCAAACCGCTAAGTGCTTTAGGGTCACGGTAGCAACAGAGGAATGAGTGACATTCAGGCCTCCCTGTCTTTAGAAACGTTCCCTGGCTCTTCCTGGTCGGTCCCCAGCTGCTCCCAGGCCAGCTGGGAGAAATAATCGCTCCAGCACGTCCTGGGTCAGCCCTGGGGCCTCGACCCAGCTGCCTGTGCCTGGTAGTCCTTTAAGAGGAGGCACCCAAGCAGCATCCTTATCAGGTGCCCAAACCACCTCAGCTGGTTTCTATCAATGAAAAGGAGCACCAGGTCTCCTCTGAGCAACTCCTGGATTTCCACATGTCCCACCTGATCTAAGATACTTCCCTGCAGAGAAAATAAAATCCTATTAAAACATAGACAGTATAAAACAGATATATTAAAATCACTTAAAAGTTGAACAGAGGTATATTTGCTATTGTGCGAATTAAAAACTACTAATTTATATTTATTATGATAAAATACAGGCCCAACAGTAGGAACGTGGTGCAACAAAATTCAGTACCGCTTTTATAACCAAGTCTCCTTTTTTTTTTCTTTATTTTTGATTACAGACTCAATCCTGCTCAGCATGGAGGAAACCAAATTCCTACAGAGACAGAGAAATGATCGCTTTCACCCTTAACTCCTGTGGGATTCTGGCAGAGTGCTTCAGATCATTATCTTGCTGGAAAATTCCTATTTTGTAAACCTTCTGCAGAATGGGAGTCATCTGGTCATTCATGGTGCCATGTATGTCATCTCCTCAATACCTTTTGCACTGATGCAGTCCCCTAACACTTCCACCTCTGTGCTTTACTGTCAGGTCTTTGCATTCACTGTGATAGTCTTGGCCAGGTTCACGCCGAACATGCTGGACCCCATCTGAGCTGAACAAGTTTGTTTTGGTTGCATCTGATCAACAAATGTGTTTCCCATATTTATCAGGCTTGTTTTCAAGTTCTTCAGCAAAGCGTCATCTTGCAGTCTTGTACTGAAGAGCAAGCAAGAGTGTTTTTATTGGATGCTGTCGAAAGAGATTCACGTTAGTCAACGTCCTTGACACTGTCTGAGTTATCAAAAAAAACTCCAGTTTTCATTGATAACCCATATATTTTAAACAGAATAAAACTCATTTTAGGCAAATTTAACTCGGTTAGGCATATTTTTAAGTCATTTTGGACGAGTTTCAAAGCATTTCAAACTGTTTTTGACTCATTTTGGACAAATTTCAAAGCATTTTGGACAAGTTTCAAGACATTTTGGACATTTTTAAAGTAATCTTGGATATTTCAAGTAACTTTGGACATTTTAAAGTAATCTTGGATAGGGGAAGTAGCACCTCCCTGTCTGTTTTTCAGAGGTAGATTGTGGAAACAGTGCACTGTTTGTGGCAACATTCTGGGAAAAAAAGACCACTGTGGCTCTGATTAGTGGTACTATGGCTTGTTCTATACTTGTTCACAGATCATGTTTAACTGTATTGATGTAGTTAGGGTAATTGGAAGTCATAGGTGTATTCAGTTTTACTTTGATGATCTCAGGGTGTCTAACTTGTTTCAGTATCAACTTTGGTGGTTGATAAGAAGAAACACTCAACTTGTCTACTATTGTTTGATACAATACAACACAATAAGATATTACTTGACATTTAAGTGATTTTACACGGGGGTGTACTTACTTCTGCTGTATACTGTATATTCTGTCCTATATGCCTAGAAAGTTGTAGCCTCAGTCCTCCATTAACCAATGATCTGTATCACAATACAGAGTGATGGAGAGTGATAAAAATCACAGATGCTGCTAAGTACAGCTGCTGCAAGCTCCCAGGCTGATGTAAACTTTTCTCCAAAACGGAATTTTATTTTTAGTTCAACTTCAAAGAAATGGGAAACTGTGAATGACACACACTTTCTTTCTGCCAGGTGCTGTTGAACTAAAGAGATTAAAGATAAAACTTTGGTGCTGCGATTGGCAACAATGAGGAGGAAATGCGGTGGTGTTCAGGGATAATGACTCCTTTCTCCAAACTCCAAAATGCTCCCAAGTTGCCAATCAGCACCTGATTAACACCAAAGATCTGTCCTTTCCTCTCCCTGCTTTCATCTCTTTGGTGATCAACTGTTGGAGTGAAATGGAGACTGTGGACTTGTCAAAACTGAGTCTGTGGACAGCCTGCATCTTGTTATTAGCACCTCAACAGGTTTTACCAAAGCCAAGAAGGAATAAAACTTGGATGCAGCCTGTCATCTAAGCTTTTTTTCTTCTCTCCTCAAAGCTTACGGCGGCAAGGAAATGATCATTATGCTTCATCATGACCCCATCGTGGCTCTTTTGAAAAATGTTCAAACCAGCTCTTCAATTCAATTACTTTCTTGGGCCTTCTTACCTACTCAACATGATTGCTTTGAACTTGAATGTCAGAAAAGGAGAAATTCAATCTGACCCACTCGAATGCTTTTCACCAACAACTGAGGAAAATCCTTACAGGTTAACGATAGGTCAGCGCTGAATGGGAGATGTAGGTCTATAGATTCCCGAGTCCCAGGAGAGGGGCTATCTGATGGTTCATCTGGTTAGCAGGTATAATAGGACTGGGTCACAGGTGAGCCCCAGATGGTAGATGTATGTGTATCAGTACGTCCAGAGCTTAAGGGCCAAAGTGATTCATAAACTACTGTTGGGGAGCTGCAGTCTTATATTTCAACAAAACAGGCAGCTTGCAGTGCTTTACTTGCCTTTTTCATTTGCTGTAACTCCACTATAACATGCAGAATACCACTGTTACATATAACATAACAATTAACAGTTTGATTTGAGTCACAACTTCATGTCTGACCTTAAAATGTATTCATGTCATTCTCTGACAGCGAAGGTACTGATCTCCATTTTACTGACTTTGACAGAAAAAGAGCTGCACTGTAACTTTTGCCCTAGTCACCAAACATCCATTGAACTGTTCTAATAAAGTTGCATTGAAGTGATTCATGAAGCAAAAACGTAACCTTTGCTAAAGAGCAGCCACTGCAGACCATCTAATACTTATCAGTTCCAGAGTTAAAAAAAGAGGACTGGAGATAAATTCACAGCTGTGATCAACTACTGCGTTCATCAGAGCAAAAGTGGACAAAGGCATGAAGCAAACAAACAGGATAATTGCTTGAAAAGTGGTGCAAATCAAATGGATGATAAATTCAGGGGTGGAGAATGGAAATTTGCTGTTCTCAAGCGAATGCTGTTTCAGCAGCATTTTGCTTGAATGTGTGAACCCTAATTCTCCTATCATCAATTTTTGGGCACCAAAAAAATTGTTTCCTTGTTTGAAAAAGATCCCAAAATTTAGCAAAAAAAAAAAAAAAAAAAAAAAAAACTCCCCAAATTTGTGAAGATTTGGAAAACCTTCAGGAAGAAAATTCCAATAATTCCTTAAAAGTTTCCCTTCAAAGTTTGATTTTAAAAAATCCTCCAAACTTGATTAGAAAATTCTTGTAAATATTTCCAAAAAATGAGTAAAGAGCTTAAAAATATCGAAAGTGATTACATATATCAGTCAAACTTCTAATATTTTCTTTAAGAACATTCATAAAAAATCAACCAAAATCCAGCGAATTTTGCTGGATTTTGGTTGATTTTTTATCAATGTTCTTAAAGAAACATTTTTAACATTTCTTTTTTTCCACCAAAAAATGTTCAAAGATTTCCCAAAAATGTTGAAAATGTGGACATCAGAAGTTTTTCTGTGAATATATATATATAGAGATAGATAGATAGATAGATAGATAGATAGATAGATAGATAGATAGATAGATAGATAGATAGATAGATAGATAGATAGATAGATAGATAGATAGATAGATAGATAGATAGATAGATAGATAGATAGATAGATAGATAGATAGATAGATAGATAGATAGATATAGATATATTTTTTTCACATTTTCAAACTTTAGAACGGGTCAATTTTGACCCACAGGACTACTCGAGGTTTAAGCAGACTTATAGGTGAGCTGGTGTGCTCGAGTGGGGAAGGGTGAGTTGATCTGCACATTCTTAAAGGAAGCAACAGTGCAAAGTTACATTTAAGCCATTAAGGCATTAAGGAATTATTTTCATGGGTTAATGCAACAACAGCAGAGAGACTTTGAGTCACAAAAGAACACGAAACCAAGTGACAGAATAGGGGTCTGAGACGGGTCACAAACCTCAGTCTCCTGGGTGAAAGTCCTGGGGCTGAGAAAACTCCTACACATCCATTGGTGTTGAATATTGATGTGGGTGGCACCCAAAGGGCACCTTGTGCATATTGTTAGCGGCCTTCACAAAACGGCAGTATCTGACACCCTGGGAATGAGAACAGATTATCATACCAGACCAAGTAGGTCTGGAGAAGCAACCCAATGCTCCCACATGGTTTCAAAACAAAGTGTAGCTGTCCTCTTCATGTTGTCTACGTTACAGCATTTCCATGTGTGACGTCTACTCCATAAAAACCTCAACCTTCAAAGTATGTGCACGGATGTAGTAGCAGACTGAAAAACACGCACAAGCTGAGGAAGATTTCTGACGACAAGGCACTTTCTGTAGGTTTACCACATTCAGGCCTATTAGCAGCGTGTTTATTTGAGTCCAGCCCAACAACACATGCATATAGTATTTTATTACTAGAGCATCGCCATAGGACTTTCAGGGTAGATTTGGGGTGTGCTTTCAGGAAAACACAACCACTTATTAAAGTCTAGACGCAACATAAAACCATCAGAAGTCCTGAAGTAAGCACTCACAGGCTCTCGTGGACAGAGCTGTCAGTGTCTGTTGAACCACGCCGGGTTTCTGAGGCAGTCTGCGCAGTGTTAGGAGAGATTTAGTGCAAACATCAGTGAGCTGACTATGAAGGATGGTGACAGAGCAAAAGGACGCCACTTTGTTACAAGCATCATACAGTAGTAGGACAACAAGAACACGAAAATAATGTAAATCATTGTCTTGTCCACCAATTTATAGCATCATAAATATATTGAAATGATGGCCAACAACCAAACGATTTAAGTCCAAGGACAAAAACAGGCAGTTAAAGTCTGCATGCAGTTTCTTTAAGATTACCAAAGTCAACTTGTACTATTTAAAGCTCAGCAGATTTTTTATTTTTTAACAGATGATTTCCTTCTCAGCAGAGCCAAGAAATTCCACAATATCCAGAGGTCTCCCACCTGCAGCAGAGTGCAGATGTCCAAGGTAGATTTACAAGCTCTGAAACTGCATTTTGGTGGTTGAACCAGCATGTACAGGAAAATATACCTGCAGGCAGGGCTCAGGGGATCAACAAACTTCTCATTTTAAAACAATTTCCTGTCTCACCATCTCCTACAGGTAAGGACACAGACAGCCAGAGCCTCTGCACAATGGATTCTCTCATAAAGATAAACCCATGATTTTAAACAGATCATCCCAATACCATTAGAATTAATCAGGAAAGCAGGAACTTTATTTTGGAGTCTCAACAGAGGGGTGCAGTCATTAATTTGTGAGCTGCTTATGTAACCAAAACACTGAGGTGTCTTTTTTTAGTGGTGGTTGCACAATCCAACCTTCAGTAAATCTTAAAGAAGAGTCATTATTCCACAAGCACGGTGCATCTGACGAGTTCATCAGTGTAAGTCTTGTCATTTTGCACTGTAGCTCACCGTGGTAATAATCATGACTGGGATGACCTTTGACTAAGAGGAGAGAAACTTTGAGGGCCGCTTGCCTTAGCCTGTGTCAGTATCTTGACATTCAAAGAGAAATTGTGAGCACTTTTGGAATGAAAGCATTTCTCTAATCTTTTAGCGAGACACTGAGATAGAGAACATAGCAAGGTGAAAGGAATGGAGCTGCCTGTGTCTGTGCACAGGAGCAGATCTCAGGAGTCCGGAGGTCTGGCCCACTCTTCAAATGGCACAGTGTTTGTTGGGGAATGTGCAATTATGGAGGCCAGGCCTTTGATCCGGGTTTTCCATCAGGGCTAAATTGTCCTCACATTGAGCGCTGCAGTGTATCCTTGGGCACTCCTTTATATTCTGCTGCTCTTTCATGTGCACCCCTCTGGAACTCAAAGCATCCCCTCTTGAAAAGTGAGCTTTGGCCTGTCCATGCTCCAGTGCAGGACGGAAAAAACTGCCCAGCATGTCTGTGAGTGTGTGTGTGTGTGTGTGTGTGTGTGTGTGTGTGTGTGTGTGTGTGTGTGTGTGTGTGTGTGTGTGTGTGTGTGTGTGTGTGTGTGTGTGTGTGTGTGTGCGCGCAAACGACCAAACAGCAATCAACAAGTCATACAGAAAGAAAGTTTGTTTGTATAAGTGGCAAGTTGTGCAGTTATAAAAATGCCGTTTATGTTTGGAGGGGTTGAATTTTATATTGCATGTGCGTGGAAGAAGTGTTTGTGGGAGGAAGTTTGTGTTGCCGTGCTTGCGTGCGTTTGAGTCTGTGATTGTGATTCTTTCCACATGCTGCCATGTGTTATCTGTCCTCCTCATAATAACTACCACCTCTGTCAGATTAACCAGAGGGACTTTCTCTCTTCTTTCTTCCAGTTAGTGACCTCACTGACTCCTTTTTTTTCTAACATCAAGGACCAATGTTTATGGTGCCTTTTTTCCTGTGAAGCACTTCTATATATTGCTGAGGCTATTAATACACTGTAGCCCCCTCAAGTCATTAGATTGTTTCCCTAGCAAGATGGAGCCCATGTCCCGTCCTCTCTGTGTGACCTCATGTGACTTCACACTATAAGCAAGCCTCTCTAATCAACCGCAAAGTGAGACATATTTTATAAGAGAGAAAATAACAGTGCCCATGGAGATGTTTCACTGGAATGTTCTATTTGAAGCCTTCACATGAGTTTTAAGAGTCCCAGGCATTATACGCTTTCATCTACAGTCACAATCATTTGCTGGCCAAACTTGCTGTAACTGTTTACACTTGAATACCTTAATGTGAAGTGTACATGTATCTGCAGAGGAATGAAAACATTTCCTGAGACCAGCTAGCCGTAAATAATTTGTACCTTTAATCCAAGTGTCCCTGAGAGCAACGGAGCATTAATGTTTTTAGGTTTTTTTGTGTTAAAACACTTAAGAGGGATGATTTTTTTCTCTGAGGAACGTAACCTGGTTAGAAGCTAAAACTGTCCTGTGTTTAGACATTCGTCTGAATCAGAGTCAAAGCACTGAAGGAAAAAATTAAAACATGATAAAACTTTAGTATTATAAGTCTCATGTTTAAGTAGTAGCCAGAATGACAGTGTCAGTCAGTCTGTCCTCCAATCTGGTCCAGATTCGAATATTTTCCTACTGGATTGCTGTTAAAATTTATAGACATTCATGGTACCTTACAGATTCATATTAATAACTTTGTCAATCCTCTTACTTAATACCCAGTGCCAACATTAGTTTAAATTTCAAGTCTGTCTAATATAGTACTTTGGTTTATCACTTGCTAAACTTAGTTGAGTACTATTTGGCTAATGTTGGCATACCCAGCATATTAAACTAAGATTGTGACCCTGTTAAACATTATACCTGCGGTTGGTATGGCTGTAGACTCTCATGCTTAGGCATTCTGTAATCACGATGTTTTTCCATAGGTGTGAATGTATATGGCTGCGAGGTGAGTACACATGGATCCACATGTGACGAGTTCTAACCTGTTCGTGTAACATAAAGGTTTTATGTCACAATCCAGGTTGCTTACCTCTGCAGTTTTAAGAATGATGACATAATATGTCACAGGGATGGTGTTTTGATCATAGTTGATTACAAGTTCCTGTATCTCCTGCTGTTGTCAGCCAGTGTTGATTGTTTGAGATGACAGAGAAACCTACAGTTAGACTTAAGAGTGTAGCAAAAAAACATCCATGCAGGAATATATAGCTCAAGATGAGCTCTGTGGAACTGACTAGGTTTCATGTTTCATCTACTTCCTGTGGTTAAGGTAATAGCTTAATCCCACAGCCCCCACACTGTATCAGCCTTCAGCACCCGACCCCAACCAGTTCAACTGCTCTCAGAGTTTGTAAGACCTCAGCTGTTGAGCTGTGTTGAGCCGCTGTGTTAAATAGCTGCAGGAATGTGTTTTAAGTGGTCTCTGGGATTTGAATGAGGCAAGGGCCTCCCTACTTAAAACCCCCTCTTCCCTGTGCACTGGTGAGGTGCCAGGCTCTGCTGCAGGGTGGTGGGTCCCCTCTGAAGGTGATGCTGTGAGAGTGTGCTTGTGCATTTAAAGCACGTTGATGGGGGCAAGCCTTCGTTAGTGGCTCCCACTGATGTGGCTCTGACGTGATGTCTCCTGTCTCTGAAGTCTGGGCTTTGCGCTGGGTTCACTGTCCCTCAAGTCCAAAATAAACATCTATCTTCTACACACTCAGAGACCAGCAGTAACCTGCACCATGTCTCAGAATATCCACTAGGCCTTTTAATAGATTCTCACTGTGCTTTATCTACTGCCAACAGCTCATTACACTCTCCAGACAGTTTTCTGCAACAGAGGAGTCAAGACGAAGAAAGCTTTATCTCTCTGGGTAATTTAATTATATTAAAGAACAATTAAGTGAAGTAAATATCTGTTTTGTCCCACAAACTTCAGATGACTATGAGAGAGTCTCATCTTGTTTTGATTTACCACAAAAGCCACACAGACCAAAGAGATCCTTGATGCCTTTGCTGTCATACTGAAGGTTTCAGGAAGCATGAGTGGAAAGAGATATTTCAATCCTATGAGACACATTCCCTTCTGATAAAAATGTATTACCACAGACAAAGGGAGTCGTTTGGTAGAATTAGATCAGACTGGGACTGGTGCCGATGAGATCTTGGCTGGCTGCCTTGGAAAGCCACACATGAGCATATTTAATTGCCAGACAGACCAGAATAATTCTTCCATAATCTCAATTTATACAGTCACTTGAGTGGGGCCATAACACACTGACAGTGTGTGTTGGATATCAAGACAGAGAGCCTGGTGCACATCAGTAGAGGCAGAGAAAGACAGATAATGTGGGTATTGTGGAGCCAAAGGACCCTGTCACTGTACCAGCGACTGTAACAGCCGTGAACAAGCACTCCTTCAGAGTCGACCTTCTACGTATCCGTCAGACAGCAACAGGGAAACATAAAAACGGCCCTCAGCCCTTGACAGAGCACACTTGTCTGGGGACAGCTTTTCAATCTGGTTATCTTGTGAAATGCAGACATGCGAGGGCCTCTCTGTGCCCTGTAGAGTTGGTGGTAGGAGTGAGAGTGGCCTTGCTTCCTCTCAAGGGTCTTCTGAGAGCCACATTCATTAGAGATGTCCTGTCACGAAAACAGGATAGGGAAGTCTGTGTGTGGGTTATTTCTTTGTGCATGTTCTGGTGTACATGTGTGTGTTTAGTAAGGTGCCAACATGTTTAGTGAATGATAGACAACTCCAGTAAGGTCAACACCCTTCCCCGAAGTGTCCCTGTGTTTATCCTTGACCCTTCCAAGAGGTCGCCTTGCCTTGTTGCATCTGCCCCCCTCTGGAGACACTCAAGGAGAGCGAGTGCTTTTTAAAAGGCAGGGTGCAAGGCTGGGCTTCTCTTCCAGTTGTAGATCTTTCATGCCTGCATGGCTCTGGCCTTGAAGAGGCATGAAGGATTTTTCTGTGTGGTCTCAGCTTTCTCTGATGACACAGCTGTCAATGCAACGTTTCCTCTGAGTTCCTTGAAGTGCACCGAAACAAGATTCTTGGGACAAAATTTAAAACAATTTTTAGACTACGTGATGGCTAAAAGCATGCGCCTTTTATTTAGATTAGATGGCATTCACTGATAACAAAAATCCCACCTGCTGGCACTTCCTAAATCCTAAAAGCCTTGGAAGGACTTGGCAACATTCCTATTTCCTTTTTGGCTTCAGATATTTGCAAAAACAGCTGCAGGAGGACATTTATTTTTAATAGTAAACACAATTATTAAATATTTCAGAGCTCAACTTCATGAATTTTTACTTCTTCAAACAAGGTGAAAGGAAAGTATTGTGCCTTGAATGTTACATTGGTTATTCTTCCGCAATCTGGCTACAGATTATTTTCCTATTATCCTTGGATTGAATTAATTTCTCATTTTGCCTATCTTCCCAATATAAATTCATCAAATAGAGGCTGCTTTACAGTGCAACTGAGAGTTTTGAATTTGCGGCTAAATCTTGTCATCTGGAAAGTACATAATAGAGGTCCATCTGCTATCTACATCCAGCCCAGGCACGACATTAGATATTATCTTCCGGATGAGGTGGATGTGTTTTGGGTTTGGAGGCAATCTGATGATTTTTTGACTTACTGAATGTATTCTCTCCTTGACCAGGGGGTATGTTTTCATCCATCCCTCTTTTCCACGTGATGAATGGTTCGGCCCCGAGTGAGCAATAAGTAATTTTCATAGCTGAAGGTGGTTTGCAACAACGTTTGCAGCCCGATGTGCCTGTTAGAGCTTAACACCAGCTATTCTACAGTTTGCATGTTCAGCTGAGGGTGAAGAATACACAAGTGCACATATACCTCCCCCTCATGCATTTTCAGTACTAATCTCTCCCCTGAGGATCCGTCCTAATTAGAGTTCACTGCCTCAGCTGGCCCATCAGTAACATAATCCCATCCTGAATCCTGAAATATTGAAGTTGGGTGACAGGAGGGGACTTTCAGGCTCAGTTTTTCAATAGAAATTCATTTAGCCGACCATCAAGCAATTGCATAATAAGAAACACAACCTTGCCAGCTCAGTAACAAATTGAATTGTACACTTTCCTCCAATGCACCACGCCAGTGACAACTCTGAAAATATCAAATATACAAGATATTCTTATTATTCTATTATTGTGGTTTGCCATGAAATCGCTAACTGTAACACAAAATGTTCCAGGATTGTACAACTACATGATAAATGTGGCTGACACATACAATAGCTTGGCTTTTGGAAACTTCCACGCAACATGGAGCAGAAACTCGAGGACTCGCTCATAAGGAGAAAGGCTGGACGCTGCAGAGGAACCCCCTGCTTGGAAGCAGTTTAGCTTGAAGAGATGCGCTCTAAATCATCTATCTGTGGCTGGCAAAAAAAAGAGACATGGAATCAGTGTTAGCAAACTTGACCTTTCAGTGCACTGATCCTCTCATCTCTGCAGAAATGCTGCCAACTTAAATGACTGTATTTGGGCAGTGTTATAAGACATAAGTCTATATGAATCAGCAGAACTTCATGTAAAGAATGTAAATCTCATCTACTATGAGGCTAATAGTCAGTATTTGATTTGTTGAAGGGGAGAGCTGAGGCACGAAATAACAGCACATGAAGGAAGAAATAACACATAAAGGATTGTGGAATGTTTTAATTACAGTAATTTGGATGTGGAATTGCATGTGGCTACTGCACTCTGGGTGAAATGTATTGTATGCACTCCATGGCTAAGCTATCATTAGTGAATGTGTGGGAGGACCTTCGCAGCACGGAGCTGACCTCACACTGTAATCAAATGGATCCATAGGTTAATAAATATCCACTGCCAGGGAGCAAAACAAAGGCGGTTTGCTAACTTCTAAAGCCGCGTCTAAATCCCCGCTTTATCATTATGGAAACTGTTTGGCTTTGTCTGCTGTAACAGTTTTGCCACAGTGTTTTACAGCCCTGATGTGTTGTATGCACCAGTGTCAAAGTTTAAAAACGGACACAGGATGCCGGGCTGTGAGAAATCTGTGTATGAGAGAATACATGAAAGCAAAGCAGGGTACTGTGGTTCACGAAACTACATATAGTGATAGAGATTGAGAGAATGAGGACACGAGCGAAGAAACGGGAGAGAGGAGGGGAGAGTTCAACAGCGAGAGAGAAAGTTAGTGGGGAGGGCAGAAGGAGGGATAAAAGCAGGAGGCCCAGACAGGCTAGAACAAGAAAGCAAAGAAAAATATCTAATTGGAATCAAGTGTCCTGACAGAGTGCGTGGGCGCCTGAATTCCGCAAAGCGTGCTGCTTTTCCACTTGCAAAAAAAGACGTGCAAGAGTGTAAGCGAGAAAGGAGGGAAAAAAAATAATTGAAAATCCCCTTGCATTTGAGTAATTTTATTTCTGGGCGGGTTTGGTTAAGACAAATGATAGAAGGGTGTGGAGGCCGACCACAACAGCATTTCCATTTCAAACTCTTTTTGCTAACAGGCGTTAGACACCACGCTGCCTGTGTGGTTGGCTTTCAGACAGAGGAAATGCTACCCAATGACAAACTGAAACCACTGCTAAATTTCCAATTTCTAATGGGTCCTAATTGCTAATGAGGGTAAGTAGTGTGTGTTTCTGTGACTGTGTTCCTGTGTCGAGTGATGGAAGGGGTCAAAGGGCACTGCTGCAGTTTAAGGGTCAGTTTGTGTGACCGTTTTCTCAGATTTTACACTGAATGCTGCACAAATACAGACATGGCTAGATTGGTAGAGTTATTCCTGAAAACCACTAGAACGATAGAACCAGCAGTCACCTACCTTAGCTTATCATAAAGATTGAAAATAGGGATAAACAGCTAGTATGGCTGTCCAAAGGTAATAAAATCCATCCACAAGCACCTCTAAAGCTCAGTAATTAACATGGTATGTGTTCACTGAATTTGTGGGGAAACCACAGTGCAAGAAACACTTAATGTAACACAACAAAATGTAATTTTCACACTTTTATCATCTGATTTTACATAGCCAACTTAACTGTTTTCTCACATTTGCATTGTTTATGTTTAAACAAGCTAACTATTTACTGGTGAACAGACATGAGCGTGGAATCAATCATCTTATCTAACTCTCAGTAAAAAAAGCATTATGGTTGTTTCTCCGGATTTCAATTTGTTTGGTTCAAAAAAGACCTGTAAATCATGAGGTCCTTTATGAGTCTTCACACATTCCCTCATGTCATTAAAACTAGATCAAGGCTTTGAGCCCCAGAGTGGAAATTGTTCCTTAGCCAAAGGGACGATCTCTTAGTCAGCTGAACTTTGACTGTCTAAGGTAAAACCTATTTGCCTTTGAGTCCTGGTGAGGGACTTGGGGACCCTGCAGACTCTTTGTCTGACCACCAATGCAGAACCACAGGCTATAGCTTTACACATGACATATAGCAAGGGAAGCCAGCCATGTTTAAGCATGATATGCATGTCAGTGTTTTTCTTTTTTTCCTCTGTTTCTGGTATAACTGATGAAAATCAATCCAAGAATATTTTCCCATCACACTGTACTGTACTGTTGTTCCTGCTGTGTGGGCTTCCCCTTCAGAGTCCTCTGGTGGAGCACCGTGGTTTTTTTGGATCAGCAGTACAGACACAATGCTTTCTCTCTCTCTCTCTGTCTCTCTCTCTCTCTCTCTCTCCCTGTCTCTTAGTTTTTTCCACTCTTGTTCTCTTCAACGAGGCTCCTTGAGGGGGAGGTTTGTGCTCTACATTGGTGGCGTCTTGCACCCCACCAACAAATAACACATGTAATACAGATGAGTGTGCAGACAGAGAGAGAGGGAGAGAGAAAAAGGTGGGTGGGACTTCATAACATGATGTAGCCTGAGACCCCCCAAAAGTAACATGAGGCCACCCGGGGAGCGCACAAGGTGACAAAAACTGAGAAGAAAAGTGGCCTAGTTTAGCTGAAATTACTGAAGAACTGTTCATTGATTTTATTCATTTATGAAAATTAGCACTAATCTTTGCATCCAGTTCTATATTTAAAATACAATGTGTGAAGTACAGTATAACCACAGTATTCTTTGGTTTTGCTGTACAATAATTTGTCCAACTTTTAATGATGGGCTTAGCTACTCTAATGAGTGGGAAGAGGGTCCGTGTATATTTTGGTAATTGGATTTTCTGTTCTGAAACGGGTATTGAAAAACAAAAAAGGAGTGGCTATTTGGTTTTCGTTTTAAAATACAAAAATCAAATTTGACATAGGAGGCGTTTTTCCTTTTCATGAGCAACAAGGGATATACGGAATTTTAAAAATGCTTTGATTTTCATTTTATATTTTGAATAACAAAAAATAAAATCAGTAAGAGACAGAAATGGAAAAAGGTCTGTTTTTTCATTTTCTGAGACCGGAAGTGGTCATCAGCAAGTGTGGAGCCAAACGACAACAAGATTCTCAGAAGGCGAAGCCAGAGAGCAGTGATTGGTCAGACCATAGATATATATATTGAAGACAGTGTGCTAGCGTATCTAGTCTTCTGTATGTATCTATGGTCTGCACGTCTGGTATCATTTCTGGCTGACATGAGGAAAGACTTTATTGAAGACGACAATGAGAAAAACTATCAGACAGCAGACAGCATGCTTTCAAGGTGAGCTCTGAACATTTGATCTGGAACAGGAATTCAATAACGGCAGCATGAGCTTCATTTCAGTCTGTAGCTGCTGAATTCATGGATGAATCATCTGCCACTAGAGAGGAAGACCAGCTGATGGAGGATCAAGAGTCTCACCCAACGAACAGCCTACAGAGTGAAGACCTCTAACCTGATTGAACGGCCTCCTATTCAGCCACATGTGTGAACAAATGCCTCTAAATCGATTTATTTTCTAAAATAATCTAGTTTGAGTCAGGAGTTCTTTGTTCTGAAAGCACAAGAAGAGTTGACTCATTAAAGGAGAAAACGGGAGATATTGTTGGTTCTTCTGTTGCTCTGCAGTTTATTTCTTTAGACTGAATATCAAGTTTCTATTTTAAATGATTTACCGTGTGAGCCCAAGAAGACGTCAATAAACTCCCTCCATCCCCTGGACACAACACATTTTATTACCATGTTAAATCTTTTGTCGAATATGTTTTTGAGTTTTAATCACAGCTTTAGCCTAGTTTTTTTTTTCTCTTTGCTTGTTTAATTTTGTCATCTGTGTGAAAGGTGATAAACACATAAAGTTGAATTGATTAACTGACTAACTCATGATTGTGACAACAGAAGTATTTTCATTGTGATTTAAGGGTTTGTTTCATCTTTAAGGTTGGGGTTAAAAATCTTGACAGAAAAGAAAGATTAAAGAAATATACCAGATAAAAGCAATTAAATCAAGGGAAAAAACACTTAATGCAATAAAACTTTTAAAAAAATTCAACATTAAAAAGACAAAATGTTTAATTAGATAATTAAACAAATGATACAAAATGTAATTATGAAAATAAACAAAATTTTTTAAGCAAAAATATTAAACATTAAAGATGAAATATTTTAGATAAATATTTTTAAAAAATACAATTAAACAAGAAGAATATTAAACATTTAAAATATACAAAACATTTAATTAGATTAAACCTTTAAAAAACATTTAATTAAAAAATTAAATGTTTAATTAGAAAATTAAATCTTAGACAATAACACTTTAATATTCTTAAAGTGTTATTGAAATTTAAATTTTAAATACAATGAAGCATTTAAAAAGAAAATGGAGTAACTTTTTACAGCGTCGAGAAGGACGATGACTAGAAGAGCAAGTCTTTAACCACCATCCCTAAAATCCATGGAGTCAGCTCCAGAGAAATGAAGGGAGGTCAACTTTTATCAAACTCCATCCAGATGTTCAACTTGATATCTTTACTCTGAGCTTTTTAGCACCACAAACCTTTAGTATCACACTTTATTATCATTTATTAGGACTTTAATGGAATCCACCAGCAGATTTAGTTTTTGTTGACAAACTTTATTCTTGTCGTCGTGGGACTGCAGTATTTAAAACTGTTCCTTCTATTTGGCCTCATGTTCATTAGTTTTAGTGGAGAAAGTTATTTTAATTGTCGATTAGTCTCTTAAAAACCAAATAATAAATTGGATTAGTCAAGAGGTTTAAATTTCTTACGTTGTCATATTTTA
The DNA here is from genome assembly GCF_021347895.1 of Acanthochromis polyacanthus. Taxonomy (NCBI): domain Eukaryota; kingdom Metazoa; phylum Chordata; class Actinopteri; family Pomacentridae; genus Acanthochromis; species Acanthochromis polyacanthus. Next base: position 16,255,010 of record NC_067127.1, on the reverse strand, counting down.
AATATGACAAAAAAACATATAAAAATAAAGCGTCTTGAGACAATTTGACCTGTAATTGGCGTTATATAAATAAAATTGAATTTAAATTGTATGCATCTTGTAATGTTGGAAAACACATTTTCTTTGTCCATTAATCTGTTGATTTTCTTCAGTAATTCATTTCTTGTTTTGGTTTATAAAATGTCAAACCCAAATATATTCAGTTTACTGTCATAAAAACCAAAAATATTTACATTCATGACGCAGGAATCAGACAGTTTTTCACTTTTTATCTAAGTTTAGTCAGAAAGATAGTTGATAATGTGTGAATTGTTGCAGCTTGTGAGCCGTAAAAGGTTTTAATCTTTAGGGCTGAATGTCAGAAAACATTTAGAAACCAACATCAACAAAACACTCAACAAAGATTTGAACATCATTAAAGGAATCCAACTTTTGCATGACAATGTCTAATTAAAGGACATTTATTTCCAACGTAAATGTGTGATATTCATCCTCTGGAGCTTCTCTTCACATCGTCTTCTACCTGGATTGGTTTGGTCGGGAGCATGTGCAACAAACATCTGATAACCTGCACTTTAACATCAATGAATGACACTGAAGTTTAATCTCTGCATAAATGAGACCAAGTCTGGATGTGCTGCTCTGTCATTAACTCCTAAGTTTAGGGAAAGTTCAAACAAAAGAGGACAGTTCAGATAAGACTTGAGAATGAGCTTATTTTGCACAAACATCTCAGACTTTCTGAGCTTCAGCACCTATAGCAAGATACTTTAACAACAAGCAACGAAAGAGATCCAGAAGTTGCAGAGAGTTAGCTTTAGCTGAGCCAAAGAACATGTGGGACGCTAACCCAGCAAACATTTGAATTCTTTGAATTCTGAGAAATAATTTCTTATTTAATGACAGAGCTACACATCTGAACTCAGTCTCATTAAAACAGACTCTAATTCAGCGTCATCCATCCATATTAAAGTGCAGTTACCCAAAATGTTTGTTGCATGAGCTCCAACAAAACCTGTCCAGGCAGAAGGCCACTTTGATAAACAGGAAGTAGAACATTCCAAACAGATTTATAGAAGGGGGAACCAGCCTGTACTAAGTGTGGTCCAGTATAGAGGGGTGTTTTGTTCAGTTTTAAGGCTGATAATGATTATTAGTGAGACATTTGGAGTAGATATTCATTTGCAGTAAATGAAAGTATTTAAAATCTTGGAGTTAAACTTAGAAGAACACAAACTCTAACAGAAAACTTTGTTGATACGTTTTTGTTTTGTTTACAGATATTAAGTTAAAGGGGTTTTATTCGTGACGTATAACCAATCATATCATTTCAGAAGACAGAGCGACCACAGGTAGATAAAGGTTCAGAGCCAAAGTAGCACCAATTTTAAATTTATTTATTACCATAAATCGGTAAAAACTAAAATGCTGATAGTCAGTAAATCAGTCAGCCCACAATTATTACAATTCTACAATGTATGTCTGTTTCCTTTGACTTGTTATTGGTCCGATATAGGATGTATATGATGGCATTTTTTCATACCAAAGGCTATACTATGATGTTTTCTAGCGACATACGGGTCATTCCAGGTGAAATGACCAGATATTCCTTGGGGGTGTTGCTGCACCATTTTCAAATTACTCCTAAATTTGCATGCCATTAGATAGTCACAAAAGTACTTTCTATGCAAAATTGTAGGCCTGTAGCTCAAATAGTTTCTGAGTTGTGGGGGTCTGAAATTCTCTGAATTTGGGCTATAAAAAGCCTCGCCAGCCTTTTTTGCATCTTTAAGTGGTTATTTCTCAGCCTCTAGACATACCAGAGAGCTGTGAGTTGGTAAACAAGGCCTCTGCATGTAGCTAGTGCCCCACAAACATCCCCAGGTGTTTCCCTACACTCTGGACAATCCTACAGAGGTAATCCCTACAATCCTGTAAAATTCAACATTATTGTTATTTTTAAATTAATCAACCATAAACTACTACAGAGCTCCCTGAATTCAAGTTAGTACATGTAATTTGTATGTGTATGTTATAATTACATGTATGCATTGCAAATGGGTGTCAACATGTCATTACACTTTTTGAAGGTAGTCACTTTTAACAACTAACATTTCAAAAAGAACAAAACATACATAATACTACCATTAGAATGACTACTAATACTTGTATCCCAATTTAAAGTACTGAAAAGCAAAAAAGTGTAAAGCCTTTTTTGTGTCACAAAGTCTAGTTTAGAGCCATACCTGTAGATATCATGACTCTATAAAAAATTCAATATTGATTTTTTTTAAGATTGGCCACCTTATTTCTCATTTTGACCATGAAAACTAATGAAAAAAAATTATATACAGTCTATGCACCGTAGTCTGTTTGGCTCCACACTTGCTGATGACCACTTCCGGTATCAGAAAATGAAAAAACTTACCTTTATTCATTTCTGTCTCTTACTGATTTTGTTTTGTTTTTTTTCTAAATATGATATGAAAATCAAAGCATTTTTAAAATTTCGTATATCCCTTGTTGATCATGAAAAGGAAGAACGCCTTGTATTTCAATTTTAATTTTTGTATTCTAAAATGAAAATCAAATAACCACTCGTTTTTGGTTTTCAATGCCCGTTTCAGAATGGAAAATCCAATTACCAAAATATACACGGACCGTGGAGGAGCAGAGACATTTTTAGTTCAGGGTGACGTCGGCGCAGTCGGAGACACATCTGTAACCATAAAACATTCCAAATAAATAAGGCTCCGATTCAGTTTTTCCCACATATTTCTTAAATGGAACACCAGGTCCTGCTGCCCCTCCACATACATCCCACCACCTGTGACGGGGGAACGATCGGGGACCACTTTGAGAGTGTAATTGAAAACCTAAGGCTCTCTCTGCGGTGGTCATGGTATTTGCGACTCACGGGGCACAGAGGGAAACTTAACTCCAGTTATTGTTCGCTGTATAACCATAATCAAGGGAACACCCTTTCTCACTTTAAAGTCAAAAATGGTCGTATGAAGTGAGAGTTCTCCGCTATCAAAATGGATTTTGTGCAAGTTATTTGTAAACCTTGTGGTTAGTCTGGGGGGAAAAAAGAATGGAAATTTTGTGTATTAGAGCAGCTCCGTGGGGCCACTTCTGCTCCAGCTGTAGACAGGAGGACATTTTTCATTAGAGACGGTGTTGTTGCTGCATTGTTCTGCAGCGTATCTACACTTGACATTCAACTCTGGCAGTGAATGCAGGGTGTACCTCCCTTTCTCTCAAAGAATCTCAGCCCGACACTCTCATCCTGACACACCCCTTCAAGCATAAACATTAGGAGATTCCAGGGTGATAGCAAGACAGTCCTTCTCTTGAAAGGCCATCCTTTACAGGTCATTCATCCTGTTCTGTTAAAGGTCAAAGCAAAGCCTTTGGAGGCCATTTGTAGGTCATGCAGTTTTTGAATTCTGCATGCGAGGTGGCTGGGGGAGAAAAAGATGTTTGATTCTTAAAGTTACTCCTTTGTAGTCAATGCAGAAGAGTGTCTATTAGGTGGTTTATTCTGTTTTTCGGGCCAGAATTACTTGAAATTTTTGTACAGTTTGTAAAATTGAATAAAAAAAGTACATTTACACAGACACAGAAAACTTTTTTAACACTTGGATTTCAGCAGAGATGCATACACTACCGTTAAAACTCACACTTTTCTTCATGTGCTAACATAAATGCACAAGTGTTTTCTAATCATCAATGAGCCTTTCAACACCATTAGCTAACACAATGTAGCATTAGAACACAGGAGTGATGGTTGCTAGAAAAAGTTTCTCTGTACTGCTATGTCGATATTCCCTTAAAAATCAGCCATTTCCAGGTAGAATAGTCATTTACCACATTAACAATATCTAGACTGTATTTCTATATTAATTACTTAATGTTATCTTCACTAAAAAAAACTGCTTTTCTTTAAAAAATAAGGACATTTCTAAGTGATCCCAAACTTTTGAACAGAAAATTGTTGCTGTTGAGAAAATACATTAGATGTCACAAACAATGTGGCATCAAAATATGTGCATTTTAGTCCCCTGAAAAAATACAGCAATATATCGATCACACACTTTATTCACGTTGCACTTTTAGTACACATACAATGTAACACAAAGCACCATTTTTCACGCAATGCAGAATAATGTTATAAATGAAGGGCTCAATAAAAACAGGACCTGAGCAACTGAAGAAATATCCAATCCTCACTCAACTGTGTCTGTGTGAAAATCAAACATTGAAATGATTCTGTACTGTTTTTTTTTTACCTTAACAGTGATGTTTTTGATCACCTTAAACCAACTTTCAGAAATCATATCAAACAAAACCCCCCGCGATTAATGCACGAGTCATTTCATGCACCATAAATGAATTATTTACACAATTTTATGGGCATGCACTCTGCTTAGGCCAACTAAAAAAACATACACAACAGAGCACAGTTCCATACAGCGTAACAAAAGCCATCTATCCTGAGATAACACATCATTAAATATCCCATATCTTTCTCGTACTATGACGGCAAACACAATTATTTTGCCAGCATGTGGTGCAATCATCAGATGTGTTCCTGATAAACAGAAAAAACAAAAACATGCTGGATGTACTGCATACTGTGACTATCCCATGCTCTTATGCAGTATATACTGACTTTAACCGCAATGTTTGTTTTGCAGTACGTCATTCTAAATTCTGACGCAATGTAATGTTTTTTTCTCAATACAATGCTGAAGTATATATATAAAATATGCTTTATAAATAAAACATATAATACAATGTAAGTGTAAAACATTTTTTAAAAAATCCTCTCTGATGACAATGTGATCACTTGGTCGCTTTTGCAGCCACGTTAAAGTCGAGAACTGAATTCATATATTGACAGAAGACAGTATGCTGATCTATAGTTATTCTGCAAGATTTTTTGTAATAAACCACATGCTTTAAGTAATCATAGCATCAGTGCTTTGCAGACCTGTCTGCATAGCCTTATATACTGTTTTCCTTATCATGAAGGCAATATGTCCTCACCTAATAATCTATGGACAATCTAACTTTGTGAAAGCTCAGTTTTGATGAGCAGAAAGTGCTTAAATTTGTAGCTTTTAGACCATCTTCAACATTCAATACAGCTTTGCGCAAGATTATTAAACAGTCACGCATCACCTCTTGAAAACTGCTAACCAAGCTGCACTCATTGTCCTATAGCACATAAACAAGTATAGTGTTTGTTTTGTGACCTCTGAGGAGAGCTTACGGTGTCTGTTACTGTAACTAATGGCAAAGAACTTGGGCTGCCTTGCTCCTAACCCCGTCCAGATGGGATGTCTGAACGCTGGTTTGGAAAAGTTAAAAATAGTCCACAAAGTAACACTTCATCCATCATTCTCAGGCCTGTGGCAACCAGCTGAAAGAGAACAAACCACGTCACTTTTTCTTAACACTGGAGGAGATGCTGGAAGAGCTCTGACATTTACAGAGATGTTGTTTTCTTTTTTGGAGCAAAGAAAAGAACATCTTCAAAGGCGTAATTCAGACCATCCCTCTTTTAAAATGTCACATTCAAGCATGAAGAACTCAGAAGTCGTTTCTCCAGCATCGTGCAGTGGACTGGGACCACTGTTCCTCTCTACTGCTGCTTTTAACGCTAGCAGCTTGTGGGGTAACGTGCTGCTGCTGAGTTAATTAAATTACATGATGTTCAAAAAGACAATCAGGACCATTTTTGTAATCATCTTAGCTTGTCGGATGACTCAAGTTTCACAGAGGCTTTGCTTTAGCTCCGGTGTTAGAATATGTGCCTCAGGCCCAGAAGTATGCCATTTTCAACCATGTGCATGCTGTGACATATTTCTGGTACATGGATGGTTAGTGGTACATGCAAAACGGCTGTTGCAGGTGTGCGTATGTGTGTTCGGTGTGTGGGCGTGTTTAGCGTGTTTGGGAGGAGAATGGAGGAAGAGAAAAAGGAAGTGAGAGAGGAAAAGCGAGAGTCGGATCGAGCTCAACATGGTTCACCACAGATGGTTATTGTTTAGAATTCCAGGGTCATGATCTCATGCTGCGCTCTCCTTCTATCTCACAGACCCTGTAGGCTATGAATTAATCAAACGAAACACAAGCCTTGATATTGTAAGTACTCTCCTATCAGATTACCAACTGTCAACAGAAATCGGATTACTTCAGCAATAGGCAGAGACACTTGTGATTATAGTTGTAGCCAGCAGCACTCTGGAGAAGAACGCCAGCCCTGCCAAAGTTCAGGAACTAATCTTTTATACATCGAAAGACATCTGCAAGCATCTCACCTCGAGTCTGTGTGACAGAGGTAGACTTCCTTTCTCTTCCTTTCTACTGTGTTTACTTTGCTGTTAACCAGAGGGGATATCCTGTCAGTGCACGCTCTCTTTCTTCTTTTTCTGTCTCCTCAGCCAGTCACACTCTCGACTGTAGTGAGGATGTCAGCAGGAGAAGCCTCTCATAGATAACGCTCCAAAACAGCCTCTTTGTTTGCACAAGACAACCAGCAAAAAGCCTTTGATGGGATGAAGTGTCCCGCCTGTCACCCACCGCCTCACACCTCCCATTATCTCCGTCTCCTCCTCCCCGTGTGTGATCTCCGTGCACAGCGACTCGGGACTGAAGCATTTAGCTGCTGTCAGTCAGCGAGACCGGGGCTACGGAAGAGGACATAGAGGAGCTGTCTTGGCTGACTGCTGGCAAACGAGCCACAGAGGCCCCATTACTTTCCCTGCTTGTCAGGAAGGAGTTAACCCCGGGGGGGGGGGAGGCCAAACATTAGGCTCAATGGTAACTGAGTGTGTAATTAATGCCGCAATGTGTCCAGTCCCCAGGACCTTCTCAACCTCAGGACCCTTTCTCAGACTCTGGAAGAGAGAGAGAGGTCGGCAGGAGGAGAGGGGGCATCCGGGGCCCCCTTATGCCACTGCATCTGTCCAGAGACGGGATATAGTCTCCAAGTGGGCCTCAGGCGAATGACCCTTGTCAGCCATGAAGTTATGGGAGACAACAGATCGGTCTCCGATGACGGATGTGTGGAAGGAGAGAGCATTTCATAGTCTCATGATTTACACTGACTTCTTCCTAAAGCTATTGATGTAGGGCTGAAAAAAGAATTTAATAGCTTGACCACAGAATAATTGACCCAATTAAATCACTTTGGTAATTGTTTTTTTGTTGTTGCTTGGGAGCAATTTCAGATTCCAGCTGGTGTAATAATTTTGCCGGCGTTTAATGAGCTCTATTTTAAAAATGTATTCTCTTAAACACATACGGATCAAGCGTCATTGTGAGAATGTCCAGTTACTGTATGAATAATAGATCCACAAGGATATTTTGGCACAATTTGTGAGGATAACAAATGACTTTGGCTTTATCTTTCTACAGTATTGATATTAAAAGACCCGCCAGCCCAATCAGTGCAACATCAATCAGGAGAAATGTTTTCTTTTTGGTGGAGAGGCTGATAAAAGTGTCCCTGCTGTGCATCAGTTTACACATCTTAGCTATTGCTAGTTTTGTCCAACTTGGCTGGCTTGATGGAGTAGATGAGTTTGGACATGTTAGGGTCAGTTGTAACTTGGGTGGGACAGGTCATGTCCTGTCCTGAAGATACCAAGCTACTGGGAAGTGTGTGCAGAATACTGGTCGGCATTAAAGTGTGGTTTGTCTTGCTAGTTCTTGCTCTAAATGTGTTATTAATTAATGCTCTTATAGCTAATCTGAACATATTTTGTTTGGAATTTCTTACTTGTTAATTTTTAGCCAAATCTCACATTTGAAACCAGGTGAACTATGCTGGAAAACTTCACTCACTGTGGCTGTGAGAGCATTTCTGACTTGTACAAATAAATATGGAAAGACATTCATAGAATTACACTCGATCTGGGAAATGTTGCTGTCGGTAATGTCATTCCATGTTTGTTTCAGATGTTGGTAACTGGTGATTAAGTGCATTTTTGGCCCTGACCGAGATCAGTCAGCCAGTAAACAATAGTGTGATTGGTTGCGTCGTCAGTGTACGGAGTAAACAAATAACACGCTTTAGCAAGAGACTTGAGCCAGAAAGGAAACTGGCATCGGCAACCGTGGCCTCATGTCTCGAAGTCAAATGGCCTCCTATGCAGCTTTCCCCACCAGGAATCTTGATGACCAAAAGCCATCTAACTCTCTTGTCAATGGTGGTGAGAGCCGCTCCACCACATGTGAGCATTCCTGGGGCACCACGGCCTCACCACAAGCTCATATTTATCGTGTGTGGTTGAAACGCCACAGAGGAGCCCACAGCCAACACATAGCTCAAGGAACACACACACACACACACACACACACACACACACACACACACACACACACACACACACACACACACACACACACACACACACACACACACACACACACACACATGCTGTATACTGTCTGGCCTCACTCTGCCATGTCTGTCCAGCTCCTCTGCTCTGTAATATAGACAGAATCAGCAATATTGTCAATGTCAGCAGTCCAACTCCAGTAAAACAAGTTTGCAAAGACGTCTGGCAGCCGTGAAGTCACGATACGAGCAGCCTCCCAGCAAGATCAGTGTGCTGTAACTTGCTTGAAGGGTGACCTACCAGGCTGGCACAGGGTAATTACTACTCTTCTAAGTCTTTTGTATTTTAATTAACCCAAAGTTAATGGAGTATAATCACTAACACCGAAAAAGTTCCCTCTCTTTACAACGTATGGAGTGTGTGTTATAGGAGATATAACGACTGTCAGACAGGTTGTGTCTGATACACACAGACCATTAGCAGCCAGTAAGAAGTGCGGGGAGTCCTTCCTCTGGGCCCTTTGATTGTGGACTGTCTTAGTAGTTTTAGTGGTGCTCGGCTATTATCATCCTCCAAGGTAACATGCAACAGTGCTTTTATGTCTTCCCTGAACTTTGGACCCAGCTGGATGTGTTTAGAACTGTTATAATGTAACAGAGGTTCAAAAGATTTCACTACCTTCCATTTAGCTCTCCTGCTGACACTGTTGGGCCACTTTAATATGCTTCCACACAGGGTCTGGATCTCATCAAGGCCATATGAGGCAAGGGGAAAAGGTGGGTGGGTTGACAGGGGGCTGGCTTTACAGGGAGAATCAATGTGATAAAGTACCGATCCATTAGCCACAGTGGTGGTGAAGTCTGACAGATACAAGTGGCTTGCGGGCTGATTAGCCCAAGTCGAGAGGGCGACGCTACACGAAGGATATTATGTTCTGATAATTGCAGTCAAATGTGGTGCAATCCCATGTTTTGAGTGCACTTTAGCGACTTACTACTGCTTTTAAGGTGTGATATTTGACTACAGTAACATTTGGAGTACTTTGAAAGGAAAGCAATATCAAAAACCACACTTTCACAGTTTCAAGATACCTCAAAGCCCCCGACTCAACTACACCAGTGCCAGCCCAGGCATGACTACAGAGTATTTTCCTAGGCTATGGCGTCACTTTCCCCTGGCCTCTCTGGAGAGTGTGGTGGGACGCTGTAAAACTTTACTGAGGGGAGTAGCGCGACATGGGAGTGTCTCACCTCCATTAAAGTCCTTGCCAAGGTGCTGTGGCATTTAAACACTCAGAAATAAATAACGGTGAGATCTACAAACCCTTAACATGGAGTTCCCCTCTCTGAGGGGGAACAGCAGGGGGAACCATGAGGGGGTACAACAGAGAGGGAAGGGTCAGCGGAGGCGTAGTGGTCAGATAGAAAACTAAATGACTCCCGAAAAAACTTTACAGTAACCACTAATACCCACTGGCCCTCTGTAGTCGCACAGAATTGCAGCCAAGCCTCCGCTCCCCGGGAGAACGAGGCCACCAATATAGTCGTCATAACCAGGGTGTTTTTCTTACTCTTGTTTTACAGGCGAGGGGTTAAGTCACCAGCATCTGGAAGCCCATGCTGCAATTGAGGGGAGGTCAGCGCAGGAGCAGGCTTTTTCAATACTGTGAAATAAATTACTGCACCAAAAAGCAATGTTGGAGTGGGTGAGGGCAGCTTACACAATGTAAATTTCAGTCAGGTGTGACATTAATAGGCTATATCCTGGTCTTGGCAGTTTGTGCATGTTGTTGAGAAAGTGATGAGTGTGTGCTGGAGAGCCATGGATTAATCTGCTGGCAGCACTCACATACAGAGAGAGTGAAAGGGGGGGACTGAGAGAGAGTGGCATAAAGCTGTTAGCAGCAGAGCAGGCTGACATCACCAGCACTGATACAATCAAAGTTCTGGTTGTAAACGAGCCCTCCAGTCCAGAGCGGAGGGGCTGGCCTATGTCAGCCTCCTGAGGTAATTCACACTGCTGTGAGTCCTGCTTGCTCTGCATGAGGAGGATTTGGAGGGATTTTGGGTGGGCCTTTTGTCGTGGCGTCCCTCTCATGTCCACACAGACAGTGCTGGTGAAGTGAGATTGATCTGCGGTTGGAGCCAAGCCCTGCGAGCCTGACAGTGAGCAGAATGAAGTATGAAGACAATCGAAGGCCCCCGCAACAGCCAGCGATCTTCATCGGTTAGTCAGAGAGACATAGAGCGAACAGGACAAGAGCTAGAGCGTAGTGTGTTTACCCAGGTGTGTGTTGTAGCTTGCCAGCTGCTGTGGAACAATATTGAAAGTAGACTGAAGGCTTAGCTGTATGCACAAACCTGAGCGAGAAGAGTGTGTCCTTTACAAAAAATGACTTGGTTTATTATTTTCTGAGGGCTGAGGTGCATCCTCAGAAAAATGCTTTCCTTGGCAAGCTCTGCTCCGCATTACCATTCTCCTACCTCATCTCAGGAAGGGAAATTTTCTGCAATTGAGATGATTTAGATATCCATATTTGAAAAGGAATTAGAACGAGTTTCGTGTAAGTGCACGAAACTGAGCACAGGGCTGCTTTCAAAGTATTCACAGGCGAGACATAACTGAATTGTAATTTCAGTTAATCCAAGCAGTTTGGCATCTGATTTTTTAAATGCTCCAACCGTGTTATACTTTTCCAAAGAACATGTATTAACACTTAATGCTGTTCAGTGAGTTAAACAGCAACAGAAATGTAGAGGTGGTTTTGCAGAAAGGTTTCTGGCTTGCCTACTTAGTGTATATCTGTAACACTGTGGATTCATATTCCCAACCCCAAATTTTCACTCTGCATGAGAGAAGTATTGCAACAGCTATTGGCAGCAGAGTCTGGCTACAAGCTCTTTTTTCACTTCAGTGTATAAAAGTATTAGAATGTTAGTCATGCCAGGAAAAGTAAATCCTCCAGAGCTCTGTGCATGCACATACAAGCCTGTGCATGTATATTGCACATGCACAAGTGTGTACTCCTAGATGTGTGTGTGCAGACAGAGACAAAATCAATCTCATCAATTCAGTGGGGTATTTCCAGCAAGCCCACTGCTTGTAATTACAATAGACCTTGCAGTCATTGTCTATTTTCTCGTTCTTTCATTTGTCTGCCATCAGCTCCATATGGTTGCAGTTTGCATTAATTCATATGTGGTCCACATTTGTGTTTGTAGCCTCAGTAGTTTAATCTAAGCCCAATCACAACAGAAAGGTATGTTCTGGATGCCCTTAAGAGTGATCCCATCCCCGTCTTCCAGATATAGAAAACCTGTACAATGTAATACATGGCGTTGCACACACACACACGCACAAGCACACACACACACCAACACATGTACATTGGCAAAAAGGGAACATTGTAATTGCACTGTATAAAACAAAGATGAAAACTTGCAATGAGAGCAGTTATGGTTTGTAAAGTGAAGCGTATCCATATGGCACAGGGATAGCTTCTTCATGTTACAGAAAACAATGTGCAGAACTGCAGGGGGTTTTGAATATTGCACACATGGAAGAAGGACATGAGATGTGCATTCAAAGCAGCCTACAAATTAGAAACAAACTTAAGGGAAAAGTTATTCTGCAAAATGTTTTCAAAGCATCGCATAGACGCAGTCCTGTGCAAACATTTTAGAGAAGTTTAGATTCCAATCTATAATTTCAGGAACATCAGGGAGGCATCTGGTCCCAAAGGCATTCTGTAGAATGCTGCACAGTGATGAAAAACACGCAGCCAGATTCATCTTCAGCAACAAGAAGAACAAGTCCTGCAGCAGATGATAAGAGTCCTGATCTCACTGTGTCAGGCTGCAATTACATGAAGAGACCAAAGCCACTGATGCAAAATAAATCCACACAAGAACAAAAGATGCTGAGCAACCTACCTGTCAAGCACCTAAAAATATGTGTGCAAGTGTATACAGTAGAACTGGTACTGTGTGATTTAGTGTTTTTTTTCCTGTTTACTGAGCTATTAAGTTGACCAATAAATTTACTGTGTTGTCCGTGTCCCAATGTATGCCTGCCAGTATGTTCTGTTAAACAAATCCCTGCATTAATTTGTCTTGGCAATTAATGCCTGTGCATTCAGAGAGTGGAAGTTATTGCAGTGCTTGGCTAAAAATGGAATTAATCTTCTGGTCAACAATTGTATTTGACAGTGAAAAGAAAATGAAATATCTGCATGATTACCAGGATTGGAGGCAATCAGTTCATTTTAATTCTCTCTAAATGAGGGCGAATCAGGCCAGTAATGAATGTTAGTGGAGCTGGTGCGGTGCCACATGCTGTAAATGTGACAAATTGGCTCTCGTAGTCTGTGTGGTTTTGCACAGTGTTGATGTGACTTGACATTTGAGAGGGTATTCCTCCTTTGGCGGGGACTGCGGAAGATAATGACTGCCATATTACATCAACATAGTGCCATGCCAACTGCTCGACTGATGACACATCCCATGATGCAAAGCTATAATGCGCTTCCCGTCAATGGTTGTCATACGGCTCTCAGTGCTGGTTATTTCTCAAACTGTGTTGCAACAGACAGTTACACAATGATTCTATTTTAAAGTGCGCAGAGGGAGCTCCAAAGAGATTACAGAGTCATTATTATATATTTTATGTCTGTTTAATTTGCCTTTGTTAAAATATATATAAATATGTCAGTCCAAGAAGTCTCCATTGACGCTGTGTTCATATCAAGTTACCTCATGTGTGGTCCAACATAATGAATAAAAAAAGGTCTCATATTTGTCTAACCAAAAGCAGGAGAATTTTTATTTGGAGTTATGACATTGTTACTTTGTCACAGACAGACAGAAAAGTATCCCCACCAGGAATCAGGATATCACTTAGAATAAAGTGGTAATTGTACGGATTTTCAAAAAGGAGATTTGCCTATTTCTCTTTTTCAAAGTCCCACTTTAGAGTTGTAAATAAAGTAGAGTTTATCTCCTCAATTGTTGCTCTACCTTCATTACAACATTTGAAATAATATTACATTTTGAATGCTAGTGACACACACATTACACTAGTTAGAGAAGTTCAAGTGTATTTGAAATTACCTTTATTTACCTGTTGTCTTTGAAAGATAAAAAAATTAAGCAGTCTAAAATCCTGTGCTTTACTTTCCTTTGTGTACAATATCTGCACTGTTCTAATGCTGGTAAACAGAATCATTCGAGAGGAGGGTTTATTCAAGGTCTTGTTCAATCCCAGAACAACTATGCAAAAAGAAGATTATTCTATTTACTTGACCACATAAATCATCCCTAAAGCCATGTTGGATTTGTTCTCCTGGAAACTATCTGTTGATCAGCATTTTGCGTCCCTCGTCAGCCAGACCGCTATATATTGTTCACTATTGTTAGACCAAAAATATCCCTCCAAGTCTACGCTGAGTTGTTAAAGAGCTACCCTGACTTTTCAAGAGTGTGTAAAAATCAAAAAAGCAAATCCCTGTTTGCTTAATGCCTGCATGTTTTATTGGATATTACCCTGGATTGTCAGGTGTGGGTGGGCTTGGCTCTTCTTCTTCAGCCTATTAGCTTCAAGCCACAGACTCCCATCTTGCCAGTTTATAAGTCACAGCCAGCCAAGACAAGGTGGTGGTCTAGATTTCCAGAAATCAAAGCACATTGTTGTAAATCGTGATCATCACTTCCTTTCTGCATCCAAGCAAAGCATTTTGGAGGTGGTAGGAGATTATTCTACCAGATGCTGGTGAAATGTAGTATGTTTGGCTTTACCTATCCATCTGGAACACATTACACAGCGCAGTGTACACACTGTCATGGAAACACAGGCAACATGGTCCTAGGACCACAGTCGGATCGTCAAGGTTGACGCTCAAAGAAAACAACTGATGTCAAAGTGTGGAGTGGAGACATCAGGTACATATTAGATTGGTGAGAGGATCAGCACTTATGGACAGCGTTGTCCTGCACATGCTCATACAAGGGATGCAGGAAAGTGCTGCACAGTTGCTTATACTGGCGACTGCTGAGTCTTTTAGCTCAGTGGCTGTGGTGAGCAGATTCCCTGCTGGGTGCTGTTGGGAAGGGGCCACTCTGTGGTTAATTAGCGGGCAGTGATTTGGCCCCAAGAGGGCAAGGTCGGCCCACCAGTGAGCTCACTTCCCCTCATCTTCACACTCACATGCACGGCCGCTCCCCAGCTATGAGTCAGACGTGGAGAGCCAGAGCACAAGAGGGAGAGCAAGAGACAGGAAGTCATTTTACCCGCATCGGGCTCATCTCCAATCTCGTCGCCTGCCAACTCTAAGTAGTGTGATTACAGGCGAAACTGATTAAAACAAAACAACTTAGCCTTGTACACCAACCCCCCGTCCTCCTGCACGCATATACAGTACACATGGACTGTGACACCCCCCCACATGCACACACACAGTCAAGAGAAACAGGATGCGAGCAGGATTCTGGATGTGATCTCTTTAGACTCTAATGGCATCCTGATGGAACACAGGTGCCTCCTGAGAGTTCCAGCACTTACACTGAATACACATGAGATGACTCAGTGCCCGCTTTCCTGGCTTAATCATTTAATGATTATTATGTCTTTTGGTATTTCCTCATGCTCATGCTTTGGTACCGCGAGGGAGCTTCGGTCTGGTTTCTTACAGGCAGAGTTAAAAGACTTGATAATAAAGTGATGAGAAAGCAGGTCTCTGTGGCAGCCACATAAACATGCCTCTGACTTTTAAAGGATTTTCCCTGAGACATCGGATGCAGGTGCTCTGCTGAGATCAAAGAGGCCAAGTAAAACCTACTTAGTTTGAGAACTCCAAGAGAGCTGATTTATTCAGCCATCCCACTGTAAAAATGCCCTGTAGTTTGGTTGAGAACCTCCAGCTAATGATGTTGTATTCCTACAGAGCAGTTAAATAGGGTGTTGCATTTTCTTTCACTGTAATGGAGAAAAAAAAAACATCCAGTGGGGCATCTGCTCGTCACCTGTGTCATGCTTCTATTTTTAATAATGCATATATAATGCACCATATCTTTGAGGATCACATTTAATACCTTGTTATCTTACATTTCAGCCAAAGATACAGCACATCATGGTACACATGGCTTTAATTGTGGGCTATGTGGTACTTGAGAATGCATCAAAATACTACAATACCTATCATAGCCATGTGCTCGAGTTTGAGGGATTTTGCATTTTTGAAAGTAAAAGGAATGCACTCAGTGAACACAAAAATGCCACACAATTCTTTTTCAATATGTCTCACCCTGCCACACCAGCGACAGTTGTTTTTCATATGGCATTTTAGCTTACAGTGTGGAGCAGGGAGCTGGGTCACAAGTGGACCAGTTCCAAAACACAGTGAACATTTGCTGTTCGCTCATCAAATCCACCAAACATGTGAGTCCAACCCAAGGCACTGAACCAGTGAGGGTGAGGAAACCATCCAGCAAACAAATAAGGCTTTCACTGTACAGCCTTTCCATCGCTATGGGAACTGCATGTTTTACTGTGCAAATCAAACATAATAAAGTATAATAACGTGGGTTAATACAAGTGTACTGCACCAGACCAGAGTGCATTAGAACAGGGCAGAGAAGGGGCAAGTGGAGCCAAAATAGTTTGTATTGTAGCACAAAGACAGCAACTTCACTCAAACGGACGGTTTGTAACATTAACAACAGAGTGAAAGAAATGTCAATAAAGCAAATATCCACTTGTCTGGATGCTTCTTTCATGTCAACTGTAATGCCCTGGAATTTATGTTGAAACTGTGTGTTGTGAAAGCAGTTGGCATTTCTTGAGAAGGTCTAGCTAATGTTGCATGAGAAGTTTAACGCTGAGGATATGACGTCAACACTGTAATCAAACAGAGTCTTAAAGGAAATTAATCACATGACATGATGATCATATGTCATTCAGTCCCATCCCTGGGGTGATATTGCCCTGCCAATAGTGACTCTCGCTTTTGGCAAAAGCTAATATGCAATAATTTCTGACCTGTCAATGCATGCTTGATTTTCCACTGATTCAGTGGATTTACTGTCCTGATGCATCAAAACAACTGGATGACAGAGCAGGCAGGAGTGATAGGTTGATTTACAAGAGGTGCAAGTCATGATGGGAGGCACCAGGCTGCTGAATTTATTTTTTCACCATGACACCGAAATCTTTAAAACGACAGGGGTGCGGATCACCACCAATAATTCTCTGCTGTCTACATACTGTGCAACATACTTCACTGTAAAACCCTTATATATGCTTTTTTTCCCGCCCTCCACATTACTGCATATTTTCAACAAACTGCTCATTCACAAACTTATGGCTTAAAGCAAAGACGTCTGTGAAATATTCCCAACATTGTTTTTCATTCTCTGCAAAACAAAAAGCCGCTCATTTCACACAGCTTTTTGATCTACAATTTATCCTCTTGGTATGTCTCTGCCAAGTACTTGAAGTTGGCTTCCGTGCACACAGTTCCTGCATGAGCATCTGTCAAAGTGGCCATAAATAACATTTATTCAGTGCTGAAGCAGCCTTTCCTCCTGGAGGCTTCCAGCAGGAGATAAATGCCCTACATAAACTCGCAACTGTGAAGCAGTGGCAAGTACAAACATCGCTATGAACAATCACATATGGCATTCACACACACACACACACGCACTCTTACTTTCACCTGTGTGATCTCCACCCAAACACTATGCGGGTACATTTTATTCTCCGATCTAGCTACACCCTCCTTCTTATATGTGTATAGTAGCGATAATGAAGCTGGACAGATTCCAGGCACTCCTTCAACAATGCTTGATATTGTACTCAACGCTACTATTGAGTGCAGCAGGGGGCACGAGGATCACAGAGCTCAACGCTGCAAACATAAATGAGATCAGTCCCTATGGATGACATACACACAGTCATTATGGAGCTTTAGGATCAGAGCTTCTGCTTTGTTCCCTTGTCATGCCGTTTTAAGGTTGAAATCCTCAGGACCGTGACTTGTGTCTTCTGATGAGGCCTCCTCACCTCAAACACCATCCAGTCCCATATCATGTCAACATACCACATCTAATGGTCACCCAAGGTATGAGTGGATTTTCTGCATGGTTTGTGCCCAATGCAGCCTCCTGTAACTGCTTGTATCCCCGCTGAGTGAATGTTTCATAGGGAGTTGACAGACGGCTAAACAGAGCTTGGTACTACAACTCAAACTATTTTACAAGGAAAGGCGAACCAGAGGTGAAGGGGCAGCTGAGAGCAATAAGGGTATAGGGGACCCAAAGCAACAACTAGCAACGCAAATACTACCTAGAAGGATAGAACATCTTGTTTTAACATGCACAACATATACCCCAGAAAGGAGTAGTGGAGACATGAAGGCGATGGTGAAAGCTGGAGTGATTGAGCACCTCTACGGTGTAAAGTCACCTGAGTACACATGCAAAGCCCTCTCCTGACTCATGAAGGCTCCATGCTAACAACGCAAACAGAGCCCAGATAGTTTTTTTGTGTCTCTGTCCCCAAACCATGAAAAGACATGCTGCTGATTATGGTCGTGTGATACAATTAAAAGCTCAAGAACAGCTATTAAACTAAGCTTTGGGTTGGATAGTTTTGTGAAATGCTGATTCAAGGGACAAGAGCTATGGAAGTCAAATTTAAGTCATCTGACAACAAAGAAAAAATGGTAATCAATTGATGAAAACCAGTACAAAATTACAACAGCTGAGCAACTTCACCTGCTAATTAGTGAGACTGTTTATTGAATATTCTGACAGTGTTTAACAACTGTATTTAGACGGACAATTTTTCCATAATCTTAAAAAACAACTAATTAATATAAATGCTTGGTGGTGTGTCTCTCTTTATGAATAATCAGATGTCCATAAAATATATGTTTGTAAAAGAGATGTTGTGTTCCTGCCACAGGGTTGTTTTGTTGCTGCTAAGACAATAAAGATCTCTGAATAAAACCAAAAGAATAAAATTTATACAGTATTGCTGGCAAAAATAAAATAAAAAAAGAGAGTAGAGACGCAACATGTTTTGATGAGTGTTTATCCCTCTGGCAGAGTTTTAGAGACTTTCAGCCAAATCTATAAAGCCTTGCACAAGAGAAAAAAATTTGAATTTTAAAACATGCACTTGTACAGACATTTCTCTTTGCAAACTTGAAAATGTGTGCACTTCTCCAATGAACCACAAGTGATGGGAGTAAATCCCTCGTGGATACTGACATACCTGTGGAGAATGCAGGGACACACATGACTTGATTTTTGTGAAGCATCTATACAAGCATGTATGTAAAATCCAAGAACTGTATGTAAAGATGGACCAGCCCTCTGTGACATCACCCAAGGCCTGACTTCTCATAACTCTTGGCAAATCCCAAAATGAGCAAAGAGTGTAAGTGGAGCTGAGGCAACCCGTGCAAATGTCTCTGGGAACCAGACTGTCCTATAATACAACCCATGTGTCACTCAAAGCAGCCACACCTGTAATTATGCAAAACTCCTCATATTATTCAAACAGATGCGTTACATAAAAACTGACAGCCCGAACAACTGCCACAAACGGGGAATCAGCTATCGGAACTAAAGTCATTTTTGCACAAGGCTGTAAATATGTTTATTTCTGCTGTAAATTGGGATTGACTCACTTTTGGAGCCAGCCTAAAGTGGCCATTGAAGGAACGGCAGCTTGATAAAGTCAGACACTCATGTCTCCGATACAAAAAACATAGTATTTAACTCAGTCATATAGAGGTTTCGCTCAGTTGCTCAGTTGATTGAGTGTAAGTGGTGGAGAGTTGTAGTGTGAGATGGAGAAGGTGGGGTGTCCAGCAGCAGCGTAGTCAGGTATATACAACCTATCAACGCCTTCTCTAATTCAAAGCAATTTGATATTTATTTCATCAGTGTTTGCAATGAAAACAAACCAAGATGCTGATGATTACTAACAGAGGAAGGCGACTTTGCTGAATCTGCCACCTGATGCGTCCTGGCTCAGCCGTCTTTGGAATCTTCACTCTTTGGGGTCGAGTGTGAACATCACACATACATACATATTATAGTTACTCACTCCTCTGAGATTTAAGGAATGTGGTGAGGAGCTGACACCAGATGCTTAGCAGCTGCATATAAATTAATAATGACTCCCAGATGTAAATGGTTAAGATTTAAGTTTGGCTGTCACTTTTAAAGTCTGTGCTTATGGAATAATTAGTGTCCTACAAGCACAAATGGAACGTAAACTTTGGACTTAATGTTTTCTTATCATGTGGATGTGTAATTATTTCTTATGATAAAACAAGTAAAAGAAATATAAGAAACTGGCATCAATTCATGACTTAGATATATCAATTTCAACTTTTCCACGAGAAGCCAGGTTTGTGGATATGCAACAGTTATAAATAAGGCTCTTGGAGAATCCATGCCAAAGTGGCCCTACACCTTAATGAGACACTTTATGTTAGTTTTTCAATTATTCGTCAGCCCGTCGTACCTGAGAAGTGTTTATATTGTTTTGCATGGCATGCTATATCACACCATGTTTTATCTACTGTAATATTTAACCCCTTGATGCCTATTGTCGCACATTCACATCATACCACTTTCATTCAGACTGCAGCTGAGATAGCCTATCCATTCTCCCAATGCCGGTTTCTGCATATTCAATACGTACTGGTACCTCGGAACCTTTTGCAAGCACTGGTTTTTCGTAGGACCGGTCGGGGTGGGACCTAATTATTATATATCTGTTATTATTAGTATATATCTATGTATCTATGTTCTATTTATAGTAGATAAATAATCTCCACTTATTTTAGCATCAGCTGGAAAGCAAAAACACACAAAAAATGTTTTTTATTTATTTGTAAATATATTCAGGTGTCAAGGGGTGAACATAATGCATGAAAGGCATTTGTTCATGTTCAGGTATCTTATTTTGTACCTGTGTGTGACAGGTAGGACCGATACATTTAAACTGCACTATATATGTGTGTATAGCAGTCCATCGGTCTACTATGGTTAGCCAGTTGGTTCTACAGACACTTCATGGTCCTGTAATGCTGCCCTGTGCTATGTGTACTTGCCATTATGTATATAAGCGTGTGTGTGTGTGTGTGTGTGTGTGTGTGTGTGTGTGTGTGTGTGTGTGTGTGTGTGTGTGTGTGTGTCTGTCTGTCTGTCTGTCTGTCTGTCTTAGCACCAGCATTACCAATTCACATTGCTTGTAAATGTGTACTTGGCAAATGAAGGTGACTCTGACTCTATTTCTAACGGATTGCAGTTATTATGTTTTGTAACCAGATTACTGTAATCCAGTTACGTTAACTTCACAAATCTGAGAGTAAGAATAAAGGAGACTTTATTGCCTGAATAACTAGTGGCCTCAAATGGGATGTTATGACAAACGCTTGAGCTTGTTTCTCAGTTGTGAAACAGACCCGGAGGATGCAGAGTCCAGGCCTAATAGCCTAAGAGACTGGGCTTGGCTACAGCCGCTAATTTGTAGTATAGTGGTCATTACTGAGAGACAGCAGCCAGCTGTGGTATACTGCTCCTTATCTGGAGGTAATGAGAGGTAACATGGGTGTAATGCGGTTCCATGCGCACATATTTGTCTCCACATCCAGAATGTCTCTTGACTCTCCCTCTCTCTCCTTTCTCCCTCTGTCAAATAAATCCTCTGTGGCTGTTTTGAAAAATCCCTCCACCTTTTTTTTGCCAAACATTCTTTCGCCCTCTCTTTCTCCTATTCCTCATTAAACTTACGAAGAAGAAAGCATGTTTAGTGTGAGCTCAGGGGCCCCCCTGGCTCAGTTGTGGGAAGGGAGCTGTAATGGTTAATGGAGGGAGGTCTCCCCCAGGGAGAGAAGACACCCACATTCAACACACACATAGATCAGAGAGCGGTGGTGTTTTTTTTAGGTGATGTTCAGGGTGGCAGATGAACAGAACATGTCTCTATGGAGCAGCGAGGCTCCTGATGGGACTCAGGTGATGGAGGGGAGAAGGAGAGAGGAATCGCCCAAGGAGACGTGGCGCTTGTCTGGCCTGTTTCCCGGCCTCCCGTGTTGGAGCATGAAAAGGAGCAGGTCGTTTACACCCCAGTGAAAAAAAAGCCATCATAGCCTCAGCAGCACCTGGATGTTATTTGGGCTAATGGACTCGGGGCTTACTCAATAGTAATCAACTTGGGAGGGGGGCTTGTCGCTTTGTTTTTTGTGCCACCTTTCTCCAGCATTTCTTGTCTTTGTCTTGCAAAACTTTTCTCCACTTTTTTCCCTCCTCCTACCTGCTCTCCCTCCCTGTTCTTATCTCTCCCCACCCTCTCCTCGTGTGTTTATTTTATTTTGCGGAGAGCTGTGTTATGACAAAGCCTTCACTCCCCGGATGTATGCAGTCAGTGCTTGTGTCATGCCCTTATGAGGTATGGGGGCCCTCACAGCTCTGCCAGTCCCACCCGGCCTGCCCTTCCCAGGCAAGAGGGCTGGGAGGAGGGGCTGAAGGAGACTGGAGGGGGTGACTCCTGCTCACACCCTTTTCCTGTCCTGCCTTGTGTTGATGGATACTTCACACACACACAACCACACGCATGGAGGATAGCTGGATTCACCTGACAAGATCATTTTTAAAAAACTCTTTTGTTCTCACGGATAGTTGAAAACGCTGACAGCAGACTTCCTGGGTCAGTCCATTTTTCCTTTCTCCTTGCTATTACCTCATTCATAGAAGCTTCAGAAAGTTCCAGGACTGTTTACCATCCATCACAAAGTCCCAGAAGGCTAAAACCTTAAGCTGAAGTCATGTAAGGCATGATAGCACCACAGAATAGTTTATCATACAGAAGATTCATTTTTCCTGCGCTGGCTCGTTTCATTTAAACCGCCAAAGAGGTTTTTTTTTTTTTAAATTAGGAGACACACTTCTGCTGAGGAGTGTTTTCTATTACAGAGTTTTTCTGTCTTTTTCTTGACAAACATGTTTCTTTGTTCGCCATTAAATTCACTTCATTTGTCATATTACGTAGGAGTCTCTGCCCAGGACACAAAGAGCAGACACAAGGGGATTGTCTGCAAAGTTGAGGTGAAATAATGATATATTCAATCCCCCAAGATTTCTCTGTAAACATATTTTGTTCCTCAGGTCTTCTTCACTTTATTAGTGACTTCAAATCCAAGATGCCACCCAAGACACACCACTTAGCCTAAACTCTGCAAAAAACAGTTGGAGAAGAAATAACATGGGGCTGCATACGAAAAATAAACCCAGTATGATAAAACTTGTCAAATGTGTTTCCATCAGTATCATCTTTTCTCCCCTTTTCTAACAGCTCGAAAGTGAAAAAAAGCCTTAAGCAAAATGTTACATTTCATCATTTTTCCATGCTTTAATTTTCACCACAAAGCCTGACATGTTTTAAGAGGTGCAACCTAATATTGCCTGAACTCCAGGACCTACCACAAAGATCTCTGGGTAAATGGGAGGGAAGGAAGTGCACAGACAGGAGGACGGGCGTGGATGGAAAAGTGCGCAGTAACTTGGCTGCAGCACACCCTTAAGTAACAACACATGGCAGTGGAGGAATTCCACATTCACGGACACTCTACATGAGCGAGGATGGGAAAGGCTGTCCAGGTTGCTTTGCACCAAGCGTCCAACCAGTTCCGACTAGGAAGCTGATAAGGCTCTGCCATACCTAATTCCTTTCCATGTTCTCATCCTGGGTAGGCATCACAATGGGCATGATTCATGGGGGTAATTCCGCCAGCTACTGACTTGGCTCCTGTCTGCATTTGGGAAGAATGTGACCTCACAATATGCCTCTTTCAGACCCATCCCTGTCTGACTTCGACCAGCCTCTCCTTGAAGCCCTCTTCTGTTAGAGGCTGCAGAGTGAAGACAAGGGAATGTAGCAGAAAGGCAAGGAAGAGGGGCTAAGCTGAGAGGGAAAAAAAATCCTGCAAACATATTCCTCCTTCCCCATTTTCTCTCTTCCTACATCACTCTCTCCCTCCCAGTCTAATAACTAAATGATGTGCAGTGAGGAGGGGGATTTAAAACAATGAACTTCAAAGTCAACCACCGTGACAACCGCAGAGACAAGGCCTGATTGCGTGGGGGAAGTTGTAGGTGTGATGCCTGTTTTATGTTTCCATATATCAGCCACAGGAACTACCATAAGTCTAGCCTAAGTGATGATCTGAACGAGAACATGTGATGCAACAGTGTTTTGTAACACGAGACTTCTGGAGCACTCTCTATCTAGTGCTTAAACAAACTGCAATCATCGTGGATAATTATTTAGCTGCATTAGGCCATTTGAAGCTCGGTTAATTCCTGGTTACATTCCATCTGTCACAGACACAAAGGCCCTTGTCTTTATCTGCAGTCAGCGCTGAAATATAAATTACTCTGCAGAGTGGCTCAGGCAAAAGTAAGCTTACAATGGATGGAACATAAAAGAGTATAATCACAACTGTTGCCAACAGCAAGTTCAGAAAACATGTGGTGCCTTAAAAAACATTAAAGACATAATAGTATTCTCTAATGGCCCAGTGCATTCTGTGTTTCTGACAAGATTAATTGAACTTATGTGTGAGACAAAGAACAAGGTATTGAGGCTTTATTCCGAATGCAATCATGAGCAAACACATTTCAAATGAAAAAACAGCGCAAAAGTATCTTAAACAGGGGAAAGTTGGACCTTAGAGTGTAGAATGTATGCAATTTGAAAGCACATTAGGCCTAACTATTGTGATCAATGTGCCTCTCTGGATGTAGATGTCAGAAATATGAGTTATTTTACCTCTTTAAAAAAAAGTTCAGAGAAAATAGAATAATGCCTCTGTGGTGCCATAAATTTCGTTTTTATTCAAGCAATTCACCCCTGCCCCATTTAACTTTGCTACAGGGGAAAATGACTTTACAGACCTGCTCCATCATCAAACGCTGAGCACACATGATCTGAACATGTACAATCTGGCACAAGTAACGGCACGCAGGCACTGCCACACAAGTGAAAAGGGCGTTGACACCTACATGTTCGTAAGCAGAGGTGGTTTTGCCATGTCACCCTCCTCAACATCGTGCAACAGTCTGCCTCATAGGAGGAGAAAATATGGTGTGATGTCACCTCTGGCAGGGCCCCGGTGTCTGCAAACTTTTCATGCGCCGCCCCAATGAATGAGAGGCGGCAGACATTACTCAGAATAAGAGTGGAGACTATCTGTTCTCCACAGTTAAAGCTGGTATTTGTTAGCGTGGAGCACTGCCAGAGCTGGGCCGCTGTCTGTTGACTGCAGACCAGCACAATGCGGATCAGATCGTTTAGACTCCACAAAACATCCTCAGTATGTAGCTGTGCCACTCACAAGCCTTCACTGTCACTATTACAGGCAGGGTCAT
Organism: Acanthochromis polyacanthus; assembly: GCF_021347895.1. Classification (NCBI taxonomy): domain Eukaryota; kingdom Metazoa; phylum Chordata; class Actinopteri; family Pomacentridae; genus Acanthochromis; species Acanthochromis polyacanthus. The sequence goes on along the minus strand of NC_067127.1, from coordinate 16,230,214 downwards.
GCTGCTCCACCAGCACCACTGGCACTTTTAAGGCGGCCTGGCGGCATCGTCTCAAAAGCCCCCCGAGTGGGGTTAGTCATAATAGAGCTTCATCTGGCCATCAATCTTCATGCTCTCCCCCTGCAAGCTGCACGGACCACGTCTTGTGTTGCAGTTAAAAGCCTTGGCATCGCTGTACCAGGCCTGGGATAAATTGATTGCGCCTACGAATCCTGTGGAGAATGTTTGGAGATCCTGATCCATCCTTGCTGTTTGTCACTGTGCATTAGCAGTGAGTGAGGAGATTCCTAAACCCTGACTCATAAGCTCCTTGGGCAAGCACCTTTCAAATAAAATTTAGCAAGAAACAGTCAACTGGAAATGTAAATTGCACACCCATTTAGAATGTTTGATATTTTCCCCAAAAGAGAGGGCCAAAGGCATTTTGGGCAAACAATATGACAGCAGTTAAAAGAAATGGACTCCTGAAGGACCAATAAAATAATAGATTTCGGGCAATTTATCAAATGCATGCACTCCCTGCTTTTCATCACTGGGAGAGGCAAAGGAGAATGCTCAACCAAGTCTGCTCTTTCTCATGTTTCTTCCAACTATTGTTCCCCCACATAGTGATTTGTTTCTTTATTTGGCAAAAATGCACCAAAGCCGACGCAAAAAAAAATACGGTGGCAACAATACCCTCGGCCAAAGTCCCTCTAGAGAAAGCCTCACTAGCCGAAAGCCATCTTGGTAACCCCTCTGGTCAGTTATTTTGGGCTAACAATACAAGGTCCCTATTTAAGTGAATGGGAATAGAGCTGTAGCTGCAATTTGAACAACCAATGAAAGTGACATAAAACCTGCATGTATAACAATGACCAATCAAATCTGGTAAAAACCATTACAATGTTTGGTGATTTTGCCCTAAAAAAAGTTTATAAAAGTCTTTTTTCCCTGCAGTTATTCTTCTACTACACATGTGCAGCAACATAATTAGCTGTCCGGCTGCTATAAAGCAGACAATTGGCTTTTTGAGGAGAGGAACAGGACACGTGTTACACAACCACCACGTCTGGCATTATGAAATCCCGTTACATATTTTTTTCAAGAATTTTTGCCTGATAATGTCTCTGACGTGGCCTAGTTTTTTAGATGATATCCAGGGCCTTTCAAAAGTGCCAAAGGTGTAATTTTTATTCGGTACTGCACATTAAATATGATGTTTTTGTGTTGTTTGCTTAACATTATTCAGTTGAAATCTGCAGTACTTCACTATCTGAAATAAATATCGCAGTTTAGTGCTCCTCGTTTTCAAATCTACACCAGATATCATTGTTATCTCACACATTCTCAACACCAACTATTCTACTCCATCTGACAGGTTTGCTAAACGGCATGCAGAGTGTATATTTCGCTCTTGAGAAAGCACACTCATCCTGTGGGTTAGACTGAGCTGACACTCAGCTAAATCCATTCAGTGTTTCTATTTTGGTGTAACGTCTAGACATAAAAAACATTTTATTAGGAACCAAAAGCCACAGCTGGATTGTGCAGAGCTGGACGAGACTTGGGCCCTCCAGAAAACACTGCGCTACACGTTGGCCTAAAGCAAGTGTCTGCTATTGATTTCCTGCCAAGCACCTTGCAGGCTGTAGATCTGAGATAAAACATAGATGATGAAGTCATGTGTTTACTTCCTGTAATGTCTTTGTACTGGGGAAGAGATTGTCTGCAGCCATAAAATGCTTATATTAGCGTCTTTTATGAGATGTTCCTTGTATATATAATTGTTTGCAGCGTTATAAAAAACAAGCTCAACAAAGTGCAAATTACGGGGTTTGTGGGGGTAATGACCACCTATTTTCCGCACTCCAAGTCTCAACATCTGTAAACAAAGTAAATGTGTTCAACCATCAACACACACCCAAAAGTGTGACCACAAATGATGTCATTCTGGGGTAATGAACATTTGGAGCTGAGGACCGAGCAGTGCATTCAATTAAAAAAATGGGGGTGTTCATGATTATTTTTATTTAAAACTTTCCCCCCTCAGAATGCATTATTGGTACCATAAACAAAACATGCCAAGACTTGGAATTAAAAACTACAATAACTGAATTATGTATACAATTCTGAGATGCATGCAGTGTTTTTACTCTGCCAAGGAACGCGGCGGAGTTACGTGATGATCGGTGTTGGTTTGTCTGTTTGTCTGTCTGTTTGCAACATCACTCAAAAACGGACAAACGGATTTCAATGACATTTTCAGGGAAGGTCAGAAATGACACAAGGACCAACTGACTACATTTTAGCACTGATGCAGCTATAGTCTGGATCCACGGATTTATTAAAAATTTCTGTATCATTGCGAGACAACGGCAAGGAGTCAGTGTAACTATGACAAGTGAACGCTACGTCAGCTGCCTGCTGATGAACAGAAATTTTTAATAAATCCGTGGATCCAGACTATAGCTGCATCAGTGCTAAAATGTAGTCAGTTGGTCCTTGTGTCATTTCTGACCTTCCCTGAAAATGTCATTGAAATCCGTTTGTCTGTCTGTTTGCAACATCACTCAAAAACGGACAAACGGATTTCAATGACATTTTCAGGGAAGGTCAGAAATGACACAAGGACCAACTGACTACATTTTAGCACTGATGCAGCTATAGTCTGGATCCACGGATTTATTAAAAATTTCTGTATCATTGCGAGACAACGGCAAGGAGTCAGTGTAACTATGACAAGTGAACGCTACGTCAGCTGCCTGCTGATGAACAGATGATTGAGATCCTATTACAAATCAACTACTGTGGACTTATCAGGACTTATCTGTCAGAAATAATACAAAGAACAATTGATTAAATTGTGGGTTTTTTCTGAGTCCCATTTATTATCGCCACTCGCTACATATTTAGGACACACAACTCGGTATCTGTGCATAATGTACACATACATAACACATGCCTGTGCTCAGCGCAATTTCATTTTGTTTGTGGGTACATCTATATTAAATTGCCACATGCTATGGTGTCATGGTTTCTGATCAGCAATAACTAATAAACAAATGCTGCATTTATGAAAAAAAGGCTGCATTCCTGACAATGCCACATAGGGGAATAAACAGCCTTGGAGGAGTACTGCGCTCCTAAACAGTTTTACTGATTTCATTTGCATGAAGATGAATCACAAGGAGCAACATATACTGTTGATGAGAGAAAAAGATTTTACACAATATGAAGCTAATCTCTCAGTGATGATACAAATTGTTTAGATGCTTTTTTAAGCAGCCTGTGTGACTCATCAGTGCGATTGTGCATCACTTCCCCTTTGGGGCTTCCTCAGTTTCCTGCATCTGCTAGGAGAATCTCAAATGTCAGCACCGTTCAGCTATGTACTTCCTCATGTTTGCATTCATAAAGTGGCACCATTCATGCCTGATATCGGCCACGATGGAAGGAGGAGCATCGGACACATCAAGGCCTCAGTATGATGCAAATAAAGCACTTGTTTTTAGGCAGAGATTAGGACGCTGTGGTGTGAAGAGGTAAGGAAAGTGAACAGGATTTTAACCCTTAATTTTTGAAGTTGCTCTCATCAGTTTTTGTATATGTAGCCAAGTGCAACTTCATGCATGCTTTTGAGGACAGATTGTCCCAAAATGTGTGCCGTTCTCCTGACTTGTAATATTCTTTGCATTGAGACAGCGATGCTCTGGCTCTAAGTGTGGCCATTTGGAAACAAAACACTTTTCTTTAGTTGTGGTCAGGTCACATAAATACTTTATTTCAAGCATGCTGAATGCGTGCAATTTTACATGATTGTGTGTAAGGGCAAACAAAGCTATGAATCAGCTGCAATGCTTCATGGAATGGAGCTCAGGATTCAGTTGAATAACGAATAATTTACCTGCTACTCATAAACTGTGACTCTGTGTTTGCAGTTCACCTGTCTAATGTGAAGAAAAGTACACACTGTCATTTACCACCGGCTCCTGACCGATCCTGTCTCCATGCTGGGGACTAGTTTTAATTACACATAATTAACCAAACCACCACTTTGTTGTGCTGGGCGTAAATGTGCAGATATCTCTCATTCTGGAGACACTCATATGGATCCTGCTGCACTCCGATACTGCAGATATGTATTCAAGTTTAAAAAAAAAAAGACTCCCACACCACAAACTGCTGAAAGCATCAAACTAAACTTGAGCTGCTGTTAATGTTTTGAGGTCTGTGTGTGTCTCTGTCAACTAATGAAATAAAAACTGTCTTTTGTGCTCTCTGAAGTTTATGGAGATGCCAGACATCCGACCGCCTGCTGCTACCATCGCTGTTACAGTCATCTAATGCTGCTTTCACTTGCACTCAGACACTGTAGTTTCATTCATCGAAACTTTCAGTGTTTCAAAGTTTCAGGGAAGGAACTTGACCTAGCTCATCTGGGGTGACCAAAAACATTTCGCATGTTGTATTGATGGCTGCAGAGTAGAGACTGAGGACTTAGAGCAGCAGTATTCAGCCATTAGTGCGATTAAAAACAAGTTCATTTTCTAAATTCCCTCAAAACTGTTCCAAGGTTGCTCTCCTAAACTTTGTTGTGTCAGTGTTTAGTAGGTTCTACCATTGTTATTGTCTAAACTCACGATCTGAAAATTAAACAAATTATTTGCGGGTCAACTGCTGCATTTAACATCAAACGCATATGGCACTTTGACTGATTTCTTTCCCTTCAGCGGAATAGATTCTATTTTGTTCTAATCTCAAGGAAACATATTGGTGTGAGCACCCTGGTTCAGCACAACAATAATGACTGAAAGTCCTGTCTTGATTAAAAAAGTCTAAATTGAGCCAAACTTTGATACTGCAGATGGGAACAAAAAGCACAAAGAGTAAGCAGGAAGAAAGGGCCTCCATTAGGCTTCACTGTAGCCACTGATGATTGATATGATAGCAAGCCCATTCAAACTGCAAATTTTACACATGATTGAGGCTCTATTGGATGTAATGAAATGGCCTTCCTGAATATTGCACTTGAGTGACTGTGTGACCACCAGCACAATAGCTGCTATTATAGTTTTGGGCCTTCAACCCATTTTTCATTGTACCAGGTCCACCGTGTTATTATTGCAGAACTCAGGGTGAACCCGCGGCTTTGGTTTCTTGCTGTTACGGATGTGACCGTTCTCTCCACCGGGAGCAATTCATAGAGTGTTAATTGACCACCGCAATCACTCAGCAGATTTATGGAAAGTCTGAAGGGCCACAGGAGACTTCCAGGGGAGGCCGTCCAGGGAGCAGAGCTGGCCTCAGAGCTGCAGCTGGGGAATTTCTGGCCTTTGCAAGTACACTGCAGGTTCATAAACTCCCTGCCTTCCTACAGTGACCTTGGAGGAAATGTAAAAATATATAGAAAATGATATTTAAATGGGCCTTGGAGGGATGGGAAATCATCTTGTGGGTGTCCTCGTGTGGGATTATGTGTCATAATGACATTTTAACAAGTCCACTGTAGAAATCTGAAAACAAACACGACACTCACAAAATCTATTCTCTACAAATACAGCCATGACCTAGTTTGCGTGTATTTGTCATCCACTCATACAGATGTGTATTATTCGCTGGGGGAGGAGTTGTAGCACAGACAGACTGGGCGTGGGCACTGGGGCCAATCTGGCCGACTATAATCAGCTTTAAACAACGGAGCTGGAGACAAATGAATGCTACAAGGCGCATGTGTAAAAATGGAGGTTCAGCAGCGGCCAGCATCTGACTAGTTTCACTTAAAGCGACCGACTTGGGAAGATCCAAGGTGCAAATAATAACATTGTACATTGCCAGGCTGGGTACATGTTCTGAGTGATGAGACAATAAAAATGGTTTTGCTCATTGTTTATCCTCCAGTGCAGTGTGTCAGTATGTCAGAGTATTAGTTTGAACCAATGTGCATGTGGCCCTGCATCTGGACACTCTTAATACTGTTTAATCCCTTTCTGTCAGGCAGCCAGGGCTGTTCTCATGCCAACACACTATCTACAGTGTGTCATTTATCTTCAGCTTGAAAGTGAGCATCCAATAACGTCTTCTCCACATTCTACAGTATAACTGCAGGCTCCCGGAGTAATACATGTATTTTTTATTAAGGTAAGAGCAAATCTTGAATTTCACATTAGTGACACATTTATCTTTTAATCCAGTCTTGAATGTGGTGGACATGTGTAGAGCGCTGTGAGAATAAGAGGCAAAACAATGCAGTCACTTTTCCGAAGAGTGTTGGAGGTAGTGCACTTCTCCTCGTAATAAGTTACAAACACTGGCTTAATTCTAAATTTAATAGAATGTTTTTGTGGACGGAAATTGCTCCTACAGTTTAACAGCTAAGTAGTTGGGAATAATTGCCTCAGGCATGCCAATAATTTTACAGTGATTATGTGATAAGCTGTATCATTTCGTTTGATGAAATGTGTAGCCGTCTTTCTGTGTGAGCTGCCCAGGCATGATGATTTATGAGGGCTGTAAGTCTGTGTTTTGCTGCATGGAGCCTGCATGGTGCATGGAGTCGAAATGCCATGTTTGCTTACACAGAAACGCAGTACTAATGGGTTTGTGTTACATTGCTAAATCAACTTGAGCTGTGAAGCGGCTCCCAGCAAACCTTTATGATCCATTAACCACCAAGCATGGTTTTGCCAGGGCGTCTGTGCCAGCTGGCAGAAACTGACAAGCCTGTATCATAAGCAGCCGTTGCCAGCGATAGCTTTACTGAGGTCTGCAGAATTCCCCCCATTCTCTCGAGCTGATTACATACATGTTGTTTTCTCATTAGCTGAGGCTCCTCGTGGTCCTGTCTTGTGGAAATGTTTCATGGAATGAAGGTAAACGCAGCGTGTACAATATGTTAGACTTGATGTCTGCAGACAGCTCGGGAAGAGAGACAAGTCTGTGGAGTGGTTTCAGTTTGGGTGGAGACAGCAGCATTTACTGTAGAACTGCAGACAAATATGCATGGACCCCACCCTAGGCTAGTGATCAACTCCTCTGTCATCAGTGTCTTTATCATGCAGACAGAGATTGATATCCAAGGATCAGATTCCTTGGGATTCCTTTTGCAGAAGAAAGTCCCATTTTTCAAACATTTGGAAACTTGAAAGATTTCTCTAGCCCTGTTTGACTGTTTTATTTATTGTGTTATTCATGGAAGTTGGCAGTCCTCTGCAATAGCAACACACAAATAAGCTCCTGATTTTCCAAGCCGCCTTCTGACAGTTGTCAGCGCACGGCTTATTTCTCGAAAACGCACGATGAAATTTTTATTACTTTTTTGTGACCACGCAGTTATGAGGCTGTTATTGTGAAATGCTGAAATCCTATTTGCAAAGCCTGTCTCTTTAGTACACTTGTATCTGAGCGTTTTGTGGATGACTAATTGTCTCATGTTTCGCAGCTCATATTTAAGGAGTAAACCAAGGAGAAAAGACAACAGAACTACAAAGGGCATGTATGCAAAGAAAGAGAAATGTGTAGGATTTTCTTTATATTGTAATTGATAATCATTAGGATTACACATAATCCCAGTGCATGTAATATGTTATTCTTGAATCCTGCTTGTTCCTCTGAAGTGAACATGATCTACCTACACACCCATGCTTTCCAAACTGCCTTTGTTTTATGACTCTGCAGTCAGATGGATGTAGGGGAATTCCAGGCAGACTTTTATCAGAGTTTCAAACCCACTAGTGAGTCAGTAAGAACACTGTTAAATCTACATGTATTCACTGAGTGCTTACTGTTATCTGGGTCAGATAGGTAGATGAGATAGGCAAATCAGACATTTCCTCCTCCTCTTGAATGAGGCACTTTCACTGGGTCGGATAGCAGGTGAGATATCAGAAGGAGAGGAGGAACAGAGGGTCATGGTGGGCATGTGCAATAGAGGGGAAGAGACCAACAACAATAGTTCAAAGCCTCTTTGGATTTTGGTTTGTATTTGATCCATTGTCCCTGCTGGTCTTTGGAGACCACCACCAACAAGGCATCGTCTTACTCAGGTTGACAGGGTTTTGTATAGTAAAGATGCCCTGTGAGATTAGGTTCAGGTGAAGCCCAGGGTTAGAAGAGAGTGCAAGGAATGGGGACTCCATCGCTGTTTTAGGCCATTTCCGCAAGAATAGAGGACAGTTTAAAAAATGCACTTGTTTCAACAATAGATAAAGAATTTTATCTACACTGAAAGTTGTAATTGTTTTTTAGAGCACAAAAAATGTGTAATGAGAGAAAAGCTAGATAAGCAAACGACCGTTTCTTTAGCTGATAGGGATTGTAAATCCCTCCAAGAGGATTATCACAATGGCCCATTTTATTCCTCACCAGATTTCCCTCCTGTATAATTGCCATTTGCCTCTATCGCTCACTCAGTGGCAAAATTGATGGGTGGAATATCTTGAGAAATATGCGAATAAAAGCCAAAGAGGGAAACATCTCAGAGGCACACCACAATGAATGAGAATTTGGAGGATGCTAATTAAACAATGTCATGATTTATTGGCAGTAACAAAACATTTACTGTTTCCATCCCAAAGGCTTGGCTTCCTGGAAAATGTAGCATTTGGTCACAGCTCTGTTAACTTATTTGCTTCAGTTTGGGTTGCACTGAGGGTTTAGGAGGAAAGTCAAGACCTCCAATATTATATGACTTGTGTCAGGGGACCTATGCATGTTTATTCAAACAAAATCTACAAGATAGATTACAGCCTCTGTGTGCACTTTTGCCATTTCTATGTTTAAATTTTTATTATGCTGTTTTTGAAAAAGTGTAAGCGATCAATCAACAGCCACAACAAGCTCACCAACTTTAAACATCCAGGGAGCTCATTTCAAGCTGACAATGGGTTTTCATTACACTTTTTACTACTGGTGAAATCTTTGTCTATTCTTACATATTTAAAATGAAGAGACTTCCTAGAAAGCCTCCCTACATCAACATATGCAGCACCCCGGGTTCAGAACACAGGCTTTTGGCCAGCTCATGAATGGACGGGACAGAGATGTTATCTGGCCTTAGGGAGGATGTTTGCGGAGTGGGAGTGGAAGGGCTGCGGGGCTTCAGTGTGCTAATGCAGCTAACAGCCAGGAAGGCAGAGTGTTGACTCTGCAGATTTAAGCCAGCTACTGATGGCTATGGGGCTAAATACTGACCCCATGGACTAATAAAGAAAATCACCTCAGGCACGAGCCGCAGGGGTCAGAGGTAACGGCATGGCTGGGAAAAACACAGACCACGGCTTTCGATCACTACTCTGCCTAATTGAAATGACAGTTGAAGACCAGTGGGGGTAACAGTGTTTATTTACGTCTTTGTTACGCGGTGAGCAAGCACAAAGATATGCCTGGCCCGGCCAGGGATGACATCGCTCCTGTATGCTGTCTGGCTCCGGGATCTCTGCACTAGTACAATAAGGACTTCCTGTCTGCCATCAGATTCCCCGGCATTCCACCCAGGCCCGGGATGAGGCGAGGGGGCTGCTGGGGACATGGTTTTGTGAAAGAGTGCGAGTCCTAATCAGACTGCCGAATGGACCTGTTAACTTCTTTTGACCCCTAAGCTGACCCTCAGTCTGAGCTGCCATCTACTAGACAGCTGGGCAATATGTTGAAGCTGTAGTGAGTCTGGTTCCCAAACAGCCTGAGGGAGACATTGAGACTGATTGTCGAGACTCTGTTTAACAGTGCTGATAGCAGCATCTCTACAAGGTGGTTGCCTAACAGCTGATGAATGTCTCCTTTCTATTTAGTTTTTTTAAAACAAAAATCACAGAAAAATGTGTGTGGTAATAAATGCATGTTCCTATAGCTCTAAATGACCCCAAAGTTTATTGCTGATACAACAAACAGCGGAATATAAGACGGCTATACTGAGCAAGAGGGTTAACCCCATATTCTTTCAAATAACAGCCAGTGTAAGCAGAGAGAAAAGGCATAAGACAAAAAAGAAAGGAACAATAAACAATGGAAAATTAGATAGATATACTGTAAGTGTGCGCTCTAATGAATACACAGCAATAATTGTTTTCCAGGTGCTTTGACTACTGGTGTAGAAACCCCCGATGTTGCTATTTGAAGAAATGGGGGAAGACCGTATTCAAGATCTCCTGTTTCACTGGGGTCAAGGTGAGGGAGCAACCTTCAGCAACCTGAGTACTAAAACAGCCTGCTGCTGTCTAGCGTGACTAGACATTCGGCATTAATGGCCTCCTGAGAAGACCGTCAGCACTGGAAGAAAAGAACACAAATACTCCTCTCTCACACCCCAGCAGCACAGAGGACAGAGGAGATTATATGTGTGGCAGCAGTCTACAGGCATGTGGTTTAAGGGATTAGATTAATTTTTTAGAACTGTTCTCAATTTATTCTTTAAATTAGAACACATACCAAAGTGATCTCCAAAGTGCACCAGTGGACTGGCTGCTCCACCTTAAAATCTGTATGTATCATTTACATGGTTGCCGACAACAAGATAAATCAAGATCTGATGAGGTTTTTCTTCCTTAGAAAGACATTTTAAATTAATAAACCATCAGACAAAGCATTTCCAGGAACTTCATTTCCTGAGCAAAATGACAAAAATGTCATTTCTACAAAAAAAGGACATTGCATGTTCCAAAGAACAGTACCTTGTGTCATGCAAATTCTCATAAAAGCGACAGGATGAGGATTTCAAAAGTCCATTCAGAGCGGGAAATGAGCAACTATTGTGCTACATTTTCTAATTTAGCTGCCAGGAAGGTTCAGGTTGCCGTCATCACATCAATCTGTGAAATTAAAGGATCAGTGACTCGCTTCCTCAAATGTTGGCAGTGTGCAAGAACACTGATGCTTGTCACATGTGATTAATAAGTGTACAGTACATTTGATCCCATTGTGTTTACAGAGTTTTGCTGAAGCCATTTGTAGGTGCTGATTAGTTGTGATATTATGTTCTCAAAGGTGGCCTTTGTGGGATCCTGCATCTGCACTCCCAGACCTTCATTAGCAGCGTGTCTTTGTGAGAAATGGACAACACACCTTCTCATTTAATGGCTTTTCATTATTTTCACGACTATTTCCACTGTAGATTCTCACTGAAGTCATCAAAACTATGAATGAACACATAGAGAATTATGTAGCAAACAAAAAAGTGTGAAATATTTTAGATTCTTCAAAATAGCCACCCTTTGCTTTCATTGCTGCTTTACACACTCTTGGCATTCTCTCGATGAGCTTCATGAAGTAGTCACCTGAAATGGTTTCAAACAGTCTTGAAGGAGCTCCCAGAGATGCTGAGCATTTGTTGGCCCTTTTGCCTTCACTCTGTGGTCCACTTCATTCCAAACCATCTTGATTGAGTTTAGGTCAGGTGACTCTGGAGGCTAGGTCATCTGATGCAGCACTCCATCACTCTCATTCTTGGTCAGATAGCCCTTACACAGCCTGGAGGTGTGTTTGGTGTCATTTCCTGTTGAAAAATAAATGATGTTGCAACTAAATGCAAACCAGATGGGATGGCATGTCGCTGCAGGATGCTGTGCCTTCAATTTGGAATAAATCCCCAACAGTGTCACCAGCAAAACACCCCTACACCATCATACCTCCTCCTCCATGCTTCATGGTAGGAACCATTCGTGTAGAACATCTGTTCACCTTTTCTGCGTCGCACAAAGACACGGCGGGTGGAACCAAAGATCTCAAATTTGTACTCGTCAGACCACAGCACAGATTTCCACTGGTCTATTCTCTATTCCTTGTGTTTCTTGGCCCAAACAAATCTCTTCTGTTTGTTGCTTTTCCTTCGTAGTGGTTTCTTAGCAGCTATTTGACCATAAAGGTCTGACTGGCACAGTCTGCTCTGAACAGTTGATGTAGAGATGTGTCTGCTACTAGAACTCTGTGTGACGTTTATCTGGGCTCTAATCTGAGGTGCTGTTAACGATGTGATTTCTGAGGCTGGTGACTCTGATAAACTTATCCTCAGCAGCAGAGGTGACTTCTGGTCTTCCTTTCTTGGGCGGTCCTCATGTGAGCCAGTTTGATCGTAGCACTTGATGGTTTTTGCGACTGCATTTGGGGATACATTCAAAGTTTTTGCAATTTTTTGCACTGACTGACCTTCAGTTCTTAAAGTAATGATGGACTGTCGTTTCTCTTTACGTAACTGATTGGTTCTTGCCATAATATGGATTCTAACAGTTGTCAAATAGGGCTGTCAACTGTGTATCAACCTGATTCATGCACAACACAGCTGGTCCGAACTGCATTAAGAAGGCAAGAAACCCTGACAAGGCTCAATCTGTGAAGTGAAAAACCATTTCAGATGACCACCTCATGAAGCTCATGGAGCAAAGTGTGGCTATTTTGAAGAATCTAAAATATAAAACATATTTAGAGTTATTTCACAATTGTTTGTTTGCTACATAATTCCATATATATTGATTCATAGTTTTGATGTCTTCAGTATGTACCAAATTGTAGAAAGTAGTAAAAATAAAGAAAAAAACATTGAATGAGAAGGTGTGTCCAAACTTTTGACTGGTAGTGTAAATACAGATAAATATGCAAACATATATAGCCACAGAGTGTGGATACAGCATGTAAATATGGTATAACATTTAAAAACATAGCAAATTAAACAAATGTCTTGAGATTTTAAGAGGTAAATGAAGACAAATATGCCAGTGAGAGGAAAAGCATAATAACACATCAGATGTGAGAGCACACAGTGTATTTCATGTTTAGATATTATATAACAAATTGCACTAATCAGACAGGTTGGTACAGTGAGGTGGATAGACAGGCTCAAATGTCTTCCATGACGTGCTGCATTATTTTTAGATTTGTTCCCAGCTAAATAGTGGTGTACAAAATGTATCTGCCTGTTGTTCCCTTTTCTCTTTAACTGTGATCACTCTTATTGCCTAATGATGTGCAACAAAATGACCTTTGTAACAAAAATGCATATTATTTAAATTATATTTTTAATACTACCATTGGATTTAATTAAGAAGGACAATTAGTCCAGGCACAGAGCAGGATTTTTGCCTTTTTTATATGCATTCTTGAGATCTGGAAACTCCTCAGCGCCTGTCTATGGACATATGGCAATGCAGACATCATCGAATGCAACCAAATAATGAGTGACAATCCACAATAAGCACTAGACTGAAAAGTGGGGCTGCTGTTTATATTTCAGCCCCTGTTTATTAGTTTTAGCCTCTTGCTAAAGACATGCCAACCAGAGCTATACTTTTACAGTATACAGTAGGACTAAACACAGTGTAATAACTGCTTCATAAACAACTGTAACTCACTTTACAGTTGTCTAGATAGCTCATCTGTTGGAACCCTCAGGATCTTTCTTTATTTCTTCTTAGTCACAAGAAGTTTCAGGATTTCTCTCTGGTCCCATTTGTTTTATTCATGGCTATTTCCAAAAAGTAAACACATTCCCTTCTCATTCAGCCATGGCATGAATCTAATCAGAAGTTTAGCCTGCGCTCTTTTAGAGGGGTCACTGCCTTTCCAAAAAGATCCGATTTATGTACCCTTAAATGGAGGTAATTTATCTGTGTGAAAAAACTTGATCAACATTCAAATGTTTTTCTCACTCTGCTCCGATAGTTGGAGCCAGCAGACGAATCCAGACTTGCCTCCAAGTCTTTGTCTTCACACATTTCTCCCATGAACTGTGCAAATTATAAATTAGTCATCAAAATCAGAAACAATGACAAATCCCTGTAATTTGCAGCTGGGTAGTTATCGTTATTTCATAGCACGGCAGAGGATCATTTTTTCCACCCTGACCCACAGGTTAGAAAACATGCATTGATGTTGGCTGAGCATGTCAATGTTTGCTCAACATAAACTGTAAAACATATTGTAAAGGAAACATTGGCTAAAAAAATGCAACTGACAAAATGCAAGTAGACAAAGCAAATCTTTCACAAGAGGATGCACAGTGTCTGATGGAGTTACATAAAATATTCTGATGCTTTGGACCTCTGTCACGTCTTTAATGCCACTGACCTCTTGGCAAGCTTCACCTCCTAGTGCTAACACTTCAATGAAAACCTCATGGGGCCACGGTAAATTTGTTGCAAAGAAAAGATGTCTGTGAACAGCGCTGATCATGGTGACTACTGTTGCCATCTGCTCACCGTTTCCTCCCGCATAGAAGATAATTGAATCTGAAATCACTTTTCTCTTTTGCTTTAAGAGAGAGGGTCACGTCTGTCACTGAAGTCTCCACCACAATAGTTTGGGTCCTTGTTTGTATTCTTTATAGAGTTATTTCCCCCCCGGTTGTCTCCTGCAACATCTGCCCTGAACCCTTCAGATAAATATGCACCATCTAATCACCTGCCACACTTAATTAAACCCCCATCACTGCCTTTATGAGAGGCATCAAAGGCCACCGTGTCCAAAGGGGGTCATGCAGATAAGACTTCAATGGTGTGCTTTGCAAGGACTCTGCACAATAGATGATGCTAAAAAACTTTACGCTGGTTTGGTGAAAATAGGTCAGTGTTGGCAGCTGTGAGTAATGTGTCCCAGGCCTGGCCTGTGGTCCAGCATGCTGCTCGCCATATTTAACACCCTTTGTGCCATCCTCTCGGCACTAATCTGTCTTTTCACTGAGTGTTAAAATTAATTTGCAGTGATTTCTATGAGGGCACAGGCGTCGTTAGGAAACCTCAAAGGGGCTACAAGTGGACAAGTTGCCAATAGTGGGCCTTTGTCCTTGGTCCACCCCTTTCTAAATACCCATGACAGCAGCTTTTAAATGCCTGCCTGATGAGGCTCAGATGCTCTGGCTGTGGACATCACAGTGACCATACTTGTCTGACTATGAAAAACATCTCATGACAAAGACAAACTCAGCAATACAAAAAAACAATGCAACAGAAGAGATTCCAAAACTGGCAGTCAGAGTCCAGCATGCATTACTCAGCGATGTATCATGATAATTCTTGTTGGCTCTGAAATTAATGAAGCTTAATTTGATTTCGCTTTATTTTCTCAAAGCTATCTCAGCAGCGCAAGTCCCGAAGGAGGACATCAGTGGGAACAGATAACTGTATCGCTTCAGAGTGCTTGGCATCCACACAAAATGGTGTTCCCATGGGAAAATCACAGACACAACTGTTTAGCAAAGCTTTCCAGTGGTGTTCATAATGCCATTAATTGTGTTGAGGGAGACTTGGAGAAAGGGCTAGCCACAGAGAGCTCCAGAGGAAGCCACAACTTGTAAAGCACGTTTGTGTGAGCCTGCTGCAGTCTGGAGTCAGAGCTGCTGTATCCCCCACTCTCTGCTTCATATCTTCTCTCTTTTATGCTTTTTCCTCTTTTATCTTTCTTTATTTAATCTTTCTGTCTGTGTATATGTCTCATCTCCCCTTCACACATAGACTGTCTCTTGCTGTCTTACCGCTAAACCATAAAACAAGCAGGAAGAATTAATGGCACAAACATTTCTGACGTCTGCAGGAGTGCGGGCCTCACTTTCACTCCATAAAAAAGATAAACCTATGCACTTAAAGGAGAGTCGGTTGAATCAAAGATGGAGGGAAAAAGCGAGCAAACGAGTAAAAGTGTGAGGAGGGCAGGGGTGGGTGGGTGGGTGCGGTGGGAGAGTTCCTCTCATCAAATTAAATCTCCATTACCGTCAAAGACACACTCAGATTCCAGCCAGCCAATCAGCCAATCTAAGACAAATGATTTTGTTGAGCTTTCCTGCCACACTGGGCGTGGGAACAGCACAGATTCTCATAAAAAAAGGCAGCCTGTAAATTATTTCCCTCCTTCTTCAAAGACCTGAACAACAAAAAAGGTTTGTGTTTATGTGTGGTGTTCCTGTGTTGTTGTCTCTGAGCCTGTCAGTCTCGGTTGGTCTACTACTGCGAGCATAAACAATATTCGGGATCTACAGCTGTCTGCTCACGTGCGACAGTCTGAGAGACAAAATACAAAAGGATGTCATCTTTCATTCTCATAGATAAATAAAACTTTTCAAGGGTCATTTAAACCAGGGGGGTATGCATTACGCTTTTCTTGAGGCAGGGTTTTGATCAAAGCCATTTAGAGAACCTCTTTCCTCTCTTTCCCCCCCACGCGTCACCCTCCCACACTCCAACCCCCAAACCATGTCTGCCTTGCTGCTGCTAATCATTGGTGGTCTCCTGACTGCCAACAGTAATTGATTAGGGAGAGGCGTACTGGCTGGTGAGGGGGGGAATGGAGGGGAAAGTTCAGCTCAGAAGTTCTCAAGGTCACTGCCCTCTTCTTCCCCCCTCCTCTGAACTCCTTTTCTCATGCTATTAGGTATCAGCCGCAAGGGAAACTGCAAATATTTGGCACACTTGGTACAACTTCCAAGAGGTTTGGTGGTGGCGAGCACAAACAGGAAGGTCTGTGTAAGCAAAATGGACGCATCTACTGAAGAGGAACTCGGTGGTGAAAAGGTTGGATTCGAGATGTGTTGATTCAGGAACTAAACATCCTCAGTTTGAATATGCTTATTTTTGTAGACCCCCCTCGCTGCTGCGTGCTGCCGCCTTGTTTGGCCCCCTGTGGCTCCTCAACATTCTTGACAATATAAAGAGGTTAGTGGATGTTATTCTGAAGTAGTAATTCCCTCCATTCCTCCTGATTTCACAGGACGAGGTGACATTCCTTGCCTCTGGAAAGTGACTCACGCTCCTGCCTTGTTTAGCAAATGCAATTACAGCCTGGTTGAAGCATTCTCCTCTTCTGTGATTCAGAGCGAAGAAAAAGCCTCTTTTTCTTCTCTCTTTTTTTGTCAGGGTGTGTGTGCCTGTGTGAGTTCTCCCTATGACCAAACAGGGTCATGTTCACCACAGAACCCACCGCTGACTATGGACGCAGAGTCTTGATGCCTATGGAAACATGACTGTCACAGGAAATGTTCAACATGTTTCACAGTGCTGCAGCTGAGCGAGAGGTGAGGGTGTTTTAGAGAGGAGCCCTCCCAGAGCCGAGGGCTGGTGTTGATGTTGGCCGCACAGCCGTCTCTGGGCTGTCCAGAGTTTACCACTCTCTGGTTGTGAGACCAGTAAAAACACTCTCGGAGCATGCTCAGATACTCACAGACCTATGTCTGGACATGTAGACTAACACACAGGCTGCAGTGAGGTCCATTGATGTAAGTTTGTAAATGCAAGCAGAAAGTCAAACAAACCCAAGAGGCTCAGTTAAAGAAAAAATAATTAGAATAGTTTAGAATTTATTTCATCACTCAGATACTGGAGACTGCTGGGTTTCCATGCTTGTCTCAGCCATCGCGCCTACAAATTGCCCCAGGCTACAGCAGCTGTGAGGCATTTATCTTTGTCTGCTCCGTCACCTACACTGTCTCTCAGCATTTATCATAAGGAATTCATTTTTCAGAAGTCTGCCGGTAAGGTTGCAGACTTTCAGCTAATTTCAAACATAACCCTCATAAAGGAGATGGAGCATTAATCCTACGTATATCTTTTCGTTCCCCTACTGCTTATGTATGTTCAAACAACATGTAAAAAGGATTATGACAAAACTTGATATTCTTGCAAATACCAGATCAAGATATCATGAAAGCCTGCCTCACTAGACTGCGAATGAAAAGCACTTGTGTGGTTTAACTTTATCCAGACTTGCGAATACCAGTGGAGGTCTTTCTAAGAAGTAGTGGTTTCTGTTTTATGTCCTGTCAGTGGTGTGTATTTGCTCTCTACTGCCACCCTTTGTTGGGCTTCAAGTATTGACAGGGATTATGTCACAGACCTAAATTCCTCCGTTTAGTGCTGCACAGTGTTTTGATTTTTTTTTTTTAAAAAAAGCAAAAAAAGAACTTGTTTTCAGCACTTCTCAATCAAAGTATTGACATTTATTGTATATTTTTTGAATGGTTAAACCTCAAAAAAGCTTGTAGTGGTTTTAAAACGGATTGCAGGTTTCCCTTTTCTAATCCCTCCTTTACCTCTCCTCAAGTCCTTTAGCTCTCAGCTTGCATCTTGGCCTTTTAGCTTTGCCATCATACTAAAATCTGAGCTAAACCAAACTCATAGTTTCTGCCAGCAATGCTGAGGTCAGGTTGTTCGTTTCACATCACCTATTCTTCCAGTGAAAACCATCCTGTGGATCTCTGAGTGACATGGGTATAAAAGCACTTTTCACCCCACTACAAAGAGTCTTCAGCCTTTCACTAAGTCTGTCAATAGTCAGCTGGCCTCCCACTGAAATCACCTCGAGGCGTTGTAATATGTGCCTAGCAACAAAGTCTCTCTGGAACTTTACTACCTGAAAAGCTCAGGGTGTTTAGAAAAATGCAGTGAACAACTTTTGTTTGTATCTGCTGCCAGTATGCAGAAATTACAGCACTGCATGCCAACAAATTGTTTAGCCTAATTTGAGAATAGTTACTGTGTCTGAGGTTAGCTTTTATTTGGGAAAAAATAGTCAATGTAGTTAAAAATCCAATTAAGGCAACCTTTCTGGCAGATTGTAATTAAAACAGAGTTTGCCATATGAATGTGGGCAATATAATGCACTGGCACTTCATTTTATGAGTGATGAAAGATATGCAGAGTAACTTTAAAACCTTAAGACATTAATCTGGATTTGTAGGCAGGTAAACATCTTGCCTTTTGAAAACTGGCTTGTTAATTTTCCAAAGGAGAAGTACACGCTGATGGGGGTAGAAACGGAAGACACTGAGGCAAGAAATGGCATAGTTAAAGAAGCAACAGTAGCAGCTCGCTGTCACTCCAAAGAGAGTGTGCAAGATGAGAGGTGGATACTGGTGAGAAATAATCGTTCCCATCACTCCACTGTCACTTCATGGGCGTGAGAAAAAAGCTTGGATATCATCTTTTCATACAAGACTTCAATGTGGGTGGTGCAGTGAAATGGTTTAAAGCCGATGCTGGATGGTTTATCAAGTAGCAGAGAACAGGACCGGGCCTGTGGAATGAAGGAAATGTCATTTGATGCCATAGGGGTTGTATGAGCATCTGCCAGCCCATATTCTCACCTGATTCCAAACACGTTGTAAGTCCCCGACAGATGACCCCCAGAGAAATTAAACACCGACTTGTATTAAAATAACACAATGTCCTGGCACATGCACGGTCATGCATGGGCAAAACTGCACACATACGCTGTGCATTCCTACAAATGCATTGCTGCTTTTGTTTTTGGCACTTTATCCTTTCTTGTCACTATCTATATATGTTTTACAGGGTGCTGCTGTCTTGTTAGAGCCTTTTGAAACCAGAGTGCATCTGCAATGATGCTGCTTATCATATCAAAGCATGTTGATTAATGCTAGCATTCATTTCAAGTGTTCACCTGACCTGAAGAGCATGAATTGGGCTGTTTTTTTTACTCCCCTCCTAAGCAACGAATGCAACAGCTTTGTGTTTGTGTTGTGCGCAGATGCTGTGGCTTGCACAATCACAGAGCAATATTTTATCCCAGAGGACTGGATGGTTGTTTATCTTCCTCTCAGTCTGCAGAGGTTTACCTGATTCAATTGAAAAATGGCGTGTTTAGCAGTATAGTCGGTGTACAGTTGGACAGCCCGTGCTATGGAAAGTGCAACTGGAGAGACACAGCGGCCTCGTAGGCGCCAGTGGAGGAAGAGCGCTCAACGTTTTTCACGCAGGCTGCTCTGCTGCTCGTGTTTGTGCGGTGAGAAGGATCCTCTGCAGGAGCAGGAAAAGGAGATTAACGGAGGCCCTCTGCATCCACACTTGGATCAACTGGGATCAGGTGAGAAGGAGGCTATCCAGATTACAGTGGAGGATCTGGGGATAGTTAACACCGGCTTCAGCCTGTTTGATGAGGACCCCTTGATCCCGAGGAACAGCGTGGCCCGCTCAGCCAGCTCTGTGTTGGCCTGCACAAGGGCTCTGAAAAAGAAACGGTTGAAGCCTCTGTCCTCACTGCCTATACAGCCCCAGGCAGAAGCAGCACTGACTCCTAGCAATGGAGAGGATGATGAACAAGAAGAGGAAGACCTGTTGCTGTATGAGAGCGGCACTGATAGCACGCCTGCTTCTGGAAGCCTCCTGACACCACCTGTCATCAATCTGATCCCACCCACTCCCTCTGATGTGGTGGATGATTATCAGTTCTTTGAAATAAACTCAGAGGAAAGTGTGGCACAAACATCTGAGAGTGACGGAAGCTTTGCTGCTGATGACCAGGAGAGCTATGAGGACAAAACGGAGAGTGTGGAGGCAGAAGAGTCAAAGGAGGGATGCATCCTGGCTGAGGGGAAGGACAATGGTGATAGTGAAGCTGAGCCTGAAGAAGGCCAAAGTGATGGAGTTGGGGAACAAAGTCAGGCTGTACCAGTTGAAAAGGGGGATACAAAGAAAACAAATTCTGGGTTCTTCTGTAGCAGCTACCAGGTGGCTCCACTGCCTGAGAACCCTCAGAAAAGTGAGTCTGACTGTTTTGTTGGAGTGCACACTTCTCGAAAATGCAGTTTGCTTTCTTACCAGGAAATAGTTAAATGAGGAGATTAACATCAGACGCGTTAACCTTGATAAGCAAAAACACTGTAAGCAGCTGAGCTAGATTTGTCATATATGCCTTAAAATAACTCCAAAGCTGAACTGAAGATTAAAAGATGACCAAAATCTAGATATTTTTTAGATTTATTGTTGTCTCACTAAAGACAAGTCTCACTAAAAGGTAGTTAGGGAAAACAGGCCTTTTTCACTGGAAACATTTTTTACATCTATATAGTAGGAAAAGCAGAGATGTAAATAAGTAAATTAATATTAATATAAATTCCATCTCAGCTGCCTCATATGAAGCTTCTGTGTCTCCTCTGTTTTATTTCAAAGATAGACTTATTGTCACTCTTTCATACAAATTACTGCTTTGGTTTCTTCTTCTGTCATGGGAAGCTGCAACACTGGAATAAATCTCTTTTCATTTACTGAGCACAACCTGGGTGAGTTTTGTTGAAGTATGTGTATTCAAACCTTTCTGTTTGCCTTTAGGAAAACTGTAGGTGAGAGTAAATGTCACCAGATGATGATTTGCTTCATCCAGCTGTTGAGCTCATGTGTTCCCTCTTCGTTTTGATCTCGGTTCACTCATTCAGATGAAATTGCAGTCATTATGTGACATGGCTACAGTACCTCCAGCGCCTCCTTTGGGAGTTGCAGAAGTTCCCCTTTGTTGGAATCCCTTTTTAGCCATTGTGTGTGTATTCCCCATGTGTGGCTGGTCAGGCAGTTCCCAGGTTTTGGGTTCCTGTGACTCAGCATGCTCTCCTCCCTTGGTCGTCTCTGAAAGAGCTTACTTTCTTTTCAAACCAGAGCAGGACAATAATACTGGAAACGATAAGCATCACTTTTGCCTATCCATTACATAAATGTGCTGAAAAGTTCTGACTCTACAGCTTTGCTTTGTCATTAACCTTGTGTGCGTCTGTGTGTGGCTAGTTGTCAAACGCTGTCACGCACAAAACCTGGAATGCTTAGTGCCTCTGCATGCAAGGATGCAATCTGTTTGTCTGTGCTAAACACTGAAGGGTGAGAGAACCTACTAATGTTTTGATGTGTCCTGACTGAGCCAACTCAGAGTGATGGTCATCTCTCCATTAGTGGTGATTTCACCCTTTAAGGCAACATCAGGCCGAGTGCTTCAGTCGGCCCAACATTTCTTGTCGTTTGTTTTGATTGGGATTTTTTTTTTCAGGGCTGTGGTAGGGGAGGCGTACCGCTACCCTCCACTACCATTCTCAGACAGCTCTCCATCTTGTGCCCATTCTCCCATGCATGGTGAAAAGGAGTCATGGACTGGAAGTGATTTTCTCAGGATTTCAAAGACATACTGTTATGTCTGAGGTCAGCTAGAGAAGAGGCTGCTCCTACGTGTCTTCACATTAAGCCAGGAGTCATCGCTTTTCTCAGTTGGCTGTTCTTGTCAGGACAGTTGTGTTTTGCATGGAGTGTGTTCTGAATTTGCTTAGCTGCAGGCCAGACTTATGATCCTCCACAGAGTGACTCACAGACCAACCAGGTGATGAAGAGAGTGCCAGCTCGCTGCCCCCCTCCTCGTACTCCACTGTCTCTCCAGGACCCAGACAGGATTCCACTGCTGACACACATAAACCAATTACACTGTGTTATCCGATTTTGGCTCCATCAAAACCCCCATCCACGTCAAACCAGCCTTTCAGAAACAGGCCCCTGAAATGAAAAACATGCGTTTAAGAAATTAGCCTAAATTTTTGTTGGGTAAACTATTTCAAAAGACTACTGTTTGTTAAATGTTAAAGGGGGTCCTGATCCTTCAGAGTTAAAGTAGCCACAATCGCATCACTGCCTTGTGTTGCCTCAAAAAGCCAGGGCCTAGCATGGATGTCATATTCTCAGCCTCATTCGTCTTGCTTGTTATGATAGCAGAAAATAAAGATATCTGCTCGCTGACCAAGTGACATTTGGAAAATGCAAGAATATGTGCTTTCTGTGGGAAAGAACTTGGGCTGTCAAAGAGGCATGCCATCAACCAGACAGACTTTACTGTGCCTGACTGGTTGCCCAGCAACTCTATCTAGCTGCATCCAGTATCAGCACCAGCTAATGCACTGCAAACAGACCTGGTGACCAGAAAAAGTCTGAGAAGGTCTGAACTCATAAGAACAGACCAGCTTAGAAGGGTGAAGAGTTTGCTTCCCATACTAACACACATCTAACTAGAATGAACTCTTTAGCACTTATTGATTTATTTGATCTCTTCCTATGCAGATGACCCAAGCAGCAGAGATCTGAACTGGTCCGACATGCTGAAGGCTGAACTTTGCATGCTTCCTCATGCTGCCACGATGGACGCACCTGCACACCACAGGGTATGGGTGTCACCAAGAGCTTTCATCACGATCTCGTCATACTGTATAACCTGTACATCGAATGTTCGAACCATGAGCCACACTCTTGCACCTTTAATGTATTTAAAGGTTATCCACAGACTGTCAACACACATTCAGATCTGATTTAGACTGTGGCTTTGTATTACAACTCTTGAAGTCGAGAATGCTTCTTGCCTGGAAATTGATTAGACAGGACTGCTTTTTTAGCTGAAATCTGTTTTACGTGACAGCGGCCAATAACCCGCTCGTGCAGTCTTGGGGACTCACTGACTAGGAGCGCCACTTTCCATGGTTTAACCCAGACCACAGACCAACTCAAGGAAGAGGAGGGGCGGACTCGACAGCGACGCATAACTGTTGGTGAGCATGTATTATATTTTTGCACAAGCATGTTCTACATAACACTGCTGTTCCAATTAATCTATACTTCAACCTTACAAGTATCTGCTTTTCTTCCTGCTTTTTATTGCAGCATCATATATGCCTGATTCTAAGGATCAGAATGGAAACTTCCCCGAGAAGGTATTGTAAATCATCAAAGCAGGGCCTTCAGGGTGGCATCAGCACACAGCCCAGAGCTGCCGCAATTATAGAATATGCTCTGTTTATATTTCCCAGCTCCCTTGATCTGTCAAAGCAATGACTCTGCAAATAGTCTCAGGATTTTAGACTTTGTGTCCAGGATTTGCCAAACAAGATTGCTCGTATCCTTAGTGATCCATGTGTTGGCTGAAACAAAAAAAACGCAAAGAAAAAAAATGTATAAAGGCAAACTGCTCTCAGGTCCGACACTTATCATCGTCATGCATCATCACCGGCTTTGTTTTCCTCTCCATCAATCACAGATGAGTCATTCAGGTAGTAATGCAGTGAGTATTTTAAGCAGACACACCCCACACTAGAGTCCCACAAAACAGCTGAAATTGAGC
The DNA here is from genome assembly GCF_021347895.1 of Acanthochromis polyacanthus. Lineage (NCBI taxonomy): Eukaryota > Metazoa > Chordata > Actinopteri > Pomacentridae > Acanthochromis > Acanthochromis polyacanthus. The sequence continues at coordinate 16,206,391 of NC_067127.1, read as the reverse complement.
ATTATATATGTGGTTTTGGAGTGTTATGATCTAAGATGTTTTTCTTCTGAAGGCCCCTCTGTCTTACAACATAATGACAAAATCTCTAAGACAAGACAGACCTCTGACATCAGTTTACCTAATCACTCTACAATCACCTTGTAAAGCTTCTGCTGGCAGGAGGGAACATTGTAGTTTTCTTCCCAGGGACACCATAAACACAGAATCTGTGACTAAGGCCACAATTACAAAGAAATCTGTGTTTAGGTTCTACACTAAAGTAAACATGTCTTTGTCTTTTATAAACATTTGTTTACAGTTAAACATACAAACATGCTGATTTGCTGTGATATGTCCAAACATATATATCCAAAAAGGTCATACTTACTTCCAATAAACCGGTGACACAGACAATGTCTGGAATTTAATCATGTTTTGTCTTGACTACGCTGGTTTTTGCATGCAGGAGTTTGAGTCAGAGTCCTCGTTGTGCGTCATGTCACGCTTTCTTTGCCGTTCCCAACACTTGCTGACATTTAAGTTTTGGAAAAATAAATAAAAAAATAGACATTTGTGGTAGTTACACAACAAACCCGAAAAGTTCCAAAGTTGTATTGTCTTCTAAAAATGTCATTATTTTTAGGCCGAAGGGTACGGTCTCAATTTAGGCAAAGTTAATACACACACAAAACAAGGGTCCAAGGTACAACTACAATGCAACAAAAGTGGTAATTGCTTGAACAAGATAAAAAATCTTGTAAACACCACATTTCTTAGTTCTGGAAACCTGGGTTTAGTCTAATGCAACATGGCTCCACATGGCAAGCACCTGTATGAAGTAGAAAAAAAAACAGACTGTGAGACTTCACTGGTACAAAAGCATCAGCCGGCTACTGAACATGAGCTGAAATACAGCTGCAGCAGTAGTTAGGAGGTATATGTAGAGCCATACTAGCACACATCAGACGCTTACATAACCTTGCAACATGCAAACAAGCCTGACGAAAACTAGCAACAACTTTGTTTGGTAAAATGAAACCAAATAGATGAGATATTTGACGTGGATCTGGCCAGGAACCACAGCAACAATTGCCAAGAGCCTACTGGAAAACATGAAGGTGGGCGTCTGCTGATATGGAGCTGCATTATGCAAAATGTGTACGGGGGACGACAAAAATACTGAATGAGAGGATTCTTAGTCTCAAGAGGCTGAAACAGGAATAAATAAAACATGCTGCAGTAATCACATAAGAGCCTCTAAGAAAACAAAAATGTACCAAGTATGACCTATGACCCTTACTTTGGATCCAAGAGAAAAACATTGGAAGATTTTAAAATGTAAGCTTGGGCAATAAACACCCTCCAGCAAATAACTGCTAAAAAGAAATATGAGGAAAAATAGCAGAATGCCTCTCTTGAGATTTGTGCAACACTGGTATAATTCATACCCGGGAGGATCTAACCTGGCAGGAGAAATTAAAGTGGATATTCAAAATATTGAAAAATGAGAGAAATTTCACGAAGCAAGTTTGTAATGACTTTTGTTGCATTGAGATTTTACTTTTGGCCCTGTAAATTGAATCTTTGCCTGTCTCACATGTTTGTTTTTGATTATGCAGGTAATCAAAGATTCAACACTTGAAATTAAAAACAACAGAATTATCATGAGGTGATACAAGTTTGAATCGTTCATTTTACTAATACTGCACAGGGGTGAACTTATAGATGCTGCTGGATAGAACTGAATCTCATAATTTAGAACAGTGTTGTATAGCGTATGTTGCTTGTGTGTATCCCATAATGATATAGGAGATCATTGTAGTGTGATTTTTAGTATTTTTTTTTCACGTGGTGCTCCATTCTCATGTAGAAAGTTGATACAAGCAGCAGGTATGTGGCCTCTCCTTCTCCTCAGGACGGAAAAGGGCAAGAGGCCAAATCTCTAAAGGAGCTGAACACAGAAGAAGTCTGCCAGTGGTTTACCAGTATTGGACTGCAAAAATGTCTCCCCTTCATCAAAGGTAAAACACATTTTCAAATTCTTCTGATCGTCTCCTCTCCAAGCCATATGGCCCAAAAGCCAAGGCATGCTCTGCCAGTTCCATTTATCTTTACTGCAGATCAAATACACCGATTCTTAATGAATGTCAATGAGCTAAAATGAAAAGAAGACAAGGAGAGGAGCAGATCAAACCTGACACCATAACTGCATTAATTATATTTAACCTGCAACATGTCAAAGCAAAGAAAAAGCCTAACCCTACAATTTTGGTTTGGTTTTGGCTTTGATTTAAAATATTCAATATTTGTGTTATGACCCGGTCCTTTTTAATCAGTTCTATTTAGGCTTTTGTTCACTGTTCATCAATTTTATTTTCCACATTTTCCACTTTAAAAGAAAAAGCTTGACTCATCATTAGCTGCCCTGTTTCTGATTGTCTGGTCTTGTTCAAATGTTTGTCATAAAGTACTTCTCTGAAATTTCTTGAAGTGAGTAGAACTGAATGCTTGTCTTCCAGAAGCGAAACTGTGTGGAGCAGACATAGCCTCAGTGGACGTGAGCACTCTGGACATCCTCCAGATCAGCACACTGGCAGACAGGGAGCAGCTGCTGTCAGCCATCTATAATGAGCTTCACCCCCCGAGCACCACCACTCAGAGAATCGACTCTTTGCTCGGTACACCTTTACAACTAGAACATGGCAACATCGACCCTCTGAACCCCAAGCACCTTCTGGGAGTTTTTTGCTCATCTCATCTTTTTACTTGCTGTTGGCTCATTTTGTCACTGCGCCTCTATGGAAACATCACGACAACGGCTAGAGAAAGAGAGAAGTCAGAAATGTGCTTTGTGCTGTATGTCATAATTATAATGGCACCAATTATGTGAAAGAAAGAAAGAAAGAAAGAAAACAATTTGATTTAGATTGGTTCAATTGTTAAATCTGTCATGTGTAAACACAGCCTGCAGTTCAACCCAGCCAAATGAAAGGTTCCTGAATTTTTGTTGCACATTCACTGGTTCACAGTAGAGTCACTAATGATTTTACAGTTACACTGATGAGCATCAAATTAGCACATTTTTACAGTATTTGGATATTACAAACCATTTATTTTAAATGAGACATGCAGAATAAAGTGATTTTTAACTTCAGATTTGGTTAATTTTCCTGACATAATGGCCTGTCACAGATGAGTAGTTGAAGGACTGTTGGAAAGCTGAGCATCTGTCTGAAATCTGAGAAATGCCTTTTACATCTGCCAGCAGGTTTTGAAAGGTTGAACTAGATAATTGCAATTGTACAATGTGAATGACATGTTTACTGATATTTCCTTCTGAATATGCACAGAATCCTTAGGGCCAAATAATGTGGAGACATTCACATCAGTTCAGGGGTCAATGAGCAAATCCAAGTCCTCTCCTCATGTGAGCTGCCTGAGTATGAATCGACGTTCCCTCAGGTAAACCTGTTTATACAAAGTAATCAATCGGAAGAAAAGTATTTTTAAAAATCTCTTGGCCTTTTTCCACTACAGAAACAACAATACGGCACAGAGAAATTCACATCTGATAGAGATTACTATTAATGGTGAGTAGCTGAAAAGGAAACTATGTAGATGTGGATGTGAATATCGCATATCCAATTTATGATGACAGGGTGGGTGTTGGTTTTTATATTGATAATGGCTACTCAGAGTAAATCAGGCATCTACTGTGCATCACTTGTGATTGTTGTATCAATGTTGTGTTGCAGCATCGGAGCGAATAGTTCATCTTAGAACGCCAAAGGAAACGACGGTTGGAAAAATCATGGAGTCCTGTGTAAAAATGCTGGGAGTGACAGAAGATAAGAGCCTGTTCACAATGAAAGAAAAGCAAGGTGACCAGTGCATTATGCACACCTCACCATGTAGTTCTCATAAAAATACAGACATGCTGTATATATACAAACTGTACACATGCTGTGATTTAAGGTTCACCTGAAGAGCTCTCACTAGATCAGCAGATCGGGACTTTGCTGACATCATCATCGTCGGAGAACAGACAGCTGGAGTTGTACTTGTGTAAAACGGTAGATTTCTGAGATATACCAATTTCAGACGGTCACACTGCATGCCAGATACCAACACAGACAACAAAGACGCTTTCTGTATGATTTTGCATCACAGGACAAACCAGCAGGTTCAGCCGCCCAAAATAGTGCAGAAGTAAATAGTTCCAGCGAAAATGGCAGCAGCAACAACAAAAACATCCAGCCAGCTAAAGAAGAAAGAATCAGGGAACTAAACCAACAGGTTGACTCGCTCCAGAATGTCATCCTTCAGGTCCATATCCCTGTTCAACAATATGCAACAAACTAATATTTGTACTACAACTCAAAACACTGTACTAATTTACCAATGACCTTTTTGTCCTGGTAAAGATCCAGGAGCTCCACCACGGCCTGGTTGCTTTTTGCTCCGAGTTAAAGAACATGGAAGGAGATGTGAAGGTGGACAAACTTGGGTCTGCTGAGCTGAAGCAGAAGCTGGAGCTGGTTCACAGCCAACTGAACGACAAAAAGCAGAACCTGCAGACCCTCAGAGACAACATTAACAACTTCACTGCTCACAAGAAGAAGTACGTGGACTGTCTCTGTTACTTAGTAGCTTGTTCAACAATGTATTAAAACTTGTTTCCACCCACCAAAGGCGCTCAAACTGGAGACTCCACTCCTTCATGTGTTCGTACTGTGAAAAAGTAATGAGTAAAGATGGTAAAACAAACCATCTGCAAAGCTTATTCAACTGAAGTTTACATAAAATCTTTACCACAGTTTAAAACTTTCACATGTCATTATAAATGCTGTTTGTGTATGTCAAGGCTTGGATCATATTGTTCTGAGAGATGCAATCAGTTATTGAATATAAATTGTCTAGCAGTTTTTGGAAAGCAGTGTGAACTAATACTATAATTTTTTCATTACTTCAAAATCAAACACTGAAATTATGCTAAAACATGGACACAGCCACAAAATTTTGGTTCTACAAATACAAATTTCTCCTTAAATTATATACTTTCAGTGCAATAAAATTGCATTTTACATATTTAGCATTTTCAGTTTCCAGTCAAATACAGATACTCAGTACTGGCAATAACTACAGGTGTACTGTGTCCTGCTGTTTTTACTCAAAGACCACAGGGAGGACTTCGCTCTTGGAATGCAAGAGGAGCACTTACTCAAAATGTTCATCCTCCCTTCCCAGTGTAGTTAAAAAGACAACAAAAGTTTCATGATCCATAAGTTACCATAAAAAAAAACAAAACAAATATTGGTTAGGCAACAATGTGTGCAGTACCATGAGAAAACTCAGAATTATAAAACTTGCAGACTTTAGAGATGTTAGCAAAATGTATTCAAATAACTCCTGACAATTTAACAGGAATTTAATTACATTTATTTTTATGTAATGTGGGCTGATTATAGTAAACATAATATGTGGCTTTTTCTGAAATGTGGTTTCTTGTCATCCAGACAGCTGGAGGTTCGTCTCTTGGAAAAGATGAAGCTGAACTGCCAGGTGTTCAAGGAGGAAATTTCCATTGTACATCTGAACCGACAGGCGGCTCACCTTCAAAACGTCTTACAAGAAAGCTATGTTAAGGTACTATTGATTAAACTAACGCTGTTCACTGATTATTTGCGACACTGCAGAATTTGACTGGTGCGTTTAAAGCCTGGAGCTGAGTCAGTGGAGCTTTATTAACAGCATGTGAACACAGTTATGCCAATATGTGGGAAAAGCTGCATGGTCTGAGTCAGACAATGTTTTGATTGCTAAAAATAAACAATGACATGCCGATATTAGTACCAAAACAAACCTAGATATTGGGAGAGGCATGTGCGGTATGGGCTAATAAAATGCTACTTCTATGGAAGAAAGAACAGAGTCAAATTTGGTGATTTTTAGGGGAAACAGTGCCAAAGCAAATGCTTTCCTCCATCTGTCTTTAGCCATATCAGAACAAGTCATGGAACTGGCCTTTTCCTTGCTAATGAAAGCCATATTGTGATAATCAGAGACCTAGAGGATAAATTAATCTGCAGAACATGTGTTTGAACATAGATTAGTTCAGTTAAATGTCCAGCTGAATGAACACACACTAGGAAAGGAGGTCACAGCTTCTGGAGGTGGCAGGACCATACATGACGCCATTATGATCTATTAACTTTGATACTCTGATTGACAGCACAATGCTCTATTCAGGCTACTCTGTTTCCCTAAGCTGCGCATTTATTCCCGTTGTGAGAGAATGAAGTCTATTGGATGAACATGCACTTCTTTTTCAGAGAAAATGATGTTTAGCGCTGACATTCGAGAGCCTGTGACCATACCAACAATGGAATGTGTGTGACAAAAGCCACTGGGAGAGTGCAATGGAGAATTGGGCCAGCATGTGTAAAACTATCTGCATCTATCCCCAGAGGAGCCAACTTCTTTTTTAATGTGGCTCTTTTATCCCGTTGGAGAAGCCCTAACGAGGTGCCATGAAAGGACACACGCGGCTTCAGCTTTGAAAGGTGCCCCGTGTCACGTTGCCACCCCGGGGCCACGCTTTTTTAGGTGCTGAGTTTGTGGGAAAAGCAGCAGCACTAATGTTTATCATATGACCTAATCAGAGTTAACACACAGGTCAGAGCTGAGGAGCAGCCTGGGAACTGATAGAGCTGCTGTTCAAATAAGGAACAGACCGCCTTGTGTTTGGTCTTGTAGGCTGCCCCGCATTACAGACAATAAGGAAATATTTCATCATTGCCAGTCTAATCTCCAGGATCTATTGCAACTGAAGAGCATCAATAAAGCTGGCGAGAGGGAAGGCAAAAGAGAAACAGAGGCACACAGAAAGCGAAGGGAGGAGGGGAAGGACAACAAATGGCGGAAATGACTTTAACTAAGCAGTTTAGCTTGGACAACTCAAAAACTTCAGACAGACTATTAAAGAAGGGAAATTGGGAGAATTATTGACTCTTTAGTCTCATGTGCTCCCTGAGGATGGATTGAGTTTTGAGGGAAAAAAAATCTGCCACCTCTTTCTCATGACATGTTCCTGAGTTTTGGAAACAGATAGGGTGTCTCTCAGTTTTTACAGAGAAACACTCATGAATGGAGTTGCGGTTGATCGGTGTGGTCAGATTGTTTCCCATTTTTCTGTCCTCCATTTTCCTCCCCAAAAGATCTGTGGTGTTAGAGATGTCTGCTGCTGGAACAGCCACAGCGTCCACATTCAGAATGACAGAGCTGGATGTACATCTGCTAACACCCATCATTGCAAATGAAACACAGTCCCTTCTGCTTAACAGTGAAGTTGTGTGGCCTGTCAGAGAATCATTTCTCACAGTGGGTGAAACAAAGTTCTTTCATAGACCACGCTGTAGCTACGGAAATATACAATATATATTAATCTTTTCTCAGTATCAGGAAGAAAACAGAGTATTTCTCGGCTCAAGTGGCCTTTGTGATCTTGAGAAGCAGCATCCATTCATTATGTCTGGAGTGTATATGGGGTATGTGCCCCGTGTCTGGCCCAAGCAGGCAAGGATTTGATCAGATCTTGTGGATAAACAAGAAGAATATGAAGAGAAAATTCCTTGGGTTCTTGGCGTGTGTCCAATATTGAGCAAGCTAAAAGGGAAGACGATGCGTATTAGACTCTGCTCCTCAAGGGGCTCCGGCTGCGTTTCCGTGGATATATCCTGTCTGGCCCGCTTGTCTGGAGAAAGAGAAGCCTTAGCTTTGACCCCTGACCCCGGCAAGGCGGCATCTATTGCTGCAAGGCATTCACACGCCATGCAGGGGGAGAGGGGAGTATGCCAAGAGGCTGGATAAGGGAACATTGGAATTCAGTGGTTGGACTCACAAGTTATTTCTGATCCCTGCAAGCTACTTGTGGTGTGATCTCTTCCAAAGCTAATCATTACATCTTGGTGGTCTCCTGGCTTTGACGCAGCCTCAGCCTTTATCTCGTGGGCACTTCCATGTACTGGTATCTGTAATCTTTAAGACTCTGTTCTGAGAAGCAAAGATAATAAAGTTACAATTTTATCTTAAGTGAATGATAACTGAGTTAGTTTCAGGTTTCAGTGCCACAGTTTGGAAACCAATGCGGGTCTTAGAGGCAACCGACATAAATGAGGAGGAAGCTTGAAACCTGCATCCACACATTAAGAACATTTCTGTATTTTTCAGAGAAGAAGCTGTGGATGACATTTTAAGAATGTCCAACCAGGTAATTATTTATGAAAGAACCAAATTTGACAGACTATTAATAAGAATGGAGTATTTCTATATGTCTTCAAGCATGGCTAGAGGGGATCGACAAAGATTCTTTCACTTAATAACAAAAACTCTCTTTAATTCTTCTAAAAAATGACCTTGAGGAAAGAGTTCAGTTTCGATTTAGGTGAAAGGTAACTAATACCAGTCTTATCTCTGTTCTTGGCATGAAACTTACATGAATCCACCAGAAATTAATTAAAATATGAATCTGGGCATGTTTTTTTTTCTGTTTCTGCATTCAGGAGAAAGCTCAAAAAAAGACTTTGGCCATTGGTAGCCTGAGCCAGCTGGTGTCACCACAGTCTCCAGCCATGCTGCTGGTTGTACAGGAGAACCAGAGCCCTGATGGCCATTATGGCTTCACATGTCGCTACAGGGAAGAAGGCGGACTAGTGGTAGTCAAGGTGGACAATTCTCACCTCTGCGTGGATGACAGGTAACACAAGAACCCAAACAAAAAGCATGGAATCCAAGATTAATGACAATTATTTGTGTTCACAGATGCCCCGCACGCTTAGTGAAAGTGGTATTTAGTATCTTACTCATCTCACCCCTTCCTTTCATCAGTCTATTTTTCTATGTTTGGTAGCTATGGAGACCTATCAGATATTAGCCCCAAAACAAGCACCGCTGTAATGTAATACTTGGACTCAGAAGAGAGTGAAAAGGAGCAGATATAAAAGCGTCATATAATTAAGCAATTATGGCATTACAGCAAGTCCATACATACTAAGAAAACAGGACTCTCAAGCTCAAGAGGAGTCGCACACACGCACACAAACACATGTACATACTTATACAAAAATAGTGCCGTGGACACCCTCTCAGGAACAATCCTGCCAAGGAAAAAGTCTGCATGACAGTACAGAGACTGAACCACAGAAGCTGAAAAGAGTCTCTCAGGCTCGCTGTGTGTGTTCACTTATCAAAGCATCTGTTCCAGAGCTCCTTACACAGCTAATGAAAAAACACAAAGGGTTTTTACTTTACCGTCAGTTTTATCTGAGTGTTTATGAATAAAAACTAATGAAGGGATTTTTCCTTTTGAATGAGCTCTATGTAAAGGCAATGTTTTGATCTTTCATTCTCTGTGATTTGTGAATTGGTTGATAGTATTTGTTGCTTGTTAAATAAGCATTACTGGGGTTCCGCCTTTTACCTGCAGTGAATATGCTGCCGGGAGTTAAGAGAAAATTTTCCCTTCTGTTTTACAGTTGTAAGGTTTAAATACTTTAAATGATTTTTCTGTATTAATTCCATTACTTGAAATGTAATAATGCTTTAACCCACAAAGTTTATGTTGCATCAGGGGTTATAAAATTGCTCTCTTTGTCTTAATGTATTTGATGCATCTGTGACTGTGTGTGTGTAACTGACCTCACAGATTGGTGGAGGTGAACGGTGTACCAGTGGTCAACTCCACACAGGAAGAGCTGGCTGACCTCCTGCTGCAGGGACCCAGTGCTCAAATTGTTGTCCTTCGCCAGCCCCCATCCAACCTCACCTCCCCTCTGTTCCTGCAGCACACGGTCAGCCCTGATCCCGTGCAAACAGCCTGCCCAGAGGGAGATGCAGTCACCATGGAAACCCCTCCACAGCGTAAGGTGATGGCCATCTGATGATTACAAGGAAGAGAAAAAAAAAGACTGAGAGAATTGCGATGAGAAAAGTCTGCAGTCTTCTAGGTTTTTTACCTCCATATGTGGACATGTTTATTGTAGTGGTGAAATGTTTCTCACTGACTGTTGACAGTTGTCTTTCAGTTAGAAATGTCATGACTGTGTCTTACACCATATGTACATAACTTTATTCTTGGTAGGCAGTAATGTATAACAGATATTGTTTCAATGTTTGCACAGAGCAATGCCTTTAAAAAACAAATAACTCAAGAAAAGACTACATTCACTTTTGTCTATTTAGAATTCTCCGTGTTTTATATTATCTATTTTTTTGTCATGGGGAACCTGGAAAGTACAAACAAGATCCACAAAACCTCACAGAGTTTCACTCAACTGGATATGTGATAAGCATTTCCGTTTTTGTTTTTTTTTTAGCATCCAGCAGAGGAATAACAATGTAAGCCTGATGAGCACTCTGAATGCCTCATCTCTTCTAAAGCAGAGATAGAAGTGGATAAAATCTGAAAATATGTGACATAATGTAAAAACACGAGCTTTTGCATCCTGTCTGCAAGCTTTCTCTGCAGATCCGACACTAAGATGGTCTGGAACAGTGTTCAGGGCAGAGCGTTTCTTTAAAAATGAGTCACGTCTCCCCTTTGTAAGTTGCAATGTAATCCACTGTGCTGTAGGAATAAACCCTTGGGCCCGGAAATGCCTCATTTCTCAGCCTTGTTCTCCCTCGTTAAGAGGCAGTGGATCATGCGAGTCCGTCAGAAAAGACAGCACAAACACTACCAAACTCTGACCCAGACCCCTGAGGTCCAAAGAGCCTGAGAGGAAAAGTGATGAGACTAGTTTTGCTTGTCAGTTGATGAGAAAGGTCACAGGTCAGTCACCATCATACACCAGCAGTTTATGTCTTAATGGTTTTACAATCAAAGCCAAATGGGCGTCATATAATCCCGATGATGAGAGAGATGGCATTTTCTGGTTGCCAAACCGGCAGGGGAGGAGCATGATTTTGGCAAGCTGGCGATATGAAAGACTTAGTCACAGGCATGGGAAATCGAAGCTGACCAAGCCACAACATGTTCGTTTACCCAGTGACACAGATGTGCTATAATGACATACCTCAGGAAGAACAACAATACAGTGAGAAGTTATCCAAAACCACAAAACAATGCAATAGCAGGGTGGATACTCAAGAGATAAGGAGGGGAGACACACAGAGAGGAAGAGAAGGAGAGAAATCGACTATGATGATTACGGGCATTGTCAAAATAACCATGTAGCAGCGACTGAGGTCAGTCTGGTCTATTCTTCCACTCAGCACTGAGAGACGCTGAGAGAAATTCACAGCTCAGTAAAGCAAAGCCGCACAGAGACAGAAGGCAGAGGAGAGAATGTGTCATGGCTGCCTTCATGGAAATAAATTAACACTGGAGAAAATGAGACAAAATCCTATAAACACCACGGCTGGCAAGAGTAGAAAGACGCCATGGGATTCCCAGTGACCAACATGGCCCAGAACACACACTCACAGGCTTTGATACTCCAGCTATAAACCACGGCGAGTTGTCAATCTAAAAAGCAGAAGAAATCCATCTGGGTGAGTAATTGAAGTGACACCATGAAACCTTCAAAACTTCTCAGGAGGATGAACCACAGGACCTGATCCTCAACTGTACACTAGTCGGGAACATCTGCAGTGAGTTTGAAGTATACAGTGGCCTCTTCCTACACTATCAAGGTGCCTCAGGTTGACCCAGGCTGTACCTGACACGTAATGGCACCGAGCAACTTGCGCTGCATCTGGTTTGCCTTAGCAGCCTCGGTAAAGCTACATCCAGCACACACTGATAAGCTCTGAGGAGAGTCCGGTGTGGCTGGATTTCTCTCTTTCACCCTGCTTCTCACTCCTCAATCCCCCCTCTCTCCCTCCCACCTCCTTCAACTCTCTAACCACCCCATGACATTTAAGGGTGCCTGGCATCCGTTTGAAGTGGGAGAGGGGGCATTAGCTCTGGTTTCCTGCCCAAATCCCACACAAGCCAATAAAATGCATACAGGTCTGAAGCGAGCCAAAGGAATTCCTGTTCACTAAACGTTAAACAAATAAGATTGGCATTTAGTTTACACTGTCCAAAAGGATTGTTGCTTAATGCAGAAACAATTGTGTCTCCCGGTTTTTGTGTCAAAGCCTTTGTGTTCTGTGACGGTCTATCAACTCCACACGACTCTGAATTACGGTTAATTAGCAAGTTGGTGAGACGGTAATCAGAAGATAATTACTAATATATGTAAAATGTTCCACATTTGAATGTTAATGTAGCTTTGCGCTGTGAAGCATTATGTAGTTAATAGAGCCCTGCACCTTCTAGCCTCTTATATTTCAGTAATCACTCAGGAGCAGTGAGGGCTTGGAAGGTCAGAGTCAAATCCCCGGGGCTTTTGATTTCATTTCGCTGCAGTGGAAATGGGACTTCTGCCTTTTCCTCTGGTAAATCTCACACTAAGTAGCTGCACTAGGCACTTGAGAAAGTCCCCAGAGATATTTATGTGTTGACCTCTCCTGGTCAACACCGCTGTTATTTGACCTTTGTCTCTGGTATATTCCTACTGCATTCACTGCCAGGTCAAGCAAGGTGAGGAAGCACTGCCATCTACTGGCAAGCGTACAAACACCATCACTCTTCACACAATTGTGTTGAGTTGGTGTACCCAAAACAATGTCTCTTGGGGTTTATTATGAAGTGATTGTGATTAGATCTTGTAATTCATCCAAAGCAGGCTTTGTGCACCAATTATCTTGCATAACTGAATGAAAACCCACAGCTGAGGAAAACACATTTTGAACTGTAATCACTGATGTAATCTTGTGGTTGATTTATCTGATTAATGTGCAAAATGTTGTAATCCAGGTGGTAAGTCCAAAACATACCGACTGATTTCTGTCTAAGAGCTTATAACCCTGTTAAAGTCCCTCTCAGGTTGTTGTTTTTTCCCTAACACTCATCTCTGTGTATCAAAAATCACATATTTATGAGTTTTGTCCAAGAAAATAATCAAATCCCAACTCTAAAAGGGCTTAGATGTACCTCTACATCATTGATCCTTGAGAATGTGCAGATCTATGAAGCCCCTGACTCTTTCATCACCCAACCCTCCCACTCACTGGAGCTCGAGCACACCAGCTCACCTTCAACTCCGCTTAAACACTGTAAAACAACTGTACAGTATGCAAATTTCAAGTTGTAATATTAGACTAAGCACCAACCATGCACGTTCAAGCTGGAAACCAGCTCTCAAAAAGAATAATGATACAGAAGCCCCATCCTGCAAGCTGATGGACTGGTTCCTTAGATGTGTTACATACTGTATGAAACCCAGGAAGTCTGAATCTGTGTTTTTGAGACTGTTTTTGGTACACGGCAGTCTCAGATGGAAAAATGCAGCCATGGCACTGACTGCTTATTTTGTTCATGATGTGTCTTCTAGCATATAAAAGCATCATATGAACATGTTAACAAGGTAAACTTGATTTTCACTGGAGGGGGATTTAGATGTTTGAGCTAAATGGTAACAATGTTAGCATGCTAACATTCAGCAGGTAATCTATTGCATTTTAGACACGTGTTAATTAGTAGTAATCATAAAGTATAGCAGAGCTTCATGAGAAGGTTTGTTTTGCTGCTGCTTAGTTGTAGTATTTACCAAGGTAAAATTTTGACCTGATGATGGCATTAAACTTGATTTTCAGCAGAGTTGGTCTTTAAATGCTGTTTAAATCAACAAAATGAATCATATTCCTGTTAGTTAAGTCGATTTGTGTACGTCCACATAAAATGCAATGGAATCAAATATGTACAGAGATAACTACTTTTTCACGGTAGCGTGTCATCATCATAATTTTAAAAATCTACTTCTTTTTTGAATTGAGATTATTGAAATTATTGAAATTATTGAAATCCTCCAACACTGTGGCATGCATGATATGCAAGTATGTGCGAGACTCTACTTAATTCATCAGATTATTTACTATGTAACGCAGTCAGATGAAGGATAAAATAAGGAGAGCGTGTGTGATTGATGACTACACTTCGAGTTTAATGTGGGTTTAACTACCCCAAATTAATGTGTATGGGCTGGATCTGACATTAGGCTACTTCTCAAAAGCTGCTGAGAGACGTTTTAACACTCTCTGCACTGCTCAATTAAAAGGCTAATGAAAAGGCCATTAGGATTAAGTCTAAGGTGTGCTTTGGATGAGATAAATATGTTGGTGAAAGCGCTCTGCATAGCCTTGCCAGCAGGCAGCGATTGAGAAAGGTCAGCATAAGGTATTAGTCATTTTCCAATCTATTCTCTGAAATATAGAGAGCATAATGGCCTGTGTCGCTGTTCAATAAAAGGTTTAATTAAAGCAAGATGAAAATGGTGATTAGAAAAATCATTGTGGAACACAATCAGGAATGAAATGGCTGGGATATATTGAATTGTGTGGTGGAAGCATAACGCAGGCTACAAAGGAAGAAAAATTCATAACAAGAGGAAGAAATCAAATGAAAAAATGAGGTGGATAATACATCAAAAGGGTTTTAAGCCTCTGATGATCCGTGGCTTTCTCTTTTCTTTTGGTAGCTGGTGTTAGGTTTACTTGTATAATAAAAAGAAATATCTTCCCACACTCTGAACAACAAATAGTTCATTTATAAACCTCCGGGCAGTTTCTGGCAGTGGGAACAGCTCTGGCATCACTTCTGTGCTGTGCAGAGAAAGCTTGTCTAGGGTGGAAAGGAGAAGCGGCGAAAGAGGAAATTCACAAAAATGCCTATAATTGAACTGTCTTTTTCCATAAATAATCCCGTAACTTCATCCTTCTATGCTTAGTATTTAAATGATCATCATGGGACAATGATGACTGCCAGTTAGTTACGACTTAGAACATGTGCACAAATTATGTAAGAGCTATTTCTTTAGACGAATTACATACGCTTTAATTTGGTCTTAGAAACATTATTAGAAATCCCTTCCAGCCACACAGCCTACTCTCTCTCATGAACGATCTGTGCTTGTGCTCTAGATGGCAGTAGAAGTCTCAGAATCCTTCTTGTCAGCTACAAGAAACACCAAACACTCTCAGTGAAACCCAACACTTGCAGAGAAGGATGTTTCACAAGCATCCACGTTTGAAAGACTGCCAGGCAAATCCTTAGCTCGGGCTGATTATTTGCTCCTCGATGGTTTGGAAAGTAGGCCAAGGGAGCACTGATTCTGATTTGCAATAAAGGTTTGACACAAGCAACAGAAAATGTATCATGTTGGAGAAAATCACAGCATATACAAGCAAGATTTTCCATCTGATGCTATGCTTGTGGGAATCAAGTGTATCATGTACAACATAAAGACTTTTCATCTTCTTGCTCAACCAATTTATGTCCATGTAGTAGCTAAGATGCTGATTGCTTCAGGATTTGAGAACACACTGAGATGCACTTACATAACAAACAGCAGTAGATGACATCCATGGTGAGATACTTGTTGCTTTCAACAACATGATATATGAAAAGACAAATAAACCTATGACTGACATGAAATGAAATCGTGTAGGTTTACTATTCAGTTGGCCACTTCAAACTGATACAATCCACAGTACACACAGTGGTAGAGGCCACAAACACACACTTAAACAAACAATAAGTAGGTTATATGTAACAGCCTGCATACCTGTATTCATTCTATTTCTACACACTACACTCTGAGGCACAAACACACTCACAAATAAAAGGGTTTATGTGGAGTGGCTGATGGCAAGTGAACAGGCCAGAGGAGATGGAAGAAGCACACCGGGGGGAATGATGAGAGGAAATGATGCGCATGATGAGTGCTGAATGGTTGGCCAGTGGGACAGACCCTGTCAGACTGTCTGCTAAAGGGTTGGAAGACAGAGAGAGAGAGAGATGACTGCAGAGAGGACAAGAAAGAGAGATAGAGCGTGAGAGAGCACGAGAAAAATGATGATCAATGTCAAAATTCTATTACCCTGTGACAACCAAGGTTTTGCCTGTCTTGTGCTTCATGACCAATGCACTTCTCAGTGATTGCGCTGCATCTCTGCCATGCCAGCTATAGCCATCCAATGGATGATTATTAACTTGAAGGTTTCAGAGGTAGAAAAGCAGGCCAGCAGCATGTTTTATTCAGCTCTTATTACATAAATTCTGTGTTGCCGTTCCAATTCCTCCTTTACATGAGTATTTCTGTAGCCCAGAAACGTCTAGGGCTCCCAGTATTGTATCGAGCGTCATTTGCTCCTCTTGTCTTCAAGCTTTTCATCTGCAGAGCAGGCCCTCACACAGAAACAATGATGACCCAGTTCTGAGTTTGTCTCTGTCTTACAGCCAGTTCTCTTCTGTCCTAATCATAGTCCCTCAGCTCCAAGAGCTGCTGTGCTACCAAAACAGAGAGGGGGGGCAAGGAGAGATAAAAAGAGAGGGAGAGGCGGAAAGAAAGTCAGCATGAGGAGGAGGAAAGAGAAAGACGTAATCTCCGAGGAGGAACAAGAGAAAGGACGTCAAAATATAAGGATGGATGGATAGATATGTTCACAGCTAGAAATAGAAAGACAGAGAAGGTTAAACCACCGCATCTTCTCTGATTTGTTCCCTATGGAGAGCACATCTAAAGGAAGAATTGATGCCATGACAGGTTGTAGAAGAAGGGAAATGGAGGCCTGATGCACCGCACTCCTTCATCTGCACAGATGTCTCTGGAGATACAGGAAATCAGGTCATTCTGTTCTTCATCAGGTGTGACTATACAATTGCTAGCAGGGCTGAGAAACCCTGTTGTGCTTATGTAATATATGCTACAGGACCACACATTTCAGTAACATACCTGAATATGAACATTTTTATGAGAGCTCATCCAGATTTGCACTTGGATCGTGTTTTCTCCTAATGAGCTAATCTTGTGAAACTGAATATAGAGATGTTGGAGTGACATAAAAGGCTGAAACATTGCAACCCAGTAAGCCAACTGTTTGAAATCACTGGATTTTCTTGGAACCATTAAGCGTGACAAACTGCATCTTCAGTAAGCTAATTTCACAGTGTTGTATCTTGATAATCTGCTCAGATGGGTTGTATATGCAGGAGCACGTCTTGGCCCATTTCACTGACACTTAAAAGGTTTATTTCAGGTTTGTTTAAAGAGTGAAACAACGTGGTTCTCTAACATTCTTGCATAAGTGAAGAGATGTGATCCGACATGTATACATTCGCCTTCAACTCCCAGTTTGTGTCTCAGAATTTTTTGCATGAGAGGTGTTAGGACTTGGCTTGAGAGATGCACGAACAGTTCAACATTTTGGAAACTTCAGTTAGATGCTTTGCTGCCAGAAGGTTGGGTCTATTTTTGTATCTGTCTATTCTGTTAATGTGAAATAGCAGCCAGGAGATTGTTTGTTTAGTGTGATACCTAGAAGCAGAGGGAAGCATTTAGCCGGGTTTTGTTCGAAGGTTAGAAATCTCAACTGGTAAATATCCATTTCTATTGTGTTTTATGGTTGTTATAAAGTTAAAGGTGTAAAGTA
This sequence comes from Acanthochromis polyacanthus, assembly GCF_021347895.1. Classification (NCBI taxonomy): domain Eukaryota; kingdom Metazoa; phylum Chordata; class Actinopteri; family Pomacentridae; genus Acanthochromis; species Acanthochromis polyacanthus. The sequence continues at coordinate 16,188,877 of NC_067127.1, read as the reverse complement.
AAAGCTCTTAGGATATGAAGACATTTTCTTCATCCACTCCTCAAGCCCCTAGAACTAGTTAGCACTCCAACTTTACAAGCCAATAAGAGTTTTACTGTGCTGCTATGGTCCAACTGAAGAACTAAAGTTTTGAACTGCCCTCTGCCTTCAAAGTTATCTTTATATTGTACACTCAACAAAAATCTAAACACAACACTTTTGTTTTTGCTCCCATTTTTTATGAGATGAACTCAAAGATCTAAAACTTTTTCCACATGCACAATATCACCATTTCTCTCAAATATTGTTCACAAATCGGTCTAAATCTGTGATAGTGAGCACTTCTCCTTTGCTGAGATAATCCATCCCACCTCACAGGTGTGCCATATCAAGATGCTGATTAGACACCATGATTAGTGCACAGGTGTGCCTTAGACTGCCCACAATATACTGTGCTCACATATACTTCATGTTAATACAGCCGAATCCCCCCCCCCAAAAAAAACAAACAACAGTTCTCATACACATCTTACTTTTGTTTCTGTTGTCAGAGAATGATATGAGTATGAGAGGCACTGACACACAGCCCATTAAGACTGCATATTAACTGGCAGGCACGTCAGAACCATTTCCAACATGCAGCTCTGCACTACTAAAATATAAAGTTCTCTGACAAACTCACCATATACAAGTTAAAAACAATAGCTGTGCTGTGCATTTAGTGATATTCACAAGTAGAAAGTTAAGCAGTCAATGGTTTTGCTTCAGTCTGTTGTGCACTTTTGCAGAGAGAGTATTCTTCCTGAAGGGGGCGTGAACAGCAGGAGCTCAGCAACAGTTACAGCTACAGACACCGAAACAGCCTGTATAGAACCATGCTAAAACCAGGGGTTATACAGTTATGGTTAAATAAACTATGTCCGCAGTATTTTGAGCTGAAAATTTAAGACACTTTCTGGGACATGTGAGACTTCAATTATTTTCCGAAAAGGGGTACAATATGGGACCTTTAAAAAATGTGCCCTCCAGCCCCTTCAAAGCTCATTAATGGTCACATTATTAGTTACTTTCTCAGTTTCTCCGTATCTGGGAAACTGAGCCCATGTCTTATTCATTTAATCTGTACGATTAATCTAATATGCTGTTTTTGGCTGGCCTCCAAGAAGTCACAGCACCTAAGACTAAGCCAGTTTGTCAATGAACACTTTTTTGATATAATTTGCAGTTTGGAGGGAGTAAAGCCAGCTGTGTCCTCCTTAATTCAGTCAGCTAAACTCTTAGACTAAGCTAAGCATTCTTCTCACATTTACAAAATGTAGTGCTAGTCCTTTAAGATGTTAAACTTGGTTTGTGAAAAGTTTACAGTAGGGCTTATGTTGGATGCATTTGAGGGTGACTGCCATCAGTGAAAAGTGCTTGTAATACAAATACTGTATGAGAGTACATACTTACAGTATACACACATGTGTGATATCAGGAATGCATGGCAGTGCAGAATTTGGGAGATGATCTCCAAGCTTACCAAAAAAAAAAAAGCAATAGTGTGACAATACTGTGACAGTTGCTTCATGTTAATGTCACTCAAGTCCACTGTCGGTGATGCAAATGGACTGAAGAGTAAACACTGGACAAATTGTGCATCCAGCATGAAACCATCTTCCTCCCCCAGACAACCTTGTCACTGGGGTTAGTGCCAGATGGGGACTGTAGGGAGGGCTTTGACCTTGCCTGTCTCCACATATCTGGCACAGTACCCAGAAAAAAGATGACATTAGGTGAGGATAAAAAAAATGTTTATTGGGGGAAAAAACTGAGTAATTCAATTTGAGAATTCACAATACCCCCTTGCACATCATTTATTGTCATTA